>NC_133538.1:329777774-330439024 GCF_048544455.1 Silene latifolia | reverse complement strand
CTTTAGAGGAAGACATTTCTATTTCTGCAACAAATCTGCGAAGATGCCTAACATTGCTAGTCATTCTGAGCCGACAGCTGAGTCTATTCGTAAAGGCTTCAAGCTTTCGACTGATGATGAGGGGAATACCTTTGACATTCGGCCCTCTTATATTAATATGGTGGAAAGAAACCTATACAGAGGAGTAGCTGGTGAGAATCTGAGGAAGCATATGGAGGTCTTCACGGATTATTGTTCTACCATTCCCGCTACTAAGGGAGTGACATAAGACAAGATAAAGGAAGTACTGTTTCCTTTTTCTCTTACTGATGGAGCCCGAGAGTGGTTAACTGATTTGGATAGGACTGCTGCTTGGATTACTGATTGGGAGACCTTGGCTCTTGTTTTTACAAAAGATACTTCCCTCCGCAGAGAACTAACGCATCGAGAGGGCAGATTAAGAGTTTCAAGCAGACTCCGACTGAGAATTTGTACGAAGCATGGGGTCGATTTAAAAAGTTGGTTCGGTCTTTCCCACATCACGGGTTTAGCCAGTGGTTTTTTTGCAACCAATTCTACAATGGGTTGTATGATGATCACCGCGCTATTTTAGATGCTGCAGCCAATTGTAGATTTCAGAAAAACATTGATGATGATAAGGGCTGGGGTATTATAGAAGAGATGGCCACCCATTGTGCTGAATATGGGAATCCTAGAAGCGATACTAGAAAGGTCTCTACAGATAATAGTGCACTTGTGGCTCAAATTGAAGCCATGAATGCAAGATTTGATAAGTTTGAGTTGCAGACCGCAGGAAATCAATAGACGGTTCACTTATTGACTAAACAAGAGACCGTCTCATGTGAGAGATATGGTAGTACTGATGGTCATACTGCACTGGAGAGTTTGGCTGAAAAGGAGCAAGTCTATGCCTTTCAACAATTCAGGCTAGGAGGCTCCTATTATAACAATCAAGCTGGAGTTCAACCCAACTTGAGGTGGACTAGCCAAAATGTGTTAAATCCTACACCTCCACCACAACAACAACAGACTTATGTACCGCCGCATCGTAATCAACAACAAGGCTTTCAAAAACCTCCTTCTTTCCCACCGCCGTAACAAGGTGCCTCTTCTAGTGGAAAAAGTTAAATAGCCGAGTTGAAGTCCATGGTGCAATCATTAACAATTCAATTGCAGAAAAGTGACCAAGCAATAGATGCTTCTATTAAGTCACTTGAATCCCAGATGGCTCAACTGGCTACTAATCAAGCTTCAAGACAACCGGGTCATTTACCGTCACAACCTGACAAGAAACCACACGAGACGGTGAATTTGATCAATCTGAGGAGAGGTCTTCCTTATGAGAGACCCAAAATGCCGACTGAAAATGCTGGATTTACAGACCTTGAAGTTGAAGTTGCTGTACATGAACCGTCGTCTTTTGACGAGAATGCTACTGTATCACGTGAAGTACTCGATCGAGGGGTTGTTGATGTTCGATCAAGTACAAATGATGAAAATTGGTAGATCGAGAGGATAGAAGTGCTTGATCGAGCACTGAGGAAAACACTGTTCTCGATCGAGTGGATCAAAGTGCTCGATCGAGCACTGTTGCTGGGAAAAGTACTCGATCGAGTGATTCTAATGCTGAATGTGACAATTCGTTGTCAAAGAAAAATGAAGACCTAGCTATTCCAATTACGGTCCCATTTCCGAGAAGATTGCAGAGCAAAAAGATTGAGCAACAATTCGAAAAGTTTGACGAAGTTTTGAAAAGTCCTCATGTTTTTGTACCATTTGCTGAGTTACTAACCCAAGTACCCTCCTATATGAAATTTATGAAAGACATTTTAGAGCGTAGGAGGCATATTAATGACCATGAGACAGTGGCTTTGACTTAAGCGAGCACTGCCCTTATTCAAAATAAGACCCCACCTAAGTTGTCTGACCTGGGTAGTTTCTTTATACCATGTCACATTGGAACCCATTTAATTGATAATCCTTTGTGCGATTTGGGAGCTAGCGTGAGTGTTTTACCATTGTCTCTAGCTAAGAGGCTTGGTTTAACCAAATTTCATTGTACTAATATGACCGCACAGATGGTCGATCGTACTGTATCACGGCCTTTAGGTATCTTAGAGGACATACCTGTCAAGATCGGGAAGTTTTTTATTCCCGTCGACTTCTTAGTCTTAGATATCCCCGAAGACTCTTATACTCCTATCATTTTAGGATGACCATTTCTATATACCGCTCGTGCAGAAATAGATGTCGGGGGGCAGACTTTGACTTTTCAGGTCGATGATGAGGAGTTGACCTTCTATCAGTCTAGTGTTCGTAGGGCCCCTATGTTGGTCAAGACTTGCAATGCTATTTCCTCTACAGACCCTGACACGGAACCTCCAATTGACAATATTGAGTCATGTGCTGCGATATTAACACCTCCGCCCCAGATTGGGAGCAATATGAAGGACCATTCTGTTATTTCTGTTGTTACAGGTCTAGGCGGATTTTCCATTGGAGATCCCGGTGATAAGCGTACATTAGAATTGGAGCTCGTTGCTGAAGACAGTGTCAAAGGCGCGAAAGGCGCGAAAGAAGAAGAAAAGGACAGGTCCGATAAAGAAAAGAAGAGAGTAAAGGCATACGTAGATGCGGACTACTCTCCTTTGATCAATTCAAGTACATGGAGGCCTAAAGGGACGGTCCGCGATGCTGAAGGGACCTCCTTCAGTCAGAAGCCCTCCTTCGGGCTGTTCAAGTGTTTCGGAAGATAAAACGGGACGTTATCCCGTTTGTAAAAACAATTTGTAATTTGAAACTTCCGTTAGACATTTTATTTTCTTATTAGTCATAGACAATAGCATTAGATTAGTTAGATTTAATTGCTTAAGACCGAATATAGACTGCGTACTGTTATTTTGGTATTTTTGCGAGAACTATTTTTGCGTAAAATGCAGGTTTTGGGAAGGTGATGATCATTGCGAAGCATTCCAAGAGGAAAACACTCAATCGAACACTTTAGTGTTCGATCGAGCAACTTTTCAAGAAAAACACGTCGATCGAGTAATGTAAAGCTCTCGATCGAGCAAGCAAAATGGGGGCTTTCGATCGAGTAAAAGAAGGCCTCGATTGAGCAAAAAAGGAGTAAAGTACTCGATCTAGTAACTTCAAAGTTCTCGATCAAGTAGAAAGGACGCATATACTCGAGGGAGTATCTCTTTTTCCTTATTCTAATTTCATTCTAATTTTAATCCTCACTTTGTCTTCCCCAATTCCTTCGACACCCTCTCATTCCCAACCTCAAATTTTCATTTTCTTCCCTTAATTTACCAATTAAACTACCCAAATACTCTTTATTAATCAATTAGACCATTTCCCCCTTATTTGCTTCATAAAATTTCGACTCAAATTGAAGATTTTGAAGCTGGGGTTTCGAAAAAAATCGAATTTATTTCGATAAAATTGTGTTTTTGTCGGTTTTAATTGATCCTTTTATTGGGTAATCATAAAAGTAAGTTCATTCCCCTTTTATTTAATGTTTAATTGCGATTTTACCTTAATTTTGTGCAAATTAGGGTTTCAGAAATCGATTTGGGGAAAATCCGATTGTGTTGATTGTATGTTAATTTAGAACTTACTTTTGTTTGTAGGATGGATAGTCGTATTTCGACAAGCTCTGCTTCTACTTCCGCTACTACTCCGTCCGTTTCACAGGCGGTGGTCCCTGCTGTTACCACCGCCACTGTCACCACCACCGCGGCTACTACTGCTGCTGCCGTTGTCACTGCAGTGGGGTCGACTCCTGCTGCGTCGACACCCACACCCGTGACCACTGCCCTTGTCCCTGCTACTGTTGTTTCTACTGTGGTCACTGCGTTGCTGCTTCGGGTTCACGCTCTAGGACGACTACGGGGTTTCGTGCCGCTGCACTACAGGCTGCTGCCCGACGCGAGATTGAAACTTCCACGGATACTTTACCTGAGTTTCCGCAGGTACGATTCATTTCCCCGTCCCACCAAACTCGATTTTTAAATTTAATGGAATGTGACATGACATCGACCAGTTTCTTGTGTCGATCATCCTTAGAGAAATTGGGAATTTTTGAGCCCGTTGTTGAGCTGCTCAACGGGACGGAAATGTCGGGATTGGCTAACCTGAAAGAGCTCATATATTGACAATCGACCTTAGAATTCTTCAGCTCTTTCACCTATGCGACTGACCACGGGAGCAAGTGCATTACTTTCAGACTGTTTAACACCACTTTCACCTGGACTTTAGCTGAGTTTGGGGGGGGGGGGGGGGGGGGTGGGTGGGTTGGGTTTACTTAGTGACGGTCTTCTGGAGCCTCCTAGGAAGCTTCTGGCTTGGCTTTGGCCTACACTTGCACACACTTCCTTCAGTCACCGACGTGTTGCTCACGTCCACTTACCCCCAGCCCGTTACTTTGTTCATCTGCTAGGAGAGACCATTTTTAGTCGTCACAAGCCCAACAATGTTAACAATATCGAGCTGTCCATTTTAGCGGGTTACTTGAAAATTGAAAGCGGTAACCCCTTTGTTTTTAACATTTCCTACTTGACTGCTCAACATTTTAACACTGTCGGACAGAAAGTGACGCGCACGATAGCTTGTGGTGGGTTAGTGACTCGCATCGCTCGCGGCCTTTTCCCCGACTTTCCCCGTGGTCTTCGTTTTTTAGGTAAGGATTATGTCATTGACATTCCCGTCATGCTTTCTATGCACTGGCTGGCAGCTGACCAAATGACGTGGAAGATAGGCACTTTTACGTCCGTGACTTTACCTTCACCCTCTCTACCCCGTCTTTTACCGTTGACTATTATGACGGGTAGACTGCCACCACCTCCACCTTCTTACCTCCTTGACCTCACCCATACCGCTTCTAGGAAGCGGAACAGGACTTCGCCTGCTGTTAGGGAAGTCGGTGAGGGGTCTAGACAGACACAGGCTGGGCACACGCACACACCCACGCCCACGTCCACGTCCACGTCCACGCCTACACCTACACCCTCCGTACCTTAGCTGGTTCTACCGGCTAATTTTGTTGCATCTCCTACTTTTAAGGCGCCTGAGGTCATGGATCAAGGGCGTCGTGATGGTCTTCTTTTGGATATATGTAGGAGATTGGCTCGTATGGAGCGGGATCAGGCACTTGCCTTATTCCCTCTTTACGAGTACCACATGATGAGAGGTCGTCCTGTTCCAGCTGGCTGGCTGCACCCTTCCTTCTACCGGTACCCGGCGGAGGGGTACCCACAGCTTGCGAGTGAGGAGGACACTGCTGAGAGGGAGGAGAGGTTTAGAGCTTAGCTTGCTGCAGGAGGTCGTTAGAGGACAGGAGAGGAGGAGGACGATCCAACCTACGAGGTGGTTGACGAGGAGGGTGGTGACGAGTAGTGTGCTGGCTACTCACCTCCCCAGTTTGCTGACTGGTTTGGTGAGGTTCGTCTTGTAAGTATTTCTGCTTTTTATTTCTTTTTCATCTCCTTTAGTTTATTTCATTTTGTTTGCATTTGATTGTATTTTTCCCGTCCCCTGCTATTCTTCTAGTGTATGCTGGAGGACGATGAGGGCATTATCCGTTTTGGTTTAGGGAGGGTAATGCATTCTTTGAGTCTGCATTTGCATTTGTTTTGCATTCACGTTATTGCATTTTCTGTTTGCATTCTCTCTTATTTTCACCAAAAAATGAAAAATCCAAAAAAAATTAAAATATTCGAAAAATTCAAAAAATATTCACGTTTATTTTTGCATATAGGTTGAGTCAGAACGGTAGATTTCAATGATGAAATTGCACTACTTTTGGTCCTTTTTACTTAAGCCTTGCGAAAAACTGATATCTTTTTAGCTTTGTCTGTCTGCATATCCACGGTTTAATGTTAAAATTTAGCTGAACAAATAGACTTGACCTGAAATTTTTCAACCTACTTATAATTTCTAAGAATTAGAGCCTTAAAACTGGTGTCATTTATGACCAGTTCATGTAGGATTGTGAGTAACTATTCCTTGCATAGCATTTATCATTAATTTGCACGTATATGAAATTCAATTGCTTTTTACCTACATACATTCAGGTTATGGTTGGTGTCACATGAAGGGAGGTGCTTATTTTCCCTTTTCTTCCATTTTACCCATTAAACTCCACATTTAGCCAAATTTGCCTTTTGACCCTTAACTACATCCAAATTTAGCCTGCCTTGTCAAGCTAGTTTAGTGATTGTTTTGCGGTATATTGCTATTGATCCGAGTTTTATTTGCATTTGATTTTCGGGAGTTGGTAATATATGGAGTAAGGAGGATGATGGAATGAGAAAAAAAAAGAAGATGAAAAATGAAAAAGAGAAGAAAAAAAAACCGAGGAAAAAGAAAAAAAAAGAGAAAATTTGAAAAAAGAGTTGATTAATTTCGGTTTTGCTCCTCTGTTTTATCTTTATCTTATGAGGAGTATTTATTTGGTTAGTGAGTTTGTATGCCAACTGAGGGCATTGTGCTTAATTTTTGATGGATTAAGAATCGAATATGGTTTATATGGTTCTGTTTAGGTAGTTAGCTTGGCTAATTACCTCAAATTTCCAAAAATGTTTTGCCCTTCTTACCCATTACCTCACTTTTCTATACTTTTGTAAGCCCTCGGCTGTGACGGGACCTTGTTTGGTTGAAATGTATGTGTACGGTAGTTAGAATTGTCTATCATATTAGTTGCATACATGTTTATGTCGGTCGTAGTTTAGGTGAGCGACTATTATTCTTCTTCTCTTACATTCATATGCTTACTCTTTGCCTCATGAGATAAGAGTGACCCGTGAGAGTCCATTATCAAACGTCTTGCAAGGTCGACAGTTCAGCTTTATTATGAACATCCTATAATTCCTTTGCATTTGACAGATATGCTATAAGAATTAGTTGTTTGCATTAAACCGATTTAAGTGGACAACTTGTAGCTATCTCTGAGTTTTCTATTCCGTTCCATTAGTTTTGCATATAGTTTGCTTGGGGGCAAGCAAAGGTTTGGTTTGGGGAGATTTGATACGTGCATTTTATATAGTCTTTTTAAGCCTTTTATGCACGTATTTCTATGCGGTTCTCGTAGTTTTATATTATGAAATGCCCCGAATAGTCTACTTTGGTTTGTTTGGCTTTAAATGCAGGAATGAACCCGAAAGTAGCGGATTCATGCCTTTTATTGCCCCTTTAGCTTGCATTTATAGAAATGGAAGAATTGGAGCGGAGATATCACTGCCTTGAGATGCGTAAAGTTGCCTTGGAAGATAAATCACATGTTCCTTTGTCTATTTCAGTGGTAATCCATTCGATCGAGAGCTTGTTGATCGTGAGCAGTGCTCGATCAAGAGCTTGTGGATGGTAAGGAGTGTTCGATCGAGGCCCTGCTGACCTCGATCGAGAAGTGGGATTTTGAGGTTCCTCGATCGAGTATGCCAAGTACTCGATTGAGAGGTTTTGCTAAGGATTTGTTCGATCGAGAAGAATTAAGTTTCTCGATCGAGGGGTTTTCTATCTTAACGCGAGATTTTATCGCGTGAACTTATTTATTTTGTTAAGTGCGCGTTTAATAAATATTTTTCCTATATAAAGGAAAGACGTCATTAGGTTTAGGTTATCTTTTATCATCTCTTAATTTACTCTTAAGCATTCAGTTTGCAGCATTAATCTTGTCAACGTTACCTTATTCATTTCCGGATCTTAAACTTTTGTAATCTCTCTTTACTCTCTCTATTTAATTTAATTCTCCTTTGCCTACTTTATATTGTTGTCTTTAATTTCTGCTTTATTAGTATTGTTATTAGTTTATGCAATTTCGACTTATTAATCTCTATATCATGTCTTCTATTATTTCATCAATCGTTGTTGTTTCATTTACCGATATGCGTAGCTAAATCCCTTAGTACTAGGATTAGGGGAGCCATGATAGTAAATCAATAATGTTATAATTAGATTAGACGGTTTTAATTGTTTGAATCATATTCATAGCAATTTAATTGTAATTGTTTAGTTGAGTGCAAGCTTCTAAATCAATTAACCCGGTTAACTTCAAACCTAGATCGGAAGATTGGAATGAATAGACCTGTTATGAACAATAGATTACTCTGATGAGCGCGGAAGCTAAGTTAGTAGTATTTTAGGGCGGATAGCGGACCGGAAGGCCCTTTCCTTTACCCTTCTCACATCAGACCGACTGACCTACCCTTAACTGAATTGTGTGATTTCATGGTTAACCGATATCCTAGCATTTCTCTCTACTTTTGATCACATCCTCTCATCTCTATTAATTTTATTGTTTTTTCTCTTTGCCTTTTATTTCAGTTATTAGTTTAGTAAAAAATTTCAAACACCCCCCTATTTGTTACCGTGACGGACTAGAATAACAAGTAGATAGAATAGCCTCTATGTGGAGATACCCGACTTACCTCTACTATATTAGTTAGAGCCAGTTGGTTTATTTTTGATAGAGTTGCGACAGCCGTGTCATCGGTTAGCATAAAGAGCTTCTCTCAGAGTTGCAGGCACGAATTTTGAAAGTGAGGAATCATCAACCATAGCTTCAACTAATGAGCCTTTTTAACACCCCCATGTATTCAGGTGCCCTTAGCAAGACATCCCAAGTAAATAAAAGCGTTACCATCTCGGTTTCCCGAGGTAGTAAATAACAAAGTCCAACTCACCAAGTACTTTAAATAAAACTTTAGTGATTACATGTTTATTACAAATTAACCAACTAAACTTAATATAAAACAAGATACAACTCGCAGCGGAAATAAATAAAGTGAATAAATCATCTATGTGGTCTAGACTTCTAGGTAGACTGGCCAAATCCTGGCGCATTCTCATAAGCTCCTAAGTCAGCTAATCTTTAGTAACTGTCAAATCTGCTCCCCATTATGGTTCATCACAGGTGTTCACTGATACCTGTCGTTTAAGTACCAAAAATAAATACCTAAGTACTACTAACAGAAGTCAGCGGTAAGTAGGGTCGATCTCCACATGGAGGCGGTCACTATCTACTTGTTAATTTAGTCCGTCTGAGCTCACAATTGGGGGTTTAAAATATTTGTACTAAACTAAATGAGATTAGAGTAAGAGAAAAGAATAAGAGGGATTAGCAATAGAGAAAGGAAACTAGGATTGTCGGGTCATCAATGAATATCAGTTATTTGTAGCTAAGGTCACAGATCGATCAATTGTATCAGTCTAAGGGACAACGAATATCTCCTTCCGGTCTCAATTCGCCCTAAAATACTATTAGCTTAGCTTTCGCCCTCACTAAAGCATCATATTGTTCACTACGGGTCTCACCCCTTCCAACCTTCCGGTCTAGGTCAAGGCTTACCAAGGTTAAATAAGCTAAGTGCATCAATTCAAGTACATAGTTATAGTTAATTGCAGTGATCAACAACATAAACATGACAACAATGAAAGATCTGTAAACTTAATTAGCAATTAACAATAATCATCGAATCCCCTAAACCCTAGCAATTAAATTAGCTAGACATAATAGTGGTAGAACAAGAGCGAGAGAATAGAGAAATAATAAGCATTGTAATTAAAAAGAGAATAAAGAAAGAGGAGGAGTAAGGCAAGAATTACAGATAAAGAGATTTGGGAAAAGAATAGAGGAACAAAGTAGCAGCAGTAACAGGAGGTAAAAGTAACGTCTGATCCCCTAAAACCTAATTACCCTTCTCCTATTTATAGGAGAGGGATTTTATTATTCGACCTAAAACACGTTACTAAGTAAAAAGCCCACGTCCATGAGCTAATCACTCGATCGAGCCATTTAGAAATGCTCGATCGAACAAAAACCAGCAAAAACCTCACGATCGAGTAAACAAACAACTCGATCGAGGAAACCCTAAATCACACATTTCGATCGAACACAATGAGCATTCGATCGAGTCTTATAATCCTCCAAAATACTCGATCAAGCAATTAAAGCTTTCGATCGAGGGACTTTAACTTGGCCAGCTCATTAGGTCGTCAGTTTCAGCATTGACTTGTTGTTTTAGCTCCCGAAATGACTTCACGCGTCCCAAGACAGTAGCATTTCCGCTCCAAATCCAATCATCCTCTAAATGCAAGCGAAGTGGACGATAAAAGGCTTGATTCTACCACTTTCGGGTCCATTCTTACAAATGAAGCAAAACAAACCAAAGTAGAATATTCGGGGCATTTCGTAGCATAAAACTACGAGAATAGCATAGAAATACGTGCATAAAGAGGCTTAAAAAGACTATATAAAATGCACGTATCAAATCTCCCAAAACCAAACCTTTACTCGTCCTCGAGTAAACTAAATGCAGACTAATGGAATGGAAAAGAAAGCTCAGAGCTAGCTACAAATACCCACTTAAACCAATTTAATGCAGATAAACAAATACTTATGGCAAAATAGTCAAATGCAAACGAGTTGTAGGATGTTTAAAATAAAGCTGAACTGTCGACCTTGCAAGACCTTTAAAATTGGACTCTCACGAGTCACTCTTCTCTCATGAATCAAAGGGTAAGCAAATGATGTAAGAGAGAAAGAATAATATAGTCGCTCACCTAAACTACGACCCACATAAACATGCATGCAACTAACATGATAGACAATTCTAGTTACTATACATACAGTCCAACCAATCAATGTCTGTCACATTTGAGGGATTACAAAAATATGGTTTAGTGAGGCAATGGGTAAGAAAAGGCAAAACATTTTTGGGAATGTGGAGGTATAGGCGGCCAAGCTAGTACCTAAACAGAATCAAACTGACAACATCCATTTCTCATCCATTAAAATTAGGCACAATGCCCTTAATTTGGCATTCAACTCCCACCAAACCGAACCAAACATACTCCTCAATAGATATAAATAAATCATAGGAGTGAAACCGTCAACAATCAAACATCTTTTTTTCTTTTTTTTTTCGGTTTCCTTTTCTTCTTTTTCACGTTTCTTTTTTTCATTTTTTTTCTTTTTCAACTCTTTTTTTTTATCTCATCCTCCTTCTTTCCTTTCTACCAACTCCAAATCAATATAATACAAACCAAATTCAGACCGATAAAATATATACCGCAAAAACATACACTAAACTAGCTTCATAAGGCAGGCTAAATTTGGATGTAGTGAAGGGTCAAAAGGCAAATTTGGCTAAATGTGGAGTTAAATGGGTAAAAATGAAAGAAAGGGGAAATATAAGCGCCTCCCTACATGTGACACCAACCATTAACCCGAATGTATGTAGGCAAAAAGCAATTGAATTTCATATACGTGCAAAAGTGATAAGCATGTTATACAAGGAGTACTACTCTCAATTCCTACATGAACTGGTCATAAATGACACCAGTTTTTTAAGCTCTAGTTCCTTAGAATTTATAAGTAGTTTGCCAAAATTTTCAGGTCAAGTCTATTTGTTCAGCTAAATTTTAACATTAACTCGTAGATATGCAATAAGACAAAGCTAATAAGATATCAGTTAAATACAAGGCTTAAGCAAAAGGACAAATTATAGTGCAATTTCATCATTGAAATCTACCGTTCCGACTCAACCTATATGCAAAAGTAAACGTGAATTTTTTTGATTTTTTAGAAATTTTTAATTTTTATGAGATTTTTGAATTTATAAAAATAAACAACAATGCATACAAAAATTAAACGTGATAACAGAAATGCAATAAAAACATAAATACAGACACATATATGGATGCATAACCTCCCCAAATCAAACCGTACAATGCCCTCATTGTACTCAAAAATAGGGAAAGGAAAATGCAAACTGAAAAGGAGAGAGTGGAGATGCGAAAAACTCACAAGAATACGCGAAGTAGAGACCTCCCCAAACCAGCCAACAACATGGGAGGTCGCTAACAGCTTCATAGCAACATCACTGGAAGCGAATGAAAATGGAAGTACTCGATCGAAATTATATAATGATCGATCGAGTGACCTGGGCGTCTAAGCAGTTCGATCGAGGAAGTAGGGCTCTCGATCGAAAGACCTTCTTTTGCAGGCACTCGATCGAGGAGGAGATATATTCGATCGAGTGAAATCAGCGGCAAAAGGGTTCGATCGAGTACAAAAAGTACTCAATCAAACCATCCACGTTAGATTCCTGCAAAGATGCAATAAACAGCCCGCGAAACTAACAAAACAAGCTAACTCTTCGAGTCTATGGTTTAAAAACCAATTATTACATACGCAACAGAAACTTAAAAGTAAATCAACTAAAAATTTAAACTCCGGGTTGCCTCCTGGACAACGCTAGTTTCAGACAGGTCCCAGCTCGACCATCTTTTCTTCATCCATCCATTTTAATTGAGCCTAGTCAAAACAGCTCAAAGCACGCAGCAGACGATCAAATAACTGCGCATGTGCTACGCAAAACTGTAAGTAGCACCATAATAGAATAGTAATATAGGAAATTAAAATGTGCATCCGTTTAAGCCTAACTAATTTCCTATGACAGCTCCCAAATTTATCCACAAAATAATTCTGCCCTCCAGCTACGGGCGGAATATAAAATCTCAAATTAACCGTCGGTGGAAAATAAGAGAGCTTAGGAGCATTTAAAAGAAATCTAAGGTTCCGTCTTAGCTTAACGAATTTCTGATGACAAGTATGGTGAAAAATTGTTAACTTATTCGTTCAACCGGGAGGGGGTAGAGTATTGAAATATAAAGCATAAGTCATATGAGGTAGTATACGATTTATACCAATAATAATAAAATTATCGTTAATTACCTCAGGTTGGTCGCTCCTAACGTCGGAATCATTGACAAAAGAATACATTACCTCTTCCATGCTAGGAATAACCACTAACTCAGCTACCTTCTCATGCCCCTCCTTTTTGGGTCCTATCCCGTAAATCGCAGCCTCCAAGGCATCCAGCTCGGCTTTGAAAATGGGAGATTCACCATAACCATTGTCTTCTTCAAATTCGTCATTCAAAACAGACGAAAGTGACTCAGCAATGCCCTCCGTGGCCAATACGTTCGATCGAGTAAAGATAGAACTCGATCGAAAGCTTTCTTCTTGAATATCACTCGATCAAACACATGTAACTGCTCGATCGAGGTCTTCCTTATAATAGTTGTTCATTCGAGATGTAGTTTTTGTTCGATCGAACACTTCCTCAGATAATCCCCTCGATCGAACACTTTGACTAATTCGATCGAGTATTTGTTGCTGTGCAGCGCAGAAATCCTCGTATGATGCTTCATTTTCAGATAGATCTTCGTACTCCGAGTCATATAAATCATCAGTATCGATAGGCAACTCGGGTCCTTCATGGGAAAGACCACTCTCTGCGTGCCTAAAGTTCGTCTTAGCAGCTAACTGAGCTATTTGAGACTCAAGCTCATAGATTTGAGCAGCATTAAATCTATCACGTTCTTGCAATTGAAGTGCAAGTGTCTTCACCAAATATTTCAGTTCAGCAATCTCTCCTTTCTGTTTATTAGGAGGAGGAGCTTGTTGTTGAGGTGGCCAGACGAATGGAGGCTTTTGGTAACCTCGTTGATAAGGCGGATGTGGCGGCACAGTTTTAGTGGAATGACTAGCTTGTCTACACTGCTTGAATGCATAGACCTCATCATTCCCCGCCAAGCAAATAGCAGCATTGTGCCCAGCAGGACCACATCTCTCACAGTAAGCCACCTGCTGCGCCATAGAATAGAATATAGGTGGAAGATCAATGGTACTCAAGCCTTCCCTTTGACGATCTTTTACCTAGAATTGTCTAGGTAGGACCTGTAGGACCTATCTAAACAACACTAAGAAAAAAGATGAGAACTGCCTCAAGGAATAAATCCCTTGAGCCTAAAAACAGACAAAATTACACAAGTGAATAAAATAGTTGCCTCCCCAGCAACGGCGTCAAAATTTGATACCTGTCGTTTAAGTACCAAAAATAAATACCTAAGTACTACTAACAGAAGTCAGCGATAAGTAGGGTCGATCTCCACAGGGAGGCGGTCACTATCTACTATTAATTTAGTCCGTCTGAGGTTATAATTGGGGGTTTGAAATATTTGTACTAAACTAAATGAGATTAGAGTAAGAGAAAGGAAGAAGAGGGATTAGCAATAGAGAAAGGAAACTAGGATTGTCGGATCATCAATGAATATCAGTTATTTGTAGCTAAGGTCACAGATCGATCAATTGTATCAGTCTAAGGGGCATTGAATATCTCCTTCCGGTCTCAATTCGCCCTAAAATACTATTAGCTTAGCTTCCGCCCTCACTAAAGCATCCTATTGTTCACTGCGGGTCTCACCCCTTCCAACCTTCCGGTCTAGGTTAAGGCTTACCAAGGTTAAATAAGCTAAGTGCATCGATTCAAGTAGCTAGTTATAGTTAATTGCAGTGATTAACAATATAAACATGATAACAATGAAAGATCTATAAACCTAATTAGCAATTTACAATAATCACCGAATCCCCTGAATCCTAGCAATTAAATTAGCTAGACATAATAGTGGTAGAACAAGAGCGAGGGAATAAAGAAATAATAAGCATTTTAGTTAAAAAGAGAATAAAGAAAGAGGAAGAGTAAGGGAAGAATTACAGATAAAGAGATTCGGGAAAAGAATAGAGGAACAAAGTAGCAGCAGTAACCGGAGGTAAAAGTAACGTCTGATCTCCTAAAACCTAATTACCCTTCTTCTATTTATAGGAGAGGGATTTTATTATTCGACCTAAAACACGTTATTAAGTAAAAAGCCCACGTCCAAGAGCTAATCACTCGATCGAGCCATTTAGAAATGCTCGATCAAACAAAGACCAGCAAAAACCTCTCGATCGAATAAACAAACAACTCGATCGAGCAAACCCTAAATAACACATTTCGATCGAACACAATGAGCATTCGATCGAGTCTTCCAATCCTCCAAAATACTCCATCGAGCAATAAAAGCTTTCGATCGAGGGACTTTAACTTGGCCAGCTCATTAGGTGTAACACCCGCGAATTTCCCATTTTGACATTTAAAATTTATTAAACCGTTTAACCACTTTATTATATATTTTTGAAATTGAATCATTCAATTTAATTAATTTTATGTCAAACACGATTTTTATAAACGTATTATATAAAAGCTCGTTTATATAAAAATACGTACGATTAAATATATCTTTAAGGCATGATTTATATGATAATATATGTATACGTATTTTTTGTCGGATAATAATAATGACTGTAATAATAATAATTCGCGTCTTAGATTCCGTCTAACGTTAGACGGTCACATTTCAATGGGGAATTTTATCTAAACTTGGACCAACCGTATGTCGACAACACATACCCTTATCCACCCCACACTCTACTTTTATATCATTATATATATATATATATATATCTATTATATATATATATATCTATTATATATATATATATATATATATATATATATATATATATATTATATTATTATTGTTGCTCATGGTGTCCCACGCTGCACAATCCTCATTTCTTCGTCCTCTTCTCTTCGAAACACACAAGCAGCAACAACAAACCAGTCCGCCATTCTTTCCGATCTCAAAACCCAGATTTCGCCTTCGTTTCTCAATCAAATTTCATAATTCTTGCACCATTAACTTCCCCTTTCCTTCCTCATTCTTTTAAGGTAAGAAAGTTGCAATCTTGTATGACTTTCGTTTTTGACCCATCTTATAAAGTTTCGGTTTTACCTCAATCTCTTTCGTTTTTTCGCTCCATGACAAAGGTTTCGAAGACCATGTGGTAGATTGAGGCTTTTGGGACCATTTATTCGAAGAATAAGGAGCGGCTAAGGTAACAGTGATAGGTTACTCGACAAAATGTCGATATTCCGTCCCTTATCTCGGTTTCATACCTCATTTGTTGTAAAGTTCGGCTCTTTAAGTTCCTCTTTTGTGTGTGGCTGAAGGTATGAGTTCATCAGCCTTCCATTTGCGGGTTTGTACTAATTTTCTTTGGCTCGGTTTCCCCATGGGATTTGGAGGTGAAGGGTGCAGCTGGGTCTGAGATTCCGTCTCAGAAACAGTCTATTTTACATGACTTTACGAGTATTGCTAGGTTGAATTTAAAGGTTACTACCCATTCTTTAGTTGCGTCTCGTGTTTGTTTCATTTTCGTTTTTATTTCCGACTTGAACTTGAGTTGAAATGGTGGTGGGGTTTCAGTTTGGAACTGTGACAGGGGGTTTGTGAGCCCCATTTTGGGGTGTTTTAGCACAGGGTTTAGGACTACTTCGACGTCGTCTGAGCAGGTTGAGTGTTGGCCGTGGGGAGGTGGTTTTGAGGGCGGTGGTTGGTGGACATATGGTGGCTATTTCGGTGTGCGTAGGTGGCACCCTGAGTCGTTATGCTGGTGCGAGTACCTACTTTCAAACTTGTCCATTAGATTGTTTTACTGGTTGCTTGTTGTGCATTTGGGTAATCGTTTGTGGTTGGGTGTTAACCACAACTGGTGGCTGACCGTGGGGACAGGGGGTGGACTAGGCGGCTGTAGGCGGGATATGGCCGACCATGGGCCATGGGTGTGGCCACGGCTTGGCTGCTTCAGGTGGTCTTGGGTGGGGAAGTATGGATACACCAACCATGTTCCCATTTCCCTTTTGTTATCCTTTTGATGTTGTGATGCCTTAAGTATTTAGGCTTATTATGTTTATCCAATTGGGTTGGTTATGCTCCACAATTGGGCTTGCACACATATCTTGGGCTAGTTGGATCACCTCTACACTTTGGGCACTATTGGTGCCAAGTTCGGTTTACTCGAACTATTCAATTTCCGTCTCCTATTTTATATAACGTAATTCGTTAATATCGCTCTTTTACACATGTATTCAATTGGGCTCACTACTTTCCATCATTTGGGCTTGTTATGTATTATCAAGGGGGAGCTTGTTAGATTTTATTAATTGGGTTTGAAATGTTTATTTGTTTGGGCTTGTTTTGTTAATTTGGTTGGGCTCACCTTATTTCTTTGTTTGGGCTTATGATGGTTCACATGTTGGGTTCGTGAGTGAGTCTTATGAACTCGGTCATACTTTATCCCATGATTGCATTTTAACGTAAATTATGCATTGTCACTTATTATATTTTATTTAACCGACATGTTAAATTATAAAAATGGAATGTTTAGTAATATAACACAAGTATGAGATATTCACTATAAATAAGTAATTGTGAGAGTCTTGGTCCTATCGGATACTAGGGGTGAGCCATAGGCCCTCTAGTTGCGATATGATCGTCGTCCTACCAGGAGGTTGGAGTTTAGGATGTAGTCTTGTGTGTGGTATCTCGGACATGCTTTAAAGGTAGCCTCTGAGTCGGATACTCTGTCTACTCTTTGAGTTGGTCTTACACTTGTGAGTCGTATTCTTATGGAAATGCCATAATACCATCGTATATGCTTGACATGCATTTACACCCTGCTTGTGCTGTTTTGGCAAGTATGGGTTGGCCTACTTGTGCTGTTCTGGCAAGTATGATTTTGGCCACTTGTGCTGTGCTGGCAAGTGAGTCCTATCTTAGTCTTTCCGCCACTTTCGTGCTGCTCTGGCGATTGGGGTACACGATCTCCATTAGTAGTCGAGTCTTAGGTGCGTGTTGTGCTGGCGCACGTCGAATCGGGATGTGCACCCGAGAATCTGCATATTTAGACTAGGACCGTATCATTATCGTAGTCCTACCCAGGGAAATTATAGTCTAAGAGTAGTAAATGTCTTGCATTATTTGGATGGATACTTTGGTCATATCTCCTTGAAATACGTGCTCGTGGCTAAGTGGTCGTGTCTGTTTCCTTGTCCTTCTTTTCCATTTATTTATTGTTGCTTATGCCTTACTTGTTTATTCCATCATTTCTTTTACTCTTGTTGGTTTAAACACGTATGATCCTATGTTTAGTTATGATTCGATTCACCTATGTCTTATCTAATATGATTGTTTGTTTATGTTCTTTGTTATGTTCGTTTCGACATATTGTGACTGGGAGAACCTTGAGTTACTCCCCACTGACTGTGGCGTTCATGTTTACATGAATGACAGGTGGTGAAGATGCTTACGTGGGGAAGACGTGTGGGCTAGCGAGAACTAAACCCTTGGGCCTTAGTTGCTAGTTTAGAAACCCCTTATATGTTTATTCGTGGGATATCTTTTCCCCATTTTCTAGACTTGGGTTGTAATAACCTAAATTTGTCTATTGTTGTATTTGTTTCTTTTCGTTAGTGGCACCCACGTGCTATCCTTTAACTAGTAATTTTTTAAAAGTTTTAAAATATCACAATTTCCGCTTTAATTTACTAGTTATATTTTCCGCTTTATCGCGGGGTGTCACATTAGGTCGTCAGTTTCAGCATTGACTTGTTATTTTAGCTCCCGAAATGACTTCACACGTCCCAAGACAGTAGCATTTCCGCTCCAAATCCAATCATCCTCTAAATGCAAGCAAAGTGGACGATAAAAGGCTTGATTCTACCACTTTCGGGTCCATTCCTGCAAATGAAGCAAAACAAACCAAAGTAGAATATTCGGGGCATTTCGTAGCATAAAACTACGAGAATAGCATAGAAATACGTGCATAAAGAGCCTTAAAAAGACTATATAAAATGCACGTAATATTCACGAATACACGGTCAGCCACGAGGTCGAGTAGGAATACACACTAACAACAAGAACATACGATAGGCAATCCAATTTCCATTCACATAGCACAACTCCCTGAACAACGTGCTCCTTCTCATAACTTAGCACACCTCCCTTAACAACGTGCTCACATTACTTTGGTACCCCTCCCTTAACAACGTACCGCAATTATGTAATAGTATCCCTCCCTCACAACGTACATATTACCATCACCCCAGAGTACAAACTCCCTCAAAACCGTACTTCTGACTGTAGCATAGCTTTTCACAATTTCCACATTCACAATAAACTATAACAATTTAATTCACCTCATCACAATTATTAATATCAACCAACACAATGTAATACAATTCTCCCTTCCAATAATTACGATAATATCAACCAACACAATAGACATATGATCAATTCCACATTAACATAAACCATACATTATACCAAATATTCTCGAACAAGAGTTGAGTAGGATTTATCCCTACCTCGCAAGCAATTCCAATTAAGCAACTCAAGCGATCCAAACAATTAAAGCAATCCGAACCCGACTATAATTTCTTCACAAATCTTCACCTAGCATAATATTATAATTTTCCGTCAATTATTAATTATTACCTTCCATTATTATTTACTAATTTATAAATTATATTAATTAATCAAATTAATTAATTAATATTATTTTTATTAAAGGGTTACGATATTTAAAACCCGATTACTTAAAACCCAAGTCACCCAAACTTAACCAACTAAAACCCGTCACAAAAAAACCCAACAACCTTCCCCTTCATACACGCTTTAAGACCGTGTCCAACACTCCCCCAAAACACCCTTAAATCACCACCACCCGACACCAACACTTCCACCAAACTCCTCCCCCGTCAGCTCCCTCTGCCACCAGCCCCACCTCACCATTGCCACTGTCACTAATCACCACACACGACCACACCTACCAGCCCTAACCAGCCTACATACACGACCTTCTCATCACACACAAAAACCCGCCTTCTCCCAACACCACGGACCACCACCGTCACTACCCAACCTAGTCACCGCAAGCCCACTATAATACTACACCACGCACCCATACACTCCTTTATCACCCGTCAAACCACCACCAACAGCCCAGAAACACACATACCTACCTCCTCTACTACCCGACATCACAACACCAACAACACCCAACCCCCGTGTATAGAACCCCTCGCCAACACCACCACAACCAGCACTACCACCTTTGGCCACCACCGTTGACACCATTGTCACACGGTGACTTCAGGGGTGGTCTCCTCTCCCTGATTGGTCAACAAACGAAGTCACAGTGTTCGTCTTAAGATGGTCACATACTCGCCCCTGGTTTCCCCTGTTTTACCTCCACCACCGTCACCAACCACCACCTGCCACCACACCGACACCTCCCCCAAGGTCGACTCGGCCACCCCAACACAACCCCACCATTCCCAGGTCACGACATGCCCAAATATGGGTTCAACTCGCGGTTTCAATTACACGGCTACTACCCGTCTATGCCACGAAAATCGTCCTATCAACCACCCTACACAGTCAACGACGGTCAAGGAAATGTCATTTCAGAGTCACGGTGGTCCAAGGTCGTCCTAAGTCAAAGTCACGAGCCCTATGGTTGTTCCTATGGTGGTGTACGGTAGTTGTAAAAGTCACGGTTACAAGTTATAACGAAATTAATTAAGTTTAAGACGGTCTTACCTTTTATCGCTTAATTGTTCCTTCCGTCTCCTAAATCTCTTTCTTCTTTCATTGTGATTTATTTTTCAAATATCATAGTATTTATAGTCTAGGATTAGAGAGTATATAAGGCCAATTAGGAAACCCTTGCCTTATTCCGATTATTATTAGGAATTACCACATAATTATTATACTTAGTATTTTATTATTAAATCCCGCTTCAAAATCCCGACTACTTCTCATACTAGGCCTAACATAATCAGCCCATTAATCCATATCACACGGCCCAAGGTTTAACTAGCTCTAAGTCCAATTCCCGACTTACTTACTTACTTTATTATTTAATTAACGTCTTAGTTGCAATTATTCTTAGAAATGCCATTAATTAATTATTTAAATTACATAAATTATTCTCATAAATTATTATTAAATTACGGGGTATTACATCTTTGCAACCCTTAAGGTAAAAAAGGTACTTCTGTTCTTTTATAACATCGCATTTATGCTATAAAAAAAGGATTGGATCCACTGTAGGATGCGGGTATTCATGACATTCACATGAGTTTATCAGACATAGGGACATTGCTTTCAGTCCTATAATTGCTGCATTTAAACTAAAAACACGCCCATAACACTTTACAGCATGAGCGTCACACCATCGGAACCATTTGCAGACTCTGAGAAAGTAAACGAATATCTAGGTTGTTCCCGTTGCAGCAGGCTTTCAGACTTTCCAGCAGGCAGACCTTCAACTGTGAAAGCGGTACTAAGGAAGCAGTCATTTTTGAACCAAGGTTGGTGGTCTCTACTCTCTACTGAAATACAATAAAAATCGCAAGTTGCTTCCTGTCAACTTTGACTACTAAACTTTATAAATCGCAGGATCACATTCAACTTTGAACTGTCGGAAGGCACTGAAACATTAGATGTAATACTACGGTTTTATGTGTCTTAGGGTACTCTATCGAGTGGGGCTTGCTATGTCGAGTAAGTATGTTTTTACGCAAAACAGTAGTCTGCCTGATGGGTACTCGATCGAGTAAGCTTGGCACTCGATCGAGTAACGGTCACTCGATCGAGTAAGTGACTTACTCGGTCGAGTAAGTGAGTTTTACGGGATGAGTTTAACGGGTTTTGAAGATAGTAACATGTGATTAGGAATGCTGGTTTTATGAGTATGGAGTTGTTTTTGTTTACCTTATTGTCGTTTAAGTTGTTTGGAAGTAGAAATCAAGTAGTTGTGTTTTTCCGTTTATAGAGAGGTTGCCTTTAAACTGTTATAACTTGATATGCATGTATGATTTTAATGTGATTCCAATTGGAGGTGATAACTTATTCTTTTACAATTATAACGATAGGTCACACGTCCAAAACGACCAAGAAATGAGTGAGTTATGACCATTTTACGAAAATTAGACAGTTCTGAGAAATGCGTAGGGTACTCGATCGAGTGGCCCTCACTCGATCGAGTGCACCTCTTGTAATCGATTGAGTAACCCTTACTCGATTGAGTAGTCCTGGTAATTTGTTTTAAGTGCTTCTGACCTTCACCTACTCGATCGAGTAAGTCACTCACTCGATCGAGTGACCTGTACTCGATCTAGTAACCCCTGTTTTGGATCATATGCTTATCTTTTGATTTCGTTGCCTATTATGCTTAACTCAAAGGTGTTATTTTGCTTCCTTATGAATTGTTTTACGTATGTGTTGGTCCTAATGCGTAAGTTACCCAATCTTGTGACGTAAGGAGTTTCATCTGTGGTGAGTATGAGTTCGGTGGGGAGGACATGAGTTGTATGTGGTTGTGATAGTGTTGGGTTCCTTATGTTGATGATAACATGCCCATTTGATTTGTGCTATCTTAGTTTACCTTTTCAGGATATATGATCATATCAAGCATGGATTAAGAAGTGTTGAAGTTGTTAATCATCCCATTGTATTAAGTCAAGTGTCATCTAATGTACAAGTGAGAAAGTAGAGTATATTAGAGTAATAGAAACAGTCCAGACGACTGTTGCTTTCACGAGTAAACAGCTGCTTGGATTATTGCCACAACCCGTAAAACTTGAAGTCCCTTTTATCTTTCAAAAGCTTTCACGTGACTCTTATTTTTCAAAGATAAAAATCAGATTTTTATTAAGGAGATGGTCTTCAATAAAGAGTGGTTTGAATTATTATTATTTTCAAAATGTTTCCTCTTTATGCAAATTCAACCCTTTGGTTCTTTAATAAAACCAAGAATGCTTTTTGCCATTTTAGTGTTAACTTGTCATCATGTGACTTGTCTTTTCTCTCTTTGTTTTCTGAATTTGCATGAGCTTTTAAGGATATCTTTCTAACCATCTTTCCATATTCTTGCCTTTGCAAAAGAGCCCTCTTTGGTGCAAGTTTTGGGTGGTTGCAAATACCCTTCACATGTGAGGTCTTTGACCCTTCAAAACCCTAGCAACCTCCTCACCCATTTCCTCTATAAAAGGCGAGCCCCTCCTTCATAAATCCTTAAGACTTCTTTCTGAATTTATTTTCAAGTTTGCAAATTTGTTTTTCAAAGTTTTAAAACCATGTCATTTGCAAAACCTTCAAAGAGTCTTCAAGTTGTTACAGTCGTGGCTACTGTTACTTTTATACTAAACTCTCTTGCTTAAGAATTGTTGATCTTGTAAAAGTTGTCCATCTCTATTCTTTTCTAAGAATATGTTAATGGAAACTTGATCCTATAACATTCTAAGTGTGTTAGTAGAGTTTAGGACGGAGTAGTCTTTAACTCTTGGCAACCGGAGTAGGTTGCGAGTTAGCTTGTCATAAGAACGGAGTAGTTCTTGTACTAGCTTTACAACCGGAGTAGGTTGGTGTCTTTTATTGTAAGGGTCTTTTAGTTGTCGGAGTAGATCACTAAAAGAAAGCAATAAAAAGGTAGATTGGACGTAGGCACTTGAGTATTTGCCGAACCAATTCAAAAATCTCGTGTTCAATTGTTTTACTTTATTTCCGCTGCAATTTACTTTGTTTGTTTGTCTTGCTTTGCTTAACCTTAGAAGTAACAGTTCATCATACTGTCACATTTGGTCTGCAGTCGTATTCCACAAACTGAGACAAATAGCTACAGTCAGAACGATTGTTACTTTCATACATCAGCAAACATTCATCGTGATACTTGTTTAGTCTTTCAATATTATTCTAAGTATCTTCTCATCTCTTTTGTCCTCGTAACTCACTTTAATTCAATAAAGTTGAAGTTATAAATTTTTAAATAGTACCTAATTTACCCCCTCCCCCTCTTAGGTACTTGAATCCATAAACTCTACAATTGGTATCAGAGCCTCGTGCTCTTGATCGAGGTTAACCGCCTTAGAGTTTGATTCGTGGGTAATGGATTCCGAGAAACACTCCAAGATCCCGGTCTTTACCGGTTCGAATTTTGGATGGTGGAAACTCAAAATGGAACATTACATCAAAAGTATCGATTATCAATGTTGGAACATCATCCAAAATGGACCTCTTGCCATTGAGGAAACCGATATTCTAAACGGTTTCACCAAGACAAAAGAGGAAAGAAATTACAATGAGAACGACTTCAAGCTTGCCGAAAAGAATTCCAAAGCAATGTCGATTCTTCAACGTTGTGTTGGTGAGGGGGAAGTTAGTCGAATCTCCGGGTGTCCTACGGCAAAATCTATTTGGGATTCCCTTGTACTTGCATATGAAGGGACGTCCCAAGTAAGAAAACACCGTATTGACCTTCTCATGCAACAATATGAGATGTTTAGAATGTCAAAGGACGAGTCTTTAAATAGTTTCTCTTCACGTTTTTCTTGTATTATTAATGAGCTTAAAAGTCTAGGAAGGAATTTCGAGTCCGAGGACATCATTCGAAAAATTCTTCGTAGTCTAACTCCTAAATGGCAACCTAAAGTCACCGCCATAGAGGAAGCTAAAGACTTGTCAACCCTATCTCTTCATGAACTAATGGGATCACTAATGGCTCACGAGTTTAACCTCGATAAGCATTCTAGTAAGTCATCAAATGGAAAGAGTCTCGCCCTCACATCTTCTCCAAGTGATGAAGAAGATGAGGAGGAAGACGAGTTTGCTATGTTCACAAGGAACCTAGCCGGGTTGGTCAATGGACAAGGTAACAAAAGGTTCACTAATAATTACTCGAAAAAACGCTTTCCTAAGAAACGACCTAACTCCACCGTGGGATGCTTTAAATGTGGTGATAAAACTCACCAAATTAAAGAATGTCCCAAGTGGGAAGAAATCAAATCTAAGGAAAGAAGAGAAAAAGTTAAAAAGGACTATAAACATAGAGTCATGAGTGCTATTTGGGGAATGTCCGACTCCGAGGAAGATGAGGAACTCATCGAGGAGGAACTTGAGGCTAAAATGTGTCTTGCAAATCATAGTAAAGAAAAAGTCTCAAAAACCTCAAAACTTGAACACTTAAGATGCCTCATGGCTAACCCCGACGATTCCGACTCCGATTCCGACAACGAGGTAAATCATCTAAAGGCCAAGGCTAGAACTTACTCCAAAGAGAAAGTATGTAAGCTTCTTGACCAACTTTTTGATAAGTGTCGGTTTCAAAATGATAAACTCGAGGTAATGCAAAATGAGATTGAGGAAATTGCTCAAGAGAACTTTAATCTGAAAAATGAACTAAAAGCAACAGACTGCGTCACCGTCACCTCTGAGGCATATAATGAAGTTAAAAAAGTCAACAAGTTAAACAAACATTTGACTAAAGAACTATAGCGTCTTAGGTTGACACCCACGGACGTCTCTGACCTTGAAAATGTCAACACTACCTTGGTGATGCAAGTTTCCTCTCTAACCAAGGAACGTGATGATCTTTTGAAGGACAAAGATGCTCTTGAAAATGAGATCTATGACCTTGTAGTTGAAGTTGTAGAGTTAAGAGAAACAGTGTCCAAGACTGTTGCTTCTGACCACGATTTAGACAAGTCTAAAAGAAAGAGTGAATGGTTGAAAAATGAAAACGAGTGTCTTAAGAGTGAGGTTGTTTGTCTCAAGAATGAAATAGAAGATCTCCATGATAGGCTTACCTTCTTTCAAAAAGGTATGCCCGAATGTAGCACTTCTAGCTCTTCTCCTCACCATAGATCCGATGAAGTCGTTGATCTAAACAAAAGACTTGACGAGATGACATCTAAATATGAAGAGTCCAAAAAAGAATCATATATCTCGTGTCTAAGCTCAACAACCACACCCATGACTTCATTGTTGAGAAAAGATTGTCCATAGAAAGTGTTAACAATGATGAACTCAAAAGAGAAAAAGAAAAGAATTTGCATCTCCTTTCACGTGTCAATGACTTGACCAATGAACTTGTTAATGCTAAGAACATCACTGAAAAATGGGAAGGGAGTCAAACCGTGTTAAATTTCCTCACGAATCAAACCGAGAAATGTGATAAAGTTGCTGGTTTGGGCTTCAAATGGAACAGTCGGATTGTTGCATCCAAGCCTAAAAACGATTTTAGAGGAAGGAAGTATGTAGGTCTTCCCGAATACATCATTTGCAATTATTGTGGTGACAATGGTCATGTTTTTAATGGATGTACAAAACAGTTTGATGACATTGACAAGAATACCAAAACTTTAAAGCAAATGAGCATTAAGAAAGACACCACAAGTTATGTTGATCACAAAAAGGGACCCAAATTCATTTGGGTTCCTAAACTCAAAAACTAATCTTGTGTAGGGCTTGGTGAGAGGCAGCGGCAATTGGTACTTGGATAGTGGATGCTCTCGTCACATGACGGGTGATAGAAGCCAATTCCTCTCACTTAAAGCATATGATGGTGGCACGGTAAGGTTTGGTGACAACAAGAAAGGTGAAGTAATTGGTATTGGAAAGGTTGGTAAGTCATCCTTACTTTGTGTCGACAATGTGCGGCTTGTCAAAGGTTTGAAACATAATCTTCTTAGCATTTCTCAACTTTGTGATAAGGGTAATTTTGTTGAATTTCGTGCCAATATGTGTCGAATTTTTGATGCCACTACTAATGAAGTAATACTCGAAGGAAGACGTGTCAAAGATGTTTACTTAACTAATTTGAACTCTCTATCCGGTCACACCATGTCTTGCATAAGTGTAATGAACAATGATCCTTGGTTATGGCATAAAAGGTTTGGTCATGTTAGTACAAAAACTATTAATACCCTTAAAAGACTTGACTTAGTTGAAGGCATTCCTAATATAAAGTTTGATTTTGATAAAGTATGTGATGAATGTGCTAGAGATAAACATGTTAGAAGTTCCTTTAAATCCAAAAGAATTATGAGTACATCTCAACCTTTGCAACTTTTACATATCGACTTATGTGGACCAATGAGAACTAGGAGTAGAGGTGGTAGTCGTTATATGTGTGTCATTGTTGATGATTACTCTAGGTTCGTTTGGGCACTCTTCCTAAGCTCTAAGGATGAGACATTTGATGAGTTTCTAATTTGGTTAAGAAAGATTCAAAATAAACTTGGTTTAAAAATTGTTTCAATGAGAACCGATCACGGAACCGAATTCGAAAACTCATCATTTGGTGCTTATTGTGATGACAATGGTGTAGACCATAACTTCTCGGCTCCTAGAACACCACAACAAAATGGTGTGGTTGAAAGGATGAATAGAACCCTTGAAGGAATGGCTAGAACAATGTTATTAACTAGTAAGCTGCCTAAGAACTTTTGGGCCGAAGCGGTAAATACCGCTTGCTACATTCATAATCGTGTCATGATAAGGAGTATATTGAATAAAATTCCCTATGAATCGCTACGTGGAAGAAAACCCAACATTTCATATTTTAGATGTTTTGGAAGCAAATGTTTTGTTCATAACAATGGTAAAAATAATTTGGGCAAGTTCGATCCACGTAGTGATGAAGGAGTATTTATTGGGTACTCCGATCATAGCAAGGCCTATAAAGTTTACAATAAACGAACCTTGTTAATTGAAGAAAGCATCCATGTCATTTTTGATGAATCTAGTGTGCTTGGACAGGTACAAAACATGGATGATGATGATGAGGATGAGGATGATGAGTTTGAGATTGGTCTTGTTCGAAAGGACTTCGTGTTCACGGATGAAGAAGCTCCCAGCACTGAATTGCAACAGACACAGAGACTGTCACCTTCAAAGGAGATCAGCAACTCAGGGGGAACACGTAGCACCTCTCCGCTGCGATTCTTCTCTCGGAAGCAACAGACCAACGATCTGTTGCATCCACTTCCGAATCAAGTAACCCAAAACAGTGAGGATGAAGAACCTTCCGGGCCAATAGAAACATCCACTGTGATGATGATCTTTGTTGAGGGGGAACAAGAAACCATTGTTCCAAAGAAGTGGAAACATCAAAGCTCTCATCCACTCACTAATCTCACAAGTGATCTCAACTCGGGAATTCGAACAAGATCATCCGTCAACAATCTCGCTCATCTCAATGAGTATTGTGCCCACAATGCCTTCCTTTCTCAAATTGAACCTTCAAATGTAACAGTCGCATTGACTGATGCAGACTGGTTGCTTGCAATGCAAGAAGAGCTCAATCAATTCAAAAGAAACGAGGTATGGCACTTAGTCCCTAGACCGCCTAATCGTACCGTCATTGGTACTAGGTGGGTCTTTCGCAACAAGCTTGACGACTCGGGAGAAATCGTAAGGAACAAGGCTAGACTAGTGGTGCAAGGTTATAACCAACAAGAGGGTATTGATTACGATGAAACCTATGCACCGGTAGCTAGACTTGAGGCCATACGATTGCTTATAGCTTTTGCGGCTCACAAAGGCATTAAACTCTTCCAAATGGATGTCAAAACCGCTTTCTTAAATGGATATTTGGAAGAAGATGTCTTTGTAGAGCAACCACCAGGTTTTGAGAACAATGACTTGCCTAACCATGTTTTCAAATTAGACAAAGCTCTTTATGGTTTAAAACAAGCACCAAGATGTTGGTATGATAGATTGTCTAAATTTCTTATTGAAAATGGTTTTAAAAGAGGCTCCGTTGAAAAAACATTGTTCTTAAAGCAAGATTCCAGTGAACTGTTGGTTGTACAAGTATATGTTGATGACATTATATTTGGTGCAACAAATGAACTCCTTTACTTATATTTTTCGGAACTAATGAAATCGGAGTTTGAAATGAGCATGATGGGTGAGCTAGGATTCTTCCTTGGGCTCCAAATTAAGCAATCAAAGGATGGAATCATGATCCATCAACAAAAGTATATTAAGGAAATGCTTAAGAAATTTGGGATGACTAATGGTAAGCCTCATGATACACCTATGGTAGCCGGGTCCAAATTGGACAAAGATGAACTCGGTAAGAATGTTAGTGATAAGGTGTATAGAGGTATGATAGGCTCACTTCTTTACTTAAACGCAAGTCGTCCCGACATTCTCTTTAGTGTTTGTTTATGTGCTAGGTTCCAAGCAAATCCGAAAGAATCACATTTCAAAGCCGTTAAACGAATTCTTCGGTATTTGATTGGAACACAAAATCTTTACTTATGGTACCCTTTACATTGTCCTTTTGATCTTATAGGCTTTTCGGATGCGGACTATGCGGGGTACACGGTGGACAGAAAGAGTACCTCCGGAATCGCAACGTTCTTGGGTCCTTGCTTGACTTCTTGGGCCTCAAAGAAACAAAACACGGTAGCTCTTTCTACGGCCGAAAGTGAGTACGTTAGTGCGGCACATTGTTGTTCTCAACTCCTTTGGGTAAAACAACAACTCTTGGATTTTGGTATTATTTTTGACTCCATTCCCTTAATGTGTGATAATACGAGTGCAATAAATATTTCCAAAAATCCTATTCAACATTCTAAAACCAAACATATTGATATTCGTCACCACTTTATTCGTGATCATGTGGAAAAAAGACATATTAAACTTATCTTTTGCAAAACCGAAAATCAAATTGCCAATATTTTCACTAAGCCACTTGCAAGAGAACATTTTGAGAAATTTAGATTAGAAATTGGGTTAATCAATTGCTTGTGATTGTTAGTGTTAGTTCTACAAATTTCCTTAATTGATTAAATTAAATTTCGATATATGTTATTAAGTGTTCTAAGTGCATTGACATCATGTTTAGACCAAAAATTAACACCGTATTTGTGAGTCGGTAATCACTCAACCTCGTATCTAAATTTACGTTTATTATATGCTACCTTGCGTTTTTATTTCGAGTGATTAAATATGTTTAGTTGGGCCAACCACCTCACTTACCACATTTATTGGGCCATTAACTACCTCAACCCACCATCTATGCCTACCCGTCCAAACCTCCTAATCCACTAAACCCTTCATCTCCCAAATCCACAAAACTCCCTCATCTCACCTACCTCTTAACCCACCATGGTCAATACCTCTTTCAATACCCACATACCCATCAAACCAACAAACATGACATCCCCACCTGTCACATCCAACCCACCGACAACAACTCAAACCATGCCCTCACAAAAAATCTCCTACGCCTTCCCTCCACAAACCTCAACCTCGACTCCATCTCCATCACCTCAACCAAACCTGAACAGCCTAACCCTCTTCCAAATCCTCCTTCCACTATCCCACCATCATCCGACGACATCCCCATCTCTACTATGGTACGACGGCGCACACGAGGAGGTCGGAAGAAAAGCTCACTTGTTCCAAGCTCTTCCACCGAACCGGTATTGGTAAATGTTGAAGATGTTGAAGAAACCGAGTTTGATTTAAATGAGAATCCAACCAAGTCCGCCGAGTCGACCCGACTCCGTGAAGAAAAACAACAAAAGAAAAGACAAAGCTTCCTCATCCCAATTACCCCCAATTTCAGAGAATGTCGAGCAGAGTAACATCGAAAACCCCATTGTTGATCCTCCAACTGAAACTCCCAGTGAACCTCCCCAGAAAAAATTGAAACCCTTGAAGAAGAAACTTGTGTACCTTTCTCCCTCTGATCCGGTTTCCCTAACCTCTAAATGGGATTTGGCGATTGTTTGGGATCACCTTGAAAGCATAGACCTCTCTACCTCCATTTACAAAAATTGTGAGAGGTTGATGAATACCAAAGCACTCCACTCTCCCCGGGTTTACAACCAAACATGGTTCGAGCCGCCTGCTTTTCACTCAGTCCGTGACATGTTATTGGCTCAAGGTTGGGAAAAATTGTTGGAATTGCGTGAACCGGTCTTTGTGAGCGAGGTGATTCAGTTCTTTGCAACTGTACGTGTTGATAAATCGGGTGAATCTCTTACGGCTAAGGTGAATGGTAAGCCTCTTAAACTGTCTCAATCTGATTTTGCTACCGCCCTTGATATTCCAGTCGGAGGTTATGACAAACTCCCCTCCGAAACATGGGTTGCTTTACCTTATGCCTCACCACTTAATGTCGCCCAAGTAGTGTGTCCTAAAAGCTGTCTCTCCCGGGTCTGTAAGCAACACCCAAATACCCCCTCCTCTTCGCATAATTTTTAACATGCTTTGTCGCTCAATTTATCCCTCGGGTGATAGGGGAAAACTCACCATAGCCCAATAATACCTTATTTATCACATTGCAACTCATAAGAAGGTGAACCTAGTCGGGTTAATGTTTAAGCGTTTTCATCTTATTTCGACCAAACTTCGTAGACCCTCTTCTAGCATGATTCACTTACCCTATGTAATGTGGTTGTCGGTTGTGCTCAAGGCACAAGGGGTTTTAGTGAGTACTAGCTTGGGTTCTTTGGATATGTGTGATGTTATGAGTGATGGTCAAATGGGGAAGATGCTTATCAAAATTGAAAATGATGAATTAATTTCGGTGAAAATTAAGAAGGACCCGGAAGTTGGGTCATTCAGTCAAGTGAATACGGGTGGTATGCGAGAAGTTCTTAATGCCGTGGCTGAGTTGAGTGCGTGGCTTAAGGAAGATGCTCGTCAAAAGGATTTGGCAATCTCGGCCCTTGCTTCTACTGTGGACCTCATCCGTGGTGAGGTGGATATCATTTCCAACCTCGTGTCAACAAAAGAAATTGGTGATGATGCTCTTGTGGATGATGATCCTTTGGGTAGTGGCTCGGATGGTGAACAAGCGTCCTCCCCTTAGCCTATCCTTTCCTCTCGGCCTACTTGACTTTTACCCGTGCCTTTTCGTTTTGTCCCACCTCGGTTGTGCCCTTCTAAGACAATATTTTCTTTGCTTGTTATTTTGACATTTGGTGGTGTATTTTAAACTTTATTTAGCCATGTTGAACTTTGATTAACTTATGATTAATACTTGTTTATGTTGACCTTGTTACCTTGTCACGATTACATGTGTCTTTTTGTGTTTTCTTGTGAAATATCTGCACTCTAATGCTTTTGACATCCCTATCCGTTTGATGATGTCAAGAGGGGGAAAAGGTAAACTCATGCTCTTAATCTCTTTGCATATTAATTAAACTAATGCCTTGTCTAACCTTCTTAGTTTTGAATCTTGTTTTGGGGCAATGTAAAATTGTCATAGTAGTTTGATTCTAGCTTTTGCCTTAGGTAAGGTAATATTGTCCCTTCTCTCATTTGATCTTGCTTGCTTAAAATCTTGAATCAAGGTGTTTACATTGCTTATACATTCGTTTGGGGCTTGTCATCATCAAAGGGGGAATTTGTTGGGTTCCTTATGTTGATGATAACATGCCCATTTGATTTGTGCTATCTTAGTTTACCTTTTCAGGATATATGATCATATCAAGCATGGATTAAGAAGTGTTGAAGTTGTTAATCATCCCATTGTATTAAGTCAAGTGTCATCTAATGTACAAGTGAGAAAGTAGAGTATATTAGAGTAATAGAAACAGTCTAGACGACTGTTGCTTTCACGAGTAAACAGCTGCTTGGATTATTGCCACAACTCGTAAAACTTGAAGTCCCTTTTTTCTTTCAAAATCTTTCACGTGACTCTTATTTTTCAAAGATAAAAATCAGATTTTTATTAAGGAGATGGTCTTCAATAAAGAGTGGTTTGAATTATTATTATTTTCAAAATGTTTCCTCTTTATGCAAATTCAACCCTTTGGTTCTTTAAGAAAACAAAGAATGCTTTTTGCCATTTTAGTGTTAACTTGTCATCATGTGACTTGTCTTTTCTCTCTTTGTTTTCTGAATTTGCATGAGCTTTTAAGGATATCTTTCAAACCATCTTTCCCTATTCTTGCCTTTGCAAAAGAGCCCTCTTTGGTGCAAGTTTTGGGTGGTTGCAAATACCCTTCACATGTGAGGTCTTTGACCCTTCAAAACCCTAGCAACCTCCTCACCCATTTCCTCTATAAAAGGCGAGCCCCTCCTTCATAAATCCTTAAGACTTCTTTCTGAATTTATTTTCAAGTTTGCAAATTTGTTTTTCAAAGTTTTAAAACCGTGTCATTTGCAAAACCATCAAAGAGTCTTCAAGTTGTTCTGATCGTGGCTCTTTGTTATTACTTTTTATACTAAACTCTCTTGCTTAAGAATTGTTGATCTTGTAAAAGTTGTCCATCTCTATTCTTTGCTAAGAATATGTTAGTGGAAACTTGATCCTATAACATTCTAAGTGTGTTAGTAGAGTTTAGGATGGAGTAGTCTTTAACTCTTGGCAACCGGAGTAGGTTGCGAGTTAGCTTGTCATAAGAACGGAGTAGTTCTTGTACTAGCTTTACAACCGGAGTAGGTTGGTGTCTTTTATTGTAAGGGTCTTTTAGTTGTCGGAGTAGATCACTAAAAGAAAGCAATAAAAAGGTAGATTAGACGTAGGCACTTGAGTATTTGCCGAACCAATTCAAAAATCTCGTGTTCAATTGTTTTACTTTATTTCCGCTGCAATTTACTTTGTTTGTTTGTCTTGCTTTGCTTAACCTTAGAAGTAACAGTTCATCATACTGTCACATTTCGTATTCCACAAACTGAGACAAATAGCTACAGTCAGAACGATTGTTACTTTCATACTTCAGCAAACATTCATCGTGATACTTGTTTAGTCTTTCAATATTATTCTAAGTATCTTCTCATCTCTTTTGTCCTTGTAACTCACTTTAATTCAATAAAGTTGAAGTTATAAATCTTTAAATAGTACCTAATTCACCCCCTCCCCCTCTTAGGTACTTGAATCCATAAACTCTACAGATAGGTAGTGGAAAAGAAAAGGAAGTTTGGTAAGGCTTATTAAGGCATGGAGCATGTTTTGTCAGATGAGATTAGTGATATGATTGTGTGTTGAGTAATGTAAAAGTGAGTGAATGTGGGCAAAGGGTGATGTGAGTTTAAGGAACGTGAGAATGAAAAGATTGAAAGGAAGGATGTGGATAGTGGCAATTTGAGATGTGTAAAGAATTATGGAGGGAGATGGTTGGGAATCGTGTGGGTTAAGAATATATGTAATGAAAGGACATTTTAGAGGGATTGTGAGGAGTAGTATATAGTGAACTTTATGGAGACCTATCGCGGCGTGGATTTACAGATAGTGAGTGAGTTTGGGAATTTGTAGTATCAAGAGGTAAAACTAATGTGTGTTTTCCTTGGGCAAGTAACGATATGAAATGAGTTTTGGGATTCTAAAAAAAATGATTGGTGATATGTGTGAGCGATAGCATGAAATGGTCTAGACTGATTGGTGATAAGTGTAAGTGATGGCATGATAAGAGAAGATCCATGGTAAGAAGGAGTGAGATGATACTGATATGAAACAATGGGATTCGAGTTTTGGAACAATGAGAAGGTAACCGGAGCACTAAAGAGTTAGATAGAAGTAATAAGAAATTGAACTATTAATTTGTATTGTTGAGTGTAAAGAGAAAAGAAGGGTAAAAAGTAAGCTGAGAAAAATGTTGACCGGAGTTATGTGATAAAGAGGTAATGAATCGTCGAGATGTGTGATACTATCATGAGGATTTGAGTTAACGATTATGTAGGGGTTCCATGACGACATGTTAATCATGAGTTTCGAGGAATTAAGTAAAGTAAAAAGCTTGGTGAAGAATTTACATGATATGAGATCTTGTGGTGAGTTGGGTGACGATGCAATTAAGGATGGAATTGGGAATAGTGTTGAGGTAATTTTGTTGATGGATTTGATGTTCGTTATTTGGGATGTTAACCAAAGATAGGCAAGAAACCGTGATTATTAGAGATGGGTGTAAAAGGTTTGTTATACGAGCAGTGGGGATATTGTGGTGTTGTCACTAGTGGTTAAGGGTGATGATAGATAAGAAGGATATCAATTCTGAAGAGGTTGATTTTGTAGAGGCCGGATTGATATGTACGTTTGGAAGGAATTATAAGATGTGGTGATATGAGGCGGGTGCTAGTAGTTGAATATTAATGGTATGGTTATTCTTGGCAGGAGGTGATGGTATGCGAATGGGAGAATATGTTATGAGGGGCATACGAGTTAAGCTCGGGCAGGAGGTAACCTTTATCAAGTGGTAACTTACGTGATCAGGATTGACTAGTTGGATGTAATTATGGGTATATGATGTGTATAAATGTTTGTGTGAGGTTCTGACCTCATGAGAAGTGGTATGGTGTGATAGTTATAAAGTTGTTATCTGAATGTTCTATATGTTGAGTACGGTAACCTAATTGAATGATATTCAAAAAGGTAATAATTTAATTGATCTGGCATGGCTAGTTATAATTGTATGTGCATTGATAATACATGTGTATTCCGTGAAATGGTAGGGATGATGTTCATGAGGTGCTTATCTGTTTACTCCATACAATATGTTGTGTTGTGATCTAGTAAAGCGGTTTTGAGTAAATTTTCTTGTCCGGGAAGTTGTCCTGAGTCAGTGTGTATGAGAATAGTGTAAGTGGTGATGTCTATCGATGTAGTTGTTATGCCTCGGGTGGTGATCCGGGCATAGTATTTCGTGTTGTGATGCGGGTATTTTCGCGCTGCGGTGCGGTTGTTGGTGGCGGTGTTGCGATGCCATCACTGGTTGTGGTGGAGTAGGCGGGATGATTACGATTCGAGTTTCGAAAGTGCATACCAGCTATACATAGTTGTTGTTTTGTCTGTTGCTGTTTTCTGTGAGTTTCATTTTGGACAGATAGACGGTTGTTTTGTTTATTGATGTTTCTTACCAGTTTCAGCTTGGGTGTGAGAGTAGAGTATGATATGGAAGGGAGTTGTGTATATTTCTGTTGCCGGCATGGTATAGCGATATTCTATTTATGAGACACAGTTGTGAGTGGTTGTTACAGTAATTTTGATCTTGTTTTAAGATGAGGCATTGGTAGACATAATAATGGCAAGTGAATAGTGGAACATGTGTTGTACTGATCTGAGAGCTGCCAGTGGTTTATAATCTTTTGTTGAGACAATGAGGGTAGGGTGTTGGGAATTAGTGTCATGTTAAGTTATGTATGAGTTTTGCAGTAATGAAAGAAAATAATTTGAGGATCTAGTGTGAGTGTACGTAACAAGTGTCGATCGTGAGTTAGGCTTTTGGCGATAGATGTTTTATATAGAGAGTTATGTTGTGTTGCAGTAATGTGGAAGAGTTGGAGTGTTGGTTATGTTAAGGATTTTGTGGTATTGGTTAGATGGAGTGCAGAATGAATTGGGGTATGAGAACTGGTTAAGTAAGAGAGCCTTGAAAATAGGAATGGGTATAGGTATGAGGTTATAGGAGGTTATCTTTGACATGTGGTGGTGATGAGGATAATGAGAAGATATATCTAAGGATCAAGTATTAGTGAGTTACGAGAACGTAACATTTATCTTAAGAGGAGTAGGATGCGGCAAAGAGTGTTTGATGGTTGTACATGTTGTAATATAATTGGAAGTAGAGTGTTAGTGTAGCATAAAGGATGGATTTGTATTGTGGTTGATATTGTTAAAAGGCCATGGCCATGCTTGTAGTAGTTCGATGTTTAGGAATGGGAGAATATTTCGATAGTGTTGACAGTTGGATGATGATGATTATGAGTTCCATAGTTTGGCAGTTGGATGATGATGTTTATAAGTGTGAGTAAACTTCGAGGACGAAGTTCCTTTTAAGGGTGGTTGAACGTAACATTCCGTTTGATGTTATGAGTGTTTTGATATCGCATTTTCTAGTGGATAATATGTTACGGAGCTAGCAGCGTTTGTGGATAGTAGTTGGTAGTGTTTAGAGTTGGTGTCGAGAGAGACTATGATGTAGTTAGTACGATATTGTGAGTTCTGTTGTGGAGGTAGGCATAGTTGGTGGAGTTGGTGTTAAGAGTTCATGTTTTATAGGTTGGGGTTCTGTTTTGAGTTCGTAGTTGCGTTGTTATGTCTTAATCGAGTTGGTATGTTTGTTTTTATGTATGGGTTGAACTTCGGGGACGAAGTTCCTTTTTAGGAGGGAATACTGTAATACTACGGTTTTATGGGTCTCAGGGTACTCTATCGAGTGGGGCTTACTCTATCGAGTAAGTATGTTTTTACGCAAAACAGTAGTCTACCTGATGGGTACTCGATCGAGTAAGCTTGGCACTCGATCGAGTAAGGGTCACTTGATCGAGTAAGTGAGTTTTACGGGCTGAGTTTGACGGGTTTTGTTAGTGATGCGAGATAAGTATAAAAGGTTGTCCGTCACTTTTCTTAGTTCTTTTATCTATTCTAAAACCTAAGTGAGGAGAAAAGGAGTTAAGTAGTTTGTTTGTCATCGCATCCTTAGCAAATCCCGGAGCTAGAGGTGTCGGATTTCATCGTTCTTTACACCGTTGTGATCCTTGTGTCGAGGGTAAGTTTTACATATAATTTTTATATTGTTTTGTTAAAGTTGGTTAAACCCTAATTGGGGAATATGGGGGTTTTGGGGAGTATTGTTGATGTTAGATTGTGATTGTATGATTGTATGTTTGATAGGAAGTAATTTCAGTGAAGGACGATGTTGATTAGCTGATTGTGACGATCTTGGTCATTGCTTTCCAGGTAGGGTTTCCCTACTCAGTATTGGCTACATAAGTTTTTGGTAATTGTTGTTGTAACTGTTGAGTAATTGTACTGTTGGATTGGTTATGGTGTTGTTGATAGTATACTGCTGATTGAATGCGTAACTGTCTGTGATATTCGGGGCGCGTCCCTGGCTGAGTGGAGTCACTTGCGGAAGTGGCTTCACGCCCTTGGTTCGCCCTCTATGGAACCCGCCACAGTAGGGGATGTGAACATTAAGGAAACTTGGGTTTATCGCTCAGTGGTGATGAGCGGGGATTTGGTGGGTACGACTGCGGTCCCCCACTGGCGGTGTGGAGTACTTGTTGCGATGGGTACTCTGGCAGGACTACACACTTTTAGTGTGTAGTCAGTTGTGTGGAGATTGATTATGAAGTTTGGAGGATTGTTGTGTTGTTGAGTTGTTTTGTACTTGTTTCGTTGTGGCTTTGTGTTGTGTAATTAGTACTGACCCCGTTTAAATGTTTTAAAAACTGTGGTGATCCATTCGTGGGTGGTGAGTAGTTATTGAGCAGGTATGATATGACGCATATGGGATAGCTGGGATGAGTCATCACGTGGCTGTTAGAAGAGTCTTCCGCTGTGTCAGACGATGTCTTATAGTTGTGACAGTTTTGGCTAGTAAACATTTTTGAGTACTTTGTATTTCAGTTTAACAGTTTTGGTTTGGACATGTAAACACTTAAACCGTATTTACTTTTAAACTATGTTTCTTTATTGTCTTATGATTATCATTGCCTCGGGTAACCGAGATGGTGACGTTTCCATACCTTAAATAGTCTTGGTAAGGCACTTGGAGTATGGGGGTGTCACATTAGACATCACAACATTTACAGAAGACACGGCGAAGTTGTTCTCAATGTCGGCTGATACGTGCATTTTATATAGTCTTTTTGAGCCTTTTATGCACGTATTTCTATCCGATTCTCATAGTTTTATATTTCGAAATGCCCCAAATAGTCTACTTTGGTTTGTTTTGTCTTATTGGCAGGAACGGGCCTGAAAGTAGCGGAGTCATGCCTTTTACTGTCCCTTAACTTGCATTTACCGAGACGGAAGGACTAGAGCAAGATTACTGCTGCCTCGAGAAGCGTGAAGTGGTCTCGGAAGCTAAATCAACCAGGCAAGGAGCTGTTTCAGTGGTAGTCCATTCGATAGAAATCTATTGTTGGTCAAGTTGCTCAATCGAGAGCTTATGGATGGCGAATAGTGTTCGATCGAGACCCTACTGTGCTCGATCGAAAGGTGGTATTTTGAGGTTCCTCGATCGAGTATGTTAATTGCTCGATCGAGAGGTTAATTTGAGGTTTTGTTTGATCGAGGAGAATAAAGTTGCTCGATCGAGAGGTTTTCCATCAGTATGCGAGAACTTATCTATTTCATTAAGTACGTGTTTAATAAATATTTTCCCTATATAAAGGAAAGATGTCATTAGGTTAGGTTATCTTTCATTCATCTTTTAATCTCTTAATCTCAGAATTACTCTTAAGAATTCAGTTAGCAGACACTTTTCTTCCCTTGTTCGATGTTATTTCGTTTTTTTCGCCGGATCTTAGACTTTGTAATCCTTCTTACTCTCTCTATTCAATTTAATTCTTGTTTTGCATACTTTATTTCTTCCCTATAATTTTTGATTTTATTAGTGTTGTTAATTAATTTATGCAATTCCTTTTTATTCATCTCTATATCATGTCTCTTATTATTTCATTAATCGTTGTTAGTTTTATCATCGCCATGAGTAGCTAATTTCTCTTTTGCTAGGATTTGGGGAGCCATGGTAGTAAAACAATAATGTTATAATTAGATGAGACCGTTTTGATTGTGAGAATTGATTCATAGAAATTTAATTGTAATCGTTTAGTTGAGTGCACGCTTCTAAACTAGTTAATCCGGTTAAATTCAAACCTAGATCGAAAGATTAGAATGAATAGACCTGTTATGGACAATAGACTACACTAATGAGGGTGAAAGCTAAGTTAATAGTATTTTAGGGCGGATAGCGGACCGGAAGGACCTTTCCTTTACCCTTCTCACATTAGACTGACTGATCTCATTATGACCGCATTGGCTAATTATCATGGTGAACCGACATCTTAGCATTTCTCTCTATATTTGATCACATCCTTTCATTCTTATTAGTTTTACCATTCTATCTCTTTGCTTTACATTTCGTTCAGTAGTTTAGTTAAAACAATTTAAACACCCCAAATTTGTTACCGTGACGGACTAGAGTAACAAGTAGATATAATAGCCTCCTTGTAGAGTACGATACCCGACTTACCTCTGCTATATTAGTTAGAGTCGGTTGGTTTATTTTTGATAGGGTTGCGACAGCCGTGTCAAATTTTAGCCCGTTGCCGGGGAGGAAATTAGTCTATTTATTTGTTTATTTTAGTTTGTTTTAGTCTCAAGGGATTTTTAATTCCTTGAGGTAGTTCTTATTCTTTTGCTTTCTTAGTTTTGTGTATGCCCAGGTCCAACATGTCGCAATTAGTACCAGCTGATTCTGAACTGGAGCGGACTTTTCGCCGTAGACAAAACTTGCTGAGAAAGAATCGTCAAGAGGAAGTCTTAAGTACTCTTGAACCTGTCCTAGAGAATTTTACATTTGCGGAAGATCAATCTTTAAAGGAAGACACTTCTATTTCTGCAACAGTTACTAAATCAGCGAAGATGCCTAACATTATTAGTCATTCTCAGGCGACAGCTGCTTCCATTCCTAAGGGTTTTAATCTTGCTACGGAAGATGGGAATACCTTTGATATTCGGCCATCTTTCATTAATCTGGTTGAGAGGAACCTATACAGGGGAGTAGCTGGTGAATACCCGAGAAAACACTGTTCTACCATTCCCGCTACTAAGGGAGTGACACAAGACAAGATAAAAGAAGTTCTTTTTCCTTTTTCTCTTACTGATGGAGCCCGAGAGTGGCTAACTGATTTGGATAGGACTGCAGCTGGGATCACTGATTAGGAGACATTAGCCCTTGCTTTCTACAAAAGATACTTCCCTCCGCAGAGAACTAACACATTGAAAGGGCAGATTACGAGTTTTAAGCAAACTCCGACTGAGAATTTGTATGAAGCATGGGGTCAGTTTAAGAAGTTGGTTTGGTCTATCCCACATCACGGGTTTAACCAGTGGTTTTTCTGCAACCAGTTCTACAATGGGTTGTATGATGATCACCGTGCTACTTTAGATGCTGCAGCCAATGGTCGATGTGGAATTAGAATGGTCTCTACAGATAATAGTGCACTTGTGGCTCAACTGGAAGCCATGAATGCCAGACTTGATAAATTCGAGTTGCAGGCCGCAGAGAATCAACAGACGGTTCACTTGTTGTCTAGACAAGAGACAGTCTCATGTGAGAGATGTGGCGAAAATGGTCATACTGCATTGAAATGCTTAGCTGAGAAGGAGCAAGTCTATGCCTTTCAACAATTTAGGCAAGGAGGCTCCTATTAAAATAACCAAGCTGGAGTTCATCCGAATTTGATATGGACTAGTCAAAATGTCTTGAATGCTACACCTCCACCGCAGCAACAAGTTTATGTACCGCCTCATTAAAATCAATAACAAAGCTTTCAGAAGCCTCCATCTTTCCCACCGCCGCAACAAGGTGCCTCTTCTAGTGGAATAAGTGATATAGCCGAGTTGAAGTCGATGGTGCAATCATTGATTATTCAATTGCAAAAAAGTGACCAAGCAAAAGATGCTTCTATTAAGTCGCTTGAATCCCAGATGGCTCAACTGGCTGCTAATCAAGCTTCAAGGAAACCAGGTCATTTACCGTCCCAACCTGACAAGAAACCACATGAGATAGTGAATCTGATCAATCTGAGAAGTGGTCTTTCTTCTGAGGGACCCAAGATGCCGACTGCAAATGCTGAACTTTCTAACCCGGAATCTGAAGTTCTCTACATGAACATTCGTCTTTTGACGAAAAAGTGCTGACACCACGAGAGGTCCTCGATTGACTGATTTCTGGTGGTCGATCGAGGGACTATGCTAAAAAGGTTCTCGATCGAGAGAATGAAAGTGCTGGAACGAGCACTGCTGAAAACACTTTTTTCGATCGAGTAGATCAAAGTGCTTGATCGAGCACTATTGCTGAGAAAAGTACTCGATCAAGAGGTACTGTTCCTCGATCGAGTGAATCTGAGGCTGAATGCGACAATTCTTTGGCGAAGGAAAATGAAGGACTAGCTATCCCAATTAAGGTCCCATTTCCAAGAAGACTACAGAGTAAGAAGATTGAGCAACAATTCGGTAAGTTTGTTGAAATTCTAAAAAGTCTTCATGTTAATGTACCATTTGCTGAGTTACTAACCTAGGTACCCTCCTATATGAAATTTATGAAAGATATTTTAGCGCGTAGGAGGCACATTAATGACCATGAGACGATGGCTTTAACCGAAGCGGGCACTGCCCTTATTCAAAATAAGACCCCACTTAAGCTGTCTGACCCGGGTAGTTTCTCTATACCATGTCATGTTGGGACCCATTTAATTGATAATGCAATATGTGACTTGGGAGCTAGCGTGAGTGTTTTACCATTGTCTCTCGCTAAGAGGCTTGGTTTAACAAAATTTCTTTTTTTTTTTTTTTTTTTTTTTTTTTAAAAAAAATTTCATTGTACTAATATGACCGTACAGATGGCCGATCGTATTGTATCACGACCTTTAGATGTCTTAGAGGACATACCTATTACGATAGGGAAGTTCTTTATTCCTGTCGATTTCGTAGTCTTAGACATCCTCAAAGACTCAAAGACTCTTATTATTTTAGGACGACCATTTCTATATACCGCTCGTGCAGTAATAGATGTCGCGGGAACACTTTGACTTTTCAGGTAGGTGATAAGGAGTTGACTTTCTATCAGTCTAGCGTTCACAGGGCTCCTATGTAAGTCCAAGCCTACAATGCACTACCCTCTATAGACCCTGACACGGAACCTCCAATTGACCGTATTGAATCATGTGCTGCTATATTAACACCTCTGCCCCAGATTGGGAGCAATATGGAGGACCATTCTCTCATTTCTGTTGTTACAGATCTAGGCGGATTGGACATTGGAGATCCCGATGATAAGAGTACAGTGAATTTGACCTCAATGCTAAAGATGATGCCAAAGACAAAGGCTAGGAAAGGAAGAAGCATGAGAAAGTAAAGACGATAGTAAAGGCATATGTGGATGCGGACTACTCTCCTTTGATCAATTCAAGTTGGAGGCCTAAAGGGACAGTCCGCGATGCTGAACGGACCTCCTCCAGTCAGAAGCCCTCTTTTGGGCTGTTCAAGTGTTTTCAGAAGATAAAACGGGACGCCATTCCGTTTGTATAAACATTTTATAATTTGAATTTGTTAGACTTTTTATTTCATTTAGACAATAGTATTATATTAGTTAGATTTAATTAGCTTAAAACAGAATATAGACTGCGTACTATTATTTTGGTATTTTTGCTGGAAGTATTTTTGTGCTTTATGTAGGTTTTGGGAGATTTTTTATCATTGGGAAGCGTGCCAAGAGGAAAGCACTCGATCGAATACATTTTGTGTTCGATCGAGCAACTGTTCAAGAAAAAGCTCTTGATCGAGTAATGTGAAGCTCTCGATCGAGAAGGCAATATTTGGGGGCTCTAAATCGAGAAACAAAAGTCCTCGATCGAGCAGTTTCAGCTGATATGAGCACAAGGGAGTACTTTCTTCCCTTACTTTTGTTCATTTGTTTGTTTTCACAAAACCCCCAATTTCCCTCGACACTCTCATTCAATCAACCAAAATCCCTAATTTCTTCCACTATTTTGCCAAAAAAATTACCCAAATCCTTTGCTTATCATCAATTAAATCATTCCCCCTTATTTACCTCTTCAATTTTCGAGTAATTTGAAGTTATTTGCGGGATTAGGTTTCGCGGAAAAATCGACATTTATTTCGATTAATTTGCGTCTTTGTTGATTTTAATTGATATTTGTCTTGGGTAATCGATTCAAGTAAGTTCATTCCCCTTTATTCAATGTTTAATTGTGATTTTACCTTAATTTTGTGCAAATTAGGGTTTTAGAAATCGATTTAGGGAAAATTCAATTGTTGATTGTATGTTAATTTAGAACTTGCTTTGATAGGATGGATAGTAGTTTTTCGACGAGCTCTGCATCTGTTTCCGCTACTACTCCGTCTGTTTCAGAGACGGTGGTCCCTGCTGTTACCACCGTCACCACCACCGCGGCTACTACTGCTGCCGCTGGTACTACAGTGGTGTCGACCCCTACTGCGTCGACACCCACACCCGTCACCATTTCCCTTGTTCCTGCTGTTGTTACTACTTCTGCTACTGTGGTCATTACTTCTGCTGCTACCGCTTCTCGGTCTGGGGCGAGTATGGGGTCTCGCGCTGCTCCTCTACGGGCTGCTGCTCAACGTGAGATTGACACTTGCACAGAGACTTTACCCGAGTTTCCGCATGTTTGTTTCATTTCCCCGTCCCACCGAACTCGATTTTTAAATTTAATGGACTGTGACATGACGTCGATCCGTTTCTAGCGTCGACCATCCTTATATAAGTTGGTGAAGGATCATAGATCCATATTAGACTCTCTAATAAAAATTAAATTATCTCATAATTTATCATTTTTGTGATCTATGTAACATGCATGCAAATATAAAAGCATTAAAATGAAAGTTTAAGGAAAACCAATTTCCTTACATTGATTTTATGGTAATATGGGCACAAACTAGATCACCTTTCTAGTTTGTTCTTGAGCTAAAAAAATATGGATGATCCTCCTTGAAAAACCTTCAAAAAGAAAGTCTCCTTCAAGTTGCACCCAAGAACTACACCCACAATTATCTTACAAATATTAACTAGATATTTGTAAAACTTACCCTTGATAATATGTTAATATTACTAACAATATTAGTAATAAATATTTTGTATGCTAACAATCTTAGTAAGAAATGATGTTTATTTTAGAGAGAAGATAAATTTTTGTTCACATGCAAAAATGTACAAGTGAAGTGGTAAAAAAAAATGAACAACAATTTGGAGAGTATATGGGGAAAGTGGCGGGTGGAAGGGTAGTGTGTAGGAGTCAACTTGTTTTAATATTGTCCAATCTTTTGTCACATGCACAAAGATGTTATGACAACTTATGGAACAAAAACAAGTAAAAGTGAAATGATTATGATCATCCACTAACTTCATTTACACGGTCCAATGTCTCATTTACGGGTCCATTTTGGTTCTTATATTTGTCGCACAAATACGTGTAAATTTTATATAAACATCGTTTCATGTTTAAATGCTTCCAATTAATTTCGTCCAAATCACTCCGTAAATATACGTGTACCACTACACATATTATTTACGTACTAATATTAATCACATTAATCAATTAGTACAATTTTAGTGAATTTACAATTAATTAACTAAAACTCGTCTCATAAAACTTATTATTTAATTATCGCGTAATTAAATAATAACTGCCGCTCCTCGAGTTCGCAATTCGAAATCTCTCTAAAATAATCGACTAACCTTTTAGTCTATAAATCAAGGGACTAAATAAATTATATCTCATACAATTAATTAGTTGTCTATTGGGGTTCGTTCCTTTAGGTGTGACCGAAAGGGGTCAGTTGATCACCGCCGTCTCCCGACAATAACGTCAAACTCTAGTCAGCCAACCGTTATCGATTTACGTTAATCAAATGACAAGGATCAAATAATTAAATATCTAATGATATTCCTTTAATGAGATTTTTTATGTAAATGCACTATGGCGGAGGACACTAACTCCAACAATTTCCCACTTGTCCGACACAAGGTGTGCGCTACCAATTCTCTTGTCCGTTTTAATCTCCCACTCAATGCAAGGTGTCTTTCAGGTCGTACTTGCACATGAACATATCGCGAGTGGTTTTCTCGATCGGGAGTATGACTACCTGACCGGAAAAATCTGTCAAAGATTACTTCCGGGCGTGGCCACGCATTTGTAGTCATTAACTCCTCGAGTGGCCTTGAGATATAGTTTACCCACCATGGGTGGACAATTCATGTATGCCCTATTTATCCTATTGCACAATACAGATCACCATGACCTAGTACATGCCCTTTTGGACTACTTTCACGGCACGACCTAGGACAAAAACCAAAGTCACTCGGAAACTGCACTTGCTCAGATAATAGTCTCCAGTCAAAAGAATCGACTCATTATAACATCTTAGAGATCCCCGCCACAACCAGGCGTCTATAATAGAACTTAGGGTCTCTCTAAATGGTCATTGTTTGGCAAAGTGTCACACACTCTGCCTATGTAATCGACTAGTCATCACGTATGACCTTATGGTGTTGAACAACCATCAATCGACTTACAATCTAGTCACTCCGAGACGTCACCTCATTAAGTGAATAGGGACAAAATACAATGTTCATCTTGTTCACTTGAATAGTATTCAACATTGTCTCCACAACTTATTCAGATAAACAAGGTATTCATGTTTTCAGTCAAACTGAATAATTGAGTTCTTAAGAGACTCAAACAATGAATGCGATCATCAGTTATGTAAATATCAATACTCTATCCAATATTTACATAACGATCTTCATCAATTAAGGTATACTGCTCAATCACATTGAGATGACATAACCACCATGTGTATCTTATGCCAACGACTTTGGTTAGAGGATTAGCAACAGTTGCATCACTCTAATTTCAATTGCTATTTTCCTTTGTTCTATGCAATCTTTTCATCACATAGAGCCTTTCTAAGTACATGTCTAAACAAGTTTTTAGACTCTGGTTCTAAAGCCAGTCAAACACTCCCATTGTTTTCACAGTCTCTTGGGAAACGATATTCGGCTAACAGAACTACTCTAGTCGCATTAAATTCTGGTTATCAACTATCTCTCTTACAACATCGGATGTTGTAATGTACTTAACTTTCGTTCATGATTTGTACGTATAAAACTTATACATACACATCCTTCATATGACATCTTTTATGTATGACTCCTCAAACATATCTGCTTTTTACATGTATAACTTCTTATACATATATGTATAACTTCTTATACATATTATTCTTTATGCACATAGCACTCTTACATGCTAACCATTCCTTAACAAGGCCCAAAACATCTTATAAGCGTAGGAATAACGTGTAATCCTTTTACACAAAATTCACAAATTCCTCCAAACTACAAGAGTAAATCCTCAGTGCTTCTCAAGTACTCAGGGTTGATCTTGATAATTATCTAGTGACACTAACTAAGAAATGATTGGTAATGACTTCTCATATTCTCAATATGATAAGTCCCGATGAGAGCAGCTTTTAGCATATTTAATAGATACTGCAGCGGAAGCAAAAAGATCATATTAATTTGTTCAACAACTTGAACGAGTCAAGAATATTATCACATAAGTCTCTTGACTAAGATGCTAGTATCCATAGAGATCTATATCATTAGATCCGGATATTTAAGATGCGCCATGATACTCTCAAGTATTTACCCAAGAATATTTCTAGTCACTAATATGTCAAACACATATTTTAGACTAAGAAATATCACATTAGCTACATTTCTAGTCAATAATATGTCAAGCACATATTTTAGACTAAGAAATATCACCTTAGCTACATTTCTAGTCACTAATATGTCAAAATCATATTTTAGACTAAGAAACTCACTTTAGCTCCCACTAAACTCCATGTATCATCATGTTATCTCGACACTCGAGTAATACCGTTTTGATAGACTACATGGTTGAACCCAAAATTCCAACTATTTGATGTATATAGATCACAAAAGGGATCTTCCTAGCATGCTAGGCTTCTTAGCATTGACAACATCAGCAAAACTTCTCCCTTCATAAGATACATTCAAGGAGAAAGTTTCGTTATCCTTTTGCCTAAACTCATCCTCAGGAGAGGCTATATTGCTAAAACCATACGAATTGACACTACTACAAAAATGCTCAAAGGAACCATATATAAGAAACCGGTTCATATTCTAACTAGTCTCTTAAATATAAAAAACCGGTTAAGAAGCTAAACTGGTTTCTTATACTAATATATGAAACCGGTTTAGAAAGCACCGGCGTTTTATATTATTTTGATATAATGGAAGATTGGAAGGTGTTTCTCCAATAACCACCCCAACACATAAACTTAGATCGATTTTCTATATGCTCTCGCTCATCCACCAATCAGCGTCGCGACGCCGTCAGTCCTGAGTCGTGCTAGTCCTTCACCACAACGACGCCACTTCGAGTCACTTTGTTCTTTCAACAACATCGTCCGTGACATCTTCAGGTCGTCCATCGCCAGTCCTAGGTATTAATTTTATTCTATTTGAATTAATTCCTTGAAATCATTAGCAGTTCTTGTTTAATTTTATGTAAAGTCCAATTTTGTGAATTTAGATCTATATTTGGATGTTGTTTGTCCTCTATTAGTGTGGCTAGGAATGCCAACGGCGGCAGGGCGTCTCATGTTCTAAAGGTACATCATTCTAGTTTCTACTATTGATTTTTAGGTCAGATATTATGATTAAGTTGATTAGTGTGCAGCAATTGTGATTTGTGTGCTTTTTTTTGGGTCTGAATTGATACTTTTAGTTCTTTTATGCTTGATTTTGCATAATTTAGGTTGTTTGAGTTAATTGATTGGTCATATGGTGTAACTGAGAAGCTGGAATTTTCCTTGTGTGAGATGAGTTGATTTTATCCGAATGTGTGATTGTTACCTGATAAGCATGTGAAGCATCATTTTATAGGCTAGTGTGTAATGAATGATGCAGTGAAAGTTGTGCAAATGGGTGATTAAAAGCAATGATAGAAATTGTAGCTCACTTTTATTTAACCGAAATTTTTCGTATTGAAGCAAGGTATCCCATTTGTACATGGTTTCACATATTTAAGTTAGAGAGCATATGAATTTGTCCTGATATGTGAGTTTCTGGAAGTTTTTATGAAGAGTTTTCCTTTGGCCAATGACTGAATGTGTGTATTGCTTAAGCTTGTTACTTCTGTTAATTAGTGAGTCTTCGCGCATAAAATACACGTATCTATCTTCTATCTAGCATATACAATCAAGTTTGATATACAATCTCCTATATAGCATCGTTAAAAGACAATATAAAGCGTCTCTAAAAGCCTTTTTCATAGTAGTGATCAGATGAATGTTGAAAGCATTAGCACAAATTGGTTAGTATTTACTTAATTGAAATGTAGATTGACATAAACTTGTGAATTCATCCTTTCTTCACATTTATATATATGACAGATGGCAGTTCACTCGTTTCATTTCTAGAGTCTTATAGAGTGAATGCATTCCTCCTTAAACTAATACCTAACCTCTTTGCTCTGACTTGGCAAAGGGACGACATCCCGACATTGTAAAGTACATTGGACCTTCTGCCATGTCCCTCCCTAATTAGTCATGCATTACTATACGAGTCCTCGTTCTTACTCCTTTGTCCTTCCTAGCTCTTACTGTCCTTTTACATAAAGTCACCTAGACTAACAATGACTATTGAAACTCAATTTTACAAATTTCAGAGCATAAAGTAAAGTTAGTTTCACATGACTGTGTTTTCAAATGTGTGGCCTGTAGCTCTCTTTGTTTTTGGTGTTCATCACGCTCTAATATTTTTTGTAATTTAGGCTGGCAAATTTAGGAAGTTTTGGGAAGGGAAGCCGAGCTTAGAAGATTCCAGGATGGGATCATTGCAGAAGCCACTTGTAAGTAGTGACCATTTGTTGTATCGGCATTGAGTTCGTGATTGAGCGTATATTAAATATCCATCTTTATTTGGTAAAAGATAGTATTATTCGGTATAACTATTAGTCGTGCTTACGAGTTCAAATGTGTATGAGCATGAAAATGTTCAATCATATCAAAGTTTGTTTATATTGTCATTGACATTTATTGTTTATATCCAGGAATTGATTTGACATCTTGGAAGAAAATATGAGTTATTCTAAGTACTCTTTAAGTCCTGGTCTTCTTTCGAAGTGATCCACTGAGTATGCTCCTTAAGTTTAAATATATCTTCACACGTCATACGGTATAGCCTGCATTCATGTTTTTGTCTTTAGTCTTTAAGCTCAACGAATTTAGTAGTTGTGTACCAATGATTCTGACAATATAGGGACAAAGTCGCTCGCTTATACGTTGTACTAGCAAGCTAGTTATATGTTAGAAATAGCTTGTGGTAGAGCGTAGAGTCGGTAAAATAGACGTTATGGTATTTGCTAACCTTTAGAGTGCTGCTCCTCAGGAAGAACGTGAGGTGAATCTAATGATCGGTGGCGTTGATCTGAACAACTTAGCCAGGTTGGTGTTACTATCACCACTCACATCTTCGAAATAGTTTATTTTCTATTTTTATGAAACTTGAGAATTTTTTTGTGCGGTCTGGTTTGTCTGTTGTTTTGTCAGTGTGGAAGTAAAGGTGGATTAGAAGCTCTTGATAGTGTTCTTGGTAGACGGAATGCCGAGTTTTTACACGTAAGGTGCTTTACATCCTTTTCCTTTCAAAATTAAAAACAATAACATGTGTATGTTCACTATATGTTACATGGAAATAATTCTCACTATATGTTACATGGAAACATCCAGTATTAATTATTAACATAGTACTGCTTGTTCATCGTGCAGCACTAACAGCACCGTGGCGAGGCCAACGATGGCTCCTTTGATGAATCCCAGTCGTCAATATATTACTGCTTGTTTTTTTTTGCTCTCATTGAGGCCAGCGACGACTCATTTGAAGACTACGAGTTGGGTACAGATTAGATGATTGTTTTGACAAGTTTAACTCAGAGACTTATTATTTTGTTAGATTTATTCTTTTTAATAATTGTGATTTATATGAATTTTGTACCATATTTAAGAAAGTTATAATAAAAGAGTGACTGATATTATATGTTTATGGTGACGGATGTGTTATAATTTTAATTTTTGATTAATTTTATCTAGGTCTTAATTTATTGAATCGTATGTTTTTTGTTTTATAGTAAAACCTAAGAAACCGGTTTTAGTCAATCACAGGTTTCAAAGATAAGATCAAAGAAACCGGTTATGGTCAATAACCGGTCTCTTTGAAACAAGCAAAAAGACTGGTTTATGCACACAACTGGTCTCTTTTAAATAATCAAAGAGACCGGTTTTTGCACACAACTGGTTTCTTTCACAAAATCAAAGAGACCGGTTTAATAACCGGTCTTTTTAGGCTAAGACACCTGTGAGCTAGAGACCTGTTATTAACCGGTTTCTAAGGCCTTTTTTAACCGGTTTCTTTGGCTTATTTTGTAGTAGTGTGATAAAGGCATTTGGGTTGTCACAAACTCTATATAACAAGCCCAAATTTTAAACATCTTATGTATCCTTTACGACAAGATCAAGGTAACCAACCAAAGTATTCACCTTAAATCAAGTCTCGAAAACATCTCGTGTTTCCTTCCTTATCGCATCGTGTGCAAGGAGATTAATTCGAATTGCATGGTGACACGCCATTACATATAGTTCGTACTATAGAAAAGCCTCTGATGAGGGTTTAAGATTCATCACTTTTGAAAATTAACGCAATATTATCACAAAATTATCTCCTTATAACCACTGAGCCACAAAAAATAACATCTTCTTGCATTGTACTCACCACTGAGCCTCAATAAATAACGTCTTTTTGCATTGTACTCAGTTGGTGGGTCTTGGACTTCCGCAAGTTCAAAATTTCTCCCACTCAATTATCGCGTAATTAAATAATAACTGCCGCTCCTCGAGTTCGCAACTCGAAATCTCTCTAAAATAATCGAATAACCTTTTAGTCTATAAATCAATGGACTAAATAAATTGTATCTCATACAATTAATTAGTTGTCTATTGGTGTTCGTTCCTTTAGGTGTGACCGAAAGGGGTCAGTTAATCACCGCCGTCTCACGAGAATAACGTCAAACTCTAGTCAGCCAACCATTATCGATTTACGTTAATCAACTGACGAGGATCAAATAATTAAATATCTGATGATATTCCTTTAATTAGATTTATTATGTAAATGCACTATTTTGGAGGACACTAACTCCAACAGTTGGGAATTTTTGAGCCCGTGGTTGAGCTCCTCAACGGGACGGGATTGTTGGGTTTGGCCACCATGAAAGAGGTCACTTATCGACAATCGACTTTAGAATTTTTCAGATCTTTCACCTTTTCTCATGCGGCCTATGCGACTAACCCCGGGAGCAAGTGCATTACCTTTCGACTATTTAACACGACCTTCACATGGACCTTAACTAAGTTTGGGGGGCGGTTGGGTTTAGTTAGTGACGGTCTTCTGGAGCCTCCTAGGAAGCTCCTGGCTCTGCTTTGGCCTACACTTGCACACACTCCCTTTGGTCTGAGACGTGTTGCTCACGTCCACTTACCCCCAGCCCGTTACTTTCTCCGTCTGCTAGCAGAGACCATTTTTGGTCGTCACGAGCCCAACAATGTTAACAATGTCATGTTGTCTATTTTAGCGGGTTACTTGAAGATTGACAACATTAACCCCTTTGTTTTTAACATTTCTTACTTGACTGCTCAACATTTTAACACTGTCGGGCAGAAAGCGACGGGCACGATAGCTTGTGGCGGGTTAATGACTCGCATTGCCCGCAGCCTTTTTCCCGATTTTCCCCGTGGCCTTAAATATATAGATAAGGATGTAGTCATTGATATTCCAGCCATGATTGCTATGCACTGGTTAGCAAAAGACTAACAGACGTGGAAGATTGGAACTTTCGCGTCTGTGACTATACCTTCACCTAACCTACCCCGTCTTTTACCCTTGACTACTGTGTCGGGTAGGTTACCACCACCTCCACCTTCATACCTTCTTGACCTTACTCCTCCCGCTTCTAGGAAGCTGAACAGGCCTCCCACTGTTGTTAGGGAGACTGGAGAGGGGTCTACACAGACAGAGGCTGGGCATACGTTCGCGTCCGCGCCCACACCCATGCCCACCCCTACCCCCACACCCACACCCTCTCTCCCTCAGCCGACTTTACTGGCTAATTTTGTTGCTCCTCCCACTTTTGAGGCGCCTGAGGTCATGGACCAAGGGCGTCGTGACGCTTTACTTTTGGAGATGTGCAGTAGAGTGGCTCGTATGGAGCGGGATCAGGCACTTGTCTTATTCCCTCTATACGAGTACCACATGATATGAGGACGTCCTGTCCCAGCTGACTGGCCACACCCTTCTTTCTACCGGTACCCGACGGAGGGGTACCCACAGCCTGCGAGCGAGGAGGACACTGCTGAGAGGGAGGAGAGGTACAGAGTTGAGCTTGCTGCGGGAGGTCGTCAGAGGAAGAGAGAAGAGGAGGAAGAGGACCCCACCTACCAGGAGTTTGACTAGGAGGCTGGCGAGTAGCTACTGGACTACTCACTTCCCCAGTTTGTTGGCTGGTTTGGGGAAGTTCGTTTTGTTAGTATTTCTTGATTTTTATTCTTTTTCATCTCATTTCATATTTATTTATTCTTTTTTGCATATTGGTTGTATTTTTCCCGTCCTCTATTATTCTGCTGGTGTACGCTGGAGGACAATGAGGGCATTATCCATTTTGGTTTGGGGAGGGTAAGGCATCTTTTGAGTCTGCATTTGCATTTGTTTTGCATTCACGTTTATTGCATCTCTGTTTGCATTGTATTTTAATTATAAAAATGAAAAAAATGAAAAATCCAAAAAATTCGAAAATTCAAAAAAATCAAAAAAAAAAAAATTCACGTTTAATTTTTGGTCGGACTATATTTTTCGGTTACTTTTCGTTAGGAGCACCTAGACCAAAACACAATTTATAACTTCACAAACAACTCTACAATTAGTAAAGAGGCATGTAAAGGTCGGATACCAAGGGACGGGAATTGAGATGAGATTTCTATTGAAACTAGTGGTATCTTAAGGGGTGTCACAATTGGGGTTTGATGTAGAAGATCATAAACTAAATAGCAATGAAAGTAAACAAGCAAGATGAATAAAAAGGGATGTAAACAATTGATAAAAGGTACTAAGGTGTCATGGGGTCATAGGGGATTCATGGGAATTGATCATACAAACATATTCTCAAGTTATAAGCAAGCAATTATTGTTGTGATGGATCGAGTTGGTTTATATCTTACAATCCTAGGAAAGTTTGGGTCCCGGAACCGAATCGATTAGATTGTACAACACCTACAAGTCGACTTAATCTTCCCTACTCAACAATATGCATGGTCTAATGAGACTCGAGTGGTTTATGTCTTACAAGTCTCATTGAAAAGATAGGTGATGGGTAAAAAATGCAAGGATTCATAGGCTCACATTTCATCAAACATAACATGTGCATATGTTGAGATCACAACAAGCAAGCAAATAAACTATGAAAGCATATTAATTTAAGCATGAATTATCCCCCATGTTGGTTTCCCCTAATCACCCATTAACCCTAGCTAAGGAAACTACTCACGCATTATCATGTTGAACATGCTAGCAAGGTTGTCAATCATACCAACAATGTGAAACATGATGAATAAATGAAAGTGATTAACAATAATTAAAGAGGGATTAAGAGAATTATACCTACTAATGATTCTAATAGTAAAGCAAAGAATAAAAGAAGTACTTGAATTCTTGATTGAGAGGTTGTCAATCTCCCAATAATAACCCAAATAATCTTCAATTACCCAAAATAAAGGATGAACAAGAGAGAGATTAAGGAAATAAAACTTGTATTAAAACTTGATTAAATGTTGATTACAAGATTAAAGAGAGATTTGATTGATATTAACTACTCTAAGGATTGCTAAGAAGAACATGCTCTTCTAATTAGACTAATGGGGTATTTATAGTGGAGATTAGGTGTATGAATTAGGGTTAACTAAGGGCTTAAATGACGATTAAGTCCCTTGTTGAGGAAACGCCGGTCTCTTTTGGAAGACTCCGGTCTCTAGAAAAAGATGTGCATCCTTCCTTGAAGCTTGAAAAAGACGAAATGGGACTGTCTGGGAATCCGGGCGTCTTTAGCAAGGGACGGGCGGATTTGGCGGTCTCTGCCCGGGCATCCAGGTGGTGAAGACGGGCGTCTTCTGGAGCTTTTGCCCGGGCGTCTTGGGGGTGAAGACGCACGGATTGTGGGGTGAAGACGGGCGTCTTCTAGACAATCTGAACGGATTGTCAGGCAGTCTTGTTCCTTCTTCTTTTCTTCCTTTTTCTTCATAAAATCCTTGGGGATTTCCTCGGGGATACAAGGATCTTTTCTCATCATTGCCCATATACTATAATATGTACAAAGGCCTTCTAATCTTGTATCTCCTTGATGCTTGGTCATTGAATTCAAACAATTTAGCCTCTTTGCCATGAAAATGCAAGGTTTGCACTCCTTTCCTACCAAGGGATCAAAACCTCAAAGAATATGCAAAACAAAGAACTAAAGGCAATAAATGACCCAAATATGCACTAAAAAGCATGGGAACAAAGCTAATTCGGGGACTAAATATGCTCTAATTATGGTCACATCAAATATCCCCAAACCGAACCTTTGCTCGTCCCGAGTAAAGAGGTGACAAAGACTAGGACCATTATTTAAACTAACCTAATAACATAGCCGATATGAAACAATTAGCGGGTCTCACTCCGCCCCTTCAACTCACAATAAGACAACCATGAGGTAGGATGCCTTCTTGCAAGGCAAGGTGGGTCTTGCCAAAATCGCGACACATCCAAACATTAAGCACACAAAATCAAGTAATGGATGCATCTACAAAAAAATAGCCACTTTCCTCATCTAAGTGGCGGAAATTATCTACAAAGGAAGCAATTCAATGGTACACACTCCTTCATAGATGCAATTTCCTTAAACTACTAAGCCTAGAAGGATACCAATAAATCACCTCCAAGTTGTGTCAAGCTAGGGTACCTTTGTCCTCAATCGTTAAATGCTTTTGTTAAGAGTAGACTCCCTATGGTGTTAGAAACACTGGAGGATTGCGGAATTCCCCCTCTTGCCTAGACAACAAGAAGGGTCGTCCCCTCTCTACCATGCACAAAAATGGATACGATAGATAAAGGGATCGATAGATATTTGAGTTTCACTTTGGGAGTTTGCTTTTGTTTTTGTTTTCCCCCCAATTTCTTGTGGTATTTGACATTTGAGACCACTTCCTTGCCATTTCTTTTTGATTTTTGGCATTTCAACACTTGACAACTTTCAACTTTTCTTTGCATTTCTTTTGAACATTTTCAAAGTAACCCCATATATAGTGAGGGTGGCTTATATTTGAAGATTTAGGAGTTCTATTTTTTCTCCTCTTTTTATTTGATGCATTTTGCAAACTTTCTTTCACTTTTCATTTCATTGAACTCAAATCAATTTCTTTTTGTGACTATTCCCTTTGATGGTAAAAATGTGGTAGAACATGGATGATGGATGCATGGTTTCAAGGGTCACCTTGGAATAAACGGTAGCCAAGGAGTTATCACACCACAAGGTACTCTTGGCTAGGCCTTAATCCATGGGTCAAAGGATACTAGCATGACACATCCTAGGGTGTTTTACAAGTATTCTAACAAGCAAAGTCTTAAGAAGAAAGAGCATCTACTAAGGCCTATATACACTTGTCAAACTTCCCAAGTAGACGGTTTCGCAAAATTTTTCTAACATGCAAACTACATGCCATGATGCAACTACCATATAAACATCCTAATGCAAATGATTCTACCAACTAATATGACATATAAACTAAATGCAAGTCCTAAGTTCACATTGTTATACCGCATCAATCAAAATAAAGCCACATTGTCATTAACATAAAGAGGAAAAAGGAGATTGGAAAGATCATACCATGCGGTCTTTAATATCCTCATGTCTTGGATGTGGCGTAGTCGATCAATGTGAACAAGGATAAAACAAACACAATATATACAACAATATATACGTGACTACACTACAAAGGAAATGAACTTGTTTTTGGTTTTTCAAATTTTTATGGTTTTTCAAATTTTTTGATTTTTTTTTTTTTGGATTTTTGAATAAAAGTTAAGTTAGAATTCCCCATCCCCACACTAATATGGGCATTGTCCTCAATGGCCAAAATGATGGGAAATCATGCAAGCATGATGCATGAATTCTACTCTAAATGCAAGCTATACAAATCTATATACTACATGATGCATGGGTTTTTTTTTATGATGGAGAGCGTAATTTAGATTACCTCCTGTTGCGTATGCATGTACTTCTCCAAACCGAGTTAGACATTATTTCTAATGTCCTAAAGTTGGGGTAGTTCATGCACACAAGATGCAATGCAAGAAACTAAATTTGTCATTTTGGATTTTCAAAAGTGGGAACATTGAAGTAAGAACACCTCAATGGGGCCGAGGTGTTAGTCCTCTATGTTGCTAGGACTCTCCAACCATGATTAAGATAAAGTACATAAAACAAAGAAAGAAGTAGACAAACCTCAAGAGAGTAGGAGCCTCCAAAGCTTGCTAGTCTTCCACCATATCATCATTATCATCATCTTGCTCAATAGAAGTGGACTCATCACCATTCCCTCTTCACTTTCTTGCTCACTTTCTTCATCATCCTCTTCTTCTTCTTCTTCATTAGCCTCTTCATCAATACTATCATCAACAACCTCATCACCGACAACCTCATCGTCCCTCGGAATCTCACCCCTAGATGCACTCGGAAAGAAGACTTCCCTATCCGCCCAACTAGGCAAAGGACATGAAGGATAAAGTAGTCCTTGCCTAGCTAAATGAAGTAGGGGTGAATATTGGTCTAAGTAAGCAACTTCCCAATCCTTAAAAGCTTGCTTGTGCATCTCTTGCATAAGTAGAGTTATGTAGTTATTGCTTGCTTTAACACCTTCGGGTTTGAACTCTTGATACGTGAATGGATAGGGTGGTGTGACAATGGAAGAGGAGGGCATTTCATTTTCACCCCTTTGTTGACGGATGATGTATTCGGCTTCTTTTGAGAGGGGAAGAAGGTAGTTGGTCCGATGGACACTCAAACGGCATATCTTGGAAGACAAAGTAAAAGATCTAGCCTTATTGGTGAGCCACCCATACTTGGTGTCAATAGGGTTATGAGTGACCGACTTGTACTTGTTAATCATGGCATCCATGTCAATGAGATGACCCCCCTTTTTCGCCATATACTTGCTATCCTTGTTGAAATTCGGATCAAAGTACTTAGCCAAAAGAGTGACTAGACCTTCATTTACAATAACGATGGTGCCTTGCTTTCCACAATCAACATTTAGCCATTTTTCCACAAAAAGCCTTATAGAATTATAAGGCTTGGTGAATTCCCTCCAATATTTAAGGCCGACTCAAGAAGAACACAATCGAGCTTGGTAAAGTGGTTAGTGTCTTTTCTTGCAATGATGGTATTCCCGATGACCTTGTGCCACACTCTAATTCCCGGAGGGTGGACTAATAGAGCGCGACTAGCAGGATAGTTCTCAGATTTCCTCCCGGAAATCGCCTCCCAAAGAGGAGCGGGGTCATAGTTTCCGGGATTCTTGAAATAACTAGGTGAATCACTAAGACCCAATGCTTTACCCAATTCATCAAAGGTGATGCGCCTACTCACATTTGCAAGGCGAAACTCGATGTTTTCTCTAGTCTCTACCTTAGTTACTTTCAAAGAACTCAAGAATTCTAAGGTAAGGGAGGGGTATGTTAATTCTCTTGTAGCAAACAATTTTCCCAACCCCATGGCTTCAAAGAAGGCTTTAGTTTGTTCAAGGACACCCAATTTGTTCAAGGCATCTTCACATATGAACTTGGTGGATAGAAAGGATTTTCTAGCATACTTGGCAAATGTATCCCTATGGGAGTTAGAAATGAAAATTACCTCCGGATAGTTTGATAGTTAAGCAATTTCCGGGGTTGTTGATGTTGTTGCTTCCAAGGGAGGTTGTTGTTGTTGCACTTCCAAGTTTGAACTAGCTACCACCATAGCCAATGAGGCTTTCTTTGCTTGAAGACTCTTTTGTCTTGTTGAGAGTGCCTTTGCCTTAGGTGCCTTTGTTGCTCCTTTTATCCTTGCCATTGATGATTTAACCAAGAAAAGAGTGAAAATCTTCAATTTCCAAGTATACCCAAATCGATTTTAAGATGAAAGGCTTTCGCTTTATAATTTCAAAAATTGACTCAAAGGTTGAAGATTTTGGTGCTTGGTTTGATTTTTGTTGGAAGAGGAGTGATTAATTGTTGTTAGAAGAAAGTTTTGATTTGATTTTATTGAATTTGGTTGAGGAAATCTTGTTTTGGTGATGGAGAGGATGAGGGTTTTGAGTTTTGGGGTTTGTGGGTAGTGTTTTGAATGAAGAAATGAAGAAATGAATGTGGGAGGGGGTTTTTAAAGTACCCGAAAAATTTGAAACAGCAGGGGAAGACGGGCGTCCTTCCTTCGGGACGCTCGGATTCTGCCTGTTTTGGTTTGAGAATTCTCGCCTAAAGACGCTCGGATTCTTTGATTGCAGGACGGGCGTCTTCTGCTGAAGACGGCGGATTCTCAGACAGTGAGGTTTCTTGTTTTTCCCAGCCAAAAAGACGGGCGTCTTTCCTTTCAGGGCGGGCGGATTTCTGAAGACGAGCGTCTTCTCCTCCAGGACGCTCGGATTCTTCAACAGTCCCAAAATTTCAAATTCTCAGCTAAGATGGACGGGCGGATTCTGACAAAGATGCCCGGATTGCCTGAAGACGGGCGGATTCCCATGAAGATGCTCGGATTCTCCCTGTTTTACCCGGATTCAGTTCCATCCGTGCACTTGCATATCCCTTGTCATTTTTCATTCTTCAAATCCCGTGTTCTTCATTGTAGGGGCACTACTAAGGCATGAATAGCCTAGGCAATTGCTATCCCCACACTAAGCTAAAGCACTACACATCAATTAAATCATTAGTCCCTCCCTCACTTCTCTCAAAAATGATAATTATCTTGATCAAAGCATAAAAATCCAATAATGACAAAAAATTTAATGTAAGAATTAAAATGCGAGTTAGGGAGTTAGAAATATTTACAAATGGTGGTTTAGGGAGGACTCCACCAAACTCTCATCCTTAGTGAGATGTCATGGGGACATGTCCAAGGTGTTGTTGATGTTGCTCAACACCTTGAAGAAGTAATCAAAAGCTTGTTCATTATCATGATAAAGGTCTTCAATAGACCTTTTCCCTTTTTATCGGTCTTGATCGATAGCATTACCAATATAGGGATTGAAAATCCCTTCAAACTCATCGTCCCAAAGACCACAAACTTCATCTACTTGATCACTAAAGATCTCTTGAGTTGATAGAGACAACTGTCCCACTTTCTTGTCTTGGCCAATGAGGCCATCCTCTTCATTGCTTGACTTTGGTGAGCTTTTCAAGCTCTCTTTGTTACAATTCACTTTCTCTTTGAATGGAGCATCTTCAATTTTCTTCTTTCATTGAAATTCCGACTTCTTCCTATCATCCTTCCGGCTATAATGATCAACCATAAAACATGGTTCATGCAAACGGGGAGCTCTCATGGTCTTATCAAGATTGACAGTTATGCTCTCATCTCCCACTTCTAGAGTGAGCTCTCCATGCTTCACATCAATCACCGCACCCGCGGTGTGTAAGAAAGGTCTTCCTAGAATGATTGGAATGTTGGAGTCTTCTTCCATGTCAACAATGACAAATTCCACCGGGATGAAAAATTTCCCAACTCTTACGTGAACATCTTCCCATATCCCTAATGGTGTCTTCGTCGATCTATCGGCCATTTGGAGTGTGATATTGGTGCATTTAAGCTCTCCCATCCCTAACCTTTTACTCACCGAGTACCTCATAACACTCACACTAGCCTCTAGATCACATAAGGCTTTGTTGATCGTGGTGTCGCCAATGGTACACGGTATTGAGAAGCTTCCCGGATCTTTGAGTTTTGGAGGTGAACTCCCTTGAAGGATTGCACTACTCACCTTAGTGAAGGCGATAGTCTCAAGCTTCCGGATCGACTTCTTCTTTGTGAGGACGTCTTTCATGTATTTTGCATAGGCCGGCACGTGATTGATTAATTCCGTGAAAGGAATTGAGACTTCCAAATTCTTCACAATTTCCATAAATTTTCGAAGTTGGTCATCAAATTTGGGCTTGGCTTGATGACTCGGAAAAGGAAGTCTAATCACAATGGGCTCCTTCTCCTTGACCTTGTCTTCATTTTTCTTTGAAATTTCTTCTTTTGATGGTTCTCCATCCTTGGAGTTTTGCACAATTTCTTCTTTGTCACTAGCTTCCACAACTTCATCCTCAACTTGCTTCTTCGGTGCTTCATACCTTGTACCACTCCTCAAGTTAACGGCACTAACCGTTTCATGTCTTGGGGGATTACTTTGAGGTGGTAATTGCCCCTTTTGTCTTTGTGAGCTTGAAGATGCTAGTTTAGTCAATTGGGTTTCCAAAATTTTGGTGTGAGCTAGGATGTTGTTGATGGTGATTTCCTTTGCTTGACTATCCTTTTGCATTTGAGTGAAAAACTCTTGTTGATTCTTTTGTATTTGGAGGACTGCTTTTTGAACATCAAAACCTTGGTCATTTTGTTGATTGTATGGAGTTTGATTTTGGTAACCTTGGTTTTGGTTGTAAAAGGGTCTTTGATTTTGGTTTCTCATGGGAGGTGGGGTGTATGTTGGTTGAAGGTTTTGAACATTTTGGCTTTTGTATGAGAGATTTGGATGGAATTTGGTGTTTTCATTGTAATAGTTTGAATAAGGGGTACCATTCTTGTATGCTTGGAAAGCATTCACTTGTTCATTTGTTCCCCTACATTCACCTTGGTCATATCCCAAAGTTCCACAATTCTCACATATCCCACTTGGGATTGATGAAGATGTCGTCATGGCATTAACATGATGCTTTGGTGATTTTGAGGCTTCTTCAAGTCTAGCCATAACTTTTTCAAACTTCAAATTAATGGTATCAATGTGATCACTAAGTTGAGCGCCCAATTGAGTAATGGAGTCCACTTCATGCTTTCCTCCTCTAGTAGCCTTGCGAGGTCTACTATATTGTGAGTTATGGACCGCCATTTCCTCCATTTTGTTCCAAGTTTTATTGTCATCAACTTCGGTGAACATTCCATTTGATCCCATGTTGAGAATGTTCCTTGAATCTTCATAAAGACCGTTCCAAAATTGTTGTACCAAGAACCACTCGCTAAGTCCATGGTGAGTACATGAGCGACAAATTCCCTTGAATCGCTCCCAAGCTTCATACAAAGATTCTTCATCCCTTTGCTTAAAGCCCGTGATTTGAGCTCTTAGCATGTTAGTCTTTTCCGGTGGATAGAACTTTTTGTAGAAAGCTAGAGCCAACTTTTTCCAAGAATCAATTCCGAGAGTAGCCTTATCAAGGCCTTTCAACCATTGTTTCGCGGTGCCAATTAGAGAAAAAGGAAATAAGACCCATCGAATTTGGTCTTGAGATACACCGGTTTGATAAATCGCATCACAATAGTCACAAAAAGTCTCCATATGAGAATGAGGGTCTTCACTAGGCATCCCCCCAAATTGGCTTCTTTCGACTAATTGGATAAATGCGGATTTGGCAATAAAATTTCCGGTTAGATGTTGTGGTGTGGGAGTACCATTGGGTAGGTTCTCCTCGGTGGGTACGGAATGTGATGATAACATAGGCATTGTGGGTTGATTTTGTGTTGGATTTTGTGTTGGGTTCTCCTAACCTTCTCTTGCAAAAGGGTTGATGAACTCAATAGTATTTGGTTGAATATCTACAACCTCACCAATACCTCTCAAAGTTCTCCTAGCAAGTCTCCTATTGGTTGTCAAGGTCCTTTCAATTTCGTTATCAAAGCGTAACAAGTCACCTTGTGACCTTCTAGACATGCAAAATATGAAACAACTCGAAAACAATTAGAACAAACCTTGAAGAGTTTTACTTCCCCAAGGCAAAGAAAGACACAACTAATAACAATGTAAGAAAATCTAAATCAAGTTAACACCGTCCCCGGCAACGGCGCCATTTTTGGTCGGACTATATTTTTCGGTTACTTGTCGTTAAGAGCACCTAGACCAAAACACAATTTATAACTTCACAAACAACTCTACAATTAGTAAAGAGGCAAGTAAAGGTCGGATCTCAAGGAACGGGACTTGAGATGAGATTTCTATTGCAACTAGTGGTGTCTTAAGGGGTGTCACAATTGGGGTTATATGTAGAAGATCACTAAACTAAATAGCAATGAAAGTAAACAAGCAAGATGAATAAAAAGGGATGTAAACAATTGATAAAAGGTACTAGGGTGTCATGGGGTCATAGGGGATTCATGGGAATTGATCATACGAACATATTCTCAAGTTATAAGCAAGCAATTATTGTTGTGATGGATTGAGTTGGTTTATATCTTACAATCCTAGGAAAGTTTGGGTCCCGGAGCCGAATCGATTAGATTGTACAACACCTACAAGCCGACTTAATCTTCCCTACTCAACAATATACATGGTCTAATGAGACTCGAGTTAGTTTATGTCTTACAAGTCTCAATGAAAAGATAGGTGATGGGTAAAAAATGCAAGGATTCATAGGCTCACATTTCATCAAACATAACATGTGCATAAGTTGAGATCACAACAAGCAAGCAAATAAACTATGATAGCATATTAATTTAAGCATGAATCATCCCTCATGTTGGTTTCCCCTAATCACCCATTAACCCTAGCTAAGGAAACTACTCACTCATTATCATGTTGAACATGCTAGCAATGTTGTCAATCATACCAACAAAGTGAAACATGATGAATAAATGAGAGTGATTAACAATAATTAAAGAGGGATTAAGAGAATTATACCTACTAATGATTCCAATAATAAAACAAAGAATAAAAGAAGTACTTGAATGCTTGATTGAGAGGTTGTCAATCTCCCAATAATAACCCAAATAACCTTCAATTACCCAAAATAAAGGATGAACAAGAGAGAGATTAAGGAAATAAAACTTATATTAAAACTTGATTAAATGTTGATTACAAGATTAAAGAGAGATTTGATTGATATTAACTACTTTAAGGATTGCTAACATGCTCTTCTAATTAGACTAATGGGGTATTTATAATGGGGATTAGGTGTATGAATTAGGGTTAACTAAGGGCTTAAATGACGATTAAGTCCCTTGTTGAGGAAACGCCGGTCTCTTTTGGAAGACTCCGGTCTCTAGAAAAAGATGTGCATCCTTCCTTGAAGCTTGAAGAAGACGAAATGGGACTGTCTGGGATTCCGGGCGTCTTTAGCACGGGACGGGCGGATATGGCGGTCTCTGCCCGGGCGTCCAGGTGGTGAAGACGGGCGTCTTCTGGAGCTTTTGCCCGGGCGTCTTGGGGGTGAAGACGCACGGATTGTGGGGTGAAGACGGGCATCTTCTAGACAATCCGAACGGATTGTCAGGCAGTCTTGTTCCTTCTTCTTTTCTTCCTTTTTCTTCATAAAATCCTTGGGGATTTCCTCGGGGATACAAGGATATTTTCTCATCATTGCCCATCTACTATAATATGTACAAAGGCCTTCTAATCTTGTATCTCCTTGATGCTTGGTCATTGAATTCAATCAATTTAGCCTCATTTTGCCATGAAAATGCAAGGTTTGCACTCCTTTCCTACCAAGGGATCAAAACCTCAAAGAATATGCAAAACAAAGAACTAAAGACAATAAATGACCCAAATATGCACTAAAAAGCATGGGAACAAAGCTAATTCGGGGACTAAATATGCTCTAATTATGGTCACATCAATTTTGCATATAGGTTGAGTCGGAACGGTAGATTTCAATGATGAAATTTCACTACTTTTAGTCCTTTTTGCTTAAGCCTTGCGAAAAACTGATATCTTTTTAGTTTTGTCTTTTTGCAAATCCACGAGTTAATGTTAAAATTTAGCTCAACAAATAGACTTGACCTGAAATTTTGGCAACCTACTTATAATTTCTAAGTTTTAGAGCCATATAAACTGGTGTCATCTATGATCAGTTCATGTAGGATTGTGAGTAGTTACTCCTTGCATAACATGTATCATTAACTTGCACGTATATGAAATTCAATTGCTTTTTTCCTACATACATTTGGGTTAGTGGTTGGTGTCACAAGCAGGGAGGTGCTTACATTCCCTTTTTCTTTCATTTTTACCCATTAAACTCCACATTTAGCCAAATTTGCCTTTTGACCCTTAACTACATCCAAATTTAGCCTGCCTTGTCAAGCTAATTTAGTGTATATTTTTGCGGTATATAATTTATCGTGCTGCGTCTGGTTTGTATTGTATTGATTTGTAGTTGGTAATTTATGAAGAAGAAGGAGGATGAAATGATGAAAAAAAAAATCTCAATGAAAAAACCGAGGAAAAGAAAAAAAAAAGAAAAAAAAAATGAGAAAAGAATTTGAATAAGAACGGTTTTTATCCTATGCATTAGTTTTATCTTATGAGGAGTATGTTTTTGGTTGAGTGATTTGTTATGCCGATTCAAGGGCATTTTGTTCAAATTTTGAGATGGTTTAGAAGAGGATGCATTTTTACTTGGTTTTGTTAGGTCACTAGCTTGACTCATTACCTCACATTTCCAAAAATATTTTGTCCTTCTTACCCATTGCCTCACTTTACCATACTTGTGTAAGCCGTCGGCTGTGACGGGACTTCGTTTGGTTGGAATGTATGTCTACGGTATCTAGAATTGTATATCATATTAGTTGCATGCATGTTTATGTGGGTCGTAGTTTAGGTGAGTGACTATATTTCTTTCTCTTTTACATTCATATGCGTACCCTTTGCTTCATGAGAGAAGAGTGACCCGTGAGAGTCCATTTTCAAAGGTCTTGCAAGGTCGACAGTTCAGCTTTATTATGAACATCATACAACTCGTTGCTTTTGACAGTTATGCTATAAGTGTCAGTTTGTTTGCATTAAACCGGTTTAAGTGGACAATTTGTAGCTAGCTCTGAGCTTTCTTTTCCGTTCCATTAGTTTGCATGTAGTTTGCTTGAGGACATGCAAAGGTTTGGTTTGGGGAGGTTTGATACGTGCATTTTATATAGTCTTTTTGAACCTTTTATGCACGTATTTCTATGCAATTCTCAGTTTTATATTGCGAAATGCCCCGAATAGTCTACTTTGGTTTGTTTGTCTTATTGGCAGGAACGGACCCAAATGTAGCAGAATCATGCCTTTTTCTGTCCCTTAGCTTGCATTTACGGAGATGGAAGAACTGGAGCAAGATTAATGCTGCCTCGAGAAGCGTGAAGTGGTCTCGAAAGCTAAATCAACGTAGTAAGGAGTTGTTTAAGTGGTAATCCATTCGATCGAGATCTTTTGTTGGTCAAGTTGCTCGATCGAGAGCTTATGGATGGTGAATAGTGTTCGATCGAGACCCTGCTGTTCTCGATCGAGAGGTGGTCTTTTTATGGTTCTCGATCGAGTATGTTAGGTGCTCGATCGAGAGGTTTTGCTGAGGTTTTGTTCGATCGAGGAGAATAAAGTTGCTCAATCGAGAGGTTTTCTATTAGTACGCGATATTTTATCGCGAGAACTTTTTTATTTCGTTAAGTACGTGTTTAATAAATATCTTTCCTATATAAAGGAAAGACTTCATTAGGTTTAGGTTATCTTTGATTCATCTTTTAATCTCTTAATCTCATAATTACTCTTAAGCATTCAGTTAGCAGACACTTTTCTTCCCTTATTCGACGTTACATCGTTCTATTGCCGGATCTTAAACCTTTGTAATCCTTCTTTCTCTTTTATTCAAGCTTTAATTCTCTTTCGCATTCTTAATTACTTGTCTCTTAATTTCTGTTTTAAGTAAGTTGTTATTAGTTTATACAATTTCTTATTATCAATCTCTATATCATGTCTTCTATTATTTCATCAATTATTGTTAATTTCATTACGATCATGCGTAGCTAATTCTTCTCTTGCTAGGATTAGGGAGCCATGGTAGTAAAACAATGATGTTATAATTAGATTAGACGGTGTACCTGTGAGAATTGAATCATAGCAATTTAATTGTAATCATTTAGTTGAGTGCACGCTTCTAAACTAGTTAATCCGGTTAAATTCAGACCTAGATCGAGAGATTGGAATGAATAGTCCTGTTATGGACAATAGACTACACTAATGAGGGTGAAAGCTAAGTTAGTATTATTTTAGGGCGGATAGCGGACCGGAAGGAACTTTCCTTTACCTTTCTCCCATTAGACCGACTGATCTAATTATGACCGAATTGGCTAATTATCATGGTGAACCGACATCCTAGCATTTCTCTCTATTTTTGATCACATCTTATTTCATCCTTGTTAATTTTATTGCTGTCTTTCTGTCTGCCTTATTCTCAGTTTTGTAGTTTAGAAAACAATTTAAACACCCCAATTTGTTACTGTGACGGACTAGAATAACAAGTAGATATAATAGCCTCCCTGTGGAGTACGATACCCGACTTACATCTGCTATATTAGTTAGAGCCGGTTGGTTTATTTTTGATAGGGTTGCGACAGCCGTGTCATCGGCCATGGATATATTCCGTATGATGCATTCAGTAAGTACTATATATGTTACACTTAATGCCTAACAGAAATGGCTATGTGCAAAAATGGAATTGAGACTTGTTGCCAATCTGTAAGTGTACAGTACATCCTACAACACTAGAGAGCCCACCGTGACAAACACACATCTCAATTGGTCACAGGCACAGTAAAGAGAAAACAGACACAACAGATTGGCAAGTATACCGCATGCCTAGCCTTTACGTTGGTTTAACTATAATCTAATATTTGGACTTCGTCTATTGCTAGGGCGATAAGCAATCTTACGGAATAGTACAGGCATCTCCGCAGAATGTTCCCTTCTCAATTGATCACTAGTAGAAAAAGTGACATTTACATTGGTTATTTAGGCCTATTTACATCGGTTTTGTGCGATGCTTATGGGGGCGTTGTTTATTGAATTTATAAGCAAAACATCGGTTTTAAAACCGATGTTAATTGTTTAAAATTACATCGGTTCTAGACCAAAATCGATGTTAATAGCATATATGTCACATCGATTCTTGACCAAAACCGATGTAAATAAATCTTTATTTACATCGTTTATGATTAAACCCGATGTATTTTTAATGATATTAACATTAGTTATACTTAGTAACCGATGTAACTTATAATTATATTAACATCAGTTGTACTCAATAACCGATGTACCTAATTTTAACATGCATTTCATTAACATCGGTTTATTAAAAATTCTAAAACCGATGCTAATACTTACTATAATTCATGAGGGCAATACGGATTCAGTAATTTACACCTGCAACTGCTACATATAATACGCTAATAAGAAACATGAGCTTTGCTTCCAACAATTCAAACAAACACACCCATTTATTATATACCAAAAAATATCATACGTATTACAATAATTCCGTCCATTCATAAAAGTAGTAAAACACTACTAAATGCTACGATACAAAATGTTAAATGTTTTCAGTTGGAATTCCTACAAATCAAACCATACATTAGACGTTCTTTACGCAATAAAGCGCCCAAAGCTCTCGAACCTTATTCATTTGTTCAATTGACATTTTCGCACCTGAAACACACTACATAAAAGACGGAGGCTTAGGAAAATGTAGGCAGTTTAAAAAAAATACAAACAATATGAGTTTGTGAAATGTGGGAATATTAACTTTCAAAACAATAAATGAATAACCCCTTATCGCTTAACACATATATAAACTCAGGTAATGTAAAATTTTAGTGCTGGGAGTTTGGGAAATCAAAAATACAGTTTGAGAGAATAAAGCAAGTACCTTTTCTATGTCGTCCTCCGATAATGCGTAGCATACGGTAATACCATACATCCACTTCATAACATAATAACCACACTCATAATTCCTTGGCTGTTGAGGGCACTATATTTATACAAAAATAAGATTAAGTAAAGACTCTGAGTTCATATAATCTAAGCCAAATATATTACAATCATAAGGTAATAAATTATTAATATAATAATTAAATAAAATGACTTAGTACGTGTTATAGTCACAAGTTAACAAGTTTCCGTATAAAGTAATACACTCCAGACAAGTCAAAAGGCACAAAAAAGGGCAAGATTCTGATCGAGGCAAAACAACTAATCGTAAAAACCTACATCGGTAAGTATCACTAAATATTATCACCAGACCTGTGCTTCAAGAGAGTCTATCCATGAGTAGTACATTTTTGTAACATATCACGCGTAAAACAAAAGTAGGAGGTGGAGTGCTAGTAGTTGGCGTAATTGAATTTCTAAGAAAAACGTCATACCTCAATCATTTTTATCTGGAGTTCGATTTTATTAACATATCATGCGTTCCCGTCCTAAAAAAATACCTTTTCCAAGGCTTGAAATTGTAATCATATTATCGACATTCATACATAATATAACTATAATTTATTGTGGTTAATCGATTGAACTTACCATGATAGGCAACTTTTTATCTGCCATGTCTTCTTTGTCGCTTTATCCGAGTCAAAAATATATGCAATATTATCTCGAAGACAAAATACAACCAACATCCAATGCGAACTATATCTAATAACAAAACATATAAATCCTTTAATAAGGTAAAAAAAAAAATATGTAAAGGAAAAAAAAATTGATGAAATGCAAGAAAAAAAATTGTAATACTCACGCCTCAAAAAAAGCACCCATCACATATCTATTATCTTGTTGCTTCCTTAAAGCCTCAGTTAAGTATCTCTCCATCTCAACCGAAAAATGCATATATGTGCAAAGTCTATCGGACACAAAAATCCAACTTGTTTTTCCGTCACTCCACGTTGTGTACCATAATCATATAAGAAGCTACATTATTATAATGAGAATAAAATTTAAGTATATAAATATATACACATTTTTAAAGAAAGATTTAATTGAAATATTATGAGAAAAGTGGTACCTTCTATTTTGGTAAGATTTCACCGACTAAAGATTTGTGAGTCAATGCGGCTATTCCAATTAAAATAAGATATTAAAGACTTAAGCAGATCAGTAGTAAGAACATAACGAGAATGAAAGTAAACAACTAGTGCGAGAGAAAAGCAAACGAAAGAGAGAGAGAGAGAGAGAGAGAGAGAGAGAGAGAGAGAGAGAGAGAGAGAGAGAGAGAGAGAGAGAGAGACAAATGACGCAAGCAAAATGGTGACGCGGGAAACCCAAATTGTGGAAAAACTGCGGGGGGAATGGTATCCCACCAATGATCCACTAGTAATAATCGTATTCGAGGATAAACCTAGCTAGAACAATCAGGAGGTACAAAAGAAAAACTCCAAATGACTAGTACAAATGATGCGAATGGTGTATATGATCCTAAGTGTGTTAATTATTGAGTGTTGCAGGTTGTTGAATGATATTTCTTCGAGTGGAGTGAATGAGGAATGAATAATGCCTTGAATCTGATGTTTGTTGCTCTTGTATAGCCTTTCTTGGGGTGGTTGCACGTGCTCCCTACATATGCTCAACCATATGCTCTACTCCCTACGAAATAGGAAGTGGTTGCTGACTTTCTCAAAGCTCCTGCTGATAACCGCAATGTTCATGCGGACCATTTCAACGTTCCTGCTAGCTATTTGTTATTTGGTTCAACCGTGACTTTCGTATTACTTGAATGTCCAGGTTTATCCCCCCTTGTTCTTCCTTGCGTCTAGCAGCCTACTGCCTTGTCATTGACCTGTGTGCCTTTGTTTTTCCAATAGCGAGTTGCCACGTCATGATGAAGATGAGAGGGTATTTTTACCTATACAATTACCCCTAAGCAACTGCCAGGTTCTGTTCTTGCTCGACGGATGCTGGGAGTTGCTTCCCTCCTGGATGTTGCATGTAGTGGTGATGTCATAGCGTGACGTCAGCCCACTTGCATTCTTATCTACTGAGACTGACCGTTAGAAGTCCAATCAATCAGTTCCTCTCAGTAACTCCCCACCTCCCCCACATCTCCTTTCCCTCGATTGCTCCCCAACCTAACTTCCTCCCTTAACTCTCTTCTACTAACCCCCTCTCTTAACTCCCTCTATTTTGTTATAAATACACCCCTCCCCCCACACTTCCCTTATTCCCTGCTTTATTAACCTCTTTCCTAAAAACCCTTTTACTCTCCCTCTCCTATAAAATATTCCCTATCCACCAGGTAACTTCTCACTTTTTATTCTCTCTCTTAAAATTTTTTCACCTCTAACTCCGCAATCATGGTCAAAAAGTTCATCAGTCGTAGCGTTTCTCCTCCTTCTCCCCGTGTGGGTCCATCTGCTGCTACTCTCTCTCCCTTCCAATCCTCTGGGATTCTCGCAGACCACTATCTGTGTGATTCCATCTTTGCTGACACCCCCTCGAGGAGGTGAGAGAGAGGTTTGGCCTTGCGCAGGAGGTCGTAATTCACATTCCTCAGCCTGGGTAGACGCCGGATCCCCATAATCCCGGTTGGGTATGCATGTATGAGTACCCTTTTACCCAGGGTTTGTCTTTTCCCTTCCCTCCTTTGGTGCAAAGGATCTTGCGCCACTATAGGTTGGCTATCTGCCAGCTTGCGCCTCATGCATGGCGTGTTCTGGTCTCGCTCTGTATCCTTGCTGAGGATCATGATCTGAGGATTGGTCTAGGTGACCTCGCCTTACTCTATACTTTCAGGCCCTTTGTTGCCGGGCTTATCACCTTGAGGTCGTGCGACCGCAGAAACCCTAGCGTTATCCTTCCTCCTAAAGTGAGGGATGAAGGCTGGAATACAAAATTCATTTTTGTTAAGATTGACTCTCTTACCCCTACCCCCGAGTACTTATTTGATAAGTGGGGGCCTCTAAAGGTAATTTTAGTTTCCGGGCTTCTGTTGTTTTTCTTTTACCTTAATATTGTTACTGGTGTACTACTGCAGGTTTGAAGCAGCCAGTTCCCTCAAGAGATCATAGTGTGGTTAACCGTTTATTTGCTTTCCTTATTGCAACTTGTTCTTACCCTGGTGTACTTTCTTCCCTTGTTGGTGCATCTGCCTCCGTGCCTCTTGACATTAGTGAAAAAGAGCAAGAGGAGGAAGAAGAGAGAGAAGAAGAGAATGAATAAGAGGAAGAGGAAAAGGAGGAAGAGGAAGTTGGTACCTCCACCAGTCAGCAAGAACCCCCAGCTGCCGAATTCCAGATGTCGACTAGTAAGACTTTATTTTTTATGGGTTTCTTGCTATATGATCATTTGTATTTATGTTCTAACTGTGTTCCTGTACTAGGGAATACTCTTGTTTCCTCTCTTTCCCTGCTGGATAGAAAGAGGAAGCAGGTTGCTTCTGCCTCCTCCGGTCCTTCTCCAAGGAAGAGGCCATCGCTCCCTGCTGAAAAGGAGCCAGTTAGCACGCCTGTCCCTATTGAGTTTTCTCCTCTATCTGCAGTGGCTCCTAGGCCACCCCTGCCCAATACTTCCACTGTAATCCGCCTTCCCAAGGGGTATGGCTCCAGCGGGGTGCCTCTCTGGCCTCACATGGAACAGTTCCTGCTACCTGCTATTGTCCATTCTCTGGGAAATAGCCCTCTTCCTATTGTACAAGATGAGGCTCCTGGACGTGCCCTGCAGGTACCTTTTTTAATTCCCTTTATGTTTCGCTGGTCCATTCTGTTCGTGCTGCCGACTGTTCCTCTTGCAGGTTTTGCAGGATGGCCTGTTCCTGCGCAGGAAGGTTGCCAGATTGATGGGGGAGGTGAACAATCTTAACGTCAACCTGGGAAAGGTGGAGGCAGATCTAGCGCTGGCTAGGAGGGAGAAGGGGGCTGCCCAAAAGAAGCTGACTGAGGAGAAGGCAGCTGCCCAGAAGCAGCTGGATGCTGAGAGAATGGTGGCAGAAAGGCGAATGGAAGAGGCTCATAAGGAGGTGGAGCTACTGAAGCACCTACTCTTGGACTCTACATTGGTTTCCGCCTGGGAAACAAAGATCAAATGCATCAAGGAGTTTGAGGTGGGTGAGCACTCCAACTGGGACCTTGCTGAGGAGGAACGGCTGTTCAATGCTGCATATCCAGTCAAGTCGGACTTCAGCCTTATCAACGACTTGCTAGGTGGTGTTGATGGAGAGACCATTGCTAGGACTGAACAACCATCTGTCGCGTCAGTTGAGGAGGTCAAGGAGGAAGCCCTCGTCGCCCAGGGAGGGGAAGGTCCATATGGAGGAGAGGCTACTGTGGAAACTAACATCCCTATGGATGTTCCTACTTATGCCGCCCCAAATTCTGCTGCTGCTGCCTAGTTTAGGCATTTAAATTTTAATTTTTTATCTTGATGTTTTGTTGGGCACCTTGTGTGGTTGCCCATTGTAATCTAACTCTTGGTGCCTGGTGGTTTTGGGCACCTTTAAGTACTCTTTTGGTTTTGCCTTGTAGGAGGGGCAAAAAATATTTTCTTTTCAAGTTCCCCCTGCTGAGGGGTGTTTATGAAAATTTCGTTTTGTTCCTTCTGTTGTTTTGCTATCAATTTTTTGTTCTTTCTGTTTGTGTGCTGGCTTTGTACTTGTTGAGGTGTCTATGGTGGTTCAGGGAGCTTTATGTCCATCAGGATGCTCGAATCCCTCTGTTTCGACCACGCGCACATTGGGTACTTCCTGCATGAGGAACATTCTTCTAGTTCATGTTCATCAGTTAGCCTACTAGGACATTGCCTTAATATTCAACTTACCATATCCACATTCAATCCAAAAACAACGATAAACTTAAAAATGGAAGCAATTTCATAAATCCAAAATAGTTTAGGGAGCACAAAGTGTGTTCCCCCAGAATTTTTACAACAACTTAAAAGAAAGAGAGTTTCATTTTGGCCATTTGAAATACTAAGTACGCTGCTTCCACATTTTGCTCCTTGTGACACCTGTGAAGTTGACACCAAGGAAAAATAAGAAAAAAGGGTTTTGACTCAAAGAATTTGAAAGATACGTTGTAAGTTGTCATTTCCTTAGTAGTACCCGCTGAATTAAGGAGACTTAGCATGTTCGTACTGAACGAAAGACCTTGCCTGGTGACTTAGTTGTTCCTGCTGTTAAAAGAGATGTTACCGTTAGACCAATGCAGGTGGTACAGCCAGGCGGTACGAAACAAAATGATTAGTTCTTTGCGTATGTACCTTATGAGAGAGTGAACTGTGGCTCCAGTAAGTGGGTTCTGGGGTTGTTCCCCTTCGAGCGATAGCCGCTTAATCAAAGACACTTTTAGCAAGTTAGTTCATGTTCTAAGGTTTCTGGAGTACTGAATGCTAGGATTCAAGGGTCCTGGGATGTACCTGTTGGAGGTGGAACTCTTGGGTCCTGCACCTAGAACCTCAGACATAATACTTTTTAAGGTGATGATGTTCCAGGATCTAGGGACAGCTTCCTCATTCATAGTCTCCAACTTGTTTGCCCATTACCCACGATGCCTTCTATGCGGTAGGGACCTTCCCAGTTGTAGGCGCATTTACCTGCACTCTGATTCTTGTTGTTTAGGAATACCTTATTGAGTACCAGGTCCCCTACCTGCAACGTTCTCAGCCTTACGTTTTTGTTGTAACTCCTGGCTGCTATCTGCTTGTAGGCTGCCATCCTGATTTGGGCACTAGTCCTTAGCTAAAAAATGGTATCCAGGCTGCTGGCCATTTCTACCTGGTTCCTCTCTTCGGTGGCATTGGCATACCGATATGTCGTTAATTGCACTTCAGAGGGAATAATTGTCTCGGCCCCATATACCAGACTGAATGGTGTTTGACCTGTTGCCACTTTGGGGGTGGTTATATCAGACCACAACACGAAGGGGAGCTCATCTGCCCAGTTGGCCCATATCTCCTCCAGCCTTCTTTTCAGGTTGTTCATGACTATCTTGTTGCTAGATTCTGCCTAACCGTTGGACTGTGGATTCCTAGGAGTAGACTTAAACAGTTTGATGTTCCACGTGGCGCAGTAGTCTTCCGTTCTGTTGGATATGAATTGTGACCCGTTGTCACATATGATTTCTGAAGGAATGCCGTATCTGTTGACTATGTTCCTCTTGATGAAAGATATAACATGTTTCTCCAGGATCTGAGGGAAAGCTTCTGCCTCTATCCATTTAGAGAAGTAGTCTGTCATTGCCAGCATGTACATCCTGTTTCCAGAAGCACGGGGTAATGGTCCTACAATGTCCATTCCTCATTTCATAAAAGGCCAAGGCAAGATTATCGGATGCATATGTTCTGCTGGCTGGTCGCTGACAGGGGCGTGCCTTTGGCATTCTTCACATTTATTGGCGTAATCTATGGCATCCTTCCTCATGGTAGGCCAAAAGTAACCCTACCTTAGTGTCTTATTGGACAGGCTCCTACCCCTTATGTGATTTCCACAATCACCACTGTGGATATCACACATCACTGCCTGTGCCTCCTGTATGCTCAAGCACCTCAGATAGGGTCATGTCAAGGACTTCCTAAATAGGATACCATTAATGAGTACGAATCTGGAGGATTTCATTTTGAAGCTCCTGGCGTCTTTCTGGTCAGGTGGTAATACCTCATCATGTAGCCAACTAATGTAGGGCTTGCGTCAATCATCAGTTTCTTCCTGGGGTGTGGCAGTACACAGTTTCCCTGCTTCGTATGTCCACTGGGTGGTTGCAGCCTTACTGGCTTTCTGTTGTTCATTCTGGCATATGGCAGGTTTCATGACATGTATGAATGGTATAGAACCCACTGCCCCTGGAGTGAAGGCTGCTCCTAGGGTGGCGAGAGCATCTGCTTTAACATTCTGGACCCTTGGTATTTGCTGGATGTGGAAGGAGGCAAAGCGGAGTTTGAGCTCCTTCGCCACTTCCAGGTAGGCTACCATTTTAGGATCCCTGGCCGTGTACACGTTATTCACGTGGTTGACAATCAGTTGGGAGTCACTATACATCTTGATGTGGTTGATTTGCATTTCTAAGGCTAATTGGAGTCCTAACATTAGGGCCTCGTATTCAGCCGCGTTATTCGTTGCTTTGAACTCGCACCGTACTGCCTGTATTATCTGTTCCCCCTGAGGTGATTTCAGGACCAGCCCTACCCCTGCTCCCTTCGTGTTGGATGCCCCATAAATATGTAATTCCCATACCTGCTCCCCTTTAGCCTCACTTAGGGTCAAGATTTCACTGTCGGCTTGTTCTTGAAGGGTGGGACTAAAGTCTGACACAAAGTCAGCTAGGGTTGGGACTTTATGGCTGTTCGCGGTTCAAATTTTAGGTCGTACCCACTTAGGTGGACATACCACTTAACCATTCTCCCTGACAGTTCGGGTTTCCTCATTATGGTTCTCAGGGGTAGTTGCTCAAGACTGAAATTGTATGTGACTCAAAATAGGGACGCAATTTGTACGAAGCAGTAACAAGTGCAAAAACGAGTTTTTCTAGAGATGTGTACCTGGTCTCTGCAGGTAACAGAGACTTGCTTATATCGTATGCTTGTTTCTGCATACCTTCATGCTCTCGTACCAGTACAGCGCTTACAGCCGCCTCTGTTACTGACAGATACAAGTACAGTGATTCTCCCTGTTCTGGCTTGGAGAGAAGAGGAGGGGTGCTTAGGTACTGCTTGAGATTTGCAACGCCTTTTCATGCTCCTGCGTCCATTCAAACTTCTGGCTCTTCCTCAGGATGTCATAGAACAATCGGCACATGTCTAAGGACCTTGATATTAACCGGTTTAAGGCTCCTACACGTCCTGTGAGCCTCTTTACGTCCTTTGGCTTCAGAGGAGATTCTAAATGGAGTACTGCTTTGATTTGCTCTGTGCTGGCCTCTAACCCTCTTTGCGTCACCAAGTACCCCAGGAATTTCCTCGAGGAGACTCCAAAAGTGCATTTCAGGGGGTTCAGCTACATATGGTATTTTCTGAGGATCGAGAAGGTATTTTCCAGGTGGGACATGTGTTGTTCTGCCTTCTCGAATTTGACTACCATATCGTCAATGTAGACTTCCATTATTCTCCTTATCTCCTCCTTGAACATTCTGTTCACCAGGTGCTGATAGGTGTAACCAGCATTCTTGAGGCCAAAGGGCATCACATTGTAGCAATACAAGCCTCTGTCAGATCTAAAGGTTGTTTTCTCCTGATCCTTATGGTCCATTTTTATCTGGTTGTACCCGCTCCAGGCGTCAAGGAAGGTAAGTAGCTCATTTCCTGGTGTTGCGTCTACCATGGAATCAATGTGCGGTAGGGGGAACGGGTCTTTTGGGCAATCTTTGTTAAGATCTGTGAAATCAACACATACTCTCCACTTGTTGTTCTTCTTGGGTACGACCACAACATTCGAGAGCCATTCTGGGTAGTTAACTTCCCTGATCTTGCCTGCTGCCAAGAGGTTGTCTACCTCCTGGTTTATCACCTCGTTCCTTTCAGAAGCAAATTTCCGCCTTTTCTGTTGGACTGGAGGAAAGTTGGGGTCTTTTTTGGCAGGGATTTCACTGAATAAGAACTTCCTGCCAGGGGTTTATGTGTAGGGTGATCTAACTCAAAGAATCCGCCTGACTAGTATTGTTAAATAAAAGAATAAATAATAAATAAGGACACAAAGGATTTATACGTGGAAATACCCTGGGAATAAGGGAAAAAACCACATGCACCAAGCCAGGAGTGATTGTTACTATGATCTTTGATAGCCTGACAGAGTATTGGTATATCAGGCGTGACAGGCTAAATTATATTTCTTAAGAGTACAAGAATATAAGTGAGAGTAAGAGTGTGTTGTCCCTTTTTTCTGATTTTATCTTCTCTTGTATTTATACTCGCTTTTCAAGTCTCCTTTGGTACTGTTTTGGGTTTCCTGGTAAATAGGGCTTGTGCCCTATTTACCCGGAGGTGGTTTCCCTTTATTCATCCGTTGCCTTTGACTATTTTTCACATCTTTTCCTCTTGAATTGGTCTTTCTTGTTTGTAGGGAGCATATGTAAACTGCCTGGTTCTTGCCTGTTGCGCCTGTTCAGCATTTTCTTGTGCCTGACTTGTTCTCCTTTCAGCCTCTTTGGTTATTTGTTACTGTCTTACATCAACTCCTGTTTGGTGCCTATCCATAATTGATAAATGCCTGGTTTCAGGTGTCTTTAGCTTGGAACTTGGTTTTGGTTATTGCTTGGCCTCTGTCAGGTCAGGCAGGATAATTCTGGGCCCAACAATTGCCCCTTATCTGCTTATTCCATTATTGGGTCTGGCCAGGAATAAGGAGATAAAAATTTGGGCCAGGCAAAGAATTGTGCAGGGATCTTTTATCGGATCAGAATTTGTGTTTGATTTAGCTTCTTATAACGGCTCTTTGTCATAAATAGGCTAGGTTCACAAAACCCTACGAGAGTCATGATTAAACTCATCCACTTGCTTTCCTAGCCGTTTTAGTTTTGCGGCTATAAATATCTTGCCTTGCCGTGTTTTGTCTTCACATTTCAATCTCTAAATTTCTTCTCTCTTTCTAAAATTCCCTCTTTGCAAAAAATCATTTTCCAGGGAAAAATAAGGTATGGCTGGTGGTAGGAGAAAGACGGCAGCTTCCAAGGCTTCTGCCGAGGCTGAGAAAGTCCCTGTTGAGGTAGAAACGGTTCCTGCTGAGGTGGAAATGGTTCTTGTTGAGGCTGAAAAAGTTCCAAATATTATTCCTGAGGATAATGTGGTGGAAATTGTTGTTGCCCCAGAGATTATGTCCATGTCATATAAGGGGGTTGAATATACTCCTGTTAAGGCATTGGCAGCCTCTTTTCGTGAAGCCAATCAGCTGAAACCGGCCTTTGAGCATTATATAAAGGGTAGGGGCCTCATTCTCAGTGGGGCTGTAGTTTGGATCCCTGAGAGTGGTCCAGTCAGGGCTAATTGGGGTAGTCCTAGCTCGTACTGTATTTTTGAATGGGCATTCAGGGGTGGATGTCGGCTTCCCCTTTCTCCTTTCATGAGTGAGGTGATCAGGGCTATCAGGGTTCCCCCATTTCAATTTATGCCAATGGTCTCGAAGATTGTCCATTCAGTTGAGCATTTGTGTTCTAAGCACAAGTTGGTTATTACCCTGGATGACTTCAAGAATGTCTATCATTTGAAGAGTCATTCTACTGGAAGGTTTAACTTTCGAGTCAGGTCGAAGATGGCTCACCTGATTACTAACTTTGATTCAGGGGATGACAAGGGATGCGCTCAAACCTATATGTTTATCAAGGCTGATTCAATTGCCCCTGAACTGGACTATCTCAACTATCCAGCTGTTGAAGGAGGTAACTTTCTTTTCTATTGTATTTTGGTTTGGCAGTGAAAATTTTTGGGAAATTTACTTACTTTGCCTTTGTTTCTTGTAGTAAACGACTGGGTGAATAATCCTGATGCTGAGGGGTTGGTTGATCAAATAGCAACATTCATGGCGTTGCCTGAAGAGGAGAGGGCATGGTCTGGGGCAAGCCTCTATGCCTCGTTTTAAGAAGGCCAAATTGAGTACGTATAAGCCAGTACAGAGTGATAAGGCTTCAGGAGTTTCTTCGTCAGGGAGTGAGTTTTTGCTTTCTTTTGTCTTATTGTTTCTTGTGTTGGACATGTGTTTATATTGCTGATTTTAGGGCCTCGTCGTGCAGCCACCAGGGCTTCTGCCAGGATTTCTAGCTTTGGTTTGTCCTTGGTGAAGGCAGGAGTTTCCCAAATCACAGGGGAGAAGTCTAAGAGTAGTGAGGCCACAGGGAGTGATAGTGCTGTTCAGATTCAGGAGCCTGTGCGGGAGGTTCGATTGGTGTCGCTTTGAGAAGGTTGTGGATGAAGGTGATCGTCCTGAGAAGAAGAAAAAAGTAGATGAATCTTCAGGAGGGGTTCATGAGGTCAGGGGAGTTAGGGCTCGGCTGGATGAGGTCCAATTTGCTAAAGAACAAATCCAGGCCCAGGCTTTTATGGTTGACGATCCTTATTATCAGTATCAGGCAGAGGATTCTTCTGCCCATGCTTTGACTGCTATGTATCGTACTAGGGACTATGCTGCCAATCTGATCACCATGCTTCAGGAGGTATATATTTTGTCTAATTTTGTGTTGGTGTTTTTGTGTGTTTATTTGTTTTTGTTTTGTGGCTTAGATGGGTGTGTTTTCTTTGTTAGAATGTGAATGACATGCTGAGGAGCGCCTGTCGGTTGGATTCAGTCCACAGCCTGAAAAGTACCCTGGATTTTGAGGTACAGATCTTGAAAAAAGATAGTGCAAAGTTTAAGGCTGAGTTGGAGATGGCTAAGGCTGAGAATCATTCTTTAAAGGAGGATAATGAGGCAGGTAAGGCTCGGTTGGTGGTGGAGTCTTCTAAGCTGAAATCTGCTCAAGATGCTCTGAAAGCTCTTCAGGCCAAGTTTGATACTGTCCAGGAAGAGTGAAAGGCTGAAAAACAGGCCATGCAGGAGCAGATGAAAGTGAATGAATAATTGGATGGGAAGAGGGTTCTGGTTCAGGCCAGGTATAAGGATGCTGCACTTTATTTCTTCGGCAGGGGTCGTGTGGATGCCATGAAGGAGCCTGTTGAAGTCAGGCCTTTTTGGAATCCTGACCAGGAGTTGGCTAACCTCAATGCTACTTACCCTGAGCTCTGCAAACTTCATGCTGATGAGGAAGTGGACTCTCCACCATCCAAGGAAAAAGGTGATGTTGAAGGGGAAGGAGGTGATGATGAAGAAGAGGAGGCTGCTGATGAGGGAATTGGTTCTGCTACGGCTTCCAAAGGAGGCTAACTTTTGTTGTTTCGTAGGGTTTTGTTTTGTGTATTTTTGGCCTATCCAGGGGGGATGTTCCCTCGACAAACAGTTGGTTTTTAGATTTGTTTTTTGTCGGTTTTTGAATGTTCCTAGATAAACAGTTGTTTTTCTTGCCCTGGGAAGGATATTTTTGTGGGTAGGCATTTTGTTATGGCATAAATATATCGTTTTCTCTCCTTGATTTTCTGTCTTTGTTTGACCGGCTTGATTTATACCTGTAAATAATTCACTTGACGTTTTTCTGTTAGAATAATACCTGTCAAGAGGGCTTATGGCCCTCATTCCTGTATTTTGGGAAATGGTGGCTCTGTTTGCCTGTCAGGAGGGCTTATTTCTAAAATGAGGGTGGTTTCCAGTCAGGAGGGCTTATGGTCCTCAGCCTGTCAAGAGGCCTTATTTTGACAAGTAGTCTGGTCTATTCCACCATTGTACTTGTTTTTTATGTACTGAGCTCAGTTTAGTTTTTAGGTCACGCAGGCAGGTGCCAAATTGTAGAGCATTTCAGGAATGCTTTTCAGGTTAGGTGGAGTGGCCCTCAATCCTGAATATTTGTTTAAGCCTTAAATGCAGCATATAATAAATAAAAAGAAGGCGTGAAACAAGTTTTCAGGATTTGGTAAGAAATGATTTGAATAAACAGCCTAGGCAGAGCTAAAAGTAATAGACATATTTCAGGCAATTTAGCACGTAGCAGGAAGGCAGATTCCTTATATATTTTCCTATAAGATTCTATTGACACATATATGGAGTGGATAGTTTCACCTGCTTCTTGATTAAACATGAAATAACTTTAAGTGGGAAATGTTCCAGGATCTGGGGATCAATTCTCCTTCCAAATTTTGTAGCCTATAAGCTCCTTGTCCTACTATTGAATCAATTAGATATGGTCTTTCCCATGTGGGAGCTAGTTTCCCTGCATTTTTCTCTCTAGTGTTGGGGAAGACTTTTCTTAGAACCAGGTCTCCTTCCTTGAATATTCTGATGTTGACATTCTTGTTATAACTTCTGGCTACTGCCTGTTGGTAGGAGGCTATCCGACTTTGGCTGCATCCCTTAGTTCTTCAGTTAAGAGCAGGTTATCTTGCAATTGGGGTTTGTTCTCCTCTATGGTATTCAGGCTGCTTCTGGTGGTTGGCACATGAATTTATCTTTGGGATTATCGCTTCACGACCATAGAACAGGGAATATGGTGTCTGGCCTGTGGCTGTTTTGGGTGTAGTCCTGTCAGCCCACAGGACGAAGGGGAGCTCTTCTGCCCATCTTCCTTTTCTCCTTTTTAGCTTTTTCTTCAAGCAACTGATTAATACTTTGTTGCTTGATTCTGCCTGACCGTTGGCTTTTGGGTAGCCTGGTGTAGATGTGACGAGGTTGAAATTCCATTGTGCACAGAAGTTTGCTGTTCTCTTTCCCACAAATTGTGTACCGTTGTCACAGACTATTTCTGAAGGTATTCCGTATCTGCATATGATATTCTGTTTGATGAATGATATGACATCCTTCTCTTATACTTGCCTGTAGGAATCTGCTTCTATCCACTTGGAAAAGTAGTCAGTCATTGCTAGCATGAAAATTTTTTGTCCAGGCGCTTGAGGTAATTTGCCTACTATGTCCATCCCCCATTTCATGAATGGTCAGGGGGCTGAGATGGAATGTAGTAGCTCTGATGGTTGGTGGATATAAGGGGAGTGGATTTGGCAGGCCTCACATTTGGAGCTGTATGCTATGCAGTCAGCTCTCAGGGTTGGCTAAAAATAGCCTGTCCTGAGAACTTTACTTGCCAGGCTTCTGCCACCTTTATGATTTCCACAGTAACCATCATTTATATCTTCTATGACTTGTTTGGATTCATTTGGTTCCAGGCAACGTAGGTAAGGTCCAGCCTGAGACTTTTTAAACAACGTGTTATTGATAATGGTATAAGTAGAGGCTTTGATTTTCAGGGCCCTTGCTACGTTTTTGTCTTTAGGGAGTATCCCCTGTAAGAACCAATCATAGTAGGGTTTTGTCCAAGAGGTTGTATCCTCCTGAATGGGACAAATTTGATCAGGCCTTTCTATGGTTGGTTCCAACAGGTGGATAATGGGTATTTTATCAAACACGGCAGGGCTGAAGTTTGATCCCAGGCTGGCTAGGGCATCAGCCTGGGTATTTAAGTCCCTTGGTATTAGGTCAATGTCAAAGGTTTTGAATTTTTTGCAAAGGTTTTTGACATATTCCAAATAAAGCATCATTTTTGAATCTTTTGCTGCATATATTCCTTTGACTTGGTTGGAAATTAAGAGAGAGTCAGTTTTTACCTTGAGGTTTGCTACATCGAGTTCTATACATACCTTTAGTCCAGTAATCAGGGCTTCATACTCAGCTTCATTATTTGTGGCTTTAAATTCACAATTAATAGCCTGTGCAATTAGGTCTCTCTCTGGTGATTTCAGGACTAGTCCTAGGCCAATGCCTTTCATATTTGTTGCCCATCTACGTGTAGGGTCCATTCCTGGTCTGGGGTAGGACTGAATTCAGCCACGAAGTCTGCTAATGCCTGAGACTTAATTGTTGTCCTGGGTTCAAAGGTTATGTCATAGGTGCTAATTTATACTGACCATTTTGCCTTTCTGCCTGATAATTCAGGCTTTCTCAGGACATATTTGATAGGCAGGTTGGTTCTTACAATAATTGGGTGGCTTTCAAAATAAGGTCGAAGTTTGGTGCAAGACATAACTAAAACAAGTACATATTTTTCAAGTAAGCCATACCTGGTTTCTGCATCTAGGAGACTCTTACTTACATAGTAGACTGGATGCTGTTGGCCGTCAATTTCTTTAGTCAGGACCCCACTTACTGCTGTCTCCGTGACAGATAGGTAGACCGTCAGGGGTTCTCCTTTGTCTGGTTTGGCAAGTAGTGGAGGTGTGATCAAGTATGGTTTGATATTTTGGAAGGTTGTCTCATGTTCAGGCAACCATTTGAATGTCTTGTTTTTCCTGAGTAGGTCATAGAATGCCTTGCACCTTTCTGATGATCTGGATATGAATCTATTCAGGGCTGCAACTCGTTCTGTCAGCTTTTGAAGGTCTTTGACTGACTTGGGGGATTCCAGTTCCAGTATGGCTTTTATTTGTTCTGGGCTGGCTTCTATTCCTATTTTGGTCACCATGTACGCTAGGAATTTGCCTAAAGAGACTCCAAAGTGGCATTTGGAAGGGTTAAGCTTCATGTTAAATTCTTCCAGGATCTTGAATGCTGTTTCCAAGTCCCTGATATGGTCCTCAGCCTTCTTTGATTTGACCACCATGTCATCAATATAGACTTCCATTGTGTCCCCTATTTGGTCCTTGAACATTGTATTGACCAGGCGTTGATATGTTGCCCCTGCATTTTTCAGGCCAAAGGGTATTGATGTGTAGCAGTATATGCCTCTTTCCGTGAGGAATGCAGTATGTTCCCGGTCAGATGGGTGCATCTTGATTTGGTTGAATCCACTTGAGGCATCCATGAATGTTAGGAGTTAATGCCCTGCTGTAGCATCCACCATTGCGTCTATGTGTGGGAGTGGAAATGGATCTTTTGGGCAGGCTTTATTGAGGTCTGTGTAATCTACACAAACTCTCCACTTGCCATTCTTATAACATTCCGTTTGATGTTTATGTAGTTGGTTATGTATGGAGTTAGTGTCGGGAGAGTTTATGATGTAGTTGATACGACATCGTGAGCAAGGTGTAGAGGTAGGAATAGTTGGTAGATTTGGTGTTAAGAGTTCATGGTTTCATATTTTGTAAGTTGGGGTTTTGTTTTGAGTTCTTAGTAGCTTTGTTGCGTCTTGACCGAGTTAGTATGTTGTTTTTATGTATGGGTTGAACTTCGGGGACGAAGTTCTTTTTAAGGAGGGAAGACTGTAATACTACGGTTTTATGAGTCTCTGGGTACTCTATCGAGTAGGCCTTACTCTGTCGAGTAAGGGTGTGTTGCGTTTTAAAATAGTTTCTGACCTGTTGGGTACTCGATCGAGTAACGTAGATACTCGATCGAGTAAGGGGGCACTCGATCGAGTACCTTTAGCTACTCGATCGAGTAGCCGGTTTACGGGGAATGATTTGACGGGTTTTGCTAATAATGTTCATTTAATCACTTTTAACCTTCCTAAACCCTTCAAAAGAAAAAGGAGTTACGTAGTTCTCTCTCGTCGCGTTGTTGGCAAATCCACAAGGCTAGGAGTGTCGGATCATCTTGTTCTTTGCATCATAGTGTTCCTTGCGTCAAGGGTAAGATCTACATACCAATTTTATACTGTTTCTTTGAGTTTGTTTAAAACCCTAATTGGGTAGATTTGGGGGTTTTGGGAGGGTTATGTTGATTAGGTGATAATTGTATGATTATGTGTATAGGAGAAGGGTTCGTAGAGGAAGGTTTTGAGACAGCTGCTAGATCGTCTGATGTTTGTGTTGAATTCCAGGTAGGGTTTCCCTATTCAGTATTAATTACATAATGTGTGGTGATTGTATATTGTTGATTGATTCAGACGGTTGTTGATGTTGTATTGTGATTGCTGATTGTTTGTCTCTGGTTCTCGAGATGCGTTCTCGGCTGAGTGGAGTCACTTGCGGGAGTAGCTTCACGCCCTAGTTTCGCCCTTCGTGAAACTCGCCACGGAAGGGGATGTGCACATTAATGGGACAGGGTTATCGCTCGGTATGATGAGCGAGGCTTAGGTGGGAACGGCTGCGGTCTCCCCCATGGCGGTGGTCCGGTGGACGATCGGTGACGGAGATTGATTGGAGTGGGTGTGATTGTGTGTGTGACTGTTTGAGCTATGTTGTTTGTTGTGTTGTTGGATCATATAAATTGTGTGATTAGTACTGACCCCGTTTACATATTTTAAAAACTGTGGTGATCCATTCGGGGGTGGTGAGCAGTTATTGAGCAGGTATGAGACGATGCGTATGGGATAGCTGGGATGAGTCACCACGTTGCAGTTTAGAAGTCTTCCGCTGTGTCTGTCGCTTGATAGTATTTTGATAGTAGATAGTTTTGAGAACTTGTATTTCCTTCTAGCAGTTTTGGTAACGAACATGTAATCATTTAAACTATAATTACTTTTAAAGTACGTTTCTTTATTGTCTTATGATATTCATTGCATCGGGCAACCGAGATGGTAGTATCCTTATACCTGAATGGTCCTGGTAAGGCACTTGGAGTATGGGGATGTTACAATTCTTCTTTTGTACTACAACTACATTGGCTAGCCAGTCAGGGTACATGACTTCTCTTATCATCCCCATATCCAATAGTTTGTCCACTTCTTCATTAATAATAGCATTTCGTTCAGCGGCAAATTTTCTTCTTTTCTGCTGGACAGGCTTATAAGACTTGTCTATATTTAGTTTGTGTGTAACAATGTTGGCATCTATACCAGTCATATCAAAATGTGACCAGGCAAAACATGAAGATTTAATTTTGAGAAAACTTACTAATTCTGGCCTGATGTTGTCAGGGACATCAGATCCTACCAGTACATGCCTGTCGGGATACTCGGGGTCTAAAATTACTTGATCTGTTTCCATTTTGGTTTCTGCCACATGAGTTGTCCTGACAGGGTACTGTAATTGCTAGGCGAGAGACTTACCTGCCTTGGAAGGCTTCAGTGACTCAGTATAGAATTCCTGGGCAGATTTTTGTTCACCTTTTATGGTTGCTACTCCCCATTCTGTTGGTATCTTGATGCACTGGTGATAGGTGGAGGGTATGACCCTTACGTTATGGATCCATGGTCTTCCTAGTATGGCGTTTCAGGATGACAGGCAGTCCAGGAGTCCAAATCTTTCATATGAGGATACTCCTTCCACATATGTGGGCAGGTGTATTTCTCCCAGTGTGTTCCTTGTTTCTCCACTGAATCCTACCAGGACATTAGACTTCTTTATGATTTGGCTTTTATCAATCTTCATTGCTTTAAGGACATCAAGCATGATCAGGTTCACTGAACTGCCTCCATCTACCAGGATTCTCATGACACGTTCGGTTCCTATTTGCATAGTGATGACCAGGCTGTCATGGTGGATGTTTGGAATGCCCTGCATATCAGTGTCGTCAAAAGTAATTTGAGGTAAATTGCTAGGTTTAAAAGGACATTTCATTTTTGACTCCCTGCCAATTTTCTTTGTAGCTGAACTGGTCAGGCCACAAATTTCTGATCCTCCATTGATGAATTTGACTTCATAGATGGGTGGTGCAGGGGGCAAGTCACGTTGTTGCCTTTCTGTGTTCCTTCTTGTTCCATCATCTTCCCTGCTCTTTGTTGGCATCAGGTCTTTCAGATATCCTTTCTTTAGCAGGTATGCCACTTGTCTACGCAATCCCAGACATTCTTTTGTTGTGTGCCCTATATCCATGTGAAATTCACACCACTTGGTGGTATCCTTCCTTGGGTTAGGGTTGTCTGACTTCTTTGGCCACTTGACAATGTCTCCCATATGGTCAAGTCTTTTGATTAGTCCTGCAATGTCAACAAAGAAGTTATATTCTTGGATAGGAGGATAATTATAAGAGTTACCTCGTTGTTCATATGTATAGTTAACTTCTGATCTGTCAGGTCTCGTGTAAGGAATGGCCTGGAACTGCTTCCTCTATGCTTAGAACTTTTTCTGTTGACTTTGTCATATCCTTAATTGCTGTCAGCATTGTCTGCCTTGTAGCCTTTGTCTTCTTCCAGCCTGATATAGCCTATGGCTAATGCCTGGACATCTTCAAAGGTATGACAGGGCTTCATGGTCATTGCGTCATAGAAGTCACTGTCCAGGTATTCAGGCTGCTTTTGGTGGTTGGTACATGAATTACTGCTGGGATTACTGCTTCACAGCCATAGACCAGGGAGTAGGGAGTTTGGCCTGTGGCTGTTTTAGGTGTAGTTCTACCGGCCTAGAGGACTAAGAGGAGTTCTTCAGCCCATCTGCATTTTCTTCTTTTTAACTTCTTCTTCAGGCAGTTAATTACTACTTTGTTACTAGACTCTGCCTGATCATTGGCTTTTGGGTAGCCTGGTGTGGATGTTACCAAGTTAATATTCCATTGTGCACAGAAAGTTGATGTCCTCTTTCCCACAAATTGTGTACCATTATGACAGACTATTTCTGAATGTATCCCATATCTACATATGATATTACATTTAATGAATGATATGACATCCTTCTCTTTGACTTGCATGTATGAATCTGCTTCTATTCATTTGCAAAAGTAGTTAGTCATTGCTAGCATGAAAACTTTATGTCCAGGTGCCTGAGATAATTTGCCTATTATGTCCATGCCCCATTTCATGAATGGCCAGGGAGCTGAGATGGAGTGTAGTAGCTGTGAAGGTTGGTGGATATAAGGGGAGTGGATTTGACAGGCTTCACATTTGGAGCTGTAGGTTATGCAGTCAGCTCTCAGGGTTGGCCAAAAGTAGCCTGTTCTTAGAACTTTACTAGCCAGGCTTCTACCGCCTTTGTGATTTCCACAATATCCATCGTGTATATTCTCTATGACCTGTTTAGCTTCATGAGGTTCCAGGCAACGCAGGTAAGGTCTTGCCTGTGACTTTTTGAACAACATGTTATTGATAATGGTATAGGTAGAGGCTTTGATTTTAGGGCCTTGCATCGTTCTTATCATTAGGGAGTATTCTCTGTAAGAACCAATCATAGTATGGTTTGGTTCAAGAAGTTGTGTCCTCATGGATAGGACAAGTTTGATCAGGTTTTTCTATGGTTGGTTCCAATAGGTGGACAATAGGTATTTTATCAAATACAGCAGGGCTGAAATTTGATCCCAGGCTGGCCAGAGCATCAGCCTGGGTGTTCAGGTCTCTTTGTATTTGATCAATGTCAAATGAACTAAATTTTTTGCAAAGGTTTTTGACGTAATCTAAATAGAGAATCATTTTTGAATCCTTTGCAGCATATATTCCTTTGACTTGATTAGAAATTAAAAGGGAGTCAGTTTTTACCTTGAGATTTGTCACACCAAGTTCTATACATACCTTTAGTCCAGCTATGAGGGCTTCATATTCAGCTTTATTGTTTGTTGCTTTGAACTCACAACTAATAGCCTGAGCAATTAGGTCTCCCTATGGTGATTTAAATACTAGTTCTAGGCAAGTTCCTCTCATATTTGTTGCTCCATTTACGTGTAAGGTCCATTCCTGGCCTGATTTGCGGGTGTCTAGATGGTTGACCTCTTTTATGAGGTCTGGTTCTAGGCTGGGACTGAATTCAAACACAAAGTCTTCTAATGCCTGAGATTTAATTGCTGTCCTAGGTTCAAAGATTATGTCATAAGTGCTTAGTTATATTGAATGTTAGGCCTAGAAATTCGCAGACGCCCCTGATCAATGTCTCGCCCTAACCTGTTTGTCAGGCTGTCAAGGTGTCAGGCTATCAGGACACATGAAGATAGGCTCCAGGCCATGGTGAGGACAACGGTCAAAATATCAGGACGATATCAGACCGGGAACTAATATTATAAAAGGAATATATGCGCAGCATTGAACAGGAAGATCTAGCAATTAATACAGAAATTAAGGGCGTAATATTTGGAATTATTGCGGGTAATTAAGGAGAATATTCCACATTGATGACGAGATCAAAGCAGCCGTTCAACAAGAGCTTATATAAGGAACCATTGGAAATCATTTGAGGACACAACAACATGAACCACAAGACAAGATAGCATACAATATTCTCATATAATTCTTGGATAATTACGTTACCTTGTGCCAAATACAATACAATAATAAAATCCTCTCTTGGCTCGTTGCCCGTGGTTTTTTCCCATTTAAGAGTTTTCCACGTACAAAATTATTTGCCTTATTGTTGTTATTCTTTTTATTACTTTTATAGTTTTTATTTCGCCCTGACCATCTGATTAATAGACCTTTTAGAGCTAGTTAACCCTGCTCAAATCTACCCTGACTTGATTTCGCCTTGCGCAAAATCCACACAAAAAAATTGGCGCCCACCGTGGTGCATCTAGCTCTTTAAATCCTTTTTTCCCATCTTACAAAAATTCATAAATCCTACAAAAATGGCCCAGCCTACAATTGAAGAACAACTAAACGCAGCCCTCCAACAGATTGCTGAGTTGGAAAGCTTGAAAGAAAAAGTGGCCCAAACTGAAGCAAAAATCCTGCAATTAAGAGAATCTGAGTCAGCTCTGAAAAAAAAATTAGAAAAAACCCAAGGAGCAGGCTCTAGATTCCAGCCGGGAACTTAATTTGCATCAATCATCAAAAACATTGATTTCTCCAGTTTTGGGAGCCTAAATGGTTCTAAATTTATTAATGTTGATGGTGATGACGAGCCTAAAAACGACAATGAGAAACCTGATGAACCTGCAGCAGTCATCATGATGGCAGTGATTCAAGAGATCAAGAAGCTCAATGAAAAATTTAACAAGATACCCGGAGTACCTGCCAGCATGGAAGAAGTTGCCCCTGACAGTTATGCTGATTCGCCTTTCATAGACGAAATAGCAAAAGTAGATTTACCAAAAAAAATTGTGGTCCCATCCATGAAAATCTATGATGGAACCACAGATCCACAAAATCATGTGGCTCTCTACAAGCAAAAAATGTTGGATGCATCTATTCCCAGCGAATTTAGACAAGTTTGCATGTGTAAGGGATTTGGAACGACCCTGATCGGCCCTGCTCTACAATGGTACATCAACCTGCCAACTGGGAGCATCCATTCCTTCGCCAACCTGATCAACAGCTTCAACCAGCAGTTTGTGAGCAGCAGAGAATTGGAGAAACGATCCAGTGACCTTTACCGAATCACACAAAAGCCTGATGAAACTCTCGGGACATTCCTTGCAAGATTCAACAAAGAGAAAGTATCCATTCCCAGGTGTGACATTGGAACAGCAATGGAGGCATTCAGGCAGGGGTTGCTACCGCACAGTGACTTATACAGCGAGCTCACTAAGTATCCCTGCCATACCTTCGAAGACGTCCAGGCAAAGACTCTTGCCTTTATCAGGCTAGAAGAAAACAAAAGCTACAAACTTGGATCACCCAGTGGACCAAAGGATTATGAAAGGAGCAATAGGAAGAGCAACAAAGGAAACAACTATAGGCCTACTCCATATTCCAGGCCAGATCAATCAGAAGTTAACTAGGCTCATGAATATCAAGGTAAAGCTAAAGTTTTTCCACCTATTTCTGAACATAACATCAGTGTTGATATTGCAGGATTAACCCAGAGACTTGACAACATGGGATCAGTAGTCAGATGGCCCAGGAAGTCGGAGAATTCCAACCCTAGAAGGGACAATTCAAAATGGTGCGAATTCCTCATGCACATTAGACACACGACGGATGACTGTTTCACCCTGAGGAAAGAAGTGGCTTATCTGCTGAAATCCGGATACTTAAAAGACCTGATCAAGATAAAAGGCAGGAATGCGAACCAAGGTAAAGAGGGTCAGGAGCACAAACAGGATCGCAGCCTCCCTCCACCACCTCCAATATACGAAGTAAAATTCATATCTGGTGGATCGAAATCGCGGCTGACGATTCGTTCAAAGAAAGAAAAAGATAGCCAGGACGCCAAGGACAGTCTCACCCTGCAAACCAGACCATATCCCAATAATCACTTTCAACGATTGTGACCTGGTAGGTATCCCTGATGTTCATCATAATGGCCTGGTAATTTTTATACAGATTGGAACCGCCACAGTAAGAAGGATCCTGGTAGACAGAGGCAGCTCAGTAAACCTGATCATGCTTGACGTGCTGAAAGCCATGAAAATCAACTAGGACCAAATCACCAAAAAACCCAGCGTCTTGGTAGGCTTCAGTGGAGAGAACATAAGCACTCTAAGAGAAATCCACCTTCCAACCTACGTTGAAGGAGTCTCATCCTATGAGAAATTTGGAGTCCTTGATTGCCTGTCATCATACAACGCGATCTTGGGCAGACCTTGGATTCATAATGTCAAGGCCGTGCCATAAACCTATCATCAGTGTATCAAAATACCAACAGACTGGGGCATAGCCACAGTCAAAGGGGATCACAAGACAGCCCAGGATTGCTACACAACAGCCTTAAAGCCTTCCAAGGCAGGTAAGTCTTTTGAATAGCAATTACAGTACCCTGTCAGGAGCACTTATGTAGCACCTCTTAGAATGGAAACAGATCAGGTAATCCTGGACTCTGAGTACCCTGACAGGTATGTTTTAGTAGGATCTGAAGCCCCAGATAGTGTCAGGCCCGAACTGGTAAAGTTTCTTAAAAATAAGTCATCTTGGCTTGCTTCGTCACATTTTGATATGACTGGAATTAGCGCTGATATAATTATACATAAACTCAATGTTGACCCATCTTTTAAGCACGTACAACAGAAAAGACGGAAATTTGCAGCTGAAAGAAATGCCATAATTAACTAGGAAGTGGAGAAACTTTTGGATATGGGAATGATCAGGGAAGTAATGTACCCTGAGGGGTTGGCTAACGTGGTTGTTGTGCAGAAAAAGAATGGAAAGTGGAGAGTCTGTGTAGACTACACTGACCTGAACAAATCTTGTCCCAAAGATCCATTTCCTTTACCACATATTGATGCCATGGTAGATGCCATAGCAGGCCATGAAATGCTAACATTCATGGACGCTTCCAGTAGGTTCAATCAAATAAAGATGCACCCTGCTGACCAGAAGAGTACTGCATTCATTACAGACCGGGGCATATATTGTTACACTGCCATGCCTTTCGGCCTGAAGAATGCAGGGGCAACGTACCAGCGCCTGGTCAACATGATGTTTAAAGACCAAATAGGTGATATCATGGAAGTATACATAGACGACATGGTAGTAAAATCCAAAAATGCAGAAGATCACGTGAAGCATCTGGAAATAGCATTCGAAATATTGGAGAAATACAACATAAAGCTCAACCCTGCAAAATGCCACTTTGGAGTCTCCGGAGGCAAATTCCTTGGATACATGGTCACAAAAAGAGGCATAGAAGCCAGTCCTGAACAAATAAAAGCTATCCTGGAACTACAGTCACCCAGATCTGTCAATGATATCCAAAAATTGCCAGGTCGGGTAGCTGCCCTGAACCATTTCATATTGAGATCCTCTAAAAGGTGCAAAATATTTTACAACCTGCTCAGAAAGACTAAACAGTTTCAATGGACGGATGAACATGAGACAGCCTTTCAAGACTTGAAATCTTATCTATCATCTCCACCCTTACTGGCCAAACTTGAAAAGGGAGAACCCCTGTCAGTATACTTATCTGTTACTGACACAGCAGTCAGTGCAGTCCTAGTAAAAGAACAGGATGGCCAACAACACCCTGTTTATTATGTAAGTAAAAGCCTGCTGGATGCTGAGATGAGGTATGGATTACTTGAGAAATATGTTTTAGCTTTGATTATGTCATGTACTAAATTGCGACCTTATTTTGAAAGCCATCCCATTATAATCAGGACCAACTTACCCATAAAATCTGTCCTACGTAAGCCTGAATTTTCAGGCAGGATTGCCAAATGGTCAGTGAAAATTAGCACATATGATATCTCCTTTGAACCCAGGGCAGCGATCAAATCGCAGGCCCTAGAAGACTTTGTGGCTGACTTAAGCCCTAACCTGGAACCTGACCTAAAAAAAGAGGTCAACCAATTAGAAAATAAAACCCCGGACCAAGAATGGACCATATTCATAGATGGGGCATCCAACGCCAGGGGGACAGGGTTAGGATTAGTGCTCAAATCACCACAGGGAGATATGTTAGCACAGGCTATAAGCTGTGAGTTCAAAGCTACAAACAATGAAGTAGAATATGAAGCTCTGATAGCAGGCTTAAAGGTATGTCTAGACCTCGGTGTTCAAAACCTAAAGGTAAAAACTGATTCACTTCTAATTGCCAATCAAATAAAGGGAATTTATACGGCTAAGGATGCAAAAATGATATCGTATTTAGAATATGCAAAAAACCTTACCGCTAAATTTGCTTTATTTGATATAGATCAAATATCGAGAGACCTGAACACCCAGGCTGATGCTCTGGCCAGCCTAGGTTCAAATTTTACCCCTACAGTTTTCGATAAAATACCAATTGTTCATTTATTAGAGCCAGCCATCAGCAAGCCTGAACAAGTCAATCCTGTCAATCAGGATAATAACTCTTGGACTAAACCCTATTATGATTGGTTTCTCCGAGGAATACTGCCTCATAGGAGACATGAAGCAAGGGCTTTTAAAATTAGAGCTTCAAGTTACGCTATAATCAATAACACTTTATTCAAGAGATCACAGGCTAGACCTTACCTAAGATGCTTGGAGCCTGACGAAGCCAAACTGGTACTTCAAGAAATACACGATGGACACTGTGGCAACCACAAAGGAGGAAAGAGCCTGGAAAGTAAAGTTCTCAAGACAGGCTACTACTGGCCTACACTGAGGGCTGACTGCCTGGAATACTCTTCAAAATACGAAGCCTGCCAAATCCATGCACCGATCATACATTAACCATCTGAGCTCCTACATTCAATTTCTGCACCCTGGCCATTCATAAAGTGGGGCATGGATATTGTGGGAAAATTGCCAGTAACTCCGGGACAAAAAGTATTCATGTTGGCTATGGCTGATTACTTCTCCAAATGGATTAAGGCTGATTCTTTCAGGCAAGTAACTGAAAAGGAAGTAATATCCTTCATCAGGACAAACATCATTTGCAGATATGGAGTCCCATCAGAAATAGTATGTGATAATGGAACCCAATTTGTGGGGAAAAATACCCAAGCATTTTGCGAAGAATGGAATATCAACCTGGTAACGTCAACCCCTGGATACCCAAAAGCTAATGGCCAGGCTGAATCAAGTAATAAGGTATTCATAAACTGTCTAAAAAAGAAGCTGAAAAGAAGACGAGGCAGATGGGTTGAAGAACTTCCATTAGTATTATGGGCAGACAGGACAACTCCAAAGACACCAACAGGCCAAACACCTTATTCTTTGGTGTATGACTGTGAAGCTGTCATTCCTGCAGAAGTACGGGCGCCAACATCAAGTTACAGCCTAAACAATGTTGAAGCAAACAGAGACCTGATGCAAGATAACCTGATTCTAACAGAAGAGCTAAGAGATGATGCCAAAATCAGGATGGCATCATACCAACAAGAATTTGTCAGGACTTACAACAAAAATGTCAAAATCAGAGTTTTCCGGGAAGGAGACCTCGTCTTATGCAAAGTTTTTTCAAATAAAAAAGAAAAATCAGCAGGCAAGCTGGCCCCCACATGGGAAGGCCCTTACTTAATTGATTCAATTGTTGGACAAGGAGCATATAGGCTCCAAACACTAGAAGGAGAAATTATCCCAAGATCCTGGAATGTAACCCATTTAAAATTATTCCATATGTAAAGACCAGATCAGGCTACAACCAGGTACAAACTCATATCATTACTCAATCTGATGCGCTACCTGAAAAACTACATGTTTTACATGCTCTGTATGCAATTCATACCTATATATTTAACTAACCCATTTTCTCTCACTTTTGGAATCCTGAACAATTATACATGATAAATGTTTATATATGCATAAATATTCAGGATTGAGGGCTACTCTACTATATATCAATTTCTGAAACAAAACTTTGCACTTAACTCTGCCTGACGAGTTGGTAACCATCACCAGATGCAGTAAATGTCAGGACCAATCAGACATGAAATAATTGCCTGACCTGACTAGGTTTACTGCCAATGATTACAACCGGCTGGACGCAGCAAGACAGGTGCAAGGGTGTTCTCTCCCAACCACTTAGTCTAAAAGCCCTCCTGACAGGCCGAATACCAAGCCCTCCAGTCAGGCGGGGGACATAGGCCCTCCTGACAGGCCGGTTTTCCCACCCCTTCAACCATTATGGCAAAAAAACTATACTTGGTTGAATTACTCACGACAGTTCAAATAACAGGATAAATCGAAAATGCTTTGAATTTTAACCAAACAAAAATTTTGACGAGTCCAATAGGATGGGAAAAAGTAAAACTCACAGGCTCAAGCAAAGTCAAAAAAGCTAAATTAGCCAAAAAAGGCCACCATGCCTATATTAATAAATACCTTACCCCCTGGGGCAAAGGCACCAAAATATTCATAGAGGCAAGGGATAGTCTCCCTGACCTGAATAAAGACAGAAAAATAAAATAAAATTGTTTGTCCAGGGACATCCCCCCTGGATGGGCCAAATACCAACGAAAGAAATCAAATTACTGCTTCTCCTTAGAAACAGTACCAGAACTTCCACCCTTGGGCGGATCAGCATCAACATCCTACTCCCCTAGAGAATCGACCTCTTGTTCATTTCCCATATTATGCAGGTTAGGATACTTTGAAGCAGCAAAAGCCATCTCAGCTTCAGGATTCCATTTCTCCCTAGCCTCGACAGGCTCTGACATAGCAGCGGCCCTCCCCTTAATATAAAAATAAAGAGAAGCATCATCTAGCTTGAACTCCAGGTCATCCCTCTCCTGGGTGAGCTCTTCATTCTTGTCCAAAGCTTCATGCATGAGCCACTTACTTGAATCTGCCTCAGCCTTAGCAGCATCCCTCTCAGCCTACACCCTCACCAAGTCAGCAGCTTTAGCAGCCAGGTCAGCCCGTGCAAAATCCAGTTCAGACTTCAGCCTATCATAACTGATCTCATCAGATCAATCCACAAGCTACCAAAGAAGTAGCCTGATAGGCATTATGGAGACAGGCCGCAACACCCTGACCAAAAACAGGAAGAAGAATATGAATAATATACCCTAATAATAAACATACCCAAACAAAATACACATAAAAATAAAAATAGCCTACCTCCCTCACAGTAGCCAGGGCACCCGCCAAAAGGCTGACTGAATGATCCACTAAAGCAACCGCCTGTGTAGCAGTCTCAACAGAGTCAAGGGTGAGCATGACATCCGACTTAGAAGCAGCATAATCCCTAATCTTCACCCTCTCAGCCTCCATATTGTCCATCCTGGCCTTCACTTCCCTGACCGGGGCAGAAATGTCAACGTCTTCAATTCTTCTTTTTTGGGCTGCTGAAATTGTTTCAGCAGGTACAACAGTGACCTTAGGAGCATCAGGTTGTTCAGTTAAATCAATAACGGGCTCAACATCTCCGCTTCCCTGGGAGCCTTCATCCTTGATCTGAGCCAACCTGGCTGAGAGGTCAGCCATGCCAAACCTGGCAAGGCGAGTAGACGACCTGGTGGCTACTACACAAAATACTATATTAGCAATATAAACTAAACATCACCAGGAAGCCAGAGTGAGAAGAAAAAAGAAATTAAGATAGACTTACTGCCTGAGGTAGTGGCACTAACAGCCGTTGAAGGTTTAATCACCCTGGCAGCACCATCAGCCTTCAAACAACGGGGAAGATGGCCAACCCCACAATAGAGAGGCCAAGATCTCTCCAAAGGAGGAATTGCTAGGAAAGCAGAAATATTTGCAGTGGGATACTCAGTTTCAGTAACCCAATCATCAACTGCACACGTGAGAGGTATGATTTAATATAAACTTCATTTTACTTTCTCCACTAACAAATAAAACATGCAGGATAAAAAAGAAAATAAAAAACTCACCAGCAACACAAGCCTCGTAATTTAAATACACCAGACCAGGACCCACAGAATTGGTCCTGACAAACATGTATCCAGCAGCCCAGTTCTTGTCATGGCCGCTATCCAGGTTGCTTAAAAGGGGGGCAGTGGAAGCCCTGACTTTAAAACTTATACGGCCAGGGCTGTTAGTTTTGACAGCATAACAGGCCTTCAAATCATTAAGAGTGTTTTAGCAGGATTTTTCCTGAAAGGATCCGGCTTGATTATAGAGTAATCAGGGTATCTAGTTCTATAAGTTTGGAATAATATTATGAGTAAATAACAAGGAAGGACTAAGTATAAAGAATATCACTTGTATTATTTTGATAAGCTGAGTACAAACTCGTGTATATAATTGAATATTCAGGAAATAGTGAGAGATAAATTATAAAATAACTAATGAATAATGAATCCCTTTACAAATGCTAGATCATGCTATTTATAGTTCTACAAATATTAACGTTGTATTCAATCTCAACGTTCTTCTCAATTGTCTGAGTCATTACACGATTAATAGGGTACATTCCCTATTAATCCGGTTGACTCGTTCTTCTCTAACTAATATTTAGCTTTTCTCCTTTTGCACGTCTTGATTCATGGGAATGATGTAGTCTTATAGTTAGACTTGGTCTTCCTTGAGAATAGGATGTGAGCATTTATCTTTATATAACCGTCTTGTTGCTCTTCAACTTGATCCAGCCTACTTAAGTATCCTGCCAGGCTATTCTGCACTTACCATCAGGCTTTTCTTATAGGGTTTAGTAGCTTGCTTATTTTGTGGATCCCTTCGTCTGCCAAATAGTAGTTGGATTTGTCCGGTCCTTGGTTGCTTCATTCAGCCTAACAGGATCAGGCTAAATTACAGTAAGACTAGGCTAATTTGGGCCTAACAATTGCCCCTTGACATTTTACCTGTGCTGGATCAGGCCAGGGGTGAGATGTCAATTTACCGGGCTAAACAATAAAAAGAATCACATTTATTCAAGGACTCTTAGACTTGTAGTGACCGTTAAACACTGCAACGGCTAACTGCATGATGTCATGCTGACAGTTTTGCGTTTTCTAGGGTTTTTGCACCGTTACTCCTCTTCTATAAATACGGTATTTGTGATGAGTTTATCTTAAAACCAAATTTCTTCCACTTTCCTTGCTAAATCTTCTCTAAAATTCTCCCCTATTTCCCAGGAACTCTAGTTTGCTGACTTATAATTTCTCATTAAATAAAATTCATCACGATAACCAAAACAACAAAGGATATGGGAGCCAAAAAGCGTCCTGCTTCCCAGAAAGCTGCTGCTGAGCCTGAACCCAAAGATGTCCATGAGGAGGAGGTTCTTGAAATTGATCCTCCTGCTCGTGCTATAGCTTTTAAATATCAAGACTATTTTTTCTGCTCTTCAATCTCTGGATCCTTATTTCCCTGAAGAAAACTTATTGAAAACGAACTTTGATAGGGTTTTAAGGGAGAAAAAATTAATTCCTGATTCGACTGAGGTTTGGATTCCTGAGTCTTGTCCAGTCAGAGCTAATTGGGTGTCACCTGGTTAGTTCTGTATTTATGAATGGGCGTTCAAGGCAGGTTATAAGTTACCTTTTACTCCTTTAATGATTGATATTATTCGTGCTATGGAAGTATCACCTTTCCAAATCATGCCAATGGTTTGGAAACTTATCCACTCTATTGAAAATTTATGTGCCAAGCATAAACTTATAATTACTATTAATGATATAAAGGCAGTATATCATATGAAAAATCCTTCTACTGGTCGTTTCAATTTGAGAATTAAGTCGAAAATGTCTCCATTAATCACTAACCTGGACTCTGGAGATGATAAAAGCTGGGCGAAGACTTTCCTGTTTATCCGAACTGAATGTCTGGGGTCAGGCTTTGATTATTTGAGATATCCTCCTTTGGAGAGTGGTAGGTTTCCTGTACTCTTAATTTGCAATTTATATTATACGAAATTAGGATATTTAAGTGTTACCTATGCATTTTTGGTAATATTTGTAGCTCCTGATTGGAACTTCGACCCTCTTGACGAGGAGGCTGTTTCAAGGATAGAGGCTTTTCTTTCTATTCCTGAGGAAGAGAGGGCTTGACCTGCTAGTCTGGACAGGGATTTATTGCCCCGGTATATAAAGACTAAGCTGAGTGTGGTTAAAGTACCCAAAGGCAAGCCTAGCTCCACTGCTCTTTCTTGTATGTCTTCTATATGTCTCTATGTCGATTGTTGTCTTCTTATCGCTTCTCTTCTGATATTTATGTATATTCTTTATATATTCAGTATTCAGGTCTTCTGCTAGGTTGGCCAGCTTTACTGCTGATGTGGTTGCGATGTCGTCGGGTCACATCTAATCAAACACATTTATAATACTCAACAAACTACTAGTTAGTGGTAAGTCGAGGTCGATCCATGGGACGGTGTGCTTTGGGTTCTAAGTCTATCTATCTCAATTTATGCTAGTGTCACAATGTGGTTGGCTTTGTAGTTGTGTTTAGACTAATGCAAGCAATAAAGTAAAACAAGCAGTAAAAGGAAAGATGTAAACAAATGGTTAAAGGTGCTAGGATGTCATGGGGTCATAGGGGATTCATGGTGTTGATCATACAAACATGTTTACAAGGTTGCAAGCAATTAATGTTGTGGGGGAACTGAGTTGGTTTATGTCTTACGGTTCTTAGGAAGAGTTGGGTCCCGGAGCCGAATCAATTAGATTGTACAACACCTACAAGTCGACTTACTTTCCTCCTAATCAACTTCTATGCATGGTCTAACAAGACTCGAGTTGGTTTATATCTTACAAGTCAAGTTGAGTAGATAAGGGATGGTTGTAAATGCAAGTATTCATAGGCTTAGCATTTCATCAAACATAACATGTGCATAAAGTTGACATCTCAACAAGCAAGCAATTTAATCATGTGAACATATTAGATTAAGCATGAATCAATCCCATGTTGGTTTCCCTTAATTACCCACTAATCCTAGCTAAGTAACTACTCACTCATGATCAAATTTAACATGTTAATAAGGTTGTCAATCATACTAACAAAGCCAAACATGATGAACAAGTAATAAAGATTAACAATAATTAAAACAAGGATTAAGATAATTATACCTATGGAGATTCCAAAATAATAATGCAAAGAATAAAAGAAGAACTTGATGATTGATGGAAGGTTGTCAATCTCCCAATAATAACCCAATAATCTTCAATTACCCAATAATAAACTTGAATAATAAACTTGAACAATAATTAAGGAGAGATTAAAGTGTAATTTGTGGAAAGATTAAAGAGTAATCTATTCTAATCTACTCCTAATCTAATCTAATAGAAGGATTGATTTAACCTAATGAAAAACTTGATAAAAAGGACCCCCCTTTGATTATTTACAAGTGGAGTATTTATAGTGGAAATTAGGTGGATGCATTAGGGTTAACTAAGGGCTAAACTAGTAATTACACTTTTGAGTTTAGAGTAGGGAGACGCCGGTATTTTTCGAAGGAAGGGCGTCTTTATTTGAAGCTTGAAGAAGACGAAATTGTGCTGTGAGGGAATCCGGGCGTCTTTGGGTCGAGACGGGCGGATTCTATGGTCTCTTCCCGGGCGTGCTTGAATGAAGACGGGCGGATTGTAGCAGGGGAAGACGGGCGGATTTGGGTGAAGACGCACGTCTTCTGTAGTTTGGGGACGGCCGGATTCTAGAGAAGCCGCACGGATTGGAGTGCTATCTCGTTTTCTCTTCTATTCTTCCCTTTCCTTCAATTCCATTTTATTCTTGTGGGATTGGTCTTTAGTTCTCGCTTCCTCTTTATACTAGTCCATCAAAAATTGTCAAATAGCTTCCGAATATGCACGAAAGACGGGAATTTCCGCCTTATTATCTCCTTTTCTGCAAAACATATGAAATGCGATAGAAAAGCAAATAGGAAGGTTTTGACGGATAAAATGGTCATAGAATGTTATAATAGTATGCAAAATAGGCTCAATTAGGGGACTAAATGTGCGCAAATATTGGTCACATCAAATATCCCCAAGCTGAACCTTTACTCGTCCCGAGTAAAGAGGTGACAAAAACTAGACCTTTATTTAAACTAACCTACTAATATAACCTATATGAGACAATTAGCGGGTCTCACTCCGCCCCTTCAACTCACAACAAGACAACCATGAGGTAGGATGCCTTCTTGCAAGGCAAGGTGGGGCTTTCCAAAATGGCGACACATCCAAGCATTAAGCACACAAAATCAAATAATGGATGCATATACAAAAGGAATAGCCACTTCCTCATCAAGTGGCGGAGGCACTAAAAGAGAACAAATTTAAGAGCATATAATCCTTCACAAATATTAGTTCAACAAATTACTAAGGCTAAGAGGATGTCACTAAATCACCTCCAAATGGTGTTAAACTAGACTACTTTCGTCCTCAATTTCCAAATGCTTTCGTCAAGAGGGATCGGATGGTGGTGGAATGATGATCCCTATGATGCTAGTAGCATATGACATGACAAGTCTCGAATTCTCTACAAAAGTAAAGGTCATGGATCGTCCCAAGCTCGACAAAGTGGCTTGACAAAAAGGCTTTTTGGGAATGAAATGCTCAAATCGTTATAAACAAGGGTGGATATGACTAGTATTCAAAATTTAACCTCATTCAACTTTCACATTTCAAAAATTAGAGATGGGGTTTGTCCCTTCCGGGCTATTGTCCTTTGCTTTCGCCAATCGCTTATTAGGCAACCGGTTAACCTCTAGACAATAGCTTTTCGGGGTGATAGTCACTTTGTCTCCGTGCGGTCGAATTCACAACCGTGTGAGGGCCCAATCCAATGGATCCCTCTCCAAAGCACATCGAAGTGGTACGCCTCCATCAAAACAACTAAAATTTCTCAACATTTCATAACATTTGAGGTTTCCTTAGCAATAAATTACTTCCACATAACAAAATTTTCGAAATGAGCATTTTAAACTTATTGATAGAAAAGTATTTTTGGGTTACCTTACCACAAGGTCAATCAAGGTCACCTAGAAAAGTTAACCAAGTCCACATCACATCACGGGGTTAGAATAGGTGACTCACATGCAAACCCTTGACTAGGCTTTGGGTCATGGGTCAAAAGACACTAGTATGACACAATTTAGGGTGTTTTACAACCATTCTAGTAGGCAAAGTCTTAAGTTGAAAAAGTATTTGTAATGGCTTAGTTGCTCTTGTCAAAGTTCTCAATTAGGCACTTTTCAAAATATTTCATCTAAATGCAACTATATGCCATGATGCAACTAATATGTACATCCTAATGCAAATGATTCTACCAACTAATGTGACATATAAACTAAATGCAAGTCCTAAGTTCACATTGTTATACCGCATTAATCAAAATAAAGCCACATAGTCATTAACATAAAGAGGAAAAAGGAGATTGGAAAGATCATACCATGCGGTCTTCAATATCCTCATGTCTCGGATATGGCGTAATCGATCAATGTGAACAAAGATAGAACAAATACAATATATACAACAATATATACAAGACTACACTAAAAAGGAAATGAACTTGTTTTGATTTTTTTCAATTTTTCAAATTTTTATGGGTTTTGTTTTTATGAAATTAAAAGACATATTTTTGTATTTTTCGAAATTTTTCAATTTTTATGCGCATTTTTGGAATATAAATTCCCATCCCCCACTTTATTTTGGACATTGTCCTCAATGTACATGCAGGAGTAGGAATGAAAAAGAAATTACATGTTTTTTGGAATTTTTTTCTTTTTTTTTCTTTTTTGGAAATTGAAGTACAAATGCAATGATATGATATGAATGAATGCATGCTCTAACTAAATGCAATTCTATATGACATATATAACAAATGAATGCATTCTAAACTATACTACATGATGCATGATTTCTAGTAAACTATGGTCACCTATGATCAAACCTCCCCAAACCGATTTAAACACTATTTCTAGTATGGAAAAGGAATAGGTTTGGTCATTAGTGGCTATGCATGAATTCTAGTCTATATGCAACTATCTACATGAATCATGTGAGATATATTACAATGCAACTATACTATATGAACTAACTAATGCAAATGAAATATGATACAAATGCATGCGAAAACTATACTAAATGCAAAGTATATAAAAAAGAGAGAGGGAGAGATGGGTATCATACACATGGAGGTGGTGAGGTAGGCCTCTTTTACTCATCATCCTCATCTTGATCATAGCCATAACGATGAGAACTCCCGGCTTGGTCATACCCGCTTGCTTGACCCCAATACCCTCCTTAGTCAAATTCTACCCCTTGACCCGAGTACCCTCCACCTTGGCTAGAATGCCCTCCGCCGTCGCGATCCCAAGCTTGGTTCCCTTGATTAGGGAACAAGAGCTCCGGTTGTGCCCAAGAGGGCTTAGGACCATTGGGGTCAATATACCCTTGTTGAGCCATATTATAGTATTGGGGGTAAAGGGCCAAATAGTTGTCGACCCTCCCTTCATGTACCCCGAGGTCCACTCTATTCATGAGTGCCATAAAATCATTTATACCCGGGGTATTAGGGATTGCCGGCCTAAATTCGGTATACGGGGTAGGGTACGGTGGGATAGGTACAAAGGAGGGTGGGCGAATTGGCCTTCCCGGTGCTCCACGAGGTATTTGGCGGTGCGGCTCTTCCCTTTGAGGGGGATTGTCAAGAATTTGGATATCAAGGAGGTAGCTTGGTGGAGGCGAATATGGGCTCAATCTTGGGTCAATGTCCGGTATCTTCCAACCTTCAAGGATCATTGAAGTGCATCCTTTGGTGTGCCACTCTACACTCCCGTCTTGAGTGTATTTACACCATCGGTGATGGTTGAAGATGGTGTGCTCATCAATCAAAGTCCTCCCCTCAAGAGGAGTATAGGTCCCTCGGGCATTGAACCTGGGACAAAGGTGGTGGGCCAAAATAGTAATTAGACCTCCCATCACGAAGGTCTTGAGTTGAGTGGTTCCTTGAGCAAAATCATTGAACCTAGTAAGTATCTCAAGTGGCGTATTGAAGTTATAATGCCTCACCGCTCGACCATTCAAATAGGATTCAAGAAAGGTTAAATCGATGAGAGTACGCCTATCTTGTTCGTACCTCCCGTTGATGATACCGGCCACAAAGCGCTCGGTGAATCGAATCACCGGATGTTGGATGGCGAAGGTATAGCATTGCTTTGGATGGTTAAAATCCCTCACGGAGATAGCCTTCCAAAGAAGGTCCACACCGAAATTATCGGGTTTTTTGGTATAGTTGGTGGGCACTTCAAGACCGAAAATGTAGGCGAATTCCTCGAGTGAAAGATGATGGTCTAGGTTGCACAACCTAAACTCCATGCCCACATTGGTGTGGGTATTCGTTACAATGCGAAGGCTACTCAAGAATTCAAGGGTAAGACTATGGTACGTCTCCTCATGGGCATGGAAAAGTTTCCCAATGCCAAGACCATCAAAGAACATCTCGGTAGGGTACCTTATCTTAAGGATTTCCAACACCCTAGTATTTACGAATTGAGTGGGTTCGTAGTTCTTACCTAGTAATTTGACGAAGTTCTTGCGGTGGTCATCGGATTCAAATAGCACCTCTAGAAAGTAGTCAAGTTGTTCAATTCCTCCCCTCATTATGGGTTGGGAGTTCCTTGGTAGCACTACCTCCCGTGGCATTGAAGAGGATGATCCCTTACGTTTCTTTCCGGTGGATTCAATCAATTTCTTAGCCTTTCCCTTGAGGTTCATCAATGGCGCCATTTGAATGTGGGGGAAGGGAAGTGTTTTTTATGGGGGGTGTGATTTTGAGGATGGAGATGAGTGTTTTAGGGTTTGATAAGGTGAAGAAATGAGGGAGAAAGGGGGTGATTATATAGAAGAAAGGGGGAATCCGAGCGGATAAGGGTGGACCCTGTTGGGTTTATCCGAGAAAAATGGGTTAATCCGGGCGGATTCTTTTCGGGACGGGCGTCTCGTAAGAATAGAAGACGGGAGTCTTGGCCTGAATCCGGGCGGATTCTAATGCAGGGATTTTTCCAAGTTGAGAGCAGGAAGAAGACGGGCGTCTTGGGACTTAGGAAGGGCGTCTTGGTCGGGACGGGCGTCTTGTGAAGAATCCGCCCGTTTTCTGGTGCAGCGCAAGATCTTGTTTTTAGATGTCATACGGGACGGGCGTCCCGCGAAGAATACGGACGTCTTTTTCCAGGACGGGCGTCTTGTGAAGAATCCGCCCTTCTTAAGCTACAGCGCCAACCATTCTTCTGACGTGGGTCCTGGACGGGCGTCCAGGCCTCGGGACGGGCGTCTTCAGCTCCCTTTTCTCCTTTTTCTTTTCTTTTCCTTGTAATAACATATCCTTTCACCGATTTTCCATTCCTCCTTATCTTTTTTTGAAATTTGCTCATTAAAAATGTAAGATGACTCTCTCTCTCACCACTCTCATGCAAGAAATTAAATGCAAATGTAATAATGTACAATATTATACAAAGTAAAGGGTCCAAGAAATATCTTACAAATGGTGGTTTGAGATAGGACTCCACCAAACTAGTTCAAATCGTAGAAGTTCTTATCCATAGAGCTCAAGGCTCTTAATAAGAGATCAAAAGCTTGTGAACAAGCTCCGAATAAGCATAAATATGGGTTGCTCATTTTGAATATGAAATTTGGCCAAGGAAGCTTGTAGAATGTTCTTTTTCTTGTTTTGTCCTTGGCATTAGAGCTTTCTCAATGCTTCTAACGAACAAGCCCATGATTCTTGTCAACGCTAGGCATGAAGTGTGGTTCATTTTCATCCGTAGACTTCCACTTACCAACTTCTTCTTCAATCTTGGTGATGATGATAGCATTTTGATTTTTCAATCCTTCCAAGGTGGAAGGAGAATTCTCATAACATTGATGATCAGATACCTTAGGAGTTGAGATTGTGGGTGCCAAACCTCCACAAGCACGTTCATTTACGATTTTGTTCTTGAGCTTCTCCACCAAGTACCATTTATATGATGTTTTGACCTTTTGGAGAAGGTCCACCATATCATCTCCAACAATCATAGGTTCCATGGTGGGTGCGAAAAGGTCTTCATGGTCAATAGGAAAGAGGAATTCATCTTCTTCATGGAAGCATACCTCAAACTTCTCAAGGATGGGCTCCTCAAGTAAGGCAATCTCACAACTCCATTCCTCTTCTTCATTGCAAGACACATATCCGGCATAAGCTTCTTCCATAGGCTTGTCATCATCGCTATCTCCATACGAATCATAGATAGGGGCTTCACTCTCTTCATTAATTCTTCCTCCACCATCTCAACATTCACATCAAACGATACACCCTCATACTCACAAAGGTAAAGAGTATTTGGCTTACTCAACCTCATGTCTTCATCACCAAATACCACACTTTCATACTCACAAGAGCTCAATAAGGTTGGCTCTTCCCACTTCACATATTCTTCATCAAAGGTCATTGTCTCAAATTCACATTCATGTTCAATGCCCAAGGATTGGTGGGGAGTGTTTGTTTGGGTTGCTTTTATTTGGGCAATTTGAATTTCCAACTCCTCAGCTTGAGTAACAATGCCTTGAAGAACAATTTCCCTTCTTTGGCTCTCTTCTAGCATTTGTTTGAAGAAGTTTTGTTGATCTCCCATCATTTGGAGAATCACATTTTGAATGGGTTCATTTTCTTGTTGTGGGTAAGTGTTAACGTGGTTGTATTGCGGCAATTGAAACTCATTATGAAGTGGGTATTGGGTGGGTGGTTGTTGTTGATATTGGATGTGGTGATTTTGGTGGGAAAAGTTGGGGTAGTAGTTAGGACTTTCATTGTATGAGTTGTAAGGTGTTGACTTGCTCCTCAAACTCCCCATACCCATAGTCATACTCAAAGAATCTACCACATACTCCATGTGTCAAGTCTTGAGCCATCATATCTAAGACAAGGAAACAACTACAAGCATGGAAACTACACAAAAACGGTAAGAACAATCCTTGAGGAACAAGTTCCTCAAGGTGAAAGCAAAATCAAAATAGACAAACAAGTAAGAACTTAATCACATAGCACCATCCCCAGCAATGGCGCCATTTTGATTTGGTTGCGATGTCGTCGGGTCACATCCAATCAAACACATTTATAATACTCAACAAACTACTAGTTAGTGGTAAGTCGAGGTCGATCCATGGGACGGTGTGCTTTGGGTTCTAAGTCTATCTATCTCAATTTATGCTAGTGTCACAATTTGGTTGGGTTTGTAGTTGTGTCTAGACTAATGCAAGCAATAAAGTAAAACAAGCAATAAAAAGAAAGATGTAAACAAATGGTTAAAGGAGCTAGTATGTCATGGGGTCATAGGAGATTCATGGTGTTGATCATACAAATATGTTTACAAGGTTGCAAGCAATTAATGTTGTGGGGGAACTGAGTTGGTTTATGTCTTACGGTTCTTAGGAAGAGTTGGGTCCCGGAGCCGAATCAATTAGATTGTACAACACCTACAAGTCGACTTACTTTCCTCCTAATCAACTTCTATGCATGGTCTAACAAGACTCGAGTTGGTTTATATCTTACAAGTCAAGTTGAGTAGATAAGGGATGGTTGTAAATGCAAGTATTCATAGGCTTAGCATTTCATCAAACATAACATGTGCATAAAGTTGACATCTCAACAAGCAAGCAATTTAATCATGTGAACATATTAGATTAAGCATGAATCAATCCCATGTTGGTTTCCCTTAATTACCCACTAATCCTAGCTAAGTAACTACTCACTCATGATCAAATTTAACATGTTAATAAGGTTGTCAATCATACTAACAAAGCCAAACATGATGAACAAGTAATAAAGATTAACAATAATTAAAACAAGGATTAAGATAATTATACCTATGGAGATTCCAAAATAATAATGCAAAGAATAAAAGAAGAACTTGATGATTGATGGAAGGTTGTCAATCTCCCAATAATAACCCAATAATCTTCAATTACCCAATAATAAACTTGAACAATAATTAAGGAGAGATTAATGTGTAATTTGTGGAAAGATTAAAGAGTAATCTATTCTAATCTACTCCTAATCTTATCTAAGAGAAGGATTGATTTAACCTAATGAAAAACTTGATAAAAAGGACCCCCCTTTGATTATTTACAAGTGGGGTATTTATAGTGGAAATTAGGTGGATACATTAGGGTTAACTAAGGGCTAAACTAGTAATTACACTTTTGAGTTTAGAGTAGGGATACGCCGGTATTTTTCGAAGGAAGGGCGTCTTTCTTTGAAGCTTGAAGAAGACGAAATTGTGCTGTGAGGGAATCCGGGCGTCTTTGGGTCGAGACGGGCGGATTATATGGTCTCTGCCCGGGCGTGCTTGAATGAAGACGGGCGGATTGTAGCAGGGGAAGACGGGCGGATTTGGGTGAAGACGCACGTCTTCTGTAGTTTGGGGACGGCCGGATTCTAGAGAAGCCGCACGGATTGGAGTGCTATCTCGTTTTCTCTTCTATTCTTCCCTTTCCTTCACTTCCATTTTATTCTTGTGGGATTGGTCTTTAGTTCTCGCTTCCTCTTCATACTAGTCCATCAAATATTGTCAAATAGCTTCCGAATATGCACGAAAGACGGGAATTTCCGCCTTATTATCTCCTTTTCTGCAAAACATATGAAATGTGATAGAAAAGCAAATAGGAAGGTTTTGACGGATAAAATGGCCATAGAATGTTATAATAGTATGCAAAATAGGCTCAATTAGGGGACTAAATGTGCGCAAATAATGGTCACATCAACTGCCAAAGACTTGAAAGCTGGGGTTGCTAGGATTGCTGAATAGTCCAAGAGCCAGGAGGCTAGTGGGAGTGACAAGACGCTTGATGTTTTGGTTTCTGATGTTCAGCCTCCCCAGGAACCGCCCAAGCTAGTATCACCAGAGGTCGTTCAGGCTTCCAAAAGGAGGAGGGAAGCTGTTATTCCTGAAAAAGAAGGGAGAGAGAAAGAGCCTATTCAGGCTCAGCCAATCAGAAGTGTGTCTGCTCCAATTGACGATATGGATGCTGCCCGGGCGTAAATAAATGATTTTTCTGCTGGTATGAGCGGCCAGCTTTTATCTAATAATGAATCTTATACTAAAGTGGTTTCTATCTTGTCTTCCCTTGTGACAAAGGTTGCTGCCTTTGTTTCCCAAGCTAAGGAGGTTAGTTGCAAAGGGACTTTCCAATATTTATGTGTTCTTTGTGTTGCTTTGTGTTTGGCTGATTGACTTGCTTTTGTTTTTCTGTAGGGATTAGACGCTGGGTTGGTCACTTCTTGTCAGCTCAGGGTTGCCCAGGCTAGGATTTCTGGCTTGGAAGAGAAATTAGATAAACTTAACCGTGAGCTTTACACATCTAGGGGTAATGAGGTAGTACTTCAATCTCAGCTGGGGTCAGCTAGAGAGGCATCCAGGGCTGCTTTGGTTTGCGAGGTGGCTGCGAAAAACGCTGAGAAAGTTGTCAGGAAAGAGTTGGAGGCTGCAAGGGAAGAGCTGAAGACTGCCAAGGAAGAGCTGGCTGCCGAGAAGCAGGGAATGCAGGATCAGCGGAGGAAAAATGAAGAGCTTGGTGCTGAAAAAGAGCTAGTAGAGGCGCGGCTAGCTGATGTTACCCAGTACTTCTTTGGGAAAGGCCGGGTTGATGCTATGAGGGATCCGGAATCTGACCGGGCTAATTGGGATCTGGATCGGGATGAGACAGCTCTTGACACCTAGTATCCTGACTTGGCCAATATGGGTCAAGAAGAAGAAGTGGATTCTGCTCCTTCCAAGGAGAAATCTGGTGATCAGGAAATGATGGATGGTTGTGAGTCGGTTACAGGTTTGAAGCCTGTTTAGATTCGTGTTTTTCCTTTTCGTTTTGGCCCGTCCAGGGGTGTTCCTGGAATGAATATTTATTAGGTATGTTTTGGCCCATCCAGGGGGGATGTTCCTGGAACGGATAATTATTAGGTATGTTTTGGCCCATCCAGGGGGGATGTTCCTGGAATGGATAATTATTAGGTATGTGGTAAGGCCAGCTTTTTTGGATGAATAAATATTTGGTCTTTGTTCGTTTCTTTTTGTATTTTGATAAGGTACATTTGTGGTGTTGGATGTGTACTGGATATGGCCAGTTATCCGACTGGATCGGGCCAGTTTTTTGCGCTGGATCTGGCCAGTTCATTGTATTATGGGTGGGGTTATTGCCTGTCTGGAGGGCTAATGTCCCCTGCCTGTCTGGAGGGCTTATGACCCATCTATGTTATACAAGCCAGGAAAAGGTTTTCCAGATTTGTATATTAAATTGAGCTCAATATTTTAAGGCATGTTTTTGCAACTGAAAGTTGGGTATCAGTTGGATATAAGAGGGGTGGCCCCTAATCTTTAAAATTTGTTTTAAGTAAAGTGTAGTATGTAAAACAAATATTGAATATTCTACTCGGTAAAAGGAAATATGAGAATATTGACAAATACTTGGGCACATAATGGAAGAAATTATATAAGGCATTTATTCATATAATGGCAAATATCATACATTTAGTTTCATATCAGGTCAGGCAAGAAATGTTTAAGATGAAGATTATACCTGGACTGGGAGATATATTTTATATGTGAAATAGTTTTAAGTGTGCAATATTCCAAGCTCTTGGGATCATTTCGCCGTCCAGGGTTTGTAGTCTATAAGCTCCCTGGCCGACTATTGAGTCAATCAGGTTGGGACCTTCCCAGGTTGGGGCCAATTTGCCAGCATTCTTCTCTTTTGTGTTTTGAAAAACTTTTCTGAGAACAAGGTCTCCTACCCTGAATACTCTAGCTTTGACGGTCTTATTGTAGCTTTTTGCAACTCTTTCTTTGGTATCTTTGCCATTCTAATCTTTGGCTGCATCTCTTAGTTCTTTCGTCAAGTCCAGGTTGTCCTCCATTAGAGGTATATTACTTGTTATTGTATTCAGGCTGCATCTGGCTGATGGAATGTCGACCTCAGCTAGGATTACTGCTTCACATCCATAGACCAAGGAGTAGGGGGTTTGGCCTGTGGATGTTTTAGGCGTGGTTGTCGCCATTGGAGGACCAAGGGGAGCTCTTCAGCCCATCTACCTTTCCTTTTTTCTAGCTTCTTCTTTATGCAACTGAGTATTACTTTGTTGCTAGATTCTACCTGGCCGTTAGCTTTTGGATATCCTGGTGTGGAGGTTACCAGGTTGATGTTCCATTGAGCACAGAAGGCAGTTGTTCTTTATCCCACGAATTGCGTGCCATTGTCGCATACTATTTCAGAGGGGATGCCATATCTACATATGATGTTGTGTTTGATGAATGCTATGACATCCTTTTCTTTGACATGCCTGTATGAATCAGCTTCTATCCACTTGGAGAAGTAGTCAGTCATTGCTAGCATAAAAACTTTTTGTCCGGGTGCTTGAGGTAGTTTCCCTACTATATCCATGCCCCACTTTATAAATGGCCAGGGTGCGGATATGGAATGTAGTTCCTCATATGGCTGGTGGATATATGGTCCATGAATCTAGCAAGCTTTGCATTTAGAGCTGAATTCCAGGCAATCGGCCCTCAAAGTGGGCCAATAATATCCTGTTCTGAGTACCTTTCTTGCCAGGCTCCTTCCGCCCTTATGATTTCCACTGTGTCCTCCATGGATTTTTGATAGTATCTGTTCAGCTTCTTGTGGTTCCAGGCATCTGAGGTACGGTCCTGCCTTCGATTTCTTAAAAAGCACGTTGTTAATAATAGTGTATGAAGCAGCTTTTATTTTGAGTGCTCTGGCATCTTGCTTATTAAGGGGAAGGATTCCCTGCTGTAGCCAATCGTAGTAAGGATTTATCCAAGAATTGGCGACATATATTGGGAAACTTTCATCTTGTTTGTTTATTGCAGGTTCTAATAAATGTACGATGGGTATTTTGTCAAAGTCAGGGGGACTGAAGTTGGATCCTAGGCCGGCTAGGGCATCGGCCTGGGTATTCAAGTCCCTAGGAATTTGATCAGTATTAAAATTGCGGAATTTTGCTTTCAAATTCTGGACAACTTATAAGTAAAGCATCATTTTTGAGTCTTTTGCAGTATATATTCCATTTACTTGGTTTGAAATGAGGAGGGAATTAGTACATACCTTTAGGTTTTGTACACCAAGTTCAATACATACCTTTAGTCCGGCTATTAGGGCTTCATATTCTGCCTCATTGTTGGTAGCTTCAAATGCACAGCTTATAGCTTGTACTATCATATCCCCCTGTGGCGATTTTAGTACTACCCCTAGGCATGTGCCCCTCATGTTGGCTGCACCATCGACAAATAGGGTCCATTCTAGGTCTGTTTGGTCATTAGTCAATCTATTTACTTCTTTTATTAGGTCGGGTTCTAGGGCTGGACTAAAATCACCACAAAGTCCGCAATGCTTGTGACTTAATTGCTGTCCTTGGTTCAAATGTTATGTTGTATGTGCTTAGCTGGACTGACCATTTGCACATTCGTCCGGACAATTCTGGTTTCCTAAGTACAGAGTTGATAGGAAGATTAGTTCTGACTATTATAGGGTGGCTTTCAAAGTATGGTCTTAATTTTGTGCAACTCATAATTAAAGCAAAAACGTATTTTTCAAGTAGGCCATACCTGATCTCTGCATCTAGTAGACTTTTAATTACATAGTAGACAGGGTGTTGTTGTTCGTCCTCTTCTTTGACCAGGATCGCACCGACAATAGATTTCGTGACTAACGGGTATCTTTTGTCAGGGGTTCGTCTTTGATGGTTTTGCCAAAGAAGGGAGGAGAGGATAGATATGTTTTCAGATCTTCAAAGCGGCTGATGATCAGGGGTCCATTGAAAGTGCTTGTTTTTCTTTAACAGATTATAGAATGATTTGCACCTTTCTGATGATCTTGAAATGAATATGTTCAGGGCTGTTATCCTTCCTGTCAGCTTTTGTATGTCTTTGACTGTCTTTGGTGGTTCTAGCTCCAGGATGGCTTTGATCATTCGGGGGGTTGGCTTATATCCCTCTTTTTGTCACCATATAGCCTAAGAATTTGCCAAAACCGAGACTCCAAAATGGCACTACGTGGATTGAGCTTCATATTGAATTTCTCCAGATTTGGAAGGCTACTTCCGAGGTCTTTGACGTGGTCTTCGCCTTTTTTGACTTGACTACCATATCGTCTATGTAGACTTCCATGGTATCTCCTATTTGATCTTTGAACATCATGTTGACTAATCTTTGATAGGTTGCACTGCATTTTTAATCCAAAGGACAAAGCAAGATAACAAAGATATTCCTCTTTCGGTGATGAAAATTTGTACTTTCCCGATCCGCGGGGTGCATCTTTATTTGGTTGAATCCACTGGAGGCATCCATGAATGTTAGCATCTCGTGGCCCGCAGTGGCATCTACCATTGCATCAATATGTGGCAGGGGAAATGGATCTTTGGGGCAAGCCTTGTTTAGGTCAGTGTAGTCTACACAGACTCTCCATTTGCCGTTTTTCTTTTGGACGACTACTACATTTGCAAGCCAGTCGGGGTGCATTACTTCCCTGATCATTCTCATGTCCAATAGCTTGTCAACTTCTTGGTTGATGATTTCATGCCTCTCTGCAGCAAATTTTCTTCTTTTTTGCTGTATAGGCTTAAACGATTTGTCAATATTTAACTTATGGGTTATAATATCAGCATCTATACCACTCATATCAAAATGTGACCAAGCAAACAAGACATTTTAGTTTTGAGAAAGCTGACCAGATTGGATCTGACCGAGTCTGGTGCATCTGACCCTACAAGTACCTTCTGTCGGGAATTGCGGGTCCGAATGACCTCTCCTGTTTCCATCTGTGATTGTGCAATATATTCTTTCCTGACAGGTGACTTTAATTGCTATGCAAGGGACTTACCTGACTTTGAGGGTTTCAAAGCCTGGGTGTAGCATTCCTGAGCCGTCCTTTGTTCTCCCCTAATGGTGGTTATCCCCCATTCGGTTGGTATTTTCACACATTGATGGTATATTGATGGGATTGCTTTGACGTTGTGGATCCATGGTCTGCCCAGGATTACGTTATATAAGGATAGGCAATCCATTACCCCGAATCTTTCATAGGAAGCCACGCCTTCCACATAGGTTGGCAGGCTAATTTCTCCCAGGGTGTTCTTTGTTTCTCCGCTGAACCCAATCAGGACGCTGGATTTTTTGATGATTTTCTCTTCATCTATCTTCATAGCTTTGAGGACGTCAAGCATCATCAAATTGATTGAACTGCCCTCGTCTATCAGGATTCTTGATACCTTAGCTGTGCCAATTTGCATGGTAATTACCAAGCTGTCATAGTGTAGATCTGATATTCCCTGCAAGTCTGAGTCATCAAAAGTAATAGCAGGTAATGACTTAGATCTAAGAGGGGATTGAAGTCTAGACTCCATGGATATTCTTTTGGCATCCGAGCTGGTTAGACCACAGATTTCTGATCCTCCATTTATGAACTTGACTTCATAGATGGGGGGAGGAGGAGGAGGATCTCTGCCATTCCTTGAATCTCTCTTGTTTTTTCCTTCATCTTTGTTCTTTGGCTGCTGGATTAAGTCTTTCAGATAACCTTTCTTTAGGAGGTATGCCACTTGTTTCCTGAGTTGGATGCATTCTTCTGTGGTGTGCCCGATGTCCTGGTGGAAGTCACACCATCTCGTTGGGTCTTTCCTGGGGTTGTCGGATTTTTTTGGGCCATCTGACCGTGTCCCCCAAGCTTTCCAGGCGTTTTATTAATCCTGCAGTGTTTATAGAGAAGTTATATTCAGGAATAATTGGTAGGCTAGAAAGGTTACCTTTATGTTCTTGTGCCATGTTGACTTCAGATCGTTCGGGCCTGGAATAGGGTGCTGATCTGGGGTTGCCTCCTTTCTGGTAGGAGCTTTTCTTGTTAGTGTGTCCATAGCCTTGCTTTCCTCCGGACGAGTTTGTTCTGAAGTTGGGAACTTCCTCCAATCTGACATGTTCTAAGGCAATGGACTGAACAGTGGCAAAGGTTGGGCAGGCTTTTTTGGTTAAGTCTGCATAGATGTCACTGTCAAGCAGGACTCCTTGCCTGAAGGCTTCTCATTGTCTCTTCGTCACACCTGGGAATGGCTACCTTCTCTTTGACAAATCTTGCCAGGAATTCTTTGAGAGATTCTTCAGGAAGTTGCTTTACCCTGAACAGGTTACTGGGTCTCTTGGCCTTGTCTCTGGTGCTTGCAAATTGTTGATTGAAGGTATTGACCAATTCTGCAAAATTCTTGATACTTCCATTTGGGAGATTGATGAACCATTGTAATGCTGCTCCGGTCAGGGTTGTACCAAAGCCTTTACACATTCAGACCTGCCTGAGTTCACTGGGTATTGAGGCGGCTAACATCTTCTGTTTGAATATGGCAACGTGATTTTGTGAATCAGAGGTCCCATCATAAGTTCTCATGGATGGGACGGTAAATTTCTTGGGGAGATCAATTTTTGCAATTTCATCTGCAAAGGGTGAATCAGCGAAGCTGTCAACTTCTACTTCACCCACAGGGTCTGGTACTCCAGGTATATTTTCTATTTTGTTGTGGAGTTTTTGAATTTCCTGAAGCATAGCCATCATTATTGCTGCTTCAGTTTTGTTTGTTTCATCATTGGGGATGATTTGGGTGCCGGATGAGGTATCCTTCTCCGGAGTTCCAAAATTGGAAAAGTCAATATTTTTGATAATGGATGAGAATGGGGTTCCTGGTTCGAATTTGGTCTTAGAGCCTGAAGCCTGATTTTCCAATTTCTTTTTCAGGTTAGACTCAGATTCCTTCAGTCTACTGATTTCAGCTTCTGCTTGGGCTGCCTTTTCTTGAATTGTCTCCAACTCTTTAATCTTAGCCAAGCCAGCCGCCAATTGTTGTTCTGGGGTGAGTTATACCATTTTTGTATGTGAATATTAAATGAAGAATGGAAAAAGAAATTTTTTGATTAATGAACTAGATGCCCCACGGTGGGCGCCAATTGTTTTAGAACGATTTTCCCTGAAAGGATCCGGCTTGATTATAGAGTAATCAGGGTATCTAGTTCTATAATTTTGGAATAATATTATGAGTAAATAACAAGGAAAGACTAAGTATAAAGAATATCACTTGTATTATTTTGATAAGCTGAGTACAAACTCGTGTATATAATTGAATATTCAGGAAATAGTGAGAGATAAATTATAAAATAACTAATGAATAATGAATCTCTTTACAAATGCTAGATCATGCTATTTATAGTTCTACAAATATTAACGTTGTATTCAATCTCAACGTTCTTCTCAATTGTCGGAGCTGTTACCTGATTAATAGGGCACATTCCCTATTAATCTGGTTGACTCGTTCTTCTCTAACTAATCTTTAGCTTTTCTCCTTTTGCACGTCTTGATTCATGGGAATGATGTAGTCTTATAGTTAGACTTGGTCTTCCTTGAGAATACGATGTGAGCATTTATTTATTATATAACCGTCTTGTTGCTCTTCAACTTGATCTAGCCTGCTTAAGTATCCTGCCAGGCTATTCTGCACTTACCATCAGGCTTTTCTTCTAGGGTTTATTAGCTTGCTTATTTTGTGGTTCCCTTCGTCTGCCAAATAGTAGTTGGATTTGTCCGGTCCTTGGTTGCTTCATTCAGCCTAACAGGATCAGGCAAAATTACAGTCAGACCAGACTAATTTGGGCCTAACAAAGAGAAAACGAGATATTGTGTTTCTTGCAAAGGTACTCAACATAACAAACCACCTTCCACACCATGGGCATCAACTGATAAAAAGGGACACCAATTTCCTTGATAACCTCAATCATAAAAGGAGAGAAAGGAATCTTACAACCTGCCCTAAAAGCCCAGTCATGAATACAGAACCAACCTGGACAAGCCCAGTCAGCCCTAATAGGAGAATTCTCAGGGATCCGAACTTCAGCATCAGCAGGGATGATCCCCTTATCCTTCAACACCTTTTCAAACTCGGGTTTCAAACGGTTTGCAAGAGACTGATCATCTTTCAAAGCCTTCGTAGGCCTGAACTGGAAATCACCATGGGAAATTGAGATCATCTCCAATGGAGAATCACTCGGGTTATTGACCGTGGAAGGTTGAGCAGCAGAAGACGGAGGCAAATTCTCAGAAGAAGTCCCCTCAGTATTCTGGGAAGGAGGAGTTCCAGGAGTCACTGCCCTGGTAGACTTCTTTTTGCGGCCATTATTGAATAATTATGAAGATTAATTAAGGATTAGAGAACTGGAAATTAAGGAAAATTAGAGAAGAAGATTATTAAGAAAGAAATAAGGGAGATTATTCTGATGGAGATCAACTCATTGAAGTGAACGGGTATTTATAGTAGAGTAAATTAGGGTTTTAACCGCAAGTAGATGGATAATCATTGAATGAGTTGCAGTAAAAGCTACATGCGTCATAAACTGCGGAAAGTAACCGTTACAGGAACTAACTAGGCATGATTCAACCGTTGAGTAATTTTTCTGAGATTAAGATTATCTCCTCATTTTTTGTCCTGACATACTGAAAATAAAGAGATAAGGGGCAATTGTTAGGCCTAGAAATTCGCAGACATCCCTGATCAATGTCTCGCCCTAACCTGATTGTCAGGCTGTCAGGCTATCAGGACACATGAAGATAGGCGCCAGGCCATGGAGAGGATAACGGTCAAAATATTAGGACGATATCAGACCGGGAACTAATATTATAAAAGGAATATACGCGCAGCATTGAACAGGAAGATCTAACAATTAATAAAGCAATTAAGGGCGTAATATTTGGAATTATTGCGGGTAATTAAGGAGAATATTCCACATTGATGACGAGATCAAAGCAGACGTTCAACAAGAGCTTATATAAGGAACCATTGGAAATAATTTGAGGACACAACAACACGAACCACAAGAGAAGATAGCATACAATATTCTCATATAATTCTTGGATAATTACGTTAGCTTGTGCCAAATACAATACAATAGTAAAATCCTCTCATGGCTTGGTGCCCGCGGTTTTTTCCCATTTAAGGGTTTTCCACGTACAAAATTCTTTGCCTTATTGTTGTTATTCTTTTTATTACTTTTATAGTTTATATTTCGCCTTGACAATCTGATTAATAGACCATTTAGAGATAGTTTACCCTACTCAAATCTACCCTGAGCTGATTTCGCCTGGCGCAAAATCCACACAAAACACTGACCATTTTGCCATTCTGCCTGAGAGCTGAGTTTTTCTCAGGACATATTTGATAGGCAGGTTAGTCCTGACAATTATTAGGTGACTTTCAAAATAAAGGTCTAAGTTTGGTGCAAGATATAATTAAAGCAAGTACATATTTTTCAACTAAACCATACATTGTTTCTGCATCCAGGAGACTTTTACTTACATAGTAGACAGGGTTATGTTGGCCCTCAATTTCTTTAGTTAGAACTCCACTCACTGCTGTGTCAGTGACAGATGGGTAAACCGTCAGGGGTTCTCCTTTGTTTAGTTTAGCCAAAAGTGGAGGGGTGGTCAGGTATGCTTTTAAGTCCTGAAAGGCTTCTTCGTGTTCAGGCAACCATTTGAATGACTTGTTCTTCCTGAGGAGGTCATAGAAGGTTCTGCATCTTTCTGATGATCTGGATATGAATCTGTTCAGGGCTGCAACTCTTCCTGTTAACTTTTGGATGTCTTTGACTGATTTGGGAGATTCTAGTTCCAGGATGGCTTTTATCTGTTCTGGGCTGGCTTCTATTCCTCTTTTGGTTACCATGTATCCCAGAAATTTTCCTGAAGAAACTCCAAAATGGCATTTGGAAGAGTTGAGATTCATATTAAATTCTTCTAGGATCTTGAAAGCTACTTCTAGATGCCTGGCATGATCTTCAGCCTTTTTTGATTTGACCACCATGTCATCAATATAGACCTCCATTGTATCCCCTATTTGATCTTTAAACATCATGTTGACCAGGCATTGGTATGTTGCCCCTGCATTCTTCAGGCAAAAGGGCATTGTTGTGTAGCAGTATATGCCTCTTTCTGTGATGAATTCAGTGTGTTCCTGGTCAGATGGGTACATCTTGATCTAGTTGAATCCACTTGAGGCATCCATAAATGTTAGGAGTTCGTGTCCTGCTGTGGCGTCTACCATTGCATCTATATGAGGGAGTGGGAATAGGTCTTTTGGGCAGGCTTTGTTGAGGTCTGTGTAGTCTACACAAACTCTCCACTTGCCATTCTTCTTTTGTACTACCACCACATTTGCCAGCCAATCAGGGTACATGAACTCTCTTCTCATTCCCATGTCTAGCAATTTGTCTGCTTCTTCATTAATAATGGTATTGCGTTTAGAGGCAAATTTTCTTCTTTTCTGTTGCACAGACTTATAAGATTTGTCAATGTTGAGTTTATGTGTGATGATTGTAGCATCTATACCAGTCATATCAAGATGAGACCAGGCAAAACATGAAGATTTACTCTTTAGAAAGCTTACTAATTCTGGTCTGATATTGTCAGGGACATCAGATCCCACCAATACAAGCCTGTCATGATACTCAGGGTCTAAAATAACTTGATCAGTTTCCATTTTGGTTTCTGCCACATAAGTGGCCGTGACAGGGTACTGTAGTTTCTAGGCGAGAGATTTACCTGTCTTGGAAGGTTTCAACGATTCAGTGTAACATTCCTGGGCAGATTTTTGTTCACCTTTTATGGTTGCTACTCCCCATTATGTCGTTATCTTGACACATTGGTGGTAGGTAGAAGGTATAACCCTGACATTATGGATCCATGGTCTTCCTAGGATAGCATTGTAGGATGACAGGCAATCCAGGACTCCAAATCTCTCATACGAGGAGACTCCTTCCACATATGTTGCCAGGTATATTTCTCCCAGCATGTTTTTTGTCTCTCCACTTAATCCCACTAGGACATTTGATTTCTTTATGATTTGGCTTTCATCAATCTTCATTGCTCTAAGGACGTCAAGCATGATCAGGTTTACTAAGCTACCTCCATCTACTAGAATTCGCAGGACACGTGCATTTCCTATTTGCATGGTGATAACCAGGCTATCATGGTGTAGGTCAGGAATTCCCTGCATATCAGTGTCATCAAAAGTAATTTGAGGTAAATTTCTCCATTTAAAAGGAGATTTCATTTTTGACTCCCTGGCAATTTTCTTTGCAGCTGAACTGGTCAGGCCACAGATCTCAAATCCTCCATTGATGAATTTGACCTCATAGATGGGTGGTGCTGGGGGCAGGTCACGTTGTTGCTTTTCTTGATTCTTTCTTGCTCCATCATCTTCCCTGTTCTTTGATGGCATCAGGTCTTTCAGATATCCCTTCTTTAGTAGGTAGGCTACTTGCCTGCGCAATCCTAGACATTCTTCTGTTGTGTGCCTTATGTCCATGTGGAATTCACACCATCTTTTAGTGTCTTTCCTTGAGTTGGGGTTGTCTGTCTTCTTTGGCCATTTGACAATGTCTCTCGTGTTGTCAAGTCTTTTGATCAATCCTGCAATATCAATAGAGAAGTTATTTTCTTAGATAGGGGGATAAGTATAGGAATTACCTCGTTGTTCTTGTGCATAGTTAACTTATGATCTGTCAGGCCTTGTATAAGGAGATGGCCTGGAACTGCTCCCTCTGTGGTTGGAACTTTTTCTGTTGACTTTGTTATATCCTGAGTTATTGTTAGTGTTGTCTACTTTGAAGCCCTTATCTTCTTCCAGCCGAATATAGCCTATGGTTAATGCCTTGACATCTTCAAAGGTATGACAGGGCTTCATAGTCATTGCATCGTAGAAGTCACTGTCCAGGGGTAGCCCTTGCCTGAAAGCTCTCACGGCTGTTCCAACATCACATCTGGGAATTGACACCTTTTCTTTCTTAAATCTCGTCATATAGGATCTAATTGATTCACCAGGCTTTTGCTTGATCTTGTATAGATCACTAGATATCTTCTCAAGTTCCCTGCTGCTGGCAAACTGATGGTTGAAGGAGTTGACCAGGTCAGCAAAGGATTTGATGCTTCCATTTGGCAAGTTTATGTACCATTGTAGGGCAGGCCTATTCAGGGTTGTCCCAAACCCCTTGCACATGCAGACTTGTCGTAGTTCACTGGGGATAGAAGCTGCCAACATCCTTTGTTTGTAGTAGGCTACATGATTTTGTGGATCTGTAGTCCCATCATAGATTCTCATCAAAGGAACCACAAATTTCTTTGGCAAATCTATCCTTGCTATCTCATCCACAAAGGGTGAGTCAGCATATCTTTCTGGATTTGCCTCTTCAATGGGAGTGGGTAGTCTAGGGATCTTTTCGAATTTTTCATGGAGTTTTTGAATTTCCTAGAGCATGGCCATCATGATTGCTGTGTCGGTTGTATCCGGTACAGCTTCTTCATTGTGAATTTCTTCTGAGTCTGTATCTTCTCCTGCTCTGGACTTTGATGGCGTAGGAGTACAAAGTTGGAGAAATCAATGCTCCTGATGATTGAGGAGAATAGCGTGCCAGGTTGAACCTTCAATTTTGATCCTGAAGCTTTGTCTCCTAGCCTAAGTTTCAGGCTGGACTCTGATTCCTTTAGTTTTGCGACTTCAGCTTCAGCCTGGGCCATTTTCTATTTCAGCTGTTCCATTTCCAACAACTGTTGTTGGGAGGTAGCCAGTTGTTGTTCAATGCTATCTCCAGTCATTTTTTGAATTTTTGTGCTGTTTGGTTTTGATTATTTTTGAGCTAGATGCCCCACGGTGGGTGCCAATTGTTTTAGCAAGATTTTATTGAATAAGAACGTCCTGCCAGGGAAGATTTGGGGATGATCTAACTTAATTTAACTCGCTTGACTGATGTATCTAAATAAACAAATGAACAAAAAGTAAAGACACAAAGATTTATACGTGCAAAAACCCTGAGAATAAGGGAAAAAACCACGGGCACCAAGCGAGGAGGGATTTTCACTATGATTTTAAGTAGCCTGACAGGGAATTTGTATGTCAGGCATGACAGGCTAAGAGTGTTGTTCAATTATATGTTGAATACAAGAATGAGAGTAGTAGTGTGAGTATACGAGTGGGTGAGTATCTCTGTCTCTTCTCTAGTCTTCTCTTCTATTTATAGTAGCTTCAAAACGGTCTCCTCAAGTTTTTTTAGGGTTTCCTGGTAAATAGGACTCGTGCCCTATTTACCCGGAAGTGGTTGATTGACCCATTCTTCATTCCAGCCGTTGCCCTTGATCCTTTCCTCTATGTTCTTCCTTTGAATAGGTCTTCCTTGTTTATAGGGATTTTGTTTATATGGCCTGATCGTGTTTCTCTTGTCTCCTATCCAGCTTTGATGATACTACCCTTGTGCCTGATGTGGTGTCTTTTCAGGCCAGGCTTAGTAGTTGTTTATACTGAGATTCTCTCTTGCTTGGTGCCTGTCCAAGTAGTCCAAATGCCTGGCTTTAAGTATGTCTTGTTCAGATTTTGGCCTTGGACATTGTCTGATTCTTGTCTAGTCAGGCAGGGTAATTATGGGCCCAACACACCGAAACAAGAGTACACTAAAAGTTACATACTCAAGCTCCCAAATATCCTCAATTTTCCCATAGTACGCCCTTGTGATTAGGTCTGAGTCGGGTCCAATAAGACCCAGACCCGGACCCGGCACACTCACCTTGGACCCGGACCCGACCCTGACCCGCGAGGGTCTAAAATTGACAGACCTCTACCCGGACCCGATGGATTTGGGTCGGGTCCGGGTCTACCCGCGGGTCTTTTTTTTTAATGATTTCATCATTCAATTTTTACATAATTTGGTACTGCCCTCCTTCGAATGGGAACGAAATCCACTTGTTTTCTTATAAGTTCGAATTACAATGGTAATTGAAAACAAAGTCAACTTAGCATGAAATCTAAGAAAATCCATCAAATACAATAATAAGGGTACTAAATTAATCGAAAAATGGAAGATCTAAATGGAAACCAAGCATGAAACCTTAAAGCTAATTACACGAAGCCTGATGTTTGTCGAATGTTCTTGTTCGCCGGTCTTGTGGTCACTGGATATTCGTCCTGGTTACAGATCTGGTCTTATGGTTGTTGATTGTCAGTGTTAAGGTTGGTTATTGTAGGAGTGAGGGAAGGGAAGGGAAAGAAAGGTTGACTTGTAAAATTGTGCCTGTTTGTTAGGGTTAGAAGTAAGAAAGAGAGAAGAGGTTGGAGATTGACAAGGCAGTCATTTACCTATCAAAAATAACCAACTGGCTCTAACTAATATAGCTAGGGAAGTCGGGTCGATCTCCACAGGGAGATGGGAAAATGTCAGCTTTACGTAAGTTCGTCACGGTAACCAAATTGGGGGGTTGTATTTGATTGTTTTAAACTAAAAAGACTAAGAAAGGGAGGAAAAGCAAGAGAATAAAGATTAAGCAAATATGGAGAAAACAGCTAAGACAGTCGGTTCACCATGATCATTCAGTCAAGCAATCTACGTCTCAGGTCAATGCAAGTATGGTCTGAGGAGCAGTGAATATCTCCTTCTGGTCTCAATTCGCCTTAAAGCACAAATAGCTTAGCTTCCGCCCTCACTACAGTGCCCTAATGTTCGCTACAAGTCTCGCCCTTTCCAACCTTCCGGTCTAGGTCAAGATTTACTATGATAAAATGACTAATTGCGTCGACTCAATTAGACAGGAATAGTTAAATGCAGCGATTAACAACAGAGACCATACATGCATAAGACCTAATATGGCAATTACTATTCCTTCATAATCATGGATTCCCTAGTCTTAGCAAGAGGGAATTAGCTACACTGTTTTAGCAGGATTTTCCCTGAAAGGATCCGGCTTGATTATTGAGTAATTAAGGTATCTAGTTCAATAAGTTTAGAATAATAATATGAGTAAATAACAAGGAAGAATTAAGTATAAAGAATATCGCTTGTATTACTTTGATAAGGTGAGTACAAAGTCGTGTATATAACTGAATATTCAGGAAAGAGTGAGAGATAAATTGTAAATAACTGATGAATCTTGAATGTCCTTACAATTGTTAGATTATGCTATTTATAGTTCTACATATGCTAACGTTACATTCAACCTCAACGTTCCCCTTGATTGTTGGAGTTGTTAGCTGGAAAATAGGGCACATTCCCTATTAACACGGTTGACTCGTTCTTCTTTAACAAACCGTCCTTCCTTTCCTCTTGCACGTTCAGATTTACTAAGATTATGTGCTCCTTGTAGTTGGACTTGGTCTTCCATGAGTGTAGGACGTGGTTATTTGTTCATATAACTGCATTTCTTGTTTATCAATTTAATCCAGCCTGCTTGAGTGTCCTGCCAGGCTATTCTGCACTTACCATCAGGCTTTTCTTCTAGGATTTAGTAGCTTGCTTATCTTGTGGCACTCTTCATCTGCCAATTAGTAGTTAGATTTGTCCGGTCCCTGGTTGCCTCAATCAGCCTAGTAAGGTCAGGCCAAGTTAGAGTCAGACCAGGCTAAATTGGGCCTAACAATTGCCCCTTAACATTTTACGCGTGCTGGATCAGGCCAGGGGTGAGATGTCAATTTTACCGGGTTAAACAATAAAAAGAATTATATTTACTCAATGACTCTTAGACTCCTAGTGACCGTTAATCACTGCAACGGCTAACTACATGATGTCATGCTGACAGTTTTGTGTTTCCTAGGATTTTTGCACCGTTACTCTTCTTCTATAAATACGGTAATTATGACAAGTTTATTTTTCACGAAAATTGTTCCACTTTCCTTGCTAAATCTTCTCTAAAATTCTTCCCTATTTCCCAGGAATTCCAGTTTTCTAACTTATAATTTTTCATTAAGTAAAATTTATCACGATAAATAAAATAATAAAGGATATGGGAGCCAAAAAGCGTCCTGCTTCCCAGAAAGTTGCGGCTGAACCTGAACCTACATGCGTCCATGAGGAGGAGGTGGTTGAAATTGATCCTCCTGCTCGTGCTATTGCGTTTAAATATCAAGATTCTGTTTTTTCCGCTCTTCAATCTCTGGATCCCTATTTCCCTGAAGAAAACCTATTGAAAACGAACTATGATAGAGTTTTAAGGGAGAAAAAATTAATTCCTGATTCGGCTGAGGTTTGGATTCCTGAGTTTTGTCCAGTTAGAGCTAACTGGGTATCGCCTGGTTGGTTCTGTATTTATGAGTGGGCGTTCAAAGCAGGTTGTAAGTTACCTTTTACTCCTTTAATGATTGATACTATTCGTGCCATGGAAGTATCACCTTTCCAAATCATGCCAATCGTTTGGAAACTTATCCATTCTATTGAAAATTTATGTGCTAAGCATAAACTTTTAATTACTATTAATGATATCAAGGCAATATATCATTTGAAAAATCCTTCTACCGGTCGTTTCAATTTGAGGATTATGTCGAAAATGTCTCCTTTAATTACTAACCTGGACTATGGAGATGATAAAAGCTGGGCAAAGACTTTCCTGTTCATCCGGACTGAAAGTCTGGGGTCAGGCTTCGATTATTTGAGATATCCTCCTTTGGAGAGTGCTAGGTTTCCTGTATTCTTAATTTGCATTTTATTTTATACGAAATTAGGATATTTAAGTTTTACCTGTGCATTTTTGATGATATTTGTAGCTCCTGACTAGGACTTCGACCCTCTTGACGAGGAGGCTATTTCAAGGATAGAGGCATTTCTTTCTATTCCTAAGGAAGAAAGGGCTTGGCCTGCTAGTCTAGGCAGGGATTTATTGCCCCGGTATATGAAGACTAAGCTGAGTGTGGTTAAAGTACCCAAAGGCAAGCCTAGCTCCACTGCTCTTTCCTGTATGTCTTCTATATGTCTTTGTGTTGATTGTTGTCTTCTTGTCGCTCCTCTTCTGATATTTATGTGTATTTTTTATACATTCAGTATACAGGTCTTCTACTAGGTTGGCCAGCTTTAGTGCAGCTCACTTGAAAGCTGGGGTTGCTAGGATTGCTGAACAGTCCAAGAGCCAGGAGGCTAGTGGGAGTGACAAGATGCTTGACGTTTTGGTTTCTAATGTCCAGCCTCCCCAGGAACCGCCCAGGCTAGTATCACCACAGGTCGTTCAGGCTTCCAAAAGGAGGAGGGAAGCTGTTATTCCTGAAGAAGAAAGGAGAGAGAAAGAGCCTATTCAGGCTCGGCCCAATCAGTGTGTCTGCTCGGATGGACGATATGGATCTTGCCGGCGCGAGATAAATGATTTCTCTGCTAGTATGAGCAGCCAGCTTTTATCTGACAATAACTTTGAGTCTTCTACTAAAGTGGTTTCTATCTTGTCTTCTCTTGTGACAAAGGCTGCTGCCCTTGCTTCTCAAGCAAAGGAGGTTAGTAGCAAAGGGACTTTTCAATTATTATGTGTTCTTTGTGTTGCTGTATGTTTGGCTGATTGACTTTCTTTTGTTTTTCTGTAGGGATTGGACGCTGGGTTGGTTACTGCTTGTCAGCTCAGGGATGCCCAGGCTAGGATTTATGGCTTGGAGGAGAAATTAGATAAAGTTAACCGTGAGCTGCACACATATAGGGTAATGAGGTAGTACTTCAATCTCAGCTGGGGTTAGCTAGAGAGGCATCCAAGGCTGCTTTGGTTTGTGAGGTGGCTGCAAAAAATGGTGAGAAAGTTGTCAGGCAAGAGTTGGAGGCTACAAGGGAAGAGCTGAAGACTGTCAAGGAAGAGCTGGCTGCCGAGAAGCAGGCAATGCAGGATCAGCTGAGGAAAAATGAAGAGCTTGGTGCTGAAAAGGAGCTAATGGAGGCGCGGCTTGCTGATGTTGCTCAGTACTTCTTTGGGAAAGGCCGGGTTGATGCTATGAGGGATCCGGAATCTGACCGGGCTAATTGGGATCCGGATCGGGATGAGACAGCTCTGGACACCCAGTATCCTGATTTGGCCAATATGGGTCAAGAAGAAGAAGTGGATTCTCCTCCTTCCAAGGAGAAATCTGGTGATCAGGAAATGGTGGATGGTTGTGAGTCGGTCACTGTTTGGAAGCCTGCTTAGATTTGGGTTTTTGCTATTCGTTTTGGCCCATCCAGGAGGGATGTTCCTGGAATGAATAATTATTAAGTATGTGGTAAGGCTGGAGTTTTTTGAGTGATTATTTTGTTTTGGAATAAATATTTGGTCTTTTAGTGGTTTCATTTTGTGTTTTGATGAAGTATACTTGTAGTGTTGGATGTGTACTGGATCTGGCCAGTTATTCGACTGGATCGGGCTAGTCTTTTTTGTGCTGGATCTGGCCAGTTCTTTGTGTCATGGGTGGGATTATTGCCTGTCTGGAGGGCTTATGTCCCCTGCCTGTCTGGAGGGCTTATGACCCATCTATGTCACACAAGCCAGGAAAAGTTTTTCCAGGTTTGAGCTTAATATTTTAAGGCCTGTTTTTGCAACTGAAAGTTGGATATCAGTTGGGTATTAGTGGGTTGGCCCCCAATCTTTTAAATTTGTTTTAAGTAAAGTACATTATGTAAAACAAATATTGAAGATTCTACTCGGTAAAGGGAAATACGAGAATATTGACAAGTACTTGGGCACATAATGGAAGAAATTATATAAGGCATTTATTCATATAATGGCAAATATCATACATTTAGTTTCATATCAGGTCAGGCAGGAAATGGTAAGATGAAGATTATACCTGGACTGGGGGATATATTTTATATGTGAAATAGTTTTAAGTGTGCGATATTCCAAGCTCTTGGGATCATTTCGCCGTCCAGGGTTTGTAGTCTATAAGCTCCCTGGCCGACTATTGAGTCAATCAGGTAGGGACCTTCCCAGGTTGGGGCCAATTTGCCAGCATTCTTCTCTTTTGTGTTTTGAAAAACTTTTCTGAGAACAAGGTCTCCTACCCTGAATACTCTAGCTTTTGTGTCTTGTTGTAGCTTTTTGCAACTCTTTCTTTGATATTTTGTTGCATCTCTTAGCTCTTCTGTCAAGTCCAGGTTGTCCTCCATTAGAGGTATATTGCTCGTTATTGTATTCAGGCTGCATCTGGCTGATGGAATGTCGACCTCAGCTGGGATTACTGCTTCACATCCATAGACCAAGGAGTAGGGGGTTTGGCCTGTGGATGTTTTAGGCGTGGTTCTGTCAGCCCAGAGGACCAAGGGGAGCTCTTCAGCCCATCTACCTTTCCTTCTTTCAAGCTTCTTATTTATGCAACTGATTATTACTTTGTTACTAGATTCTGCCTGGCCGTTAGCTTTTGGATATCCTGGTGCGGAGGTTACCAGGTTGATGTTCCATTGAGCACGAGAAGGTTTGTTTGTTTTTCCACGAATTGCGTGCCATTGTCGCATACTATTTCAGAAGGGATGCCATATCTACATATGATGTTGCGTTTGATGAATGCTATGACATCCTTTTCTTTGACTTGCCTGTATTAATCAGCTTCTATCCACTTCGAGAAGTAGTCAGTCATTGCTAGCATAAAAACTTTTTGCCCGGGTGCTTAGGTAGTTTCCCTACTATATCCATGCCCCACTTCATAAATGGCCAGGGTGCGGATATGGAATGTAGTTCCTCGGATGGCTGGTGGATATATGGTCCATGAATCTGGCAAGCTTCGCATTTAGAGCTGAATTCCAGGCAATCGGCCCTCAAAGTGGGCCAGTAATAACCTGTTCTGAGTTCCTTGCTTGCCAGGATCCTTCCGCCTTTATGATTTCCACAGTATCCTCAATGGATTTCTGATAGTATCTGTTCAGCTTCTTTTGGTTCCAGGCATCTGAGGTATGGCCATGCCTGCGATTTCTTAAAAAGCACGTTGTTAATAATAGTATATGAAGCAGCTTTGATTTTGAGTGCCCTAGCATCTTGCTTATTCAGAGGGAGGATTCCTTGTTGTAGCCAATCATAATAAGGTTTTGTCCATGAATTGGCAACATATATTGGGAAACTTTCATCTTGTTTCTTTATTGCAGGTTCTAATAAATATACAATGAGTATTTTGTCAAAGTCAGGGGGACTGAAGTTGGAACCTAGGCCGGCTAGGGCATCGGCCTGGGTATTCAAGTCCCTAGGAATTTGATCAATATAAAAATTGCGGAATTTTGATTTTAAATTTTGGACAACTTCCAAATAAAGCATCATTTTTTAGTCTTTTGCAGTATATATTCCATTTACTTGGTTTGAAATAAGGAGGGAAGTAGTACGTACCTTTAGGTTTTGTACACCAAGGTCAATACATACCTTTAATCCGACTATTAGGGCTTCATATTCTGCCTCATTGTTGGTGGGTTCAAATGCACAGCTTATAGCTTGTACTATCTTATCCCCTTGTGGCGATTTTAGTACTACCCCTAGGCATGTGCCCCTCATGTTGACTGCACCATCGACAAATAGGGTCCATTCTAGGTCTGTTTGGTCATTGGTCAATCTATTTAATTCTTTTATTAGGTCGGGTTCTAGGGCTGGACTAAAATCAGCCACAAAGTCTGCTAGTGCTTGTGACTTAATTGTTGTCCTCGGTTCAAATGTTATGTTGTATGTGCTTAGCTGGACTGACCATTTGCACATTCGTCTGGACAATTCTGGTTTCCTAAGTACAGACTTGATAGAAAGATTGGTTTTGACTATTATAGGGTGCCTTTCAAAGTATGGTCTTAATTTTGTGCAACTCATAATTAAAGCTAAAACGTATTTTTCAAGTAGGCCATACCTAATCTCTGCATCCAGTAGACTTTTACTTACGTAATAGACATGGTGTTGTTGTCCGTCCGCTTCTTTGACCAGGATCGCACCGATAGTGATTTTCCGTGGTCGAAGGTGTATCTTTGTCGGGGTTTCTTTCTTTGGTTTTGCCAATGGGGAGGAGAGGATAGATATATTTTCAGATCTTCAAAGGCGACTGATGATCGGGGGTCCATTGAAAGTCTTTGTTTTTCCTTAGCAGATTATAGAATGATTTGCACCTCTCTCACGATCTTGAAATGAACTGTTGAGAAATTTGTTATTCTTCCTGTCAGCTTTTGTATGTCTTTGACTGTCTTTGGTGGTTCTAGCTCCAGGATGGCTTTGATCTGTTCAGGGCTGGCATCTATTTCTCTTTTTGTCACCATATAGCCCAAGCATTTGTCTGCTGAGACTCCAAAATGGCATTTCTGTGGGTTGAGCTTCATATTAAATTTTTCCAGTATTTGGAAGGCTACTTCCAGGTCTTTGATGTGGTCTTCTGCCTTTTTTTACTTGACTACCATATCGTCTATGTAGACTTCCATGGTATCTCCTAATTGATCATTGAACATCATGTTGACTAATCTTTGATAGGTTGCACCTGCATTTTTTAATCCAAAGGGCATAGCAGTATAACAGTATATTCCTCTTTCAGTGATGAAGGTGTACTTTCGATCTGCGGGTGCATCTTTATTTGGTTGAATCCACCGGAGGCATCCATGAATGTTAACATCTCGTGGCCTGCAGTGGCATCCACCATTGCATCGATATGTGGCAGGGGAAATGGATCTTTGGGACAGGCCTTGTTTAGGTCGGTGTAGTCTACACAGACTCTACATTTGCCGTTTTTCCTTTGGACGACCACTACATTTACAAGCCAGTCGGGGTACATTACTTCCCTGATCATTCCCATGTCCAATAGCTTGTCAACTTCTTGGTTGATGATTTCATGCCTCTCAGCATCAAATTTTCTTCTTTTTTGTTGTACAGGCTTAAAGGATTTGTCAATATTTAACTTATGGGTTATAATATCAACATCTATACCAGTCATATCAATATGTGACCAAGCAAAACAAGACATTTTAGTTTTGAGGAAGCTGACCAGATTGGGTCTGACTGAGTCAGGTGCATCTGACCCTACAAGTACCTTCCTGGCAGGGAATTCTGGGTCCAGAATGACCTCTCCTATTTCCATCTGTGACTGCGCAATATATTCTTTCCTGACAGGTGAAGTTAATTGCTATGCGAGGGACTTACCCGACTTTGAAGGTTTCAAAGCCTGGGGTGTAGCATTCTGAGTGTCCTTTGTTCTCCCCTGATGGTGGTTATCCCCCATTTGGTTGGTATTTTCACACATTGATGGTATGTTGACGGGATTGCTTTGACGTTGTGGATCCATGGTCTGCCCAGGATTACGTTATACGAGGATAGAGAATCCATTACCCCAAATCTTTCATAGGAAGCCACGCCTTCCACATAGGTTGGCAGGCTAATTTCTCCCAGGGTATTCTTTGTTTCTCCGCTGAATCCAACCAGGACACTGGATTTTTTGATGATTTTTTCTTCATCTATCTTCATAGCTTTGAGGACGTCAAGCATCACCAAGTTGATTGAACTGCCCCCGTCTATCTGGATTCTTGATACCTTAGCTGTGCCGACTTGCATGGCGATCACCAAGCTGTCATGGTGTAGATCTGATATTCCCTGCAAGTCTGGGTCATCAAAAGTAACAGCAGGTAATGACTTAGATCTAAGAGGGGGTTGAAGTTTGGACTCCCTGGATATTCTCTTGGCAGCCGAGCTGGTTAAACCACAGATTTCTGATCCTCCATTTATGAACTTGACTACATAGATGAGGAGAGGAGGAGGAGGATCTCTGTTGTTCCCTAAATCTCTCTTGTTCTGTCCCTCATCTTTGTTCTTTGGCTGCTGGATTAAGTCCTTCAGATAACCCTTCTTTAGGAGGTATGCCACTTGTTTCTGAGTTGGATGCATTCTTCTGTGGTGTGTCCGATGTCTTGGTAGAAGTAACACCATCTTGTTGGATCTTTCCTAGGGTTGTCGGATTTTTTGGGCCATCTGACCGTATCTCCCAAGCTTTCCAGGCGTTTGATTAATCCTGCAGTATTTATAGAGAAGTTATATTCAGGAATAGTTGGTAGGCTAGAAAGGTTACCTCTGTGTTCTTGTGCCATGTTGACTTCGGATCGTTCAGGCCTGGAATAAGGTGATGATCTGGGGTTGCCTCCTTTCTGGTAGGAGCTTTTCCTGTTAGTGTGTCCATAGCCTTGCTTTCCTCCGGACGAGTTTGTTCTGAAGTTGAGATCTTTCTCCAATCTAACATGTTCTAAGGCGATGGATTGAACAGTGGAAAAGGTTGGGCAGGCTTTTTTGGTCAAGTCTGCATATATGTCACTATCAAGCAGGACTCCTTGCCTGAAGGCTTCTACCGCCGTCTCTTCGTCGCACCTAGGAATGGCTACCTTCTCTTTGACAAATCTTGCCAGGAATTCTTTGATAGATTCTTCAGGGAGTTGCTTTACCCTGAACAGGTTATTGAGTCTCTTGGCCATGTCTCTGCTGCTTGCGAATTGTTGATTGAAGGCATTGACCAATTTTGCAAAATTCTTGATACTTCCATTTGGGAGATTGATGAACCATTGTAATCTTTGCTCCGGTCGGGGTTGTACCAAAGCCTTTACACATGCGGACCTGCCGAGTTCACTTTGGGTATTGAGGCGGCTAACATCTTCTCGTTTGAATATGGCAACGTGATTTTGTGAATCGAGGTTCCATCATAAGTTCTCATGGATGGGACGGTAAATTTCTTGGGGAGATCAATCTTTTCAATTTCATCTGCAAAGGGTGAATCGGCGAAGCGCATCAACCTCTACTTGACCCACAGTGGTCGGCACCGGTATATTTTCTATTTTGTTGTGAAGCTTTTAAATTTCCTGAAGCATGGCCATCATTATTGCTGCTTCGGTTTTGTTTGTTTCATCGTTGGGAATGATTTGGGAGCCGGATGAGGTGTCCTTCTCCAGAGTTCCAAAATTGGAAAATTCAATGTTTTTGATAATGGATGAGAATGGGGTTCCTGGCTCGAATCTTTTCTTGGAGCCTGAAGCCTGATTTTCCAGTTTTTTTCTCAGGTTAGACTCGATTCCTTGAGCCTACGATTTCAAACCTCTGCTTGGTCGCCTTTTCTTGAATTGTCTCCAATTCTTTGATTTTAGCTAAGGCAGCCGCCAATTGTTGTTATGGGGTGAGTTCTACCATTTTTTTTATGTGAATATTAAATGAAGAATGGCAAAAGGAATTTTTTGATTAACGAACTAGATGCCCCACGGTGGGCGCCAATTGTTTTAGCAGGATTTTCCCTGAAAGGATCCGGCTTGATTATTGAGTAATTAGGGTATCTAGTTCAATAAGTTTAGAATAATAATATGAGTAAATAACAAGGAAGAATTAAGTATAAAGAATATCGCTTGTATTACTTTGATAAGCTGAGTACAAACTCGTGTATATAACTGAATATTCAGGAAAGAGTGAGAGATAAATTGTAAATAACTGATGAATCATGAATGTCCTTACAATTGTTAGATTATGCTATTTATAGTTCTACAGATGCTAACGTTACATTCAACCTCAACGTTCCCCTTGATTGTTGGAGTTGTTAGCTGGAAAATAGGGCACATTCCCTATTAACACGGTTGACTCGTTCTTCTTTAACAAACCGTCCTTCCTTTCCTCTTGCACGTTCAGATTTACTAAGATTATGTGCTCCTTGTAGTTGGACTTGGTCTTCCATGAGAGTAGGACGTGGTTATTTGTTCATATAACTGCATTTCTTGTTTATCAATTTAATCCAGCCTGCTTAAGTGTCCTGCCTGTCTATTCTGCACTTACCATCAGGCTTTTCTTCTAGGATTTAGTAGCTTGCATATCTTGTGGCACTCTTCATCTGCCAAATAGTAGTTAGATTTATCCGGTCCCTGGTTGCCTCAATCAGCCTAGTAAGGTCAGGCCAAGTTAGAGTCAGACCAGGCTAAATTGGGCCTAACATACACATTACTATCGGATCAACAACAATAACATATAGATAACAAGAATCGAACATAGTAGTAAAAACAGACGGATCAAATAAAACAATAATGAAAACAATGAGAGAAAGGTAGAAACAAAATGATAATTGCGATTAAGAAATAAAAAGGAGAAATAATACCAATTACAAATTTGAATCCGAGTAGAAAAGAGTAGAAGTAAGGTAAAGTGAAGAAGCAGTAGAGAGAGATAAAGTAGAAGTGAATGAATGAGGAAGAGTTACGCAGTCTACTCTATTTAGTAGCATACGAAAAATCTCCCCCTTAAACCTAATCCATAGCCTAATTACAAAAGCCCATACGAAATTCGGATGAAAAACTCTATTACAGGCCAAACCACTCGATCGAGTGGAAATAAACCACTCGATCGAGCAACTAAGCGACAAACCCTTCGATCAAGTGGAAATAAACTACTCGATCGAGTAACTCCTTGAATTACCTTCTCGATCGAGTACTATAACTACTCGATCGTTTAATCTTCTTTATATAAAGCATTCGATCGACTGGAAAAGTAGTCGATCGAGCTATTTCAGCACGATTAGGCACTAGACACCTTCCGAAACCAGCTTACGCGTCTTCAAGTGACAGATTCCAAGCTCCGGTTCCTTGTTCTCCATAAATGCATGCAAATGGGACGAGTTTAGGCTTGATTTATCTTCTCTTTGGTCTATTCCTGCAATTTACACAAAACGAACCAAAGTAGACTATTCGGGGGTATTTGTAGTTAGATGCCACGTAAAATAGTACAGAAATGCGTGTAAAAATGAGGTAAAAACCTTATATAAAATACACGCATCAAATCTCCCCAAACCAAACCTTTGCTTGTCCCCAAGCAAACTATGAATGCAACTAAGAATAAACAGTGGAACGGGACCAACGTATCAACTACAAATCACCCACCAAAACAAGTTTAATGCAACAACTAACAAAGTGGCAAATGATAAGTGCAAACGAATTAAATCAATGTTTCAAACTTACTGAACCGTCGACCTTGCAAGACTCAAAAGTATCGGACTCTCATCACGGGTCGCTCATCACTCAAATTTGGGCACGAGGTGAGTATATATGTGTGAAAGATTGAAAGAAGTAAAGACACTCACCTAACTCGACCTATAAGAACATGCATGCAGTTAACATGAATAAAGTCTCTACAACCATACATACGCATTCCAACCATACTAATGACCAAGACACATGCCGAGGACTTACATTTGGGTAAGTGAGGTAATGGGTAAGAAGGGGCTAAGATGAATTTGGATATGCGGAGTTTATTGCCCGGCTAGCAACAACGAATCCAAATATTGAACTGCATCCGAACTTCATACTCAATATAACAAAACAAAACGGTGCAAATTCAATGCACTCAACTCACAATAAGCCATAAACTTGTCAACTCCCCATAAAATATACATAAAACATTGGAGTGAAAATCATCCATACAATTTTTCATTTTTTTTGCATATGATTTTTTTCTTTTTCTTTTTCGTATTTCCAATCTTTTTCTTTTCATTTTTTCCTTCTTTTTTTTTTTTTATTCATCATTTTTCTTTCTTTTCATTCCCTTCTATTCTTCCACCAACTTCTGAAATCAGATAAAAATAACCAAACTACAGTAAAGCATTCCAGACAACTACTCATCACTAGCTCGGCTAGGGTAGGAAAAATTATAGATTGTAGCTAATAGGACAAAAAGACAATTTGGCTATGTGGGGCTCATGGGTAGAATGAAATAAAAGGGAACTGCCTCTCCTAACATGTGTCTCCATCCACAGACCGAATGCATACAGGTATTAAGAAGACTAGACTCATGCTTATGCAAATTGATTTTACATGCCTTACAGAGAGTACTACTCACATCCTAAATGAAACCGGTCATGAATGTCACCAGTTTATAAAGCTCTAACCTCAGAATGTAATGTAGCTTGCCAATATGTGAGTCAAGTCTATTCGTTCAGATAAGAGGGAAACAAAAACTCGTAGATCATGCACAATATCATGCCAACTAAATGTCAAGAAAATGCAGGGCTAAGGTAAAGATTCAATGTAGAATCAAAGTTCAAACGTTCCGACTCAAATTAAACGTGAAAATTTTTGAAATTTATGTAGTTTTAGAATTAAAAACAACAATGCATGCGAAAATAAATAAACGTGCAAACGAAAATGCAAGAAAACATGCAGACACAGATATGGATGCATACCTCCCCAAACCAAACCGTACAATGCCCTCATTGTACCAAAAATAGGGAAAGAAATGCAAACTGAGGAGAAAAGGATAACTGGAGTCAAAATACTTACAAAACGTCGTGAAGAGGGGCCTCCCCAAACCGACCAAGAATATGGGAGGTTAAAGGAAATCAAGCAGTAGCTCAACAGACGAAAAGTAACGACTAGAAGACGAAACTACTCGATCGAGTGACCTAGAACAGGTCGATCGAGTGATTTGGTGTCAGAAGGACTCGATCGAACGAAATAATCACTCGATCGAGTGATCGTGGAATTGCAGCTTGTCGATCGAGTAAATAAACTACTCGATCGAGTGAATATCTTCTCAAATGTGCTCGATCGAGTAGAAAAACAACTCGATCGAGTGATTGTACCTGCAAAATACGTATAAGAAGCATAGGGAAAGTAGAGAAAGCATAGTTTTGTGTCTAAAGTCCCCCACGACCTTTCTGGCATCAATTAACTGGCGCGTCAACCTCGTCGAAGTACAGGACTTCAACAGATTGTCTGCTTCATTTGCCTCGTGATAATGCTTCACATACTGCCCATTCACCTTGAACCGATTTCCCTCGGGGCTTTCTAGCTCAACGGATCCAAATTTAGTAACATCTGTCACCGTATAAGGACCGCTCTACCTGGACTTCAGCTTGCCAGGAAATAATCGCAGTCGGGCATTAAACAGCAGCACCTTTTGCCCAACTTGAAATTCCCGAGGTAAAATTCTTTTGTCATGCCATCTCTTCGTCTTTTCCTTTTAAATGCGCGAGCTATCATAGGCATTAAGCCTAAATTCTTCCAACTCATCTAGCTGCAAAAGACGATTCTAACCACACAACTTAGGATCAAAGTTAAGCTCACGAATTGCCCACCAAGCCTTAGATTCCAACTCAACAGGTAAATGACATGATTTCCCATAATCTAACCTATAAGGTGATGCACCAATTGGTGTCTTAAAGGCAGTTCTGTAGGCCCATAATGTGTCTTCTAATTTAAGACTCCAGTCCTTCCGTGATTTAGAAACTACCTTAGACAAGATCTCTTTAAGCTCGCGATTAGAGACCTCAACCTGACCACTAGTTTGGGGATGATACCCCAAACCACGCCGGTGTTGAACGCCAACTTTAGACAGAATGGAAGTTAGTTTCTTTTCTTTAAAGTGCATTCCCCCATCACTAATGACGACCCTAAGGACACCAAATCGGAGAAATATGACCATTTTAAACATTTTTATCACGGTCTTGGCATCACAATGAGGTGAGGCAATTGTTTCAACCCACTTCGACACATAATCTACAGCTACTAAAATGTACCTGTTACCTTTATTAGACGGGAACGGTCCTTGGAATCAATGCCCCAGACATCGAAAACCTCAACCTCTAAGATACCATTTTGTGGCATCTCATGTATCTTTGAAATATTCCCTGATTGTTGGCAGGCATCACAAGCTGAAATAAAAGACTTAGCATCAGCAAACAAAGAAGGCCAGTAAAAACCAGACTAAAGTACCTTAGCCACGGTGCGCGATGGACCATGGTGACCACCATAAGAAGAGGAGTGACAGCCTTCCAGGACTACTTTGGTCTCCCACTACGGAATACACCTTCTGTAGAGACCGTCTGCACATTCCTTAAATAAATAAGGATCGTCCCAAAAATACTGCTTAGCGTTATCTAAAACGCTTCTTTGCTGATGAGAAATGTCGGGCAGCTTACATCGACAACGTAATTATCTATATCTATATACCAAGGCTCTTGGTTAACAATACACGATAATACAGCAAATAAAGAATCATCAGGAAAAGACTCATCAATAGGTAAAGAATCTTCCCCTTCTTGTCACGACAATCGCGACAGATGATCAGCTACAATGTTCTCAGCTCCTTTCTTATCTTTAATCTGAAAATCAAACTCCTTAAGAAGGAGTATCCATCTCAATAGCCGTAGTTTAGCCTCCCTCTTAGCAAGGAGATGCCTCAAAGCTGCTTGGTCGGTAAAAACAGTAACTTCTGACCCAATCAAATAAGGACGAAATTTCTCTAAGGCATAAACTATAGCTAGCAGCTCTTTTTCAGTGGTGGTGTACTTCACTTGAGCCTCATCCAGAGTTCGGCTCGCATAGTAGGTTGCATTTAAATCTTTGTCTTTCCGTTGGCCTAGCACCGCTTCTAGTGCATAGTCACTGGCATCACACATTATCTCAAACGGCAACTCCCAGTCGGGAGGCTGTATGATCGGCGCAGAGACTAAAGCCTGCTTTAACCTGTTAAAAGCAGAAAGACACTCATCATTAAACACAAAAGGGGCATCCTTAAGTAGCATCTGTGTAAGTGGTTTAGCAATTTTTGAGAAATCCTTGATAAACCGGCGATAGAAGCCGGCGTGGCCAAGGAAACTCCTCACCCACTTAACATTAACAGTAGGTGGTAATTGATGAATCACGTCCACTTTTGCTTTATCAACTTCTATTCCCCGATCAGAAACTAAGTGCCCTAAGACAACTCCCTCGTTGACCATGAAATGGCACTTCTCCCAGTTAAGCACGAGATTAACCTCAATACAGCGCTGCAACACTTTATCAAGGTTAGTTAGACAGTTAGAAAAATCACTTCCATAAACACTAAAATCGTCCATGAAAACTTCCATAATATACTCAATATACTCTGAAAATATCCCCATCATACACCTTTGAAAGGTGGCAGAGGCATTACATAAACTAAAAGGCATCATGCGATAAGCAAACACGCCTTGAGGACAAGTAAAAGTAGTCTTAGCTTGATCATCTAGGTGAATAGGGATCTGAAAGAACCCTGAATACCCGTCTAAATAGCAGAAAAACTTATGAGAAGCTAACCTTTATACCATTTGATCAATAAAAGGAAGGGGAAAGTGATCTTTCTTAGTGGCGGCATTCAGCTGTCTGTAATCGATACACATCCGCCAACCAGTCACTACTCGAGTGGTTATTAACTCATTTTTGTCATTCTTAACCACGGTAGTCCCTCCTTTCTTCGGGACCACCTGTACTGGACTCACCCACTTAGAATGACCAACAGAATAGATAATACCTGCGTCGAGCAACTTCGTTACCTCAGCCATCACAACATCTTGCATCTTCCGATTCAAATTGTCTCGACCTGTCTGCGCAAGGTTTGTGATCTTCCTCCGGACTCTATCTTGTGCATACAAATATCGGGACTAATCCCCTTGATATCGTTCAAAGAATAACCCAAAGCTTTCTTGTTTTTCTTAAGCACTGCTAACAAAGAAGTCGGTGATCATTATCAAGCTTAGCACTAATAATGATTGGATATTGCTCAGTATCGTCTAAGAAAACATATTTTAGATGAGAGGGAAGCGGCTTACACTCAGGCACCTTTACCTCAATGGAGCAAAGGGTACTGATCATCTGTTCCACTTACTCTCCCTCAGCGTCGGTGAGTTCGCGCTCATCTAAATCATCTATAAGCAAATCCAACACAGCATTATCGTCATCTGGGTTATCTTCACACTCATCCAAAAGCATAAGAGCTTCTAGTTGGTCCTTCATAAAAGAACCCGACCAGAAGTCATAAATAGACTCGTCAATAATATCAACTGAATAACATGTATCCTCTATCATTGGCCGAGCTAAAGTACTAGGCAGACTGAAGGTAATCGCGTCGTCCCCTACTGCAAGAGTCAAACGCCCTTGTTTGACATTAATAATGGCTCCAGCTGTACAAAGTAACGGTCTTCCTAATATAATTTGGGTCCGGGTGTCCTCAGCTATGTCTAAAACAATGAAGTCTACTGGTATAAAGAACTTGCCTATTTTCACATGCACGTCCTTTAAGACACCCAAGGGTCTCCTAACAGATCTATCAGCCATCTGTAGGGTAATATTAGTCAACTTAAGATGACCCATATTCAATTTCTTGTAGACAGATAGGGCCATGACACTGATGCTGCCTCCTAAATCACAGAGAGTCTTATCAATAACCACATTGCCTATAACACAGGTAATAGAAAAGCTACCCGAGTCTTTTATTTTAGGTGGAGCCTTATTTAAAAGTAAATTACTATACTCTTCCGTAAATGAAACGGTCTCAAATTCACTTAGCTCTCTCTTATGCGTCACAATATCTTTCATGAATTTAGCGTAAGTACGTACCTGGGTAACAAGTTCGGTAAAAGGGACAGTTACCTGGAGGTTCTTCACAACGTCCACAAACTTACCGTACTGTCGCTCAACCTTCGCATCCTTCAGACGACTTGGAAAGGGTACTCTGGTAACAATGAGTGGACCCGCGACTTTCTCTTTACCTTTATCAGTGCATGATGTCTTCACAGCAGGGGGAGATGACACGGTAGTGGAATTAGATATCAAAATAGGGTCTCCGCTGGTTCTGGCACTCGATCGAGTACTTTCCTCACTCGATCGAGTGGATTCATCTTGACATTTACTCGATCGACCATCTTCTTCACTCGATCGAGTGATTTCTTCCTCTTTTTCACTCGATTGAGTAAAAATATCACTCGATTGAGCATCTATGAATTGGGCACTACTCGATCGACCACAATTATCACTCGATCGAGTGATTGGATGGATTAATTTACTCGATCGAGTAGAAATTTCACTCGATCGACTGTCTGGACAGCACGCAACAAGGATATCGTCCAGAAACTCATCCAAATCATCTTTCGGGATGTTATCAGCAGTCACAACGCCGTCTTCTGGTATTATTGGCCCCTCATGAGCAGGGCCACTTTGGAGATTCGTTGCATTAACTGGGTCGCATGTCGGTGGATGGTTAGCTTGGTCTTTCGCGAGTGTCAATTGCGCGACTTGTTCCCTTAATTCCTCGATAACAATTTCATTCTTGCTACATTTCTCCCCAAACTGTTGTGTTAAGTTCAACATCAAGGATTTCAGTTCGGCAATTTCCTCGTTTGTAGAAGGAGAGACTGGCTGCGGCGCTGGCGTAGAAGGAGTAGAAACATTTTTCATTTCTTCATATAATTGGGAAAAAGGAACTCCTTGCGTGTATTTCTGATAAGCAAGGATGCGCTCTATGCTCGCCAGATAATCAATAGGGTCATGCCCCTCCATCCACATCTGCCGCATATTTCCACATGCTCAGTAATTGAACAAACCTGTGCACTCTCACCCATAGCCTCCGTAATCCCCACATTACCTAGTCTTTTGCTAGGACTTCCCACTTCAACTGCTACCAACTCGTTAACTTGCCCACTTCCTCGAGGATTCCCGTATTCGGCAACATGAATGGCCATCTCCTCAATAAGACGCCACCCTTGATCATCTTCCACGTTTTTAGTGAATCTCCCCTTAGCTACACTATCAAGAATAGCTCTCTGGTTTCGATATAACCCGTTGTAGAACTGGGTACAAAGGAACCAACGCTTGAAACCGTGGTGAGGTACAGAACGGACGAGCTTCTTGAACCTAGTTCAAGCCTCATCCAAGTCTTCGGTAGGCAATTGCTCAAAAGAAGTAATCTGAGCTCTCAAAGCATTAGTGCGCTGTGGTGGAAAGTATCGCCTGTAAAAGGCCAAAGCAAGAGAACTCCAGTCGGTTACACCGGCAGCTTCCCTATCTAAATCCCTCAACCATTCTCGGGCATCATCAGCTAAAGAAAAGGGAAAAAGAACTCCCTTCACCTTGTCCTGTATCACCCCAGCAGCAAGAGGAATGGTAGAGCAATACTCCATAAATAGCTTTATATGCCTGCACGGATCTTCTTCAGGTATCCCCCTGAAGAGATTTCTCTCTACCAGTTGTATGCAGGATGGGTGGATTCCAAAGGTTCCTGACTCAGTAGTGGGTAGTAAGAAACCTTTTGAAAGGGAATCCACATTAGGCTCTGAATGGCTGGCTATATTCGGCATCCTGGCAGATAAAGTTTACAAAGCAAAGCAGGTGTGACGATGTTCTATTATAGAACAGATAACCTGCAAAACTAATCAAAAACTTCGCAAAAAATGAGTTCCGTCTCAAGGAATAAATTCCTTGAGACGAGAGACAAACTTAAATAAAGCAACAAAATTGCGCCACCTCCCCGGAAACGGCGCCAAAATTTGACAGGGCAGTCGTATACCTATCAAAAATAACCAACTGGCTCTAACTAATATAGATAGGGAAGTCGGGTCGATCTCCACAGGGAGATGGGAAAATGTCAGCTTTGCCTAAGTTCGTCACGGTAACCAAATTGGGGGGTTGTATTTGATTATTTTAAACTAAAAAGACTAAGAAAGAGAGGAAAAGCAAGAGAATAAAGATTAAGAAAATATGGAGAAAATAGCTAAGACAGTCGGTTCACCATGATCATTCAGTCAAGCAATCTAGGTCTCAGGTCAAAGCAAGTATGGTCTGAGGAGCAGTGAATATCTCCTTCCGGTCTCAATTCGCCCTAAAGCACAAATAGCTTAGCTTCCACCCTCACTACAGTGCCCTAATGTTCGCTACAAGTCTCGCCCTTTCCAACCTTCCGGTCTAGGTCAAGGTTTAATATGATAAAATGACTAATTACGTCGACTCAATTAGACAGGAACAGTTAAATGCAGCGATTAACAACAGAGACCACACAAGCACAAGACCTAATATGGCAATTACTATTCCTACATAATCATGGATTCCCTAGTCTTAGCAAGAGGGAATTAGCTACACATTACTATCAGATCAACAACAATAACATATAGATAACGAGAATCGAACATAGTAATAAAAACAGACGGATCAAATAAAACAATAATGAAAACAATGAGAGAAAGGTAGAAACAAAATGATAATTGTGATTAAGAAATAAAAAGGAGAAATAATACAAATTACAAATTTGAATCCGAGTAAAAAAAAAGTAGAAGTAAGGTAAAGTGAAGAAGCAGTAGAGAAAGATAAAGTAGAAGTGAATGAATGATGAAGAGTTACGCAGTCTACTCTATTTAGTAGCATACGAAAAATCTCCCCCTTAAACCTAATCCATAGCCTAATTACAAAAGCTCATACGAAATTAGGCGGAAAAACTGTATTACAGACCAAACCACTCGATCGAGTGGAAATAAACCACTTGATCGAGCAACTAAGCGACAAACCCTTCGATCGAGGGGAAATAAACAACTCATCGAGTAACTCCTTGAATTGCCTTCTCGATCGAGTACTATAACTACTCGATCGTGTAATCTTCTTTATATAACGCATTCCATTGACTGAAAAAGTAGTCGATCGAGCTATTTCAGCACGATTAGGCACTAGACACCTTTTGAAACCAGCTTACGCGTCTTCTAGTGACAGATTCCAAGCTCCGATTCCTTGTTCTCCATAAATGCATGCAAATGGGACGAGTTTAGGCTTGATTTATCTTCTCGTTGATCTATTCCTGCAATTTACACAAAACGAACCAAAGTAGACTATTCGGGGGTATTTATAGCTAGATGCCACGTAAAATAGTACATAAATGCGTGTAAAAATGAGGTAAAAACCTTATATAAAATACACGCATCAGAGATGGAGGATTGCTGTCTTTTGTTTGGTTTAAAAACCCTTTTTTAATAAATTAAACGGGTCCAAGGTTCGGGTCTGGGTCTCATAATTCAGACCCGGACCCGGACCCAAAATATTTATCTAAGACCCATACCCGACTCATACCCGCTTGGGTCTCAAAAGTTCAAACCCATACCCAACCCATTAGAGTCCAACCCGAAGGGTCTGGGCCGGGTCCCCGACCCACTGCCATCCCAACTTGTGATGTCTACAAGATCCTTACCCTTCTAACATATTCTTCTGATGATGCAAGAAGAGTCACTCCACTATTTTGCATTGTACTCTTCTCATCTTGTCGGCTTGTGTAAAAGCAAAACCCATTGATATCATACCCTTCAAATGATGTGATGTTCGATTTAGGGCCATATGCTAACCAGTGTAAGTTAGCACTTACATTATGAGATTGTGTTTAGGGTGTATTTTGCGCAAGGCAAAATCAGGTCAGGATAGAGTCGTGTGCGGTTAACTAGCTCTAAGTGGTCTGTTGGTCAGGTCATCAGGGTTAGAATATAAAGTTGTAAATATAATAACAACAACAATAATGAGACGAAGCATTTTGTACGTGCAAAACCCTTAAACGGGAAAAAACCACGGGCACCAAACCAGGAGAGGATTTCACTATGTAATTGGGAGGATAATTATATGATAACGACAATGTTTATATTTCTTTAAGTATTGTGTATGTTGATATATGCTTCTTCTTGTGTAGACGATGTGTTGGAAATGTCTTCAAAGTATTCCTTATATAAGCTTCACTTGAACGGCTGCCTGATGCTGGAATTAATGCGGATTATTCTCCATAATTGTCCATAATAATTATCAATATTTCTCCCTTAATTACTGCATTTACTGCGAGATCTTTTCATTCAATGTTGCGCATATATTCCGTTTATAATATGAGCTCCTGGTCTGATATCGTCCTGTTATTTTGACCGTTGTCCTCTCCATGGCCTGGCGCCTATCTTCATGTGTCCTGATACCCTGACACCCTGATAGCCCGATAGTCAGGTGAGGACGAGATACTGATCAGGGGCATCTACAGATTTCCGGGCCTAACAATTGCCCCTTATCTCCTTATTTTCAGTGTGTCCGGACGAAAAAATGAGGAGATAACCTTATTCTCAGAAAGATTACCCAACAGTTAAGTTATGCCTAGTCAGTTCCTGTAACGGCTATTTTTCTGCAGTTTATGACGCGTGTAGGTTTTACTGCAACTTCCTTAATGATTATCCATCCCTTTTGCGTTTGAAACCCTAATTTACTCCACTATAAATACCCGCTTGCTTCATTGAGTTAAACTTCATCAAAGTAATCTTTCTTATTCTTCCCTTAATTTCCTCAATTCCCAGTTCTTCAATCTTCAATTAATCTTCATAATTCTTTCAACAATGGCCGCAAAAAAGAAGTATACCAGGGCAGCGACTCCTGCAACCCCTCCTTCCCAGAATCCAGAGGGAACTTCTTCTGAGAATTTGCCTACTTCTTCTGTTGCTCAACCTTCCACGATCAGCAAGCCGAGTAATTCTCCATTGGAGATGATCTCAATATTTCATGATGATTTCCAATTCAAGCCTACGAAGGCTTTAAATGAGGATCAGTCTCTTGCGAACCGTTTGAAGCCTGAGTTTGAGGAGGTGCTGAAGGATAAGGGAATCATCCCTGCTGATACTGAAGTCTGGATGATTCTGTATTCATGACTGGGCTTTCAGGGCAGGTTGTAAGCTTCCTTTTCCCCTCTTATGGTTGAGGTTATCAAGGAGATTGGTGTTCCATCTTATCAGCTGATGTCTATGGTGTGGAAGCTTGTGTGTTCCATTGAGTACCTCTGTAAAAAGCACAATATTTCTTTTTCCCTTGACGATCTGAAGGCTTGTTATGCTGTCAAAACCAATAGTCCTGGCCGTATAAGTTTTAAGGTTAGAGCTTCTACTACTCCTCTTTTGAGCAATCTGGATAGCGGCCATGATAAAGGCTGGGCTGCTGGGTACATATTTGTCAGGACCAATTTAGTGGGTCCTGACCTGGCGTATTTAAATCATGAAACTTGCGTTGATGGTTTAGTTTCTTAGTTTTTCTTCTGTCCTGCCTGTTTTACTTGTTAGTGAAAAATAAAATCCATGCCTGAGTTATACCTTTTATGCGTGCAGTTGATGATTGGGTTACTGAGACTGAGTATCCCACTGCCAATATTTCTGCTTTCCTTACTATTCCTCCTTTGGAGAGGTCTTGGCCTCTCTGTTATGGGGTTGGCCACCTTCCTCGTTGCTTGAAGGCTGATGGTGCTGCCAGGGTGGCTAAACCTTTTGGGGCTGTTAGTGCCACTACCTCAGGCAGTAAGTCTATCTTAATTTATCTTTTTTTTTACTTTGGCTTCCTGATAATGTTTGGTTTATATTGCAAATATAGTGTTTCATGTTGTAGCCACCAGGTCATCTACTCGCCTTGCCAGATTTGGTATGGATGACCTTTCAGCTAGGAAGGCTGCGATCAAGGAGGAAGGCTCCCAGGGAAGCGGAGATGCTGAACCTATTATAGATTTGACTGAACAGCCTGCTGCTCCCAAGGTCACCATTATACCTACTGCCCCTGCTGAAACAAGTTCAGCAGCCCAAAAAAAGAAAATTGAAGATGTTGAAATTTCTGCCCCGGTCAGGGAAGTGAAAGCCAGGGTGGACAATATGGAGGCTGCTAGGATGAAAATCAGGGATTACGCTGCTTCTAGATCAGATGTCATGCTCACCCTTAACCCTGTTGAGACTGCTACTCAGGCAGTTGCTTCAGTGGGTCATTCAGTCAGCCTCTTGGCAGGTGCCTTGGCTGCTGTAAGAGAGGTAGGCTGGAACAATTTTTATGTGTGTTTTGTTTGGGTAGTTTTTATTATTGGGGTTTATTATTCATACTCTCCTTCCTGTTTTTGGTCAGGGTGTTGTGACCTGTCTCTATAATGCATATCAGGCTACTTCTTTGCTAGCCAGGATTGATCTGATGAGATCAGATTATGATAGGCTGAAGTCTGAGCTGGATTTTTCATGAGCTGACCTGGCTGCTAAAGCTACTAACTTGGTGAGGGCGCAGGCTGAGAGAGATGCTGCTAAGGCTGAGGCAGATTCAAGCAAGCGACTTTTCCAGGAAGCTTTAAACAGGAATGAGGAGCTCACCCAGGAGAGGGATAACCTGGAGTTCAAGTTAGATGATGCTTCCCTCTATTTCTATATCAAGGGGAGGGTTGCTACTATGTTAGAGCCTGTCGAGGCCAGGGCGAAATGGAACCCTGAAGCTGAGATGGCTTTTACTGCTTCAAAGTATCCCGACCTGTATAATATGGGAAATGAATAAGAGGTGGAATCTCCAGGGGAGCAGGATGTTGATGTTGATCTAGCCAAGGGTGGAAGTAGTGGTACTGTTTCTAAGGAGAAGCAGTAATTTGATTTTTTAGTTGGTATTTGGCCCATCTAGGGGGGATGTCCCTGGACGAACAATTTTTCTTTTTTCTGTCTTTATCCGGGTCAGGGACACTATCCCTGGCCTTTATGAATATTTTGGTGCCTTTGCCCCAGGGGGTAAGAGCTTTATTAATGTAGGCATGGTGGCCTTTTTTGGCTGATTTTGCTTTTGACTTTGCTTGGGTCTGTGAGTTTCATCTTGTTAGGCCTATTTAGACATCCTGCACATCATTTTTGCTTTATCTTGTTATTTCATGAGTAATTCAACCAAGTATAGTTTTTTGCTATAATGGTTGAAGGGGTGGGAAAATCGGCATGTCAGGAGGGCTTATGTCCCCTGCCTAGCTGGAGGGCTTGGTATTCGGCCTGTCAGGAGGGCATTTAGACTAAGTGGTTGGGAGAGAACACCCTTGCACCTGTCTTGCTGTGTCCAGCCGGTTATTTCATGCCTGATTGGTCCCGACATTTACTGTATCTGGTGGTGGTTACCAACTCGTCAGGCACAGTCAAGTGCAAAATTTTGTTTCAGAAAAATATAGTATAGTAGCCCTCAATCCTGAATATTTATGCATATAATCATTTATCATGTATAATTGTTCAGGATTCAAGAAGTAAAATAAATGGGTTAGTTGAATATATAGATATGAGTTTCATACAAAGCATGTAAAACACGTAGTTTCTCAGGTAGCATGTCAGGTTAAGTAGTGATTGAATTTATACCTGATTGTGGCCTGATCTGATCTTTACATATAAAATAATTTTAAATGGGTTACATTCCAGGATCTGGGGATCATCTCTCCTTCTAGTGTTTGGAGCCTGTACGCTTCTTGTCCAACAATTGAGTCAATTAGGTAAGGGCCTTCCAATGTGGGGGCCAGCTTGCCTGCTGATTTTTCTTTTTTATTTGGAAAAACTTTTCGTAAAACGAGTCTCCTTCCTTAAAGACTCTGATTTTGATGTTTTTGTTGTAAGTCCTGGCCACTGTTTGTTGGTATGATGTCATCCTGATCTTGGCAACTTCTCTTAACTCTTCTGTTAGAACCAGGTTATCTTGCATTAGGTCTCTATTTGCCTCAATGTTATTCAAGCTGTATCTAGATGTTGGTACTCGTACTTCTGCGGGAATGACAGCTTCACAGCCGTACACCAGAGAGTAAGGTGTTTGGCTTGTTGATGTCTTTGGAGTTGTCCTGTCTGCCCATAGTACTAATGGAAGTTCTTCAGCCCATCTGCCTCGTCTTCTTTTTAGCTTCTTTTTTAGGCAGCTTATGACTACCTTATTGCTTGATTCAGCCTGGCCATTGGCTTTTGGATATCCAGGGGTTGACGTTACCAGGTTGATATTCTATTCTTGGCAAAATGCTTGGGTCCTTTTCCCCACAAATTGAGTTCCATTATCACATACTATTTCTGATGGGACTCCATATCTGCAAATGATGTTTGTCCTGATGAAGGATATTACTTCTTTTTCGATTACTTGCACGAAAGAGTCAGCCTCAATCCATTTGGAGAAGTAATCAGTCATAGCCAACATGAATACTTTTTGTCCTGGAGCTACGGGCAGTTTTCCCACAATATCCATGCCCCACTTTATGAACGACCAAGGTGCGGAAATTGAATGGAGGAGTTCAAATGGCTGATGTATGATTGGTGCATGAATTTGGCAGGCTTCGCATTTTGAAGAGTATTCTAGGCAGTCAGCCCTCAGTGTAGGACAGTAGTAGCCTGTCCTGAGAAATTTACTTGTCAGGCTCTTTCCTCCTTTGTGGTTGCCACAGTGTCCATCGTGTATTTCTTGAAGTACTAGTTTGGCTTCGTCAGGGTCCAAGCATCTCAGGTAGGGTCCAGCCTGCGATCTCTTGAACAAAGTGTTACTGATGATAGGATAAGTTGAAGCTCCAATTTTAAAGGCCCTTGCCTCATGTCTGCCCTGAGGCAGAATTCCTCGGAGAAACCAATCTTAATAGGGTTTAGTCCAAGAGTTATTATCCTGATTGACAGGATTGACTTGTTCGAGTTTCTTTGATGGTGGCTCTAATAAATGAACAATTGGTTATTTGTCGAAGACTGTAGGGGTAAAATTTCAACCTAAGCTGGCCAAAGCATCAGCCTGGGTGTTCAGGACTCTTGATATTTGATCTATGTCAAATAAAGCAAATTTAGCGGTAAGGTTTTTTGCATATTCTAAATGCGAAATCACTTTTGCATCCTTAGCCGTATAAATTCCCTTTATTTGATTAGCAATTAGGAGTGAATCAGTTTTTACCTTTAGGTTTTGAACACCGAGGTCTAGACATACCTTTAAGCCTGCTATTAGGGCTTCATATTCTGCTTCGTTGTTCGTAGCTTTGAACTCACAGCTTACAGCTTGTGCTATCATATCTCCCTGTGGTGATTTGAGCACTAATCCTAACCCTGTCCCCCTGGCGTTGGATGCCCCATCTATGAATAGGGTCCATTCTTGGTCTGGGGTTTTATTTTCTAGTTGGTTGACCTCTTTTATCAGGTCCGGTTCCAGGTTAGGGCTAAAGTCAGCCACAAAGTCTGCTAGGGCCTGCGATTTAATCGCTGCCCTGGGTTCAAAGGAGATATCGTATGTGCTAATTTGTACTAACCACTTGGCCATCCTGCCTGATAGTTCAGGCTTACGTAGGACAGACTTTATGGGTAAATTGGTCCTGACTATAATGGGGTGATATTCAAAATAAGGTCGCAATTTAGTACATGACATAATCAAAGCTAAAACATATTTTTTTAAGCAATCCATACCTAAACTCAGCATCTAGCAGGCTTTTACTTACATAGTAGACTGGATGTTGCTGACCATCCTGTTCTTTCACTAGGATCACGCGCGACCGTTGTGTCAGTGACAGACAAGTATACTGACAAGGGTTCTCCCTTCTCTTGCTTAGCCAGTAAGGGTGGAGATAATAAGTAGGATTTTAGATCTTGAAAGGCTGTCTCGTGTTCATCCGTCCACTGAAACTGTTTATTCTTTCTGAGGAGGTTATAAAATGTTTTGCACCTCTCGGAGGATCTTGATATGAAACGGTTCAGGGAAGCTACTCGTCCTGTCAATTTTTGGATATCCTTGACAGATTTTGGTTACTGCAGTTCCAAGATAGCTTTTATCTGTTCAGGGCTGGCTTCTATGCCTCTCTTTGTGATCATATATCCAAGAAATTTGCCTGCAGAAACTCCAAAGTGGCATTTTGCGGGATTGAGTTTCATATTGTATTTTTCCAATATCTCGAACGCTATTTCGAGATGTTTTGCATGATCTTCTTCATTTTTGGATTTCACCACCATGTCGTCTATATACACCTCCATGATGTCACCTATTTGGTCTTTAAACATCATGTTGACGGTATGCGGTACATTGCCCCGCATTCTTGGCCGAAAGGCATGGCGTGTAACAATATATGCCTCGATGCCTCGTAATGAATGCAAGATACTCTCTTGGTCAAAGACGGTGCATCTTTATTTGATTGAATCCGGCTGGAAGCATCCATGAATGTCGGCATCTCATGGCCTGTTGTGGCGTCTACCATGGCATCGGTATGTGGCAAGGGGAATGGATCTTTGGGACAAAGCTTTGTTCAGTCGGTGTAGTCTACACGGACTCTCTATTTTCCATTGTTTTTTCGCACAACAACTACGTTAGCTTGACCACTCAGGGTACATTACTTCCCGATCATTCCCATATCCAAGAGTTTCTCTACTTCCTCGTTAATTATGGAATTTCTTTGTTTGCAAATTTCACCTTTTCATTGTACTGAGGCTTAAAAAAGACGGTCAACATTGAGTTTATGCGTAATTATATCAGCGCTAATTCCAGTCATATCAAAATATGACCAAGCAAGCCAATATGATTTATTTTGTAGAAACTTTACCAGTTCAGGCCTGGCGCTATCTAGGGCGTCAGATCCTACTAAAACATACCTGTCAGGGTACTCAGGTCTAGGATTACCTGATCTGTTTCCATTCTGGGCGGTGCTACATAAGTGCTCCTGACAGGGTACTGTAATTGTTATGCAAGGGACTCACCTACCTTAGAAGGCTTCAAGGCTGCTGTGTAGCATTCCTAGGTTGTCTTGTGATCCCCTTTGATTGTGGCTATGCCCCAGTCTGTTGGTATCTTGATACACTGGTGATAGGTTGATGGTACGGCCTTGACATTATGAATCCAGGGCCTACCGAAGATCGCGTTGTAAGGTGACAGGCAATCAAGGTCTCCAAATTTCTCATAAGATGAGACTCCTTCCACGTAGGTTGGGAGGTGGATTTCTCCTAGGGTGCTCCTGGTTTCGCCACTAAATCCTACTAGGACACTGGATTTTTTAGTGATTTGGTCCTCGTTGATCTTCATGGCTTTTAGTACGTCAAGCATGATCAGGTTCACTGAGCTGCCACCGTCTACCAGGATCCTTCTTACTGTGGCGGTTCCAATATGCATAGAAATTACCAGGCCATCATGATGAACATAAGGGATGCCCACAAAGTCACAATCATTGAAAGTGATTGTTGGGATATGATCCAGCTTGCAGGGTGATACGGTCCTTGGCGTCCTAGTTATCTTCTTTCTTCTTTGAACTTGTCGAGCCGCAAATTTACGATCCGAGATATGAATTTTACATCATATATTGGTGGTGGTTGAGGAGACTACGATCCGCTTATGCTCCCGATTCTCTTTATCCTAGTTTGCGTTCTCGCTTTCGTCTTGATCAAGTCTTTCAAGTATCCAGTTTTCGGGTAAGCCACTTCTTTCCTCGGGGTGAAACAATCATCCGTGGTGTGTCCAATATCCATGTGGAATTCGCACCATTTAGAATTGTCCCTTATGGGGTTGGGATTTTCGACTTCTGGGCCATCGACGGTGATCCCATGTTTTCGAGTCTCTGGATTAATCCTGCAATATCAACACTGAAGTTATATTCGGAAATAGGTGGATAAACTTTAACCTTACCTTGATACTCATGAGCCAGGTTAACTTCTGATTGATTTGGCCTGGAATATGGAGTAGGTCTATAGTTGTTTCCTTTGTTGCTCTTCCTAATGCTCCTTTCGTGATCCTTTAGTCTACTAGGTGATCCAGGTTTATAGCTTTTATCTTCCTCTAGCCTGATGAAGGCAAGAGTCTTGGCCCGAGCGTCCTCGAAGGTGTGGCAGGGATACTTAGTGAGCTCGCTGTACAAGTCACTATATGGTAGTAGCCCCTGCCTGAATGCCTCCACTACTATTCCAACGTCACATCTGGGAATGGATACCTTCTCCTTGTTGAATCTTGCAAGGAATGTCTTGAGAGTTTCATCAGGCTTCAGTGTGATTCGGTAAAGGTCGCTGGATCGTTTCTTCAACTCCCTGCTACTCGCAAACTGCTGGTTGAAACTGTTGATCAGGTTGGCAAAGGAATGGATGCTTCCAGTTGGGAGGTTAATGTACCATTGCAGAGCAGGGCCAATCAGGGTCGTTCTAAATCCCATGCACATGCAAACTTGTTTAAATTCGCTGGGAATAGATGCAGCCAACATTTTTTGTTTATAGAGAGCCACGTGATTTTGTGGATCCCTGGTTCCATCATAGACCCTCATGGATGGGACCACAAAATTCTTTGGTAAATCTACTTTTGCTATTTCGTTTATGAAAGGCGAATTAGCATAGCTGTCAGGAGCAGCTTCTTCCATGCTGGCAGGTACTCCAGGTATCTTATCGAAATTTTCATTGAGTTTCTTGATCTCCTGAACTACTGCCATCATGATGGCTGCTGCAGATTCACCGGGTTTTTCCTTGTCATTCTTTGGTTCACCATCACCATCAACATCAATAGATTTAGAACCAATTGAGCTCCCAAAACTGGAGAAATCGATGTTTTTGATGATTGATGCATATGGGGTTCCTGGTTGGGATCTAGAGCCTGCTCCTTGGGTTTTCTCTAATTTTTGTTTCAGAGCTGACTCAGATTCTCTTAGTTGCAGGATTTCTGCTTCAGTTTGGGCTACCTTTTCTTTCAAGCTTTCCAACTCAACGATTTGCTGGAGAGCTTCATTTAATTGTTCTTCAACGGTAGGTTGGGCCATTTTTGTAGGATTTTTGAGTATTTGTGAGATGAGAAAAAAGGATTTAAAGAGCTAGATGCCCCACGGTGGGCGCCAATTGTTTTAGGTGTATTTTGCGCAAGGCAAAATCAGGTCAGATAGAGTCGTGTGCGGTTAACTAGCTCTAAGTGGTCTGTTGGTCAGGTCGTCAGGGTTAGAATATAAAGCTCTAAATATAAAAACAACAACAATAATGAGACGAAAAATTTTGTACGTGGAAAACCCTTAAACGGGAAAAAACCACGGGCACCAAGCCAGGAGAGAATTTCACTATGTAATTGGGAGGATAATTATATGATAACGACAAGGTTTATATTTCTCTAAGTATTGTGTATGTGGATATATGCTTCTTCTTGTGTAGACGATGTGTTGCAAATGTCTTCAAAGTATTCCTTATATAAGTTTCACTTGAACGTCTGCCTGATGCTGGAATTAATGCGGATTATTCTCCATAATTGTCCATAATAATTGTCAATATTTCTCCCTTAATTACTGCATTTACTGCGAGATATTTACATTCAATGCTGCGCATATATTCCGTTTATAATATGAGCTCCTGGTCTGATATCGTCCTGATATTTTGACCGTTGTCCTCTCCATGGCCCGGCGCCTATCTTCATGTGTCCTGATACCCTGACACCCTGATAGCCTGATAGTCAGGTCAAGACGAGATACTGATCAGGGACGTCTGCGGATTTCCAGTCCTAACAGATTGTGTAAACAACTCACTCATCACCTTACCTTTAAACCACTCCGCAAAAGTCCAACTATGTTCATTCAACAACCAATCATCGCGTTTATGTGGATTTTGTCGCTTCAGTAAATCCAGGTGCTCGGTTAAATAGAAATGGACTTCTGTCATATGTTGTAAAACATATAAATGTGCTTTCTAAAAAGAATCGCGGTCCACGCACATTTGTTTCTTACCCAAAGCACCCTTCCCTAAGAGTCTACCTTTGTGCCGAGATATGGGAACTCCAATAGGCTGAACATCTTCCATATAGTCAACACAGAATTGGATTATCTCACATGCAATTGTTGCTTCAACAATACTACCTTCAGGACGACAACGATTCTTCATTCGTCTCTTATAAGTACCCATCTCTCGCTCCGTCGCCAACATGTTTCGTTGAAACACCAGACCACAAAGTTTAATCTCATGCACTAAATGAATGACCAGGTGAACCATGATGTCAAAGAAAGAAATTGGAAAGTACATCTCTAATTCACATAAAGTCGCAACAACATCCGCTTGCAAGTCATCTAAGGTGTCAGGATGGATATCTTTTGAGTTGATTGCATCAAAGAAGAGGCAAAGCTTGGTGATAAATTGCCTAACATGCTTAGGCAATACAGATCTAATGGCCACAGGCAGCAGTTGTTTAAGCATAACATGACAATCGTGAGATTTCATACCAACTAACTTACAATCTTTTATGGAAACAAGACGACTTATGTTAGAGCTATATCCATGTGGTACCTTGACCCCTTTTTAAAGATTTACAAACAATCATCTTCTCCTTCTTAGAAAGAGTCGTGCAAGACAGTGGTATATAGATACTGTTAGGCCTGGAAATCCGCAGACGTCCCTAATTAGTACCTCACCTTAACCTGACTATCAGCGTGCCCGGACGTCAGGCTATCAGGACACATGAAGACAAGCGCCAGGCCATGAAGAGGACAACGTCAAAATATCAGGCCGATATCAGACCAGACACTAATATATAAGAGGAATATACACGCAGCATTGAATAGGAAGATCTCGCAATTAATACGGCAATTAAGGGCGTGATATTTGGAATTATTGCGGGTAATTAAGGAAAATATTTCGCATTAATGCCAAGATCAAAGCAGCCGTTAAACAAGAGCTTATATAAGGAACCTTTGGAAATCATTTGAGGACACAACAAGAGAAGATAGCATACAACATATTCTCATATCATTTTTAGATAATCACACCCATTTATGCAAAATATAATACAATAGTGAAATCCTCTCTTGGCTTGGTGCCCGTGGTTTTTTCCCATTTAAGGGTTTTCCACGTACAAAATCCTTTGTTTTATTACTGTTATTTCTATTATATTTGCAGCATTATATTTCACCCTGACGACCTGATATATAAACCAAATAGAGCTAGTTAACCCTACTTAAATCAACTCTGATCTGATCTTGCCTTGCGCAAAATCCACACGAAACAATTGGCGCCCACCGTGGGGCATCTAGCTCTTTAAATCCTTTTTTCTCATCTCAGAAAAATTCAAAAAACCTACAAAAATGGCCCAACCTACCATTGAAGAACAACTGAATGCATCTCTTCAACAAATCGCTGAGTTGGAAAGCTTGAAGGAAAAAGTGGCCCAAACTGAAGCAGAAATCCTGCAATTAAGAGAATCTGAGTCAGCACTGAAACAAAAATTAGAGAAAACCCAAAAAGCAGGCTCTAGATTCCAGCCAGGAACCCCATTTGCATCGATCATCAAAAAACATCGATTTTTTCAGTTTTGGGAGCCCAAGTGGTTCTAAATTTATAAATATTGATGGTGATGGTGAACCAAAGAATGACAATGAAAAACCTGATGAACCAGCAGCAGCCATCATGATGGCAAGAGTTCAGGAGATCAAGAAACTTAATGAAAAATTCGACAAGATTCCTGGAGCACCTGCCAGCATGGAAGAAGCTGCCCCTGACAGCTATGCTGATTCGCCTTTCATAGACGAAATAGCAAAAGTAGATTTACCAAAGAAGTTTGTGGTCCCATCCATGAAAATCTGTGATGGAACCACAGATCCACAAAATCATGTTGCTCTCTACAAGCAAAAAATGCTGGTTGCATCTATTCCTTGTGAATTCAGACAAGTTTGCATGTGTAAGGGATTTGGAACGACCCTGACCGGCCCTGCTCTACAATGGTACATCAACCTGCCAACTGGGAGCATCCATTCCTTCGCCAACCTGAATTACACAGAAGCCTGATGAAACTCTCAGGACATTCCTTGCAAGATTCAACAAAGAGAAAGTATCCCTTCCCATATGTGACGTTGGAACAGCAGTGGAGGCATTCAGGTAGGGGTTGCTACCACACAGCGACTTATACAGCGAGCTCACTAAGTATCCCTGCCATACCTTCAAAGACGTACATGCCAAAACTCTTGCTTTTATCAGGCTAGAAGAAGACAAGAGCTACAAACTTTGATCACCCAGTGGACCAAAGGATTATGAAAAGAGCAACAGGAAAAGCAACAAAGGAAACAACTACAAGCCTACTCCATATTTCAGGCCAAATCATTCAGAAGTTAACCTGGCTCATGAGTATCAAGGTAAGGCTAAAATTTTTCCACCTATTTCCGAACATAACTTCAGTGTTGATATTGCAGGATTAATCCAGAGACTTGACAACATAGGATCAGTAGTCAGATGGCCCAGGAAGTCGGAAAATCCCAACCCTAGAAGGGACAATTCCAAATGGTGCAAATTCCACATGGACATTGGACACACGGCGGATGACTGTTTCACCCTGAGGAAAGAAGTGGCTTACCTGCTGAAATCCGGATACTTAAAAGATCTGATCAAGACGAAAGGCAGAAATGCGAACCAGGGCAAAGAGGATCAGGAGCACAAGCAGGATCGCGGCCTCCCTCCACCACCTCCAATATATGAAGTAAAATTCATATCTGGTGGATCAGAAATCTGCGGCCTGACCAGTTTAGCAGCAAAAAAGATAGCCAGGACACCAAGGACTGTCTCACCCTGCAAACCAGATCATATCCCAACAATCACTTTCAACTATTGTGACCTAGTAGGTATTCCTGATGTTCATCATGATGGCCTGGTAATTTCTATGCAGATTGGAACCGCTACAGTAAGAAGGATCCTGGTAGATGGAGGCAGTTCAGTAAACCTGATCATGCTTGACGTGCTGAAAGCCATAAAAATTAACGAGGACCAAATCACCAAAAAAATCCAGCGTCTTGGTAGGGTTCAGTGAAGAGACTAGAAGCACTCTAGGAGAAATCCACCTTCCAACCTACGTTGAAGGAGTCTCATCCTGTGAGAAATATGGAGTCCTTCATTGCCCGTCATCTTACAACGCGATCTTGGGTAGACCCTAGATTCATAATTTCAAGGCCGTACCATCAACCTATCACTGATGTATCAAGATACCGATAGACTGGGGCATAGCCACAGTCAAAGGGGATCACAAGACAGCCCAGGAATGCTACACAACAGCCTTGAAGCCTTCCAAGGCAGGTAAGTCCCTTGCATGGCAATTACAATACCCTGTCAGGAGCACTTATGTAGCACCTCCCAGAATGGAAACAGATCAGGTAATTCAGGACCCTGATTACCCTGACAGGTATGTTTTAGTAGGATCTAACGTCCCAGATAGTGTCAGGCCCGAACTGGTAAAGTTTCTTAAAAATAAATCATCTTGGTTTGCTTGGTCACATTTTGATATGACTGGAATTAGTGCTGATATAATTACACATAAACTCAATGTTGTCCCATCTTTTAAGCCTGTACAACAGAAAAGACGAAAATTTGCAGCTGAAAGAAATGCCATAATTAATGAGGAAGTCGAAAAACTATTGGATATGGGAATGATCAGGGAAGTAATGTACCCTGAATGGCTGGCTAACGTGGTTGTTGTGCAGAAAAAGAATGGAAAGTGGAGAGTCTGTGTAGACTACACTGACTTGAATAAAGCTTGTCCCAAAGATCCATTTCCTTTTACCCCATATTGATGCCATGGTAGACGCCACAGCAGGCCATGAGATGCTGACATTCATGGATGCTTCCAGTGGATTCAATCAAATAAAGATGCACCCTACTGACTAGGAAAGTACTGCATTTATTACAGACCGAGGCACATATTGTTACACTGTCATGCCTTTCGGCCTGAAGAATGCAGGGGTAACGTACCAGCGCCTGGTCAACATGATGTTTAAAGACCAAATAGGTGATATCATGGAGGTGTACAAGACGACATGGTGGTAAAATCCAAAAATGCAAAAGACCATGTGAAGAATCTAGAAATAGCATTCGAAATATTGGAGAAATACAACATGAAGCTCAACCCTGCAAAATGCCACTTCGAAGTTTCTGCAGGAAAATTTCTTGGATACATGGTCACAAAGAGAGGCATAGAAGCCATGCCTGAACAGATAAAAGCTATCCTGGAACTATAGTCACCCAAATCTATCAAGGATATCCAAAAATTGACAGGCCGGGTAGCTGCCCTGAACCATTTCATATCAAGATCCTCTGAGAGGTGGAAAGCATTTTACAACCTCCTCAGAAAGAATAAATAATTCCAATGGACGGATGAACATGAGACAGCCTTTCAAGACCTGAAATCTTATCTATCATCTCCACCCTTACTGGCTAAACCAGAGAAGGGAGAACCCGTGTCAGTATACTTATTCGTTACTAACACAGCAGTCAGTGCAGTCCTAGTAAAAGAACAGGATGGCCAACAACACCCGGTTTATTATGTAAGTAAAAGCCTGCTAGATGCTGAGATGAGGTATGGATTACTTGAGAAATATGTTTTAGCTTAAATTATGTCATGTACTAAATTGCGACCTTATTTTGAAAGCCACACCATTATAGTCAGGACCAACCTACCCATAAAATCTGTCCTACGTAAGCCTGAATTATCAGGCAGGATGGCCAAATGGTCAGTGCAAATTAGCACATACGATATCTCCTTTGAACCCAGGGCAGCGATCAAATCGCAGACCCTAGAAGACTTTGTGGCTGACTTTAGCCCTAACCTGGAACCTGACCTGAAAAAAGCGGTCAACCAATTAGAAAACAAAACCCCAGACCAAGAATGGACCTTGTTCATAGATGGGGCATCCAACACCAGGGGGACAAGGTTAGGATTAGTGCTCAAATCACCACCTGGAGATATGATAGCACAGGCTATAAGCTGTGAGTTTAAAGCTACAAACAATGAAGCAGAATATGAAGCTCTGATAGCGGGCTTAAAGGTATGTCTAGACCTCGGTGTTCAAAACCTAAAGGTAAAAACTGATTCATTTCTAATTGCTAATCAAATAAAGGGAATTTATACGGCTAAGGATGCAAAAATGATTTCGTATTTAGAATATGAAAAAAATCTTACTACTAAATTTGCTTTATTTGATATAGATCAAATATCAAGAGACCTGAACACCCAGGCTGATGCTTTGGCCAGCCTAGGTTCAAATTTTACCCCAACAGTTTTCGATAAAATACCAATTGTTCATTTATTAGAGCCGGCCATCAGTAAGCCTGAACAAGTCAACCCTATCACACAGGATAGTAATTCTTGGACCAAACCCTATTATGATTGGTTTCTCCGAGGACTATTACCTCAGGGAAGACACGAAGCAAGGCCTCTTAAAATTAGAGCTTCAACTTATGCTATTATCAATAACACTTTATTCAAGAGATCGCAGGTTGGACCATACCTGAGATGCTTGGAGCCTGACGAAGCCAAACTAGTACTTCAAGAAATACATGATGGACACTGTGGTAACCACAAAGGAGGAAAGAGCCTTGCAAGTAAAGTTCTCAGGACAGGCTACTATTGGCCTACACTGAGGGCTGACTGCCTGGAATATTCATCAAAATGCGAAGCCTACCAAGTCCATGCACCAATAATACATCAGCCATCTGAGCTCCTTCATTCAATTTTCTCACCATGGCCATTCATAAAGTGGGGCATGGATATTGTGGGAAAACTACCCGTAGCTCCAAGACAAAAAGTATTCATGTTAGCTATGACCGATTACTTCTCCAAATGGACTCTTTCAGGCAAGTAACTGAAAAAGAAGTAATATCCTTCATCAGGACAAACATCATTTGCAGATATGGAGTCCCATCAGAAATAGTATGTGATAATTGAACCCAATTTGTGGGGAAATAGACCCAAGCATTTGCCAAGAATGGAATATCAACCTGGTAACGTCAACTCATGGATACCCAAAAGCTAATGGCCAGGCCGAATCCAGCAACAAGGTAGTCAAAAGCTGCCTAAAAAAAAAAAGCTAAAAAGAAGACGAGGCAGATGGTCTGAAGAACTTCCATTAGTACTATGGGCAGACAGGACAACTCCAAAGACATCTATATATTTAACTATCCCATTTTCTCTCATTTTTTGAATCCTAGAAAATTATATATGATAGATGTTTATATGCATAAATATTCAGGATTGAGGGCTACTCTACTATATATCAAAATTCTGAAACAAAACTTTGCACTTAACTGTGTCTGACGAGTTGGTAACCATCACCGGATACAGTAAATGTCAGGACCAATCAGGCATGAAATAATTGCCTGACCTGTCTAGGTTTACTGCCAATGTTTACAAACGGCTGGACGCAACAAGACAGGTGCAAGGGTGTTCTCTCCCAACCATCAGTCTAAAAGCCCTCCTGACAGGCTGAATACCAAGCCCTCCAGTCAGGTAGGGGCTATAAGCCCTCCTGACAGGCCGGTTTTCCCACCCCTTCAACCATTATGGCAAAAAATCATACTTGGTTGAATTACTCACGACTGTTCAAATAACAAGATAAATCAAAAATACTTTGCAGGTTAACCAAACAAAAATATTGACAGCTCCAACAGGATTGGAAAAAGCAAAACTCACAGGCTCAAGCAAAGTCAAAAAAGCAAAATCAGCCAAAAAAGGCCACCATGCCTATATTAATAAAGCCCTTACCCCTGGGGCAAAGACACCAAAATATTCATAGAGGCCAGGGATAGTCTCCCCGACCTGAATAGAGACAGAAAAATAAAATAAAAGTGTTCGTCCAGGACATCCCCCTGGATGGGCCAAATACCAACTAAGAAAATCAAACTACTACTTCTCCTTGGAAACAGTACCACTACTTCTACCCCTGGCCGGATCAGCATCAACATCTTGCTCCCCTGAAGAGTCCACCTCATGTTCATTTTCCATGTTATGAAGGTCAGGATACTTTGAAGCAGCAAAAGCCATCTCAGCTTCAGGGTTCCATTTTTCCCTGACCTCAACAGGCTCTGACATGGAAGCAACCTTCCCCTTAATATAGAAATAGAGGGAAGCATCATCAAGCTTTAACTCCAATTCATCCCTCTCCTGGGTGAGCTCTTCATTCCTGTCCAAAACTTCCTGCAAGAGCCGCTTACTCGAATCTGCCTCAGCCTTAGCAGCATCCTTCTCGGCCTGCACCCTCACCAAGTCGGCAGCTTTAGCAGCCAGGTCAGCCGGTGCAAAATCCAGTTGAGACCTCAGCCTATCATAATCCGATCTCATCAGATCAATCATGGCTACCAAAGAAGTAGCCCGATAGGCGTTATGGAGACAGGTCGCAGCACCCTGACCAAAAACAGAAATAATGAATAAGGATATTATACCCCAATAATAAAAATACCCAAACAAAATGCACAAAATACACATAATAATAAAAACAACGTACCTCCCTCACAGCAGCCGGGGCGCCTGCCAAAAGGCTGACTGAATGATCCACTGAAGCAACCGCCTGAGTAGCAGTTTTAACAGAGTCAAGGTTGAGCATGACATCCGACTTAGAAGCAGCATAATCCCTAATCTTCACCTTGGCAGCCTCCATATTGTCCACCCTGGCTCTCACTTCCCTGATCGGGGCAGAAGTGTCAACGTCTTCAATTTTCTTTTCTTGGCTGCTGAACTTGTTTCAGCAGGGACATCAGGTATAGTAGTGACCTTGGGAGCAGCAGGTTGTTCGGTTAAATCGATAACGGGCTCAGCATCTCCGCTTCCCTGGGAGCCTTCCTCCTTGATCTTAGCCAACCTGGCTGAAAAGTCAGCCATACCAAACCTGGCAAGGCGAGTAGATGACCTGGTGGCTACTACATGAAACACAATATTAGCAATATAAACTAAACATCACCAGGAAGCCAGAGTGAGAAGAAAAAAAGAAGTAAAGATAGACTTACTGCCTGAGGTAGTGGAACTAACAGCCCTTGAAGGTTTAGCCACGTTGGCAGTACCATCAGCCTTCAGACAATGAGGAAGATGGCCAGCCCCACAACAGAGAGGCCAAGACCTCTCCAAAGGAGGAATAGCAAGGAAAGCAGAAAGATTGGCGGTGGGATACTCAGTTTCAGTAACCCAATCATCGACTGCACACATAAAAGGTATGATTCGATATGAATTTCATTTTATTTTTTACTAATGAGTAAAATATGCAGGGTAAAAGAAAAGCTAAAAAACTCACCAGCAACGCAAGCTTCATAATTTAAATACGCCAGATCAGGACCCACAGAATTGGTCCTGAAAAACATATACCTAGCAGCCCAATTCTTATCATGGCCGTTATCCAGATTGCTCAGAAGAGGAGTAGTAGAAGCCCTGACCTTAAAACTTATACGGCCAGGGCTATTGGTTTTGACAGCATAACAAGCTTTCAGATCATCAAGGTAAAACAAGATATTCTATTTTTTACAGAGGTACTCAACGGAACAGACAACCTTCCACACCATAGGCATCAACTGATAAGATGGAACACCAATCTCCTTAATAACCTCAACCATAAGAGGGGAAAAAGGAAGCTTACAACCTGCCCTGAAAGCCCAGTCGTGAATACAGAACCAACCAAGACACGCCCAGTCAGCTCTGATAGAAGAATTCTCAGGGATCCAGACTTCAGCATCAGCAGGGATGATCCCCTTATCCTTCAACACCTTTTCAAACTCAGGCTTTAAGCGGTTAGCAAGAGACTAATCCTCATTTAAAGCCTTCGTAGGCTTGAACTGGAAATCACCATGGAAAATTGAGATCATCTCCAATTATGGAGAATCACTTGGCTTATTGATCGTGGAAGGTTAAGCAGCAGAAGAAAGAGGCAAATTCTTAGAAGAAGTTTCTTCAGGATTCTGGGAAGGAGGGGTTCCAGGAGTCGCTGCCCTGGTAAACTTCTTTTTTACGGCCATTATTAAAAGATTATGAAGATTAATTGAAGATTAAGGAACTGGAAATTAAGGAAAATTAGAGAAGAAGGTTATTAAGAGAGAAAAAAGAAAGAAATAAGGGAGATTATTCTGATGCAGTTTAACTTAATAAAGTGAACGGGTATTTATAGTAGATTGAATTAGGGTTTCAACCGCAAGTGGAAGGATAGTCATTGAAGAGGTTGCAGCAGAATTTACACGCGTCATAAACTGAAGGAGGTAGCCGTTACAGGAACTGATTAGGCATAATTCAACCGTTGGGCAACTTTCCACAAATTAAAGTTATCTCCTCATTTCTTATCCTGACACATTGAAAATAAGGAGATAAGGGGTAATTGTTAGGCCTGGAAATCCGCAGACGTCCCTGATCAGTACCTCACCTTAACCTGACTATCAGGGTGCCAGGACATAAGGCTATCAGGACACATGAAGACAGGCGCCAGGCCATGGAGAGGACAACTGTCAAAATATCAGGACGATATTAGACCAGGAACTAATATTATAAGAGGAATATACGCGCAGCATTGAATAGGAAGATCTCGCAATTAATACAGCAATTAAGGGCGTGATATTTGGAATTAGATCAGGACGATATTAAACCTGGCTTGGTGCCCGTGGTTTTTTCCCATTTAAGGGTTTTCCACGTACAAAATCCTTTGTTTTATTACTGTTATTTCCATTATATTTGCAGCATTATATTTCACCCTAACGACCTGACATATAGACCAACTAGAGCTAGGTAACCCTACTTAAATCAACTCTGATCTGATCTTGCCTTGCGCAAAATCCACACGAAACAGATACGTTTTCCCTTCTCAATTGGTATTAACTCGATACGCCCCCTAGCAGCCATGTCATTTCGAGCTTTCACCCCATCCTTAGTCTTATTTGGCATATTGAGCAATGTTCCAATTACACTATCAAACATGTTCTTCTCCACGTGCATGACATCAATGCAATGCCTCACATACAAGTGCTGCCAATATGGAAGTTCCCAAAAAATTGACCTCTTTGTATGATATACTCTATCTGGTGGAGGTACGTACGGTTTTCCAAAAACTGTAGTTATATTCTTAACCTTATCGTAGTACTCTTTTCCACTCAGAAACAAAGGGGGTTTCCTATGCTCCGTTTTCCCATAAAAAGCCTTCTTCTTCTTTCGATATTGATGATTTTCAGGTAGAAAACGACGACCACCTGTGTACGCAAATTTGCCACTGTTCTCCAACCAATCAGATTCAGTGTCATCCCTGCATACCGGACATCCCTATCGGTCTTTAGTGGGTATCCAGAAAGGTTACCATAAGCTGGGAAGTCATTAATTGTACAGTACAACATAGCATGCATTTGAAACCTAGAGCTAGTAGCTACATCTGTAACACCCCCACACTCCAAGTGCCTTACCAGGACCACTTAAGGCATAGAAGTGCTACCATCTCGGTCTGTTGGAAATCTAGATCTCTTTACTTAACATATTCTTATATGTTTCAAATTTATTTAGTCATAAAATAAATTCTAGATCTTATGCATGCAAACTAAAATAAAAGGAGATAAGAAAATCAATTTCTCACCAAATAAATTTCGGTCAAATGGGCACCAACAAGATCTGCTTCTTGTTAGTTCTTGAGCTTTCCAATATTGGATGAACATACATGACCTCAAAATAGAAGCCCTCCAATTAGTAGCACCCAAGACTATCCCTTAAACCCACAAACTAATATGTACTAGATATTTATATTGTGCTTTACCTTAAAATTGATTACTAATCCTCATATATTACATTGTTAATTTTAGTAATCTTTTGAACAAATTTGAATCAAAAATTCATCCTTTTTGATGAAGATTAAAGAGAGAATAATTCATGAACTTTTGCATGTGTTTTGAATGGTAGAGTTTGATAGAAAATAAAAGAACAAAAGCACTCATCAAGTAGTGAGGCCATCGGTTTTGGTGAGGCAAAGGGACCAATATATGGTCCTTCACTTTTCATTTTGTTCTTTTCTATACCTTAGGCTTGTAAGGCTAGTTGTAGGTTAGTGATCATTAGCTTATTTTATCTCATAAAATAATTCACCCACTAACTCCCTTTACACTCTTTATTTCGGTCCATCTATATAAAATGGACTACCATTTTATTTTTGTCAATTTGTCATTTGTCACACAATATGTCACATGTAGTATGATACATGTTACTAATTAATTAAATGCATATTTATCACATAAATATCATTTTATAAATTAATTAAATTACATTCAACAAATTGACTAGTGATACTTGATCACATAATAAAATGGGTCATAAAATTATAATTCACAATATCTTGTAATTATAATCAACCATTCATTCTTATCTTTATTGTTTCTCAAACAATAAACAATTTTAGTAATAAAGCATTTTATTTACTAAAATAAATCTTATTCAATCCCATTACAATAAGATATCAATATTCTCTCTCACTAATTAAATTGTTCAATTTTAAGGAATTAATTAATCTGTATCGGTATACAATTAATTAACCTTTTGAATTAAGGGAATCGTCCTTTAGGTGTGACCTCAAGGGATCAACTGATCACCACCGTCGCACGACATTAATGTCAAACTCTAGCCAGCCAATCATTACCGATATGTGTGGACCAGTTGACTATATATATTATGTATCATCCCTTCCGTATTCTTGTAATGAGATTTAATAATGATATTTAAATCATGTGATCGCACTATTGTTGAGGACACATTTCCCAACAATCTCCCACTTGTCCTCGACAAGTGTGCGTCACCAATTTTCTTGTCCTATTACTATCTCCCATTCAATGCAAGGTGTCTTTCGGGTCATACTTGCAAGTGATCATATCGAGAGTGGTTTCCTCGATCTGGAGAATAACTGTTTGACCGGATTTATCTATCATAGATACCTTCCGAGCGTGGCCACGCATTTCCAGTTCATTACTCCTCGAGTGGCCCTAAGATATTGTTTTAACCCTGACAAGGGGGTGGACAATTCCTATCGCACTTATTCCCTTCGACTAGCCACAGCCATCATAACCCAAAATATGCCCATTTGACCCCATTTACGAAGTTCGTAGTAACACAAATCAAAGTTAATCTGAAATTGTGCCATCTTAGGCAAACAGTCTTTAGTCAAAAGAATTGACTCATTAGAATACTATAGCAGCTCTCGCCACGACCAGGCTATATAAATTTGCCAGAACTCTATAAGCGGTCACTGCCCGACAAAGTGTTCCTAACAGTCTGCCTATGTGATCGACTAGTCATCTCACATGACTCTATGGCACTTGAACTTGCCATCAATCGCATCACACTCTAGTCACTTCGAGACGTCACCTCATACAAGCGACTATGGGCAAATACTATGTTAATCCGGGTTCACTTTAACGGGGTTCAATGTTGTCTCTACAACCCGTTTAGATGTAATAAAGTATAACAAAAGAGTTTTAAAGTAAAACTCGAACGACAAATGCGATTATCACATATGAATAGTCAATACCTGATTACTATTTCATGTTCTATAATCTAATTTGATCTTTTATGTAGTTATTCATCTCAATTTAATTGAAATGACATGACTCATCATGTTAAGCCTATGAGAAGGCTTTGGTCAGTAGGTTTTATCAACTTCTTGCACCTTACTCAACCATACTACATACTCGTTTTCCTTTGTAATGTATACATTTACATTACAAAACTTTCTGAGTACGTGTCGATATCCAATCAAGACATAGGTCCTCTAGCCTAAGAATAGCTCCCACTGTTTTCACAGTGTGCGGAACTCATCCTCTTGCACATCTCATGATTGCAAGTGTACTCAATTTCCGTTGTAAATATTTCTTATTGTTCTTTATTGCCTAGAACGATTCTAGAAAATCTACTTCTTAATTAACATTGCCACAATGGTATCTTAACCATCCTGATGTGTTTTTATTATGGTTTTGTCGGAAACCATGCGCAATCTCAATTGTCAATTGTCACTTGTGTAACACCCTTACAGAAAATTGCATCATAAACAATTTGCTTTACTTCCTTAATGTTTCTGCAAGCACTTAAGGGTAATCTTTATGGCTTACTTGGCAAAGATTACTTAAATTCGATTTTGAAAACAATTCATCATACTTAAAGTATATGAAGTGTTATACATCATTTTCTATTTAATTGATTTGGCAGCGGAAGCAAATGGAATCAATCAAATATGTTCAACTTGGTTGAACTAGTCATGAATCTTATCAACATAAGACTTCTTATTGACACTAATATCATGTGGATTTATCTTCATAAATCCGGATATTAAAGATGTATTATAATACTCCAAAAGTCTTAAATCATTCGCAATGATCAATATGTCATCCACATATAAGACTAATTAAAATTACCGTAACTCCCACTAAACTTCATGTATAAAAACAACTTCTCGACTTATCGAGAAAAGTTTTATAATATGATCAAATCATTGATTCCAACTCATTGATGTCCTACTTAAGATCCTCTCTTAAGTTTCACATTATCTTCGGATTGCAAGAATCTACTAAACTCAAGACATGTATTGAATACATTTCTTCTTTTGAAGAAGTGGGTTTTAGATTCACTTATTGTATGCATATCCTCCTAATGAAACACAATCCCTAAGAAGATCCAAATAGACTTAAGCATTTCAATTAGTGCAAAACTCTTTGCAACCAATCTTACTTTGAAATATCTCTTTATTAGTGCAAAACCCTTTGTCACTAATCAAGCCTTTTTATTTCGGATTTTCATGGCTCTAAGCCTCGTATTGAGTTGTGACTTAAACACTCTCATGTCTTATGTAAGTCATATGTTGATTACTTTCTAGAAGTAATCAACTTGAATCAAACAATTTCTTTTGTAAGTTATAAGCTCTTTACTTTCTTAAAAGTAGCATGAATTCATCATTTTTAACAAGTGACGAATTTAACCTCCTAGGTTTTGAAGAAACAATGTCTTACACAAAACGTCTCATGTAGCCAAGAAAGACCAGTTTCTTGCGACATAACATTCTCTGTGGCATTCTTTGTGGCTCTTGAATAATTTCTCCCACTCTGTCTTCTAGAAATAAACTTGTATTTTAGAAAGACAGCTTTACGAGCCGCAAACCCGTCGTACTCCTGATAATTGAAAAGGGAAAAATGAGTATTTGTTTCTTGTGAAAACTTACAAACATGGTACCCTTACCATTTCATATCTCATATGATTCGATTTAGTGGAAAAATAATTTAGACAAAAATGATAAAATCCCCAAAAGGATCAAGTAACTCAAAGTAACTTGATTGAAGTCCAAACCATATCGAATAGCGTTTGATTTCTTATCCAACCACACATTATTCCATAATGCGTGCTAAGAGAGATTAACTTGTGATACTATATCACATTTCCTTTGGCTTATATCAAAGTCTTCACTTTGATAATCCCATCACGACTAAATCGTGATTCCTTGAACTCTTTAAACTTCTTCAAAGATTTTTCTATTTACCTTATTAAGTGAACACATTAGCGTCAACTTAAATCGTTGGTAAAACAAAATGATCAAGCTATTTTGGATCGATGATTTACAACCTCGATCTCCTTTTCAACCAAAAGGGCACGAGACATCTTGCTTTGAGTACAAGATACGCATATACCATAAACAATCTAATGGTTTCAAGAGTACTCGATAACTCTTTTTCTTGGTGCTAATCCGCCATGGGAAATTGTGGAAGATTATGTGTACCGTGTTTGGGATCATTTTGGAATTGATAGGGTGTCATTCCTTGACAATGGTGTCTTTATTGTTCGGTTTTCTTCGTCTGGTGGTAAAGACGCTCTATTGAAATCTGGGTATTACATGTTTGATAATAAACCAGTTGTTGTTAAACCATGGGTCAAGGATATGGAACTGATTAAGGAGAAAGTTGCGATTGTGCCTGTGTGGGTCAAACTCCATGGTATTCCCCTGAAGTTTTGGGGAGCATGTTTGCCTAAAATAGCCAATTTGGTTGGTAAATATGTTAAAATGGACTTGGACACTCAGGATAAAATTGGCCTGAGTTATGCTAGAGTAATGATTGAGGTTCCTATGGATGAAAAGCCTGTTGAGAAGGTAAAATTTCTGGATGAATCTGGGGCCGTGGTGACTGTTATTGTGGACTATGAGTGGTGCCCTGTCTCCTGTGCAAGTTGCAAGGGGATAGGTCATGAAGCTTCTCAGTGCAGGAAACCTGGTGCTAAGAAGAGGGTACGTGGCCATGAACCTAAGAAGGCTTCTAACCCTCAGCAGAGAACTGAATGGAGGCCTATTGTGAAATCAGTGCCTGTGCCTACTGGTGTTCAAACCCCTCCTATTCTTACTCCTACTAATTTTCCCCCTTTGCATCAAGTTAGGAGCTCTCCTGTTGTTAAGTCTACCCCTGTGAAGCAAATTATTAGGCTTAATAGGCAGGAGGGAATGGTGGGTGTGAAATTGTCTGGTAAATTTAGCAACTATACTTTCATGGATGCTCTTAAACAGAATGTAGTTGTTAATGAACAGGTCATGGAAAGTGGCAAGGATCCTCCTCAATCCAGTGCCCATGCATAGCATTGGATTTTGGAATGTTAGGGGTCTTAATGACCTGAATAAGCAGCGTGTAGTGAAGTGGTTTATGCACAATAATGGGGTGGGTTTGTTTGGCTTGCTTGAAACAAAGCTTAAACCTGGTACTCTTTTAAAACGTGATACCTCTATTTGTGATGATTGGAGTGTCTCCACTAACTGCAGCTGGCATAAGGGTGGTAGAATTTGGATTTTGTGGAAACCTACATTCTTTGATATTCAGTTTCTTTCTTATAGTGCACAACACATTCATATGTTGGTTTCTTCTAAGTCTGATGGGAAAACTTTCTTGCTTACTATGATCTATGCCTTCAATGGTTTATATGAAAGGGTTAAACTTTGGAATATCCTTAAGGGGATTGCTGGTGAGTGCAATGACCCCTGGCTATGGCTTGGGGATTTTAATACTGTATTGTCCCTTGTAGAAAGACTTGGTGGGACTACTTCTGATGCTGAAATGGAACACTTTCAGGATTGTGTGTCTATTTGTGAAATGGAGGATATTCCAGCTACTGGTGCTTTGTTTACTTGGTCCAATAAGCAAGGCCCTAGTGATAGAGTTTATAGTAGGTTGGATAGAGCTATGGGGAATCAAAGGTGGATGGATAATTTTGGTACTAGTCTTGCTCATTTTCACCCTGAGGGGCTCTTTGACCATTGTCCTTGCACAATAATGGATAAGAATACTGAGCTTGAGGGGAAGAAGAGCTTTAAGTATTTCAATATGTGGGGTAGTGCTCCTACTTTTAAGGAAGCTGTGGCTGTATCTTGGGCTCATGGTTATAGGGGTACTAAGATGTTTGTTGTAATAAAAAAACTCAAAGCTCTTAAGTATGTTCTGAAACAATTGAATAGAGAATGCTTTTCAGACATTGAGAATAACACCAACATTGCTAGTCTGGCCTTGGAAAATATTCAAAAAACCTTGCTTACTAATCCTGGTGACTCTGATCTTATTCAGCAACAGGTGGATTTATCTCATGATTTAAAAGAGCTTATTGCTGCTAGGGATAGCTTTCTCATTCAGAAGGCTAAAATTCAGTGGTCTTTGGAAGGGGACCTTAATACCTCTTATTTTCACCATATCATAAAAAAGAGGATGATGCTTAATAAGGTATTCCAAATTGAGGATAAAGATGGTAATGTCTGTACTGAGGGGAGCTCTATTCAGGCTGCTTTTTTGGACTACTATATGGATTTGCTTGGATTTCATACTGCTACTACTGAGGTTAATGTTAATGTTGTTAGAAGGGGGACATGTTGTTCTGAGGAGCATTGGAATATCTTGGCTCAGCCTGTCACTCCTGATGAGGTGAAGAGTTGTATTTTCAGCATCCCTAAAAATAAGTCACCTGGTCCAGATGGCTACTCTAGTCAATTTTATAGGGATGCCTGGGAGATTATTGGGGGTGATGTTTGTGCTGCTGTTTGTGATTTCTTCTCTACTGGGAAGATGCTGGCACAAATAAATTCTACCATTATCACTTTAATTCCTAAGACTGAGAGGCCAACTACTGTCAAACATTTCAGGCCCATCTCTTGCTGCAATGTTCTTTACAAAGCTATCTCCAAGATTTTGTGCAATAGGTTGATCAGGGTGTTACCTGATATTATTAGCAAGAACCAGGGTGCTTTTGTGAAGGGTCGAAGTATTCTTGAAAATATTTTGATTTGTCAAGATCTTGTAAGGATGTATCATAGAGGAAGAGTCTCACCCAGATGTATGTTTAAGCTTGATTTACAGAAAGCTTATGACTCTATTGAGTGGTCTTTTGTGGATCAAATGTTAGTAGCCTTGAGATTCCCTGAGAACTTTAGGCTACTTATTATGGTCTGCCTCTCTTCTCCATCTTATACTCTCAATTTGAATGGAGCCCATTTTGGTTATTTTAAGGGTAGAAGGGGCTTAAGGCAAGGGGACTCTATATCCCCTTTACTTTTCTGTCTGTGTATGGAGTATCTAACAAGGATTATGAATTTTGCAACTACTCAGTGGTATTTCAGGTATCACCCCCTCTGCAAGAGCCTGAAGTTAACTCATTTGTTATTTTTGATGATCGCTTATGTTCAAAGAAAGGGGATGTACAATCTATAATGCTTATTTCGAGAGTTCTAGCTACTTTCTCTGCTGCATCTGGTCTTAAGGTTAATCCATCCAAGTCTGAGGTGGTTTTTGGTGGTGTAGCTGATGAATTGAAGGATGACATTACCCAGGTTTCAGGATTCCAGGAGGGCCATCTCCCTTTCAAGTACTTGGGTGTACCCATCCAACCTGGTAGGCTTACTAAATCTGACTGTAATGTCTTGTTAGAGAGGATTGTGGCTAAAATACGAGGTATAGGAGCAAGGAAACTTAGTTATGCAGGAAGGATTATCCTTATTAATTCTGTGCTCAATACACTTCATAATTATTGGGCATCTATCTTCCTTATTCCTAAAGGGGTTATCAAGAGGATTGAAGCTATTTGTAGGAACTTCTTATGGAGTGGGGAATCTGATTATGGCAGAACACCTTTGGTGTCATGGCATGGAATTTGCTGCAGTAAGAAAGAAGGTGGACTGGGCATAAAGAATGCTGGGGTGTGGAATACTGCAAGTGTAGGAAAACTTGTGAATTGGTTACATACTAAAGCTGATAGACTTTGGGTCCTATGGATTGATCATGTTTATTTAAAAGGGGCACAGTGTGATACTTATATTCCTTCTCCTGATTCCAATTGGAACTGGAGAAACATTTGCCGTGTTAAGAGGTTGATGGAAGGTGGTTTTCAGAATGGTTCTTGGATAGCTACCTCTGGTGGCTATTCTGTTGGTGCAGGATACCAATGGTTGCAGGGAACCCACCCCCCTGTTCCTTGGTATAAAGATGTTTGGGATACTTGGATCTTACCAAAACATTCAGTGATAGGCTGGTTAATTCAGAGGAAAGCCCTAAATACTAGGGTAAAACTTTACCAGTTGGGCTTCTGTATGTCTAATAGCTGTGTTCTTTGTGAAGTCATGGAGGAAACTCATGAACATCTGTTTGGGGAGTGTGCTTATAGCTCTCAGGTGATAGATGGACTGGAGCAGTGGCTCTGTCTTCGAATAAGTGGTCCCATGCAGCACTATTCGAAGTTTCAGAGGAGGATTTGCAGAATGATTAGGTTGGCTGTTTACTATATGCTGTGGACTGAACGCAATACGTGCAGGCTGGCACTCCAACTTCGCAGACCTGAGCAATTGGTAGCAGTTCTGAAAAAACAGCTGCATTATAGAATTGTACATCATGTACCTTCTGTAATGCAGCAATCTGATTGTGCTTGGCTTAGTTGTTTAGCAATTCAATGTAATTTGTGTACTTAGTCTTGCTAGAAAATGATAGAATTATGCTGATTTGTAATATCCTTTGGACGTTTCATTATTTTATAAAATGCTCACATGTTACCAAAAAAAAAAAAAAAAAAAAAAAAAAACTCTTTGCGTTCATCATTCCAAAATTTAAGGTTTAATCTTGGGTTACCAATTTGAGTCTTGCATCATCTTCATGATATATCATTCTAGTTTGGTTTAGAATATTATCACCTTGATAATGGGCTAGCCATACATCAAATTGTGGTGTATAGGGTCACAAAAGTGAAACCTCTTTTGTATCTTAACAAGTTTGTATTCTTATTTAGAGTTTATGTACTTAATAGTCACAATTAAGTATAACTCCAAACCCGAAAACTAGATTTAGTACACAATGACTCTATCTCTCGACTTCATTGTTGCTAGTCATCATATTCTAATCATCCCATGTGTCAAACATAATGATGAAAACCACCACCGGTTTCTAATATTGACGAAGTAGTACTAGCAAAATTTTATGTCAATCAAATAAACATTTAAAGAAGAAGGTCCCATTAGATGTCCCACAACTAACTTGTTGATTCTTCAATAATTTGGGGTAGTTTTCTTTCTCGTGTCCAACATTTAAGACAATGGAAACTTTATCGGTCGGGATTGATAGGTTTAGTATCGTCATTCTCAACAACTTTACTTTTAACATTACCTTGTATCAATTCCATTATAATCTTTACTTCTGAACCTCCTCCTCATCTTAACGGTTTAAGAGAATGCTCCCACTCATTTCAATGAGTCTTTGCTTTGAGAAGCAAAATTGAATTCATGAAGATTGCTCTTCATTTGTTCGTTTTAGTCTTAAAACTTTTATTGAAGTGGTTGCGTTATTTTGGTCAATTACGAATTCTGACAAAACTAATTACCAAAACAATTTATCGCTTCAAGGTACTTAATTCAATTAAGTATATGAATAACAATCCATTGTAAGTAGATGTGTTAGTCAAGAATCAAAAACCTGTTTGATAATGAATAACTTTAATCTATACTCTTTACAAGAGATCCTTAGCAATGGTTCATTTGAGGTTTTAGAAGAAAATTCAAATTTTGTCTTTAGTTACGATTTTTTAATGGAGATTTGAATCAAAAATCGAAATGATATCGTATATGAATTGTGGTGAAGAAATAGAACAATATGATAACGGAATAGTGGAAAACTTAACATTTATCGTTTTATTAGTACTTGTAAATAATAAGTAAAGCATTTACATAGTGACCTCTACCCAACTATGATAAATGATTCCAAGATCCAAATTCATATTAACTTGGGCACAGTGTGGCCGATACATCCCTTATCAATATAACTCGGTGGATTAACTCTTTAATCGATTCTACTTTTAGAACTCTTGGTCGATAAAATTACATTAACATTTATCTTTAGCCCAAAACACATCCGACAAGGGCACGGTGTGGCCGATACATCCCTTATCAAAAACTTTTGTTGAGTTCAACCCAAATTTCGAATAAATGTGTCCATGATCCAAATCCACATCAACTTGGGCACGGTGTGGCCGATACATCCCTTATCAACATGAATTCGGTGGATAGACATTTATCACCCACTTCCCCTACGTAACAAGGTTTGTACCCCGGTGTGGCCGAGTGCACTCCCTCACGAAATAGCTTTTCAAGGTTTCTACTATTTGGTAAGGCTAAGTCTCAATTGTTTATTTTAGCGAGAGGTCATGTCAATTTATTATCTATCACGCTTTAAGTGAACTAAAGCGGTGAACTACGATAATTATAATTGACACGGTCGATATACTCGATTAAAAGATGATGCATGTTTTAGTTATCGCGATTTAGCGATGCATGCAACATATAAATAAAATACAAAGCATAAAAGTAAAATCCTAGTATGGCCTTCCTAAAATAGAAAATCTAATTAACTATTACATATTCGGAAACCAACTCCATTGGTCCCTTGTACTTCGGTTGAGGCACGCATCTCGAGGTAACACCTTCTTTAATGTATTTCCTTCTTGAGTGACATCGTCTTCAAGAAACTCCGAAATAAATAAATTACATAACAAATTACATAATTTCCTATTATACATTTGTAATTAAAATAAAATAAATCTATTAAATTACAAAACGGTGATACGAGATCACAATAAATTACAACTGAATCGATATTCCCATACATTTCGGGTAATACCATTTAAAAACTAAGACCATACTAAGTAAAAATTACATAAAATAAAATTATGACAATCATAAATAAAATGCAGCATTATAATATGTATGAACATGCCCAATATTATGCTAAATCGCCTTTTAAGGAGCCAATATCGTATATTACACGGTTTTTACGGATTTGCGTGATTCAACGTTTTATAATCACAAAAATTACATAAATTCATATTTATGCACAATTTAATTACCCTAACTTCTTAGGACTCAAAATTAGTCTCCACTAACTATTTGACCATAATTAACTCATATTTCTTAATATTGTTCATAAAAAGGACTCAAAATTACAATAAAATGTTATAAACTTCAAATAAATTACAAAAATTTCAAATAAATTTGAAATTTGAAATTTAAACTCATGAACATTCTGGAAAAATACCATGACACTCATAATGTTCAATAACTTAGGTTAAAAATTTCGAAAGTTATTGGGAAAAACAATGTTGCGGTTTATAGGATTTATCAATAAAAATCATAAAAACATGAGAAAAATTATATTCATCAAATTTTCAATTTTAGATCTGAAAAAGATAATAAAAATTCAACATGTGACGTTTTTCCTTAGTCATGAAGTATGTTTTAGCAATTTTTCACTAATTAAGTCACTATTTATGCTATTTTTCATCAAAAATTCATAAATCATGCATGAAGACTTCATTATAGCCTATTATTTTACACACATCTTGTAAAATTCAATGTGACAACATACTAAATTTGTATGACCAGATTCGAAATATTTCTCATATTAACCTATTTTTCATCTAAATCCGATTTTTATCATGAAAAATCCATTTTTCGGGCATAAGAACTCATAAAATTATGAAAATTTACAGATCATCTAAAAATAATATATGTGAAAACATATCCAAAAACCACAGGAAAATTCGAAGTTTATCTAATTTTCGTCCAAAAATGACATTTTTATCATAAAAATCACATTTTAATGCCAATATTATATAAAATGAACAATAAAATCCATAAATTAACCAAAATATCCTAAATACATTTTAGGATCAGAAACTTTAACATGCATAAATTATTTTCGTGATATATCATAATATCACAAATTTACAAGTTTTGTTTGTTAATCATATAACTCGGAAAAACAATAACCGATTTGCATGCAAACAACCTTGTGCTCATGATACTGCTTTTTGGAAATCTAGATCTCTTTACTTAACATATTCTTATATGTTTCAAATTTATTTAGTCATAAAATAAATTCTAGATATTATGCATGCAAACTAAAATAAAAGGAGATAAGAAAATCAATTTCTCACCAAATAAATTTCGGTCAAATGGGCACCAACAAGATCTCCTTCTTGTTAGTTCTTGAGCTTTCCAATATTGGATGAACATACATGACCTCAAAATAGAAGCCCTCCAATTAGTAGCACCCAAGACTATCCCTTAAACCCACAAACTAATATGTACTAGATATTTATATTGTGGTTTACCTTAAAATTGATTACTAATCCTCATATATTACATTGTTAATTTTAGTAATCTTTTGAACAAATTTGAATCAAAAATTCATCCTTTTTGATGAAGATTAAAGAGAGAATAATTCATGAACTTTTGCATGTGTTTTGAATGGTAGAGTTTGATAGAAAATAAAAGAACAAAAGCACTCATCAAGTAGTGAGGCCACCGGTTTTGGTGAGGCAAACGGACCAATATATGGTCCTTCACTTTTCATTTTGTTCTTTTCTATACCTTAGGCTTGTAAGGCTAGTTGTAGGTTAGTGATCATTAGCTTATTTTATCTCATAAAATAATTCACCCACTAACTCCCTTCACACTCTTTATTTCGGTCCATCTATATAAAATGGACTACCATTTTATTTTTGTCAATTTGTCATTTGTCACACAATATGTCACATGTAGTATGATACATGTTACTAATTAATTAAATGCATATTTATCACATAAATATCATTTTATAAATTAATTAAATTACATTCAACAAATTGACTAGTGATACTTGATCACATAAATAAAATGGGTCATAAAATTATAATTCACAATATCTTGTAATTATAATCAACCATTCATTCTTATCTTTATTGTTTCTCAAACAATAAACAATTTTAGTAATAAAGCATTTTATTTACCAAAATAAATCTTATTCAATCCCATTACAATAAGATATCAATATTCTCTCTCACAAATTGAATTGTTCAATTTTAAGGAATTAATTAATCTGTATCGGTATACAATTAATTAACCTTTTCAATTAAGGGAATCGTCCTTTAGGTGTGACCTCAAGGGATCAACTGATCACCACCGTCGCACGACAGCAATGTCAAACTCTAGCCAGCCAATCATTACCGATATGTGTGGACCAGTTCACTATATATATTATGTATCATCCCTTCCGTATTCTTGTAATGAGATTTAATAATGATATTTAAATCATATGATCGCACTATTGTTGAGGACACATTTCCCAACACGGTCACTCGAGCCAATGTATATCAAATAGACAATAATGAAATGTACTTTATTGAATAAGTTTAAGTGATTACATAACAAAACCAACTGTAAAGTAAAACACAACTGTTCTCAAACTATAAACCAACTAAGTGAAACAGTCTTAACAAACACAGCGGAAGACTAAAGACTCTGATATGTGTTGATTCCATCCTCAGCTAGATCTCGCGCGTATCCAAGATATACCTGTCAAACAACTGCTCACCACCCCCGAATGGATCACCACAGTTTTTAAAACATTTAAACGGGGTCAGTACTTATTACACATAACAAACAGATGCAATAAAACAATACCACAACCAATTCAATCAACCCAAACTCCATCACACCACCACACACCTAACTACACACACCTAACTACACACTAAAGTGTGTAGCCCTGCCAGATTACCCATCGCAACAGGTAATCCTCGCCGCCAATGGGGGACCGCAGCCGTTCCCACGTAAGCCCCGCTCATCTCATTCGAGCGATTAACCCATGTTCATTAATGTGCACATCCCTTCTGTGCCGGTTCCACAGAAGGCGAATCAAGGGCGTGAAGTCACTCCCGCAAGTGACTCCACTCAACCGAGGACGCACCTCAAGAACCACAGATAAACAATCACAACCAATCACAATATACAACATAATCACCAATTATCAATTCCAATACGATACAAACCAACAACAATTATCAACCATCAACAACATTATGTAATCAATACTGAGTAGGGAAACCCTACCTGAAATAGCAATCACCAAGATCATCACAATTAGCTAAGCATAATCGTTCTTCAAAGAAATCACCTCCTATAAACACACAATCATACAACCACAATCTAACATCAACAATACTCCCCAAAACCCCCCAAATTACCCAATTAGGGTTTCAACTAAAATCAAAGAAACAACATAAAAAATGTACAAGGATCATACCCTCGACACGACGAACTCAACGGCGTAAAGAACGCGACGATCCGACCACCTTAGCCTTCGGGATTTGTTAATAACGTGACGAATGAGAACTAGGTAACTCTTTTCCCTTATCTTGAAAGGTTTTAAGAAGTAAAAATGATTAAGAACAATGACGGAAGCCTTTTACATAAATCTCGCGTTATTAAGAAAACCCGGCTAAAACAACCCGTAAAACACACTTACTCGATCGAGTAAGTAACTTACTCGATCGAGTAAGTAACTTACTCGATCGAGTGACCCTTACTCGATCGAGTCCCCAACGTACTCGATCGAGTACCCAACATGCAGACTCTGTTTTGCGTAAAAAACTACTTACTCGATAGAGTAAGTCCTACTCGATAGAGTACCTATAGACATAGAGAACTGTAGTATTACAGTCTTCCCTCTTTAAAAAGAACTTCGTCCCCGAAATTTAAACCCATACTAAAAAACAAACGTACTAACTCGATCAAGACACAACAACGCAACTAAGAACTCAAAACAAACCCCAACCTATAAAACATAAACTCTTAACACCAACTCCACCAACTATGCATGGCTTACGATATCGTATCACCTACATTATAGTCTCTCTCTACACTAGCTCTATACACTACCAATTACCATCCACAAACGCTGCTAGTTTCGTAACATATTATCCACTAGAAAATCCATTATCAAGACACGCATAAACATCAAATGGAATGTTACCTTCTACCACCCTTAAAAGGAACTTTGTCCTCAAAGTTTACTCCCACTCATTACATCATCATCCAACTGTCAACTATGAACTCATAAACATCATCACCCAACTGTCAACACTATCGAAGTTGATACCCGTCATTGTGAGTACCAAAAATAATATTTATAATACCTATTAAAACTAACAAAAGCTAGTGGTAACAGGGTCGAACCACAGGGAGGCGAATGTAATTAATAATTGTCTAAATTTAGTCCTAAGGTAACAGTGTGTGGGGGTTTGCTTTGATTTGGTCTATAGCTAAGGCAATAACAGTAAAAGCAAACGAAAGAAATGTATTAAATCAAATATAAAGAAGGGTACTAGGATGGTCGGTTCACTATAGTTTCAGCGGCAGCATACTAAGTAGGTCTAAATCAAACACATGAGGCGGGAAAACAAGAGGTCCTCTCGGTCCACTCTTAACAAGTAGCATCTTTCGATCTCGCTACGGGTCCCTAATATCACTAATACTGACTCTCGTCCTGAAAAGCGACTAAAAATCTAAACGATACCTATCTTTCGATCTCAGCATAGTTTAGTCATTTTAATTGGTAGTCTAATAACCTTCCCTATCTTTCGATCTAATGGGTCAGTCAATTACTAAGCATTCAACTAGTCGCATGCATTCGATTTGTCGAATTTAGCAGTAAAGACAATTAAAACGAAACAAAACCTCACGAGGCCAGTCGATCGACAAGGTTGGACGGTCGATCGACCATGGCGCGATTCAGGGTTACCAAATTCTAATGCCGCCTACACTATAATTCCCCTATATCCTAGCACGATGAAATTAGCTACTCATACTAGGAATGATAACAACAATAAAATTGACTAATAAATCTACTGAATTCATGCTCGAAACAATTAAACAAATAAATAACATAAAACGATAATATTGGCTTTGGAAACTGACTAGCAGTTTCTATACTATGAACGAAATATATAAGCAATAAAACTGAATAAAAATTGAGGGAATACCGAATGAAATTGCAGAGAAAGGATCCAGAACCGAATGCAAAAAGTAAATTGTATTGAAGATCAGATAAACGTAAAACCCTAAATTACTGATGATAGAACTAATAAAATCTGAATGTTTGCTGCCTAATATCAAGTTACGTTATATAGGAATATAACGCAACTCTTTATTCCAAAACCTAACGTACAATGGGCTTCCTTTTCCTCGATCTTTTAATTCACGTCTGAATTACGGCTTGGTCGATCGACCATGCAAGGCAGTCGATCGACTAGACTACAGTGTACAGTAGCTCCTGTAAGTCGTGGGCTGGTCGATCGACTAAGGGTAGCGGTCGATCGACTGAAGTAGCTAATACTTGACTTCTAAGTTCTCGTGGATTTGTCTTTCGGGCCTCGGAATGCGCACCAAGCTCGTTCCTTGAGTAAATACTTCACGTCAAATGCAGTGCGAGATACTCGGGGACGGATTTAGATCAATATCTACTCATTTCCGCAAAAATCTGCAATATTACATAAAAATGCGAAAGTAGACGAAACGGGGCAAATAGTAGCCTTAAACTACATAAATGAGCTCTGAAATGCGTGTAAAATAGGGTGTAAAACATCATATAAATGACACGCATCAAACTTCCCCAAACCAAACCCTTGCTTGTCCCCAAGCAAGAACAAGACTCGATCCTAAAACCTAATGGAACGAGTTCAATCTCAGAGCAAAATGCACAAGTAAAACCTAAACCAATTTAATGCACAACCAACAATCAATTAAAGATGTGAATCATGCAAACGAGTTATGTAGTCGTCAATAACTGCTGAACCGTCAACTGTAGAGACTTATCAAATTGGACACTCACGGGTCGCTCAAATCACTCAATAAATACAGGTGAATATATGTAAAAGATAGAAAGAATTCATTTTGTTAGTGACACTCACCTAACTACGACCTATAAGAACATGCCTGCAATATAATATGAAAGTAATCTCTACAACCGTACATATGCATTCCAACCGAACAAATGACCATGACACATGCCGAGGTAAATATGGATATGTGAGGTATGGGTAAGAAAAGGCAGAACATTTATGGGAATGTGGGGGTATAGGTGATCAAGCTAGTACCGAAACAACACCATATGACAACATCCTTCTTCTTGCTCAAAATTCAATCAATATGGTGCTGTAGCAAGCACAAAACTCACAATCTCCGTAATAAATCAACTCCCCATAAGATATAAATGAAACATGGGAGCAAAAATCGCCGTCTAATAAAGACTTGAATCATGCGAATTGATTTCTTTTCTTTCTCGGGCCTCGGCCGATCGACCAGAATTGGCAGTCGATCGACTGCCTCTACAGTACAGCACTCTTTTTTTTTTCTTTTCCGAATCATTTTTTTCTCTTTTTTTTCTTTTGTTTCTTTCTTTCCCTTTTTCATTTTCCCAACGACACCTCAAAAAGAGCATAGCTACCAAAAACGAAGTAACAATCCCAAAACTAAACTACTAGCTTGACAAGGGCAGGCTAAATGTAGGATGTAGTTAATGGGACAAAAAGGCTATTTTTGGCAATGTGGAGCTTATGGGTAAAATAAGAAAATAGGATTACCTCTTCCACATGTGTCAACAAACCACGAACCCGAATTCATACAGGTATTAAGTAGATTAAGTTCATATTTATGCAAATTAATGTAACATGTCTCATAAGGAGTAACTACTCACAATCCTAGATGAACTGGTCATAGATGTCACCAGTTATAGGCTCTAAACCTCAGAAAATGATGTAGTTTGCCAAAAATCTAAGTCAAGTCTCAAGTCCAGCAAGAATTTAATGAAAACTCGTAGACTATGCAAATGATTCTACTAATAACATGTCAATTAGCAAGGCTTAGGCATAAAATAGCTGAAAATGCAATGTCATCATTGAAATACTATCGTTCCGACTCGACCTATATGCTAAAATAAACGTGCATTTTGAATTTTTGAAATTTTCAATTTTTTTGATTTTCTGTATATATAAGAGAAATGAAATAACAATGCAAGACAAAATGTAAACATGAATGCAAGCAAATGAAGTGCGACGCAAAACCCTTCCCCAAACCAAATCGCACAATGTCCCCATTGTGCAAAATCATGTAATGAAGAAAAGGAAAACGGGAATTGCGAGAAAAACTATAAAGGACATGAAGTAAGGCTTAGAAACTCACAAGACTTTAAGCGCAGCAAAAGGAAACCTCCCCAAACCAGCGTGAGCTAGGAGGTTTCAGTAGCTAGCAGTGCTACCATAAGTACCTGAAAAGACAACATATACCACGCGTAAAACCAAGAAAGCAATGTGGAAACGGTAATTATGTGCATAAGATGAAGTAATTGAAGAAAACAGAATTATGTTGGAAAATAAAGAGGAGGAAAGACTCCCTCGATTCCACAGAACGACCAAACACAGCAGGGGAAAGGTCGTAAACAGGTACAGCAGCGACAACGGTCGATCGACCTGATGTGACCATAATTAGCGCATATTTAGCCTCCGAATTAGCCTTGTTCCCATGCTTTTTAGTGCATATTTGGGTCATTTATTGTCTTTAGTTCTTTGTTTTGCATATTCTTTGAGATTTTGATCCATTGGTAGGAAAGGAGTGAAAATCTTGCATTTTCATGGCAAAACGAGACTAAATTGATTGAATTCAATGACCAAGCATCAAGGAGAGACAAGATTAGAAGGCCTTTGTACATATTATGGTAGATGAGCAATGTTGAGGAAGGATCCTTGCAACCCCAAGGAAATCCCCAAGGATTTTATGAAGAAAAGGGAAGAAAAGAAGAAGAAACAATGCCGAGCTACAATCCGAGCGGATTGCCTTGAATCCGCCCGTCCTCCACAGCACAATCCGTGCGTCTTCTACCAAAGACGCCCGGGTAAGCAGCCACCAGAATCCGGCCATCTTCTCCCAAAGACGCCCGTTTTCCCCTGCTACAATCCGCCCGTCCCGACACCAATACGCCCGGATTCCAGCCCAGCACGAATTCGTCTCTTAAAGCTTCAAAGAAAGAAGCCCTTCATTCGAAAAATACTGGCTTCTCCCTGCTCATTCTAAAAAGTGTAATTACTAGTTTAGCCCTTAGTTAACCCTAATGCATCCACCTAATTTCCACTATAAATACCCCATTAGTCTAATTAGAAGAGGATGTTCTTCTTATCAATTATTAGAGTAGTTAATATCAATCAAATCTCTCTTTAGTATTGTAATCAAGTTTTAATACAAGTTTTATTTCCTTAATCTCTCTTTTGTTCATCCTTTATTTTGGGTAATTGAAGATTATTTGGGTTATTATTGGGAGATTGACAACCTCTCAATCAAGCATCAAGTACTTCTTTTATTCTTTGCTTTATTATTGGAATCATTAGTAGGTATAATTCTCTTAATCCCTTTTTAATTATTGTTAATTACTTTCATTTGTTCATCATGTTTCATTTTGTTGGTATGATTGACAACCTTGCTAGCATGATCAACATGATAATGAGTGAGTAGTGACCTAGCTAGGGTTAATGGGTAATTAGGGGAAACCAACATGGGGAATGATTCATGCTTAAATTAATATGCTTTCATGGTTTATTTGCTTACTTGTTTTGATCTCAACTCATGCACATGTTATGTTTGATGAAATGTGAGCCTATGAATCCTTGCATTTTTTACCCATCACCTATCTTTTCAATGAGACTTGTAAGACATAAACCAACTCGAGTCTCATTAGACCATGTATGTTGTTGAGTAGGAAAGAATAAGTCGACTTGTAGGTGTTGTACAATCTAATCGATTCGGCTCCGGGACCCAAACTTTCCTAGGATTATAAGATATAACCCAACTTAATCCATCACAACAATAATTGCTTGCTTATAATTTGAGAACATGTTTGTATGATCAATTCCCATGATTCCCCTATGACCCCATGACACCCTAGTGCTTTTTATCAATTGTTTACAACCCTTTTATTTCATCTTGCTTATTTACTTTCATTGCTATTTAGTTAGTGACCTTCTACATCAACCCAAATTGTGACACCCCTAAGACACCACTAGTTTCAATAGAAATCTCATCTCAATTCCCGTCCCTTGGGATCCGACCTTTACTTGCCTCTTTACTAATTGTAGAGTTATTTGTGAAGCTATAAATTGTGTTTTGATTCAGACGTGACCCAACGACAACATCTATTCAATTGTGAACACGAAACGGACCGATCACGACCATAGCAGGCAGTCGATCAACCAGAGTGAACAGGAACAGAAGCTCCTAGAAGTCGCACCTCAGTCGATCGACCATGGTAGGCGGTCGATCGACTGGAAATACTGCTGTAACTTCCTGATTTCTTTAATTAGCTCGAGAACTTGAGCTAATATGGTCTAAAAACCTGCAAATGCACATAATAATGCGCCCAAAATTGCGCAAAACCCAAAGCAATAGTCTAAAGTGTTTAAAAATCCCAAATAAACTTAAAATGCGAAGTCTCGCGCACACAACACTATAAATAAAAAGGTTCAACGAAAGCAATAAAATGTATAGTTCTTGAAAAAGTCTTAATCAACTAATAGTTGATCAAGAACGGCCACGGAATGGCCCACTTTGCTGGCTTCTGGCTACAAGAGGTAGCCTCAACAGTGCTCATCTTCTCAGCGGCACTCTTCTTAATTCCAATATCCGTCAAGCTCAACGGATCAACATGTCGGATATCTTCCCACTCAATGACCTCCTCTGACTCGTCGGAATCCAAATCGAACTCCGTTGCTTTGACTGGCTCATCCTCGGGCTCCTCATCAGTGCCATAGCTAAGGCATCCTAGACCACCGCTTTGAACAATCGGCTCCTTCACAGCAGGAGCAACATGTGGCTCTTCCTTCTCCAAACCAGCTCCTGCAATATCTAAAACAGAAGAGTCTTCCTCCACTTTGCTCCCAATCTGGGGCGGAGGTGTCACAACAGGAGTAGGGGTAGAGATAGGCATATCAGGAAGTATAAAATAAGATTTCCTTTCAGAAACCATATTACAAGTTACGGGCCACATGGGGTCTTTCTTCCTAGCCGTCTGGGCAAAGACAATGGAATGCTTGCCTACCTTAAAGGTCAAAGTACCTGAACCAACATCAATAACTGCACTAGCAGTGTGCAGGAATGGTCTACCTAGTATGATAGGTATGTGGGCATCTTCGGGCATATCGAGCACAACGAAGTCAACAGGGAAGAAAAACTTCCCTATTTGCACGGGAATGTCCTCTAAGACTCCTATTGGCTGAACCGCAGAGCGATCGGCCATCTGTACTGTCATGTTGGTCACTGCAAACCTAGTCAATTTGAGCTTCCTAGCATGACTCAAGGGCATTACACTAATACTGGCTCCTAGGTCACGTAAGGCTTTCTCAATAGGAAAGGTGCCAATATTACATGGGACTGAAAAACTACCCGGGTCTTCTAGCTTAAGGGGTGCAGTATGGGTCAAATAAGAGCATGCCTCCTCAGTGAGTGCGACATTGTGCACAGTTTCAAGTGACTTCTTTTTAGATAAAAGTTATTTCATGAATTTCATATAAGCAGGCACTTGATTTACTAACTCGAGAAAAGGAACTTGTACATTTAAGCTACGGATAACATTTTCAAATTTATTAAATGATACATGTTCCTTCGTCGGCACTAATCTCTCCGGATAGGGGGCTTAAAGTAGCAACTTAGCCCTCTCCTCTAAATCTCTCATGCCGGCATCGGTGGACTTAGGCTGGAAGTCCACAACCTTCTCCTTGTTATATCTTGACCCTTCTTTAGACAGTCTCAAATGTGAACCATTAATCAAGAAAGGGTCGTACTTCGGAACCGGAACGGACCCATCAGCAGTCGGGTCTGTCCTCAATATTTTCGGGGCAGTCGTACCCCGAAACAAGTGATCCCTCAAGTTATTTGGCATTAGAGGACGAAAAGAATCACCTTCAGCAGCAATCTCAGTCGATCGACCAGGTTGGTCAGTCGATCGAATGACTTCAACAGGACCAGAAGCTACTGTTTGTCGCACTTTGGTCGATCGACCGGGTATGTCAGTCGATCGAATGACATACCTGCTGATCGTCTTTTTCTTGTTTTTATTCGCCACTGCCTTCTTCTTGCTTGTTTCCGCCTCATCTTTTTCAGTGACATCCTCAACCATAATGGGCCCATCAAGGGTAGACCCACTCCTCAAAGTGATAGCATTAAGGGTCTCTTTTTGGTCCGTCTGCGTTGGTAAATGTCCCGGAGCTCGAGTTGTATTCTTGCTAGCCAATTGGGCAATTTGGCTCTCCAACATCTTCATCCCGGCCTCTCTAGCCTGGGATTCCTTCAGCAACAAATTCTTCAACTCATTGAAATCAAAACCTTGGGCTTGTTGCTGCTGCTGTGGGACATACGGAGGCTTTTGAAACTGTTGTTGCTTATGAGGGGGCACATAGTTCTGCTGCTGCTGCTGCTGTGGAGGTTGAGTCGGATTTAAGAAATTTTGGCTACTCCACCTCAAGTTTGGGTGGACATTCGGGTAATAGTATGTGTTTGTCTGCCTATAATGTTGAAAGGCAGCACAAGACTTAAAGGGACTAGGACAATTGTCTGAAACATGTCCCTCAGCTCCACATCTTTTACGAGATGAAAGGACTGATCGAAACAAAAAGCATTTACATGGTAAATCCCCCCTTTTGAAGCTCCTCCCAACTCGTACTTGTCAAATCTCACCGTGAGAGCTTCTAATGCAGCTACCGAAGGAGATTCAGCAGCTCTCCTTTGATTTCCCCTGGAATTCCCATACTCGGCTTTGTGGGTGGCCAAGTCATCAATGATATTCCACCCCTTAGTCTCCCCCGTGTTCTCCTGGAATCTGCCATTTGCTGTCGCGTCCAGGATAGCCCTTTGATCGTCATAGAGCCCATTGTAGAACTGATTGCATAGGCTCCACTTCTCAAACCCATGATGCGGAATGGTTCGCACCAGCTTCTTGAAACGGACCCATGCCTCATGAAAGTTCTCATCAGGACCCTGTTTAAAGCTCGTGAATTGAGCTCTAATAGCATTCGTCTTCGAGGCAGAAAAGTACTTCTTGTAGAATGCCAAGGCCAAAGAATTCCAGTCGGTGATCCCATTAGCAGCTCGGTCCAGGTCTCTGTACCACTCCCTTGCAGCATCGCGGAGTGAGAATATAAACATAGTCTCCTTTATCTGGTCCTGAGTCACACCCGTCGGCGGGGGTATAGAGCAGCAATAATCGATAAATATCTCCATATGCTTGACTGCATCTTCATTTGCAGCACCCCCGAATTGGTTTCTCTCAACCAAGTTGATATAAGAAGGCTTCGGTTCGAATTTCCTATCAGCTCCCGGTAATTCAAACCCCTTTTATAGATTTGCAGCTGTCAGCTCTGAGTGACTGGCTATACTCGCTTCTTCGGCCATGACTGGAAATTCTGGAGATGTGACTATCTCAGCTGAAGAAGTGGAAATGGGTGATGAAGGTGGATCCTCCTCGTATAGCTCATTCTCGTAGTAACTAGACAGAGTACTCAGCTCTTCCTCTGTCGGCAATATCCTAGATGATGGTCTCAACTCACGCAAGGTCTTCTCAATCTCAGGATTGAAAGGTACTAATTCACCACCCTGTGACCTGCGCATAAGAAGAAACTACAAAAAGAATATGAGAATAGTTTAAGGAACGAATGTCCCTTAAACTAAGAAACAGACTAAAATAAAACAACTAGAAATTAGAACAATTGCCTCTCCGGCAACGGCGCCAAAATTTGATACCCGTCGTTGTGAGTACCAAAAATAATATTTATAATACCTATTAAAACTAACAAAAGCTAGTGGTAACAGAGTCGAATCACAGGGAGGCGAATGTAGTTAATAATTGTCTAAATTTAGTCCTAAGGTAACAGTGTGTGGGGGTTTGCTTTGATTTGGTCTATAGCTAAGGCAATAAAAGTAAAAGTAATTTAAAGAAATGTATTAAATCAAATATAAAGAAGGGTACTAGGATGGTCGGTTCACAATAGTTTCGCCGGCAGCATACTAAGTAGGTCTAAATCAAACACATGAGGCGGGAAAACAAGAGGTCCTCTCGGTCCACTCTTAACAAGTAGCATCTTTCGATCTCGCTACGGGTCCCTAATATCACTAGTACTGACTCTCGTCCTGAAAAGCGACTAAAAATCTAAACGATACCTATCTTTCGATCTCAGCATAGTTTAGTCATTTTAATTGATAGTCTAATAACCTTCCCTATCTTTCGATCTAATGGGTCAGTCAATTACTAAGCATTCAACTAGTCGCATGCATTCGATTTGTCGAATTTAGCAGTAAAGACAATTAAAACGAAACAAAACCTCACGAGGCCAGTCGATCGATAAGGTTGGACGATCGATCGACCATGGCGCGATTCAGGGTTACCTAATTCTAATGCCGCCTACACTATAATTCCCCTACATCCTAGCACGATGAAATTACCTACTCATACTAGGAATGATAACAACAATAAAATTGACTAATAAATCTACTGAATTCATGCTCGAAACGATTAAACAAATAAATAACATAAAACAATAATATTGGCTTTGGAAACTGACTAGCAGTTTCTATACTATGAACGAAATATATAAGCAATAAAACTGAATAAGAACAGAGGGAATATCGAATGAAATTGCAGAGAAAGGATCCAGAACCGAATGCAAAAAGTAAATTGTATTGAAGATCAGATAAACGTAAAAACCTAAATTACTGATGATAGAACTAATAAAATCTGAATGTTTTCTGCCTAATATCAAGTTACGTTATATAGGAATATAACGCAACTCTTTATTCCAAAACCTAACGTACAATGCTTCCTTTTCCTCGATCTTTTAATTCACGTCTGAATTACGGCTTGGTCGATCGACCATGCAAGGCAGTCGATCGACTAGACTGCAGTGTACAGTAGCTTTTGTAAGTCGTGGGCTGGTCGATCGACTAAGGGTAGCAGTCGATCGACTGAAGTAGCTGATACTTGACTTCTAAGTTCTCGTGGATTTGTCTTTCGGCCCTCGGAATGCGCACCAAGCTCGTTCCTTGAGTAAATACTTCACGTCAAATGTAGTGCAAGATACTCGGGGACGGATTTAGCTCAATATCTACTCATTTCCGCATAAATCTGCAATATTACATAAAAATGCGAAAGTAGACGAAACGGGGCAAATAGTAGCCTTAAACTACATAAATGAGCTCTGAAATGCGTGTAAAATAGGGTGTAAAACATCATATAAATGACACGCATCAGAAGTATTCTCACACTCCTAGACATTACACTACTACAAGCACGGCCATGACCTTTAATAAAATCAATCACAATAAAGATCCATCCTTAATGCTACACCAACACTCTACTTCCAATTATACTACAACATGCACAACCATAAAACTCTATTTTGTCTCATCCTACTCCTCTTAAGACAAATGTTACGTCCTCGTAACTCACTAATACTAAATCATTTGCTATACTTCCCAAAATCCTCATTACCACCGCATGTCGACGATAACTGACTATAACCTCAACACCTACAACCATTCCCACCTCCAGGTCTCTCTTCCTCTAACAGTTCCCATACCTCAATTCATTCGGCACACCCCCTAACCTATACCACAAAATTCTTAGCATAACCAATACTCCAACTTTTTAATATTACCGCAAAACGGCATACCTCACTATAGAAAGCACATATCACCAAATCATACTCACGGTCCACACTTGTTACACACACCCACACTAGGTCCTCAAGTTCTTTTCTTTCATTACCGCAAAACTCATCCATAGCTTAACATGATACTAATTCCCAACACCCTACACTCACTGTCCCAATAAAAGATTATGAACTATCTGCAGCTTCCAGATCAGTACAACACATGTTCCAATAACTATAAACCAACTAAGTGAAATTGTCTTAACAAACACAGCGGAAGACTAAAGACTCTGATATGTGATGATTCCATCCCCGGCTAGATCCCGCGCGTATCCAAGATATACCTGTCAAACAACTACTCACCACCCCCGAATGGATCACCACAGTTTTTAAAACATTTAAACGGGGTCAGTACTGATTATACAAAACAAACAGCTGCAATAAAACAATACCACAACCAATTCAATCAACCCAAACTCCATCACACCACCACACACCTGACTACAAACTAAAGTGTGTAGCCCTGCTAGATTACCCATCGCAACAGGTAATCCTCCCTGCCAATGGGGGACCGCAGCCGTTCCCACCTAAGCCTCGCTCATCTCATCCGAGCGATAAACCCATGTTCATTAATGTGCACATCCCTTCTGTGGCGGGTTCCACAAAAGGCGAATCAAGGGCGTGAAGTCACTCCCGCAAGTGACTCCACTCAACCGAGGACACACCTAAAGAACCACAGATAAACAATCACAACCAATCACAATATACAACACAATCACCAATTATCAATTCCAATACGATACAAACCAACAACAATTATCAACCATCAACAACATTATTTAATCAATATTGAGTAGGGAAACCCTACGTGAAATAGCAATCACCAAGATCGTCACAATTAGCTAAGCATAATCGTTCTTCAACGAAATCACCTCCTATAAACACACAATCATACAATCACAATCTAACATCAACAATACTCCCCAAATTACCCAATTAGGGTTTCAACTAAAATCAAAGAAACAACATAAAAACTATACAAGGATCTTACTCTCGACACGACGAACTCAATGGCGCAAAGAACGCGACGATCCGACCACCTTAGCGTTCGGGATTTGTTAATAACGTGACGAATGCGAACTACGTAACTCTTTTCCCTTATCTTGAAAGGTTTTAAGAAGTAAAAATGATTAAGAACAATGACGGAAGCCTTTTATATAAATCTCGCGTTATTAACAAAACCCGGCTAAAACAACCCGTAAAACACACTTACTCGATCGAGTAAGTAACTTACTCGATCGAGTGACCCTTACTCGATCGAGTCCCCAACGTACTTGATCGAGTACCCAACAGGCAGACTCTGTTTTGCGTAAAAAGCTACTTACTCGACAGAGTAAGTCCTACTCGATAGAGTACCTATAGACATAGAAAACTGTAGTATTACAGTCTTCCCTCTTTAAAAAGAACCTCGTCCCCGAAATTCAAACCCATACTAAAAAACAAACGTACTAACTCGATCAAGACACAACAACGCAACTAAGAACTTAAAACAAACCCCAATCTATAAAACATGAACTCTTAACACCAACTCCACTAATTATGCATGGCTTACGATATCGTATCACCTACATTATAGTCTCTCTCTACACTAGCTCTATACACTATCAATTACCATCCACAAACGCTGCTAGTTCCATAACATATTATCCACTAGAAAATCCATTATCAAGACACTCATAAACATCAAATGGAATGTTACATTCTACCACTCTTAAAAGGAACTTCGTCCTCAAAGTTTACTCCCACTCATTACATTATCATCCAACTGTCAACTATGAACTCATAAACATCATGGCCCAACTGTCAACACTATCGAACTATTCTCACACTCCTAGACATTACACTACTACAAGCACGGCCATGACCTTAAATAAAATCAATCACAATAAAGATCCATCCTTTATGCTACACCAACACTCTACTTCCAATTATACTACAACATGCACAACCATCAAACTCTCTTTTGTCGCATCCTACTCCTCTTAAGACAAATGTTACGTCCTCGTAACTCACTAATACTAAATCATTTGCTATACTTTCCAAAATCCTCATTACCACCGCATGTCGATGATAACTTACTATAACCTCAACACCTACAACCATTCCCATCTACAGGTCACTCTTCCTCTAACAGTTCCCATACCTCAATTCATTCGCCACACCCCTAACCTATACCACAAAATCCTTAGCATAACCAATACTCAAACTTTTCAATATTACCGCAAAACGACATACCTCACTATAGAAAGCACATATCACCAAAGCATACTCACGCTCCACACTTGTTACACACACCCACACTAGGTCCTCAAGTTCTTTTCTTTCATTACCGCAAAACTCATCCATAGCTTAACATGATACTAATTCCCAACACCCTACACTCACTGTCCCAATAAAAGATTATGAACTATCTGCAGCTTCCAGATCAATACAACACATGTTCCACAAACTATAAACCAACTAAATGAAACTGTCTTAACAAACACAGCGGAAGACTAAAGACTCTTATATGTGATGATTCCATCCCCAGCTAGATCCTGTGCGTATCCAAGATATACCTATCAAACAACTACTCACCACCCCCGAATGGATCACCACAGTTTTTAAAACATTTAAACAGGGTCAGTACTGATTACATAAAATAAACAGCTGTAATAAAACAATACCACAACCAATTCAATCAACCCAAACTCCATCACACCATTATACACCTGACTACACACTAAAGTGTGTAGCCCTGCTAGATTACCCATCACAACAGGTAATCCTCGCTGCCAGTGGGGGACCGCAGCCGTTCCCACCTAAGCCTCGCTCATCTCATCCGAGCGTTAAACCCATGTTCATTAATGTGCACATCCCTTCTGTGGCGGGTTCCACAAAAGGCGAATCAAGGGCGTGAAGTCACTCCCGCAAGTGACTCCACTCAACCGAGGACGCACCTAAAGAACCACAGATAAACAATCACAACCAATCACAATATACAACACAATCACCAATTATCAATTCCAATACGATACAAACCAACAACAATTATCAACCATCAACAACATTATTTAATCAATACTGAGTAGGGAAACCCTACCTGAAATAGCAATCACCAAGATCGTCACAATTAGCTAAGCATAATCGTTCTTCAACGAAATCACCTCCTATAAACACACAATCATACAATCACAATCTAACATCAACAATACTCCCCAAAACCCCCAAATTACCCAATTAGGGTTTCAACTAAAATCAAAGAAACAACATAAAAACTATACAAGGATCTTACCCTCGACACGACGAACTCAACGGCGCAAAGAATGTGACGATCCGGCCACCTTAGCCTTCGGGATTTGTTAATAACGTGACGAATGCGAACTACGTAACTCTTTTCCCTTATCTTGAAAGGTTTTAAGAAGTAAAAATGATTAAGAACAATGACGGAAGCCTTTTATATAAATCTCGCGTTATTAACAAAACCCGGCTAAAACAATTCGTAAAACACACTTACTCGATCGAGTAAGTAACTTACTCGATCGAGTGACCCTTACTCGATCGAGTCCCCAACGTACTCGATCGAGTACCCAACAGGCAGACTCTGTTTTGCGTAAAAAGCTACTTACTCGATAGAGTAACTATAGACATAGAAAACTGTAGTATTACAGTCTTCCCTCTTTAAAAAGAACCTCGTTCCCGAAATTCAAACCCATACTAAAAAAGAAACGTACTAACTCGATCAAGACACAACAACGCAACTAAGAACTCAAAACAAACCCCAACCTATAAAACATGAACTCTTAACACCAACTCCACCAACTATGCATGGCTTACGACATCGTATCACCTACATTATAGTCTCTCTTTACACTAGCTCTATACATTATCAATTACCATCCACAAACGCTGCTAGTTCCGTAACATATTATCCACTAGAATATCCATTATCAAGACACTCATAAACATCAAATGGAATGTTACATTCTACCACCCTTAAAAGGAACTTCGTCCTCAAAGTTTACTCCCACTCATTACATCATCATCCAACCGTCAACTATGAACTCATAAACATCATCGCCCAATCACAACACTATCGAACTATTCTCACACTCCTAGACATTACACTACTACAAGCACGGCCATGTCCTTTAATAAAATCAATCACAATAAAGATCCATACTTTATGCTACACCAACACTCTACTTCCAATTGTACTACAACATGCGCAACCATCAAACTCTCTTTTGTCGCATCCTACTCCTCTTAAGACAAATGTTACGTCCTCGTAACTCACTAATACTAAATCATTTGCTATACTTCCCAAAATCCTCATTACCATCGCATGTCGACGATAACTTACTATAACCTCAACACCTACAACCATTCCCATCTCCAGGTCTCTCTTCCTCTAACAGTTCCCATACCTCAATTCATTCGGCACACCCCTAACCTATACCACAAAATCCTTAGCATAACCAATACTCAAACTTTTCAATATTACCGCAAAACGACATACCTCACTATAGAAAGCACATATCACCAAAGCATACTCACGCTCCACACTTGTTACACACACCCACACTAGGTCCTCAAGTTCTTTTCTTTCATTACCGCAAAACTCATCCATAGCTTAACATGATACTAATTCCCAACACCCTACACTCACTGTCCCAATAAAAGATTATGAACTATCTGCAGCTTCCAGATCAGTACAACACATGTTCCACAAACTATAAACCAACTAAGTGAAACTGTCTTAACAAACACAGCGGAAGACTAAAGACTCTGATATGTGATGATTCCATCCCCAGCTAGATCCCGTGCGTATCCAAGATATACCTGTCAAACAACTGCGCACCACCCCCGAATGGATCACCACAGTTTTTAAAACATTTAAACGGGGTCAGTACTGATTACATAAAACAAACAGCTGTAATAAAACAATACCACAACTAATTCAATCACCCCAAACTCCATCACACCACCACACACCTGACTACACACTAAAGTGTGTAGCCCTGCTAGATTACCCATCGCAATAGGTAATCCTCGATGCCAGTGGGGGACCGCAGCCGTTCCCACCTAAGCCTCGCTCATCTCATCCGAGCGATAAACCCATGTTCATTAATGTGCATATCCCTTCTGTGGCGGGTTCCACAAAAGGCGAATCAAGGGTGTGAAGTCACTCCTGCAAGTGACTCCACTCAACCAAGGACGCACCTAAAGAACCACAGATAAACAATCACAACCAATCACAATATACAACACAATCACCAATTATCAATTCCAATACGATACAAACCAACAACAATTATCAACCATCAACAACATTATTTAATCAATACTGAGTAGGGAAACCCTACCTGAAATAGCAATCTCCAAGATCGTCACAATTAGCTAAGCATAATCGTTCTTCAACGAAATCACCTCCTATAAACACACAATCGTACAATCACAATCTAACATCAACAATACTCCCCAAACCCCCCAAATTACCCAATTAGGGTTTCAACTAAAATCAAAGAAACAACATAAAAACTATACAAGGATCTTACCCTCGACACGACGAACTCAACGGCGCAAAGAACGTGGCGATCCGACCACCTTAGCCTTCGGGATTTGTTAATAACGTGACGAATGCGAACTACGTAACTCTTTTCCCTTATCTTGAAAGGTTTTAAGAAGTAAAAATGATTAAGAACAATGGCGGAAGCCTTTTATATAAATCTCGCGTTATTAACAAAACCCGGCTAAAATAACCCGTAAAACACACTTACTCGATCGAGTAAGTAACTTACTCGATCGAGTGACCCTTACTCGATCGAGTCCCCAACGTACTCGATCGAGTACCCAACAGCACTACGTTTTTGCGTAAAAAGCTACTTACTCGATAGAGTACCTATAGACATAGAAAACTGTAGTATTACAGTCTTCCCTCTTTAAAAAGAACCTCGTTCCCGAAATTCAAGCCCATACTAAAAAACAAACGTACTAACTCGATCAAGACACAACAACGCAACTAAGAACTCAAAACAAACCCCAACCTATAAAACATGAACTCTTAACACCAACTCCACCAACTATGCATGGCTTACGACATCGTATCACCTACATTATAGTCTCTTTTTACACTAGCTCTATACATTATCAATTACCATCCACAAACGCTGCTAGTTCCGTAACATATTATCCACTAGAATATCCATTATCAAGACACTCATAAACATCAAATGGAATGTTACATTCTACCACCCTTAAAAGGAACTTCGTCCTCAAAGTTTACTCCCACTCATTACATCATCATCCAACCGTCAACTATGAACTCATAAACATCATCGCCCAACTGTCAACACTATCGAACTATTCTCACACTCCTAGACATTACACTACTACAAGCACGGCCATGTCCTTTAATAAAATCAATCACAATAAAGATCCATCCTTTATGCTACACCAACACTCTACTTCCAATTGTACTACAACATGCACAACCATCAAACTCTCTTTTGTCGCATCCTACTCCTCTTAAGACAAATGTTACGTCCTCGTAACTCACTAATACTAAATCATTTGCTATACTTCCCAAAATCCTCATTACCATCGCATGTCGACGATAACTTACTATAACCTCAACACCTACAACCATTCCCATCTCCAGGTCTCTCTTCCTCTAACAGTTCCCATACCTCAATTCATTCGGCACACCCTTAACCTATACCACAAAATCCTTAGCATAACCAATACTCAAACTTTTCAATATTACCGCAAAACGACATACCTCACTATAGAAAGCACATATCACCAAAGCATACTCACGCTCCACACTTGTTACACACACCCACACTAGGTCCTCAAGTTCTTTTCTTTCATTACCGCAAAACTCATCCATAGCTTAACATGATACTAATTCCCAACACCCTACACTCACTGTCCCAATAAAAGATTATGAACTATCTGCAGCTTCCAGATCAGTACAACACATGTTCCACAAACTATAAACCAACTAAGTGAAACTGTCTTAACAAACACAGCGGAAGACTAAAGACTCTGATATGTGATGATTCCATCCCCAGCTAGATCCCGTGCGTATCCAAGATATACCTGTCAAACAACTGCGCACCACCCCCGAATGGATCACCACAGTTTTTAAAACATTTAAACGGGGTCAGTATTGATTACATAAAACAAACAGCTGTAATAAAACAATACCATTACTAATTCAATCAACCCAAACTCCATCACACCACCACACACCTGACTACACACTAAAGTGTGTAGCCCTGCTAGATTACCCATCGCAATAGGTAATCCTCGATGCGATGGGGACCGCAGCCGTTCCCACCTAAGCCTCGCTCATCTCATCCGAGCGATAAACCCATGTTCATTAATGTGCATATCCCTTCTGTGGCGGGTTCCACAAAAGGCGAATCAAGGGTGTGAAGTCACTCCTGCAAGTGACTCCACTCAACCAAGGACGCACCTAAAGAACCACAGATAAACAATCACAACCAATCACAATATACAACACAATCACCAATTATCAATTCCAATACGATACAAACCAACAACAATTATCAACCATCAACAACATTATTTAATCAATCTTGAGTAGGAAACCCTACGAAATAGCAATCACCAAGATCGTCACAATTAGCTAAGCATAATCGTTGTTCAACGAAATCACCTCCTATAAACACACAATCGTACAATCACAATCTAACATCAACAATACTCCCCAAACCCCCCAAATTACCCAATTAGGGTTTCAACTAAAATCAAAGAAATAACATAAAAACTATACAAGGATCTTACCCTCGACATTTAACTCAACGGCGCAAAGAACGTGACGATCCGACCACCTTAGCCTTCGGGATTTGTTAATAACGTGACGAATGCGAACTACGTAACTCTTTTCCCTTATCTTGAAAGGTTTTAAGAAGTAAAAATGATTAAGAACAATGACGGAAGCCTTTTATATAAATCTCGCGTTATTAACAAAACCCGGCTAAAATAACCCGTAAAACACACTTACTCGATCGAGTAAGTAACTTACTCGATCGAGTGACCCTTACTCGATCGAGTCCCCAACGTACTCGATCGAGTACCCAACAGGCAGACTCTGTTTTGCGTAAAAAGCTACTTACTCGATAGAGTACCTATAGACATAGAAAACTGTAGTATTACAGTCTTCCCTCTTTAAAAAGAACCTCGTTCCCGAAATTCAAGCCCATACTAAAAAACAAACGTACTAACTCGATCAAGACACAACAACGCAACTAAGAACTCAAAACAAACCCCAACCTATAAAACATGAACTCTTAACACCAACTCCACCAACTATGCATGGCTTACGACATCGTATCACCTACATTATAGTCTCTCTTTACACTAGCTCTATACATTATCAATTACCATCCACAAACGCTGCTAGTTCCGTAACATATTATCCACTAGAATATCCATTATCAAGACACTCATAAACATCAAATGGAATGTTACATTCTACCACCCTTAAAAGGAACTTCGTCCTCAAAGTTTACTCCCACTCATTACATCATCATCCAACCGTCAACTATGAACTCATAAACATCATCGCCCAACTGTCAACACTATCGAACTATTCTCACACTCCTAGACATTACACTACTACAAGCACGGCCATGTCCTTTAATAAAATCAATCACAATAAAGATCCATCCTTTATGCTACACCAACACTCTACTTCCAATTGTACTACAACATGCACAACCATCAAACTCTCTTTTGTCGCATCCTACTCCTCTTAAGACAAATGTTACGTCCTCGTAACTCACTAATACTAAATCATTTGCTATACTTCCCAAAATCCTCATTACCATCGCATGTCGACGATAACTTACTATAACCTCAACACCTACAACCATTCCCATCTCCAGGTCTCTCTTCCTCTAACAGTTCTCATACCTCAATTCATTCGGCACACCCCTAACCTATACCACAAAATCCTTAATATAACCAATACTCAAACTTTTCAATATTACCGCAAAACGACATACCTCACTATAGAAAGCACATATCACCAAAGCATACTCACGCTCCACACTTGTTACACACACCCACACTAGGTCCTCAAGTTCTTTTCTTTCATTACCGCAAAACTCATCCATAGCTTAACATGATACTAATTCCCAACACCCTACACTCACTGTCCCAATAAAAGATTATGAACTATCTGCAGCTTCCAGATCAGTACAACACATGTTCCACAAACTATAAACCAACTAAGTGAAACTGTCTTAACAAACACAAATGGAAGACTAAAGACTCGATATGTGATGATTCCATCCCAGACTAGATCCCGTGCGTATCCAAGATATATACTGTCAAACAATCGCACCACCCCGAATGGATCACCACAGTTTTTAAAACATTTAAACGGGGTCAGTACTGATTACATAAAACAAACAGCTGTAATAAAACAATACCATAACTAATTCAATCAACCCAAACTCCATCACACCACCACACACCTGACTACACACTAAAGTGTGTAGCCCTGCTAGATTACCCATCGCAATAGGTAATCCTCGATGCGATGGGGGACCGCACTGTTCCCACCTAAACCTCGCTCATCTCATCCGAGCGATAAACCCATGTTCATTAATGTGCATATCCCTTCTGTGGCGGGTTCCACAAAAGGCGAATCAAGGGTGTGAAGTCACTCCTGCAAGTGACTCCACTCAACCAAGGACGCACCTAAAGAACCACAGATAAACAATCACAACCAATCACAATATACAACACAATCACCAATTATCAATTCCAATACGATACAAACCAACAACAATTATCAACCATCAACAACATTATCTAATCAATACTGAGTAGGGAAACCCTACCTGAAATAGCAATCACCAAGATCGTCACAATTAGCTAAGCATAATCGTTCTTCAACGAAATCACCTCCTATAAACACACAATCGTACAATCACAATCTAACATCAACAATACTCCCCAAAACCCCCAAATTACCCAATTAGGGTTTCAACTAAAATCAAAGAAACAACATAAAAACTATACAAGGATCTTACCCTCGACACGACGAACTCAACGGCGCAAAGAACGTGACGATCCGACCACCTTAGCCTTCGGGATTTGTTAATAACGTGACGAATGCGAACTACGTAACTCTTTTCCCTTATCTTGAAAGGTTTTAAGAAGTAAAAATGATTAAGAACAATGACGGAAGCCTTTTATATAAATCTCGCGTTATTAACAAAACCCGGCTAAAATAACCCGTAAAACACACTTACTCGATCGAGTAAGTAACTTACTCGATCGAGTGACCCTTACTCGATCGAGTCCCCAACGTACTCGATCGAGTACCCAACAGGCAGACTCTGTTTTGCGTAAAAAGCTACTTACTCGATAGAGTACCTATAGACATAGAAAACTGTAGTATTATAGTCTTCCCTCTTTAAAAAGAACCTCGTTCCCGAAATTCAAGCCCATACTAAAAAACAAACGTACTAACTCGATCAAGACACAACAACGTAACTAAGAACTCAAAACAAACCTCAACCTATAAAACATGAACTCTTAACACCAACTCCACCAACTATGCATGGCTTACGATATCGTATCACCTACATTATAGTCTCTCTTTACACTAGCTCTATACACTATCAATTACCATCCACAAACGCTTCTAGTTCCGTAACATATTATCCACTAGAAAATCCATTATCAAGACACTCATAAACATCAAATGGAATGTTACATTCTACCACCCTTAAAAGGAACTTCGTCCTCAAAGTTTACTCCCACTCATTACATCATCATCCAACCGTCAACTATTAACTCATAAACATCATCGCCCAACTGTCAACACTATCGAACTAGTCTCACACTCCTAGACATTACACTACTACAAGCACGGCCATGTCCTTTAATAAAATCAATCACAATAAAGATCCATCCTTTATGCTACACCAACACTCTACTTCCAATTATACTACAACATGCACAACCATCAAACAATCTTTTGTCGCATCCTACTCCTCTTAAGACAAATGTTACGTCCTCGTAACTCACTAATACTAAATCATTTGCTATACTTCCCAAAATCCTCATTACCACCGCATGTCGACGATAACTTACTATAACCTCAACACCTACAACCATTCCCATCTCCAGCTCTCTCTTCCTCTAACAGTTCCCATACCTCAATTCATTCGGCACACCCCTAACCTATACCACAATATCCTTAGCATAACCAATACTCAAACTTTCCAATATTACCGCAAAACGACATACCTCACTATAGAAAGCACATATCACCAAAGCATACTCATGGTCCACACTTGTTACACACACCCACACTAGGTCCTCAAGTTCTTTTCTTTCATTACCGCAAAACTCATCCATAGCTTAACATGATACTAATTCCCAACACCCTACACTCACTGTCCCAATAAAAGATTATGAACTATCTGCAGCTTCCAGATCAGTACAACACATGTTCCACAAACTATAAACAAACTAAGTGAAACTGTCTTAACAAACACAGCGGAAGACTAAAGACTCTGATATGTGATGATTCCATCCCCAGCTAGATCCCGCGCGTATCCAAGATATTCCTATCAAACAACTGCTCACCACCCCTGAATGGATCACCACAGTTTTTAAAACATTTAAACGGGGTCAGTACTGATTATACAAAACAAACAGCTGCAATAAAACAATACCACAACCAATTCAATCAACCCAAACTCCATCACACCACCACACACCTGACTACACACTAAAGTGTGTAGCCCTGCTAGATTACCCATCGCAACAGGTAATCCTCGCTGCCAGTGGGGGACCGCAGCCGTTCCCACCTAAGCCCCGCTCATCTCATCCGAGCGATAAACCCATGTTCATTAATGTGCATATCCCTTCTGTGGCGGGTTCCACAAAAGGCGAATCAAGGGCGTGAAGTCACTCCCACAAGTGAGTCCACTCAGCCGAGGACACACCTCGAGAACCACAGACAAACAATCACAATCAATCACAATATACAACATAATCACCAATTATCAATTCCAATACGATACAAACCAACAACAATTATCAACCATCAATAACATTATGTAATCGATACTGAGTAGGGAAACCCTACCTTAAATAGCAATCACCAAGATCGTCACAATCAGCTAAGCATAATCGTTCTTCAACGAAATCACCTCCTATAAACACACAATCGTACAATCACAATCTAACATCAACAATACTCCCAAAAACCCCCAAATTACTCCATTTGGGTTTCAACTAAAATCAAAGAAACAACATAAAAACTATACAAGGATCTTACCCTCAACACGACGAACTTAACGGCGTAAAGAACGCGACGATCCAACCACTTTAGCCTTCGGGATTTGTTAATAACGTGACGAATGCGAACTACGTAACTCTTTTCTCTTATCTTGAAAGGTTTTAAGAAGTAAAATTGATTAAGAACATTGACGGAAGCCTTTTATATAAATCTCGCGTTATTAACAAAACCCAGCTAAAACAACGCGTAAAACACATTTACTCGATCGAGTAAGTAACTTACTCGATCCAGTCCCCAACGTACTCGATCGAGTACCCAACAGGCAGACTACTGTTTTGCGTAGCTACTTACTCGACAGAGTAAGTCCTACTGGATAGAGTACCCATAGTCATAGAAAACCAAAGTATTACAGTCTTTCCTCCTTAAAAAGAACTTCGTCCCCGAAGTTCAAACCCATACTCAAAAACAAACTTACTAACTCGATCAAGACACAACACGGAACTAAGAACTCAAAACAAACCCCAACCTATAAAACATGAACTCTTAACACCAACTCCACCAACTATGCCGACCTCCACAACATGGCTCACGATATCGTATCAACTACATTATAGTCTCTCTATAGACTAGCTCCATACACTACCAATTATCATCCACAAACGCTACTAGTTCCGTAACATATTATCCACTAGAAAATCCATTATAAAGCCACTCATAAACATCAAACGGAATGTTACATTCTACCACCCTTAAAAGGAACTTCGTCCTCGAATTTTACTCCCACTCATTACATCATCATCCAACTGTCAACTATGAACTCATAAACATCATCACCCAAATGTCAAGACTATCGATGTATTCTCATACTCCAAGACATCACACTACTACAACCACGGCCATGACCTTTAATAAAGTTAATCACAACAAAGATCCATCCTTTATGCTACACCAACACTCTACTTCCAATTATACTACAATATGCACACCATCAAACTCTCTTTTGTCGCATCCTACTCCTCTTAAGACAAATGTTACGTCCTCGTAACTCGCTAATACTAAATCCTTTGCTATATTTCCCAAAATCCTCATTACCGCCGCATGTCGACGATAACTGACTATAACCTCAACACCTACAACAATTCCCATCTCCAGGTCTCTCTTCCTCTGACAGTTCCCATACCTCAATTCATTCGGCACACCCCTAACCTATACCACAAAATCCTTAGCATAACCAATACTCCAACTTTTCAATATTACCGCAAAACGACATACCTCTCTATAGAAAGCATATATCACCAAAGCATACTCACGGTCCACACTTGTTACACACACCCACACTAGGTCCTCAAGTTCTTTTCTTTGATTACCGCAAAACTCATCCATAGCTTAACATGATACTAATTCTCAACACCCTATACTCACTGTCCCAATAAAAGATTATGAACTATCTGCAGCTTCCAGATCAGTATAACACATGTTCCTGTAGATACCTCATTTCTGCACCTCTCGCAAACCACCCGAGGATGATTGGGCCGCATGTTTGGTACGCGGAACGATTTGTGACAGATGTAAGTTTATCGTCAAGTGATTGCTCAAATATTAATGTCTACCTCTTAGTTGTCATCTACGTGCCTATACGGTCGTTTTGCCAGTAATTAGAGTACATTTGGAGTCCGGGCCTAAAACCGTCTTCATTTTCTGATAACCGTTAAATCCCGAGTCAGAATGTTCTAGAATGTTCCGGATATTTCTATTCCATATTTTATAATTATTTCACAATCTTTAATCTTTGGTAAACAATTTCTCGTAATATTCCTTCAAGATATTAAGGAAAACCAAATTATTCCGTCCTTCCATAACTCAAACACGGAAATCTTTCTTTCGCAGGAGGAAACCACTTGGGAACAGACGCAGCAGGTGCTGCGCCTCTTCCAAGAGACGCAGTGACTGCTGCGCCTCTTCCCATGTCCTTTTCTGTGTATTTTTCGTATCTTTTTCATATCTTTCCGAGATTCACTTCCAAAGACTCTCCGAAACCCTATTCCTTCACGTGATTAGTATAAATAGGAGCCTTCGCTCCTCATATTTCTCACGCGAGTATCCGCCCTTCTCTTCTCCCTTTGCATTCTAGACCTTTGTTCTTACTTTTTGGCGTCTACGTGCTTGAACATTCGACCACGTAAGCTCGGATCCGTCTGAGTACCAGCCTCGTTTGCATGACCGACCAATTTGACCAACTCCACTTCAATCAACATAATTAATCTAATCGTTTTCCTCTTACGAGGGCACCTTCGTCTACATTCGAGTCGAGCATCACTAATCGATAACTTAGTTCTTCTCGTTTCGTCAAACATGTAAGTCTGAGGGTGTAAATCTATCTTTTATTATTGTTCTTTACTGTTTGTATCATCATATTATATGGTTTATGTCGAAAACACCTCTTAAAACCGATTTCTAAAACCGTGTTTAAAACCTTTTTACGGATTTTCAGAAGACAGACCGTCGAGAAAGGACGCAGCAACTGCTGCGCCTCTTTGTGAGGCTGGCGCAGTTCCTGCTTCCTTTCTTCTTCCTTCGTCCTCTGTAATTCGTTCGTCTTTGTTTGTTTTATTTGTTTTCTTTAATTCTTCGATACAATAGTCTAATAATCTCATGTATATTGTTTATCATTCATTCACACGTATAATTCATCACTTAAATCCAACTTAAATCCCTTATAATCTCATATTTGCGGGTTTTTGTCATTAAATTCAATCCGGGTTGTAGAAATTCGATTCTTTCATATTGAGTTTCTGGAATTTGACCTTTGATATATTTTTCGTCTGTCTTTTGTCGTATTCGTCATTAATTTGTCGTTAATTCGTTATGTCTAACCTATTTAGTTCACCCATGTCACTAATTAATCGTTCATTCATGTAAATAATCCGTTTGCATCCGTCTCATCCATGTTTTGTTGCGTTTATGACCATTAATCACATGTAAACAACCTATTAATCACTTTCATCCGAGTAAATACATTAATTATCCCTTAAAATCACCAATTTACATTAACGATTTGCAGTTCCGGCTTCACAGCCAGAACTCACCTTTGGAACAGACGCAGCATCTGTTGCGCCTCTTCCAGAGGGCGCAGTCTTGCTGCGCCTGTTCCAGGTTGAGTTCTGTCTCTGAATTCCGTTGTTGCTTGACCTAGTTTAATTAGCTCACGTATAATTGACTATTAATCGTATTATCACCTACTGATCTGTTCGTTAAATCTTTCTTTTATTCTTTTTCTCAAATCATCCGTTTTAGAGGTATTTTCGACATAAATAAATTAATCCATTGTAATTATTGTAATTTTCTATTATTGTGTTATTTATCGCATTTGTATGATTTATTTGCATGCCTTCACATGTAATTGAGCATTAAATCCTGCTTTGACCCAATTGTATGCTAAAACTATGTGTTAACCGACTTAGTCTAATTCTCACATGCTAGGATTAAAACTTGGATGTTGCATTGCATGCATATAATCGACGATATATCGAGTATAGATGATGTCCCTAATCATTAGTAGAGGCCGCTATCGAGGCGGGCGGGATTAGGTGTTCGATCAAAAGAGCTTCCTAATACGTACCCTCACCCCTTACTCCAGATCTCTGTGAACATCCGTGTTCATTGGCATCCACGAGAGTTGTTTGGGCTAAAAATAGCATAATAAAGAAGGCCCACTTAATAAAGTAAAGACTATGAAAGAAGTGATGAGGAGGAAGGAAGCCCGCGGTTGGAGAAAAGGGAAACGGGCTTAAGAAAGATTAGGAGCCCATCATAGGAAGCGTCCGCGTTAAGGAAAGAAGCGTCAAGGAGAAGTTAGGGAGAAGTTAGGGAGATCAGGGAGAATTGGCAAGAGAGTCCGGGTTTTGGAAAGAGTCCTTATGGAAATTATATTTCCTTTCCATATTTGAGGTAGGACATATCTAGGGTTCTTACCCTATAAATAGCCAAGGAAGCAAATCAAGAAGTCATTCATTGAACACCCGCATTCATACATCAACACTCGAGATCACATCTGAACAGATAATATACGTTCGTCCAAGATCTTGCAGGCCTGACACCTAGGGCCAGCAGGATTAGCTTTGTGTCGTAATTGTAATCATCCTCCTATTCATATAGTGCAATACTTGGCAGGGTACCGTCCCTCCCGCGGTTGTTCCCACATTGGGTTTTCCGCGTCACCAAATCTTACGTGTTAATTTACATTACGCACTTAATTTTTCTATTGACTTATTGACATACGAACAAACGTACATCCAACCAACGAATATAGACTACTTTGACCATAATTAATCGACTTGGGTAAAAATACCTAAACAGTTTGGCGCCCACCGTGGGGCATTGTGGTCGTCAATCGTTGATATTTTAGATATACAATGGAAAAGCAAGCATCTGAAGCCGTGTCAGGGAGCAGGCAACCATCACCACCACCACCGTCTACCCAAAATCCAACATCAACAGTGGCCACGCAGGCTCCCGGATATACCTCAAGAATCATACCGACAACAAAAGCCTCTCTACCTCCCAGGACTCCTGCTGTCGTGACCCAGGCCAGGTCAGAAAAGGGAACAGCAAGTTCAGGCACCACTCCGCCACCTAGTCCCACACAATACTTACTCACCGGCGTGGAAAATCTTCAAAAAGCTATGGAAAACATGAGAGAAGACCAGAGGAGAGCAGATGCTGACGCAAGAAGGAGAGACAGAGAGCTCTGGGCACAGATTGATATCCTGAAGCAGCAGTCTGTCACTCCAGTAAGTGGGATAGGTGAAGGAAGGTCTCCTTTGATAGATCTGACACGGGGAGCATCAGCGGCAGCAGATACAAATTGAACTAATAACAAGGTTATATTTGGCTACAAAGATGCCGTCAGATGGAAAAATAACCCCACGAGGGTTAGGATACCTCACACTGAGATAGCTAGCAATAGGCCCGGTGCATAGGGACACAAACAGTGGCCTCCCCGTCGCCACCCCGCAACAATTGAGCGGACACTGTAGCAGATCCGAGTCAAACCAAAGAAATGGCGCGGCAGCAGGGAACAATCGTTACCACAACCCCCGGTCGCCGGAGCCTACCGTAACCTTCAAGAACCCGGATCGGGGAGGAAATATGCGGGCGGTGACAGACGGACCCGGCCACAAGATAACCAATCAAAGATTTAGAGCTAAAAGAGATGCCGAGCAGGTCCTGTGGCTACCACCCCCACTCGAAAGAAAGCTCTAGACAGTTACGCCGATTCACCATTCGTGGACACCATATCCATCATAGCCATGCCGAAGGGATTCACAAATCCAAATATGCCTCTCTTCGACGGCACAGCAGACCCCTTTGATCATATTAGCCAGTATAAGCAGAAAATGATGACGGTAACAGCTATAGGGCAAGTCAAGGAGGCTTGCATGTGCAAAGGATTCGGGTCCACCCTAACAGGACCGGCACTTCGATGGTTTGTGAGCCTGCCCAACAGGTCGATATCTACATTTGTTGAATTGGTGAACGCATTTACTCAACAGTTCGCAAGCGCAGCGTAAAGCCACGTAATCGTAGGAGACCCGTATTTAATCGTTCAGGGGGAAGGAGAGAGCATTGGAGAATACAATACCAGATTCAACAATGAAAAGGTGGCAGTACGAGAATGTGATATCTTAACAGCAGTAGAAGCCTTCAGAAGAGGCCTCCACCACGACTCCGACCTATACAAGCAGTTAACCATGCATCCATGCCATAATTTCGAAGCAGTACAGGAGAAGGCAGCTGCCGCAATCAGGTTGGAGGAAGATGTCTTAGCCAGAGCCAGCTTGCTAAGCACGCCTAGTATCTCCAGTACCTCAGCCGTGGAGAAGTCAGGAAGAAAGCAAACCACCAGCAAGAAGGATGAGAGGTACAGACCATACGGGAGGGGAGTCAACAGAATCGAAGAAAATCAGCTACTCCCCACTCTGGCAGAATACGGATTCACCACAGGAATCGGAGGAATCTTGAAAGCACTCAGGGAGATGGGAGATGGAGTCAGGTGGCCCAACCCACCAGTAGGAGAGCGAGCATAGAGAAAGGACAATAAGAAGAAGTGTTAATTCCACCGGGATATTGGGCACAACACTGAAGATTGCTACACATTTTGAAGAGAGATCAAGCGCCTGTACGAACGGGAAGCCGAGCCACCTATTACCACGTGGGGCAAGAAGATAAGGTAGGCTCCGCCAAGCGGAGACCCACCCACATGCACCAAAATTATAAACGTGATAACAGTCGCTCGGACTTGAGCGGGCCGATATATTCGGCGACTAAGAGACGTGCTACGAGAGACCAAAGGAGATAGGCCAGCCAATTCGTGCGAATTTCTCACAAGTGACTGCCAAAGAATCGCCTTTGATGAAGGAGATACATACGATGAGCGAGAACATCATGACGCACTTATTATCACCTTATCAATGGCCAATTGCACAGTTAGAAAGGTCTTGGTAGATACAGGAAGCTCGGTCAACTTGATCATGCTGAAAACTATAGAAAATATGGGATTCAGCGAGAAGGATTTACAGAAGAAGACTATTCCGCTAGTAGGCTTCAGTGGAGAAACGGCCAACTCGCTAGGGGAGATAGTCATCCCAACCTATGTGGGGGGAGTCAACAAGCAAGTCAGGTACCTGGTTATAGATGGCCCCTCTACTTACAACGTCATCTTGGGAAGACCATGGTTGCACCAAATGAAGGCAGTCCCCTCAACATGCCACCAGTGCATAAAATTCCCCACCCCATGGGGAGTAGAAACGATAAGAGGAGATCAGGAGGAACCTAGAGGCTGCTATAAGAAGGCACTCAAGTGCACTGCCAGCCCCCCCACATAGCAATTACAAAAGCAGCCTATCCAGGACGAGTACATCGAACCTCCAGCAGAAGAGCTGGATCAAATCAACCTGGATAAGCTGCACCCAGAACGAACCATGCTCATTGGATCAGGATGTACAGGAAGCTTAAGACAGCAGCTAGTCAAGTTCTTACAGGATAACATAAATTGTTTTGCATGGTCGCACGATGACATGACAGGAATAGATTTGTCCATCATAACACATAAGCTTAGTGTGGACCCAAAGTGTAAACCCATCCAACAGAGAAGAAGGAAGTTTGCAGCGAAGAGAAATAAGGTAATCAACCAAGAAGTAGATAGCCTGTTGGCAGCGAAGAAAATAAGAGAAGTGAAATATCCAAAATGGGTGTCCAACGTAGTGGTGGTGCCTAAGAAGAATGGGAAGTGGAGAGTATGTGTGGACTTCACTGATCTCAACAAAGCATGCCCTAAAGATCCATTCCCGCTGCCTCACAATGATGCAATGGTGGACGCAACAGCTGGACATGAGATGTTAACATTCCTGGACGCATGGAGTGGATACAATTAGATCAAGATGGACCCTGCAGATCAAGAGAAGACGGCATTTATGTCTGAAAGAGGAATATATTGCTACAACGTCATGCCATTCGGCCTAAAGAATGCAGGCTCCACATATCAAAGGCTGGTTAACAGAATGTTCAAAGAACAGATAGGAAGAACAATGGAGGTGTATATTGATGATATGGTAGTGAAATCAGAAAAGGCCAAAGAGCACATGCGGCATCTGGCAAAAACATTCAGCACCCTCAGGGAATACAAGATGAAGCTAAATCCATCTAAATGCACCTTCGGATTATCTTCTGGCAAATTCCTGGGCTATATCGTAACTCAAAGAGGAATAGAGGCCAGCATCGAGCAGATCAAAGCCATCTTGCAGCTGGAGTCACCTGAGAAGCCTAAGGATGTTCAAACACTAGCCGGGAAGGTAGCAGCCCTGAACAGGTTCATTTCAAGATCTTCAGATAAATGCAGGCTGTTTTACGACGTACTAAGGAAAAGCCGGAAGTTTGAATGGACCCCGAGCACGAGCAAGCCTTGAGAGAGTGAAGCATTACCTCGAGCCCGCCGCCATTCTTTGTCAAAATCGGAGCCAGGAGAACCACTATTCATGTACCTAGCCATCCCTGCAGGTAGCAAAGTGAGTCGTCCTGGTTAGAGAGCAAGAAAGGGAGCAGAAGCCAATATACTATGTGAGCAAGTCTCTGCTGCCGGCAGAGACCAGGTACACATCCCTTGAAAAGTTAGTACTAGCATTGGTAGTGGCATCTCGCAAACTGCGACCCTATTTTGAGTCCCACATTGTACATGTTGTGACCAATTACCCACTAAAAGCTATCATGAGGAAGCCTGAACTATCAGGCAGAATGTCGAAATGGTCTGTACACCTCAGTGGGTACGACATCCAATATGACCCCAGAACAGCAATCAAATCACAAGCATTGGCCGACTTCGTGTCAGACTTCAGTCCTGCCATCCAGAATCTAGCAGATAAATAGATCCTCACCTTAAAAGGAAGCAAGGAGGCAAAAGTCTGGCAGATGCATATTGACGGAGCCTCCAACCAAAGGGGGGTAGGCGTAGGATTAATCCTGTGGTCACCACAGGGAGACCTGATAGCACAAGCAGTGAGATGTGAATTCAAGGCAACCAACAATGAAACAGAATATGAGGCCTTGATATTAGGAATGAAGTTAGCTTTGGAGTTAGGGGTCAGGCACCTGCTCATATACAGTGATTCTCTATTAATAGTCAACCACGTGAATGACGAGTTTATAGCCAGAGATTCGAAGATGATTGCATACCTAAAAGTGGCAAACGAGTTAAAACAGAAATTCAAAACTTGCAAGCTTAAACAGGTCCCTAGAGATCAGAACGTGGAAGCAGATACCCTAGCAACCTTATGGGCAACATTTAAACCAACAGAGCTATCCAGTATTCTAATAGCACACATGCTGGAGCCGTCTATTCAGAAGGCGGACGAAATAGACAGAGGTGAACTGGAGGATCCACCGAGCGAGAAAGAAATCCGAGCAATTACAGAGGAAGGTGAGAGCTCTCAGCCAAACAGGCAGACACCAGACCAAGTAGCTGATCAGGCAGACGACTGGCGCACACCTTACTTAGACTGGATGCGCTATAACAAGCTACCAAATAACAAGAAGGAAGCGAGAGCTTTCAGAGTGAAGGCCTCCAGATTCATACTTATCGATGACACATTGTTCAGAAAATCGCTAGCAGGCCGCTACCTACGGTGCCTGGGCAAGGAAGAAGCACAGACTGTGTTGCATGCTCTCCACAGTGGCGAATGTGGAAACCATGCAGGGGCAGGAGTCTGGCAAATAAAGCCCTCAGACAGGGATACTATTGGCCTACAATGAAGGCGGATGCAGCAGAGTACGCACGAAAATGTGACGCCTGCCAGCGCTCAGCAACAATGATCCATCAGCCAGCAGAGCCCCTGCACCCTTTTATTTCTCCCTGGCCATTCATGGCATGGGGCATGGACATTGTAGGCCCTCTACCACGGGCCACAGGAAATAGAACCTGGATGCTAGCAATGACAGATTACTTCTCCAAGTGGATAGAAGCAGAAGCATTCACAGAGGTAAAGGACAAACAGGTCATTTCGTTCATAAAACGAAAGATCATATGCAGATTTGGTATCCCATCAGAAATCATATGTGACAATGGTTCACAATTCATCTCAAACGATACCGAGGGATACTGTGTCAGGTAGAACATCACCTTAAAAAAGTCAGCACCTAGGACTCCAAAGTCCAACGGGCAAGCTGAATCCAGCAACAAAATCATTATGGACAATCTGAGAAGGAGGTTACAGGACTTAGGAGGAAAGTGGGCAGATGAATTGCCACTAGTGTTATGGTCAGACAGAACGACACCAAAGATAGCAACAGGCCAAACACCCTTCAGCCTGGTGTTTGGCGCAAAAGCAATCATTCCGTCAGAAGTTCTAGTTCCCACTCACAGGTATGAAAATATGAAAGGGGAACTAAACAATGCAGAGATGACCAGAAGCCTGGACACAATCGACGAGCTGCGGGCAAGCGCAAAAATCCACCTGGCTGCCTACAAACAGTCTGTGGCCAGGAGTTATAACAAAAATATGAAAGTCAGGCTCCTGAAGGTAGGAGACCTGGTAGAAGGAGTTGTTGGCCATGGCGCATACAGACTGATGACTATGGACGGTCAAATCATACAACGCCCATGGAACATACTTCACCTGAAGAGATATTACTTTTAATAATAAGTAGACTCTAACTTTCAGAATGATGTACTATGAAAAGCCAAACCGTCTTTTAAAAATTAAAATTAAAATCCGGTAGTAGGCATACTGCCAATTTCACTTTTATTTCTGGTGTCTCTAGTTATTTTAAGATTTTAAACTACTATTAGATGGTGTGGTGCGGCGCGTCTGGGACCACAATTGCTCGTACCCCATGGGATGGCGACAGTACTTCACATCATTTTAATAGATTCTTTTATTTTCAGGCTTCTCTAAGTACACCACTTTGAATTCTGGTATCTATGGTACTTTGAAAGGATGTCTAGCAGATGTCAAGCGGCAACGGGGTGACAAGGCACATGGCACTCCAACATGCCTAACCTATTTTCTCCACAAGGAGCACCCTCACCAAAGCGGACCGTGGAACATACGAAAGGGAGCCTGGTTGTGGTGAATACGCTTATCCGGCTACCCTTGATACCACCCCCTGGACGTAGCTCGCACTAATCGCAATTAATCAGGGCCCCAGCATGCATGCACACGAACATGGAACGTAGGGATATCTGCGCTACCAGAATCCTGCAGCGTCTCCATCGGTCCTAGAATGACGATAAACATGCCTCAATGACGCCCCTGTCGGCTTTAAACAAGATGAACACACCTTGCGTCATGAACAAGGTTAAGTAGACCAAAACTGCGGCATACGCCTAAATCAGCCATCAGGCTGACATGGCAGCTAGCTTAGTCTGGATCAGCCTTTTCAGGCTGACCAGGCTGGTCTAAATCAGCCTCCTAGGTTGACATGGCCACTCCTCCTTACATTGCGGCATACGCCTAAATCAGCCACCAGGCTGACACGGCAGCTAGCTGAGTCATAACGTCAGCCTTCTCAAGATAACAAGACTCGCCTAAATCAGTCAAACAGGCTGACACGGCAAATTTCCTGAAAATAGGGAAAGTAAACAACAAGCACACGATATATAAGCTGAAGCCTTGCCAAACTATGACAAGGGGCATTTTCAAAAATATGGCCAAAAGTACGGCCCAAAGTTTAACCGCCACCTTGGCGGAGCAACCACAGAAAGAGTTTTAAAAATTATAAGGTCTGCCACCTCTGGGCCAGACCACCAAAAGTTCATCAAAACACAAAATAAACTTAATTATCGGTCACGTTAATGACCTCCACCTCTGGCACCTCCTCTACCTGCTGACCCCTCGTTTCAGGTACCGCACCAGCTTGTGTATCCTCAGCCGCCATAGCTCCCTGAGCTCCGTCAGCAGCATCCTGGGACGTCCCAGCTCCATCCCCAGCAGATTCCTCAGCAAGTGCAGGAGAATTCACCTCCCCAACTTCAGGCATCAACACGCTCAGATCAGGTTGGGTGGGGTAGAGCATCTCCAGCTGTTTTTCCTCTTCCTCTATAGCCTTTCTTTGGTAGAAGCCTCTTCGAGGGCAAAGCACGCATCCCGCCGATCTTCCCCGCCGGGTAGCATAGGAAACGACATTGGTGGCCGGGAGATCACCACCGATCTTCTCAACGAACGCTGAGGGAGTCGAGAGAAAGTATTGCACACCGCCCGAGTATGCGCCGGTGATCGGCCCCCTCTTTCGCCTTCTTCTTGGTGACAAGCAAGCTCGGTCTTGAGCTCCACCACACGCTCCTTCGATCGATCCGATCATTGCTTGTGCCGGATCAAGAACGATCTCCTTGCTCCCGGTTCTTGGCGCGGTAGCACGGCTGGTCGTCCGCACTATGTTGATCATCTTCTGTTGTAGAGTGCGGACTGGAGGGTCAGGGGGGGAAAATCAAGAGTCGCAAAGGGAATCGGGAGGGAGAATCTAAGTAAAAGGCAGCAGACAGACGAGATAGAAAATGAAGAATATTTACCATGAAAGAGTTGTGCACGTAATTTCGACCACCTCCCGGGGAGAACTCAAAACGTTTCCTCAACGGGAAGAAAGAGCACGGTGATCAATCTCCGGCCAGTAGGGCACCTTGTCCAAATTCCCAAAGCCTTCTGGGAAATGAGCAATGATGCCTCCACTAGACGAAGCACGAGAACTGGCAGGAGGAGTAGGCGGATGGCGAGATAACGGGTTGACCTCCAGGGGCTCACGTGTAGCGAACCGGAAACGTGGGAGGAGTCCGAAAAAGAGGCGGGAGCACTCCTCTTGGAGGCAGAGGCCACATTAGGGCTGGCAGAAGGTCTCTTTCTTTTAGCACTTTGGAGGATGAGTTCCAATTGATCAACTTTTGAACTTGCAAGCATACATAGCCTCAGACGACAGAATACTTAAACGTCAGCAAAAACAGCATGCAAATAAAAAGTGGTTGCAGAAGTCTTACCAGAAGACATACTGTGGGCTGACTGAGGAGGATTGGAGGAAGAAGCAGGTGAAAAACCAGGAAGCAGGTCTGGGAACTTTCTCTCGATTCGAGATCTTTGAACGACTTGCTTTGCGGGCGGGGATCTTGGCGCCGATACGGGTAAGGTCACAGGGGCCTGCACGAAGACGATGAAGTAAGCTAGTAAGCAGCGAGATAAAACAAATCAGGTGACAGGAAGACTACTTACTCGAAGTTAGAACCCATTTCTCGAAAATATAATCAGCAGGAGGCTGGATGGAGTCCTTCCTCACGTAGAAGAAGTCCTCAAACCATTTCTCATCATGAGATTTTGACACGTGTCTGAAGGGAGCCTCACCACGGCCCCGGAATGAGAATTGACCCCTGCCCAATGATCTGATGTTGTACATATAGGCCAGATCGCCCAGAGTGACAGATTTACCAGTACTCTGACCAGGGGCCAGAGAATAGAGAAGAACTCTCCAAATAGCAGCAGAAATTTCTGCCATGGCGAAATTGTTGGTGAAGATGAAATCTTGAATGAGTTTAGGGAAAGGAAAATGGAGGCCATATCTAAACGGGTACAGGTAGAAACTAACCCACCCTGGACGAAGGGCGTCAGCTTTTTGTCCCGGTTCAGGGATGGCGATATCCACCCCGTCACCAAGGCCAAGCAGATTCTTGATCGTGGGAATGTCGGCCGGTGTTAAAGCAGAATCACAGTCGTGGGGGTGCTTAAAAAGTCCCCGAGAAGTAAAAGTGGGGTCGAGATTACGATCAGAAGGTGTGGAGGATTGACGAGTTTTGCCCATGGTGGAGAGAGAAAGTGAAAATTAAAGAAGGGAGGAGGAAGGATTACCTGATAAAGGAGACGGGGGAGATGAACAGTGGAGCCGGCAAAGGATGGAAAGAAGGAAGGTTGAGGGTTTAAGAAAGAGGAAGTATTTTTGAAATGATTTGAAATGATTAATGAGAGTGGAAGATGGACGTTGGGGTTATAAAGAGGAGAGAGGGAGTTGGGTGCGAGAAAAGAAGAGAAGGGCGGCTTGCATGGGAAGGAGTAAAAAAGACGGCGTAGGGTTTTTTGGCATTTGGTTACGTAAAATTCCTTGCTCGATACTTGAAAGCGTACTTCACAAGAAATTTGGGGCAAACTGTTTGGGCTAAAAATAGCATAATAAAGAAGGCCCACTTAATAAAGTAAAGACTATGAAAGAAGTGATGAGGAGGAAGGAAGCCCGCGGTTGGAGAAAAGGGAAACGGGCTTAAGAAAGATTAGGAGCCCATCATAGGAAGCGTCTGCGTTAAGGAAAGAAGCGTCAGGGAGAAGTTAGGGAGAAGTTAGGGAGATCAGGGAGAATTGGCAAGAGAGTCCGGGTTTTGGAAAGAGTCCTTATGGAAATTATATTTCCTTCCATATTTGAGGTAGGACATATCTAGGGTTCTTACCCTATAAATAGCCAAGGAAGCAAATCAAGAAGTCATTCATTGAACACCCGTATTCATACATCAACACTCGAGATCACATCTGAACAGATAATATACGTTCGTCTAAGATCTTGCAGGCCTGACGCCTAGGGCCAGCAGGATTAGCTTTGTGCCGTAATTGTAATCATCCTCCTATTTATATAGTGCAATACTTGGCAGGGTACCGTCCCTCCCGCGGTTGTTCCCACATTGGGTTTTCCGTGTCACCAAATCTTACGTGTTAATTTACATTACGCACTTAATTTTTCTATTTACTTATTGACATACGAACAAACGTACATCCAACCAACGAATATAGACTACTTTTACCCTAATTAATCGACTTGGGTAAAAATACCTAAACAAGAGTCATTCTAGACATAGAATGCTAAGGGTAACGATTGCTTAGTGTTCATGTCTCTACTTTGTGTCTTGACATGACACGAGGTATTCGAACGGTTCCAATTTCCCATAAAAATTGGTGGCGACTCCAACAAATGTAAACGCTTGTTCTCTTCCTCCCAAGTGCGCCCCCGTGGGCCCCCCATTGTCCACAGTTTGGCGACTCAGCTGGGGATAATACACTTATGTGTAGCCAAAAGGGTGAAACTTTAACAAGGTTAGGGAATAATTTGTACAAGACAATTGTCAGTTTTCATAACTCGGTCTTCCTAGACCGTTCTATTCGGCCTTCCTATGCCCAACCCAACCCATTCGACCAATCGTCCCGTCTAAACGGTCATAATTCTTATTTAGGCCTAGGGATGGATAGCGATTGACATCATCCATACCATGATGCTTACTCTTGTTTGCATCAAGGACCTTCACTACTTGAGGAAATGGACTAGGAATCGGCCTTACTCTTGTTTGGTACGAGCCTCTCCACAAACTTCGGGTTTGATTGTTCGGCATGGCAACCCACCCTTTAAACTAAAACCCATTTAAATGCACTCAGCATCCCGTTATAATGCTCGTATGAATGTTTGTACCTTACGTGATCACCATTTCTAAACGAAACCATGACGATTTTTGTAAAAAATCAAAGACCTTTTTTAAACAGAAATTTCGAAAAAAAAAAGAGGCCATTGATTAGCGCAAAACCCAGTAAAAACTCTGTCCTTTTGTCGAGTCAAAATTCGGGCCCAAGCCCATTTCAAAACCTCACTTCGAGTCCACTCCTACAACTACACTATAGTTGACTAGGATATACGTTTTCAAAACTTTGTCTTTTCTTCAAAGCTCACTCAACACAAGTGGCACACACCCACTTCAAGAGTCAAAACATTTCTTCTCTTTGCAAGTGTCTTAGAATGGTCGATCGTGTTTTGATTCGTCATCGGTCTCTTATCCAGTTTTCAAGATGCCTGGAACCAGTGACACGAATCTCCACCAACTTCAAGATGGTAATGATCGAATCCTAGCCGCACTAGCTTAAATCCAAGTTACTCAAGATCAAGTGTATGATCGCCTTGATACTATCGAGGGCCAAAATCTATGCCGTAGAGGGGAGATTGCCTCCTCACGAAAGTGAAGTAGTAGGTGACTTCGCGAGTGAATCCAAGGACGAAAATCCTCTCATGGGAATGACTGTAGCTGAAAAAAGACTCCAATACTTAGAAGAGCAATTGATGTACCTTAAAGGAGATGACATTTATAGGGAGAAGAACCGCAAGTATGAGGCCGTCAATTCCAAATTGCCAACTAACTTCAATACGACGGATATCCCTGAATTCAAGGGGCATGAAAACCCTTTGAACCACATCCGTGCCTTCAAGGATTACATGTCTATCAAAGGCATCAAACCCGAGATGTTCTTAAGGATCTTTCCTTCATCTCTTGACACCATCTCAAAGCAATGGTTCTACTCATTAGAACACAAGAAGATCGCTACTTGGGAAGATGCCGCGATCGAGTTTGCTAAGCAATATGCGGATAATGCTGATATACAAGTTAACATGCGCACTCTAGAGGTTCTTACCCAAAATGACAAAGAAGGATTCACCGACTTCCTAAGTAGGTGGAGGAAGACTAGTACCCAACTAGTTGAACGCCCGGATGAGGCCACCCTTGTGGAGAAGTTCGTGGACAATCTCAAACCCATCTATGCAAATCATTTAAGATACCAAAACATCAAAACTTTCAAGGACTTAACGGTACTAGGGACAAGGATAGAAGATGACATCCGTAAAGGGCTCTTGTCCAAAACGGTAGGTCGAGGATATCAAGGCTCAACAAGTCGTTCATACGGCTCCACTAGCAAGACCGATGAAGTTAACCTTCTTGAGCCATCCAAGAAAAGTACCCCACCAAGGAAGTTCACAAAACTTGGGGATACTTACTTCAACGGTCTTAAGAGGCTAATGAAGCAAGGCAAACTCCAACCCATAGGACCTACTCCCGAACCCGAAAAGAAATCCAAGTTCTGGGACGAGAACTCGTACTGTGAATATCATAGGGGCAAGGGGCATGACACAGAAAAATGCTACAAATTGAAAAATGTGCTTCAAGACATGATTGAAGATGGTCGACTACCAATACCGCTGGGAGGTAAACCCAACAACACTCAGAACCCTCTTGGGATTCTAGTGATCACAAGTGAAGAATCTACCTTAGATTGTTCACACCTCATTTCTCCAATTGAAGATGAGATCCACGCGATTGAGAATGAAGGGTTCTACTCTACTATCTCCCCTACCATTTCCGGCTTCATCACATGGCCAAGAAGTGTGGATAGACAAGTTTGGGAATTAGAAAATGTGGTAACAACTTTATATGATCTCAACGCAACACCTAAGGAGCATGTGCCACTAATATTCTCTCAAAATGCTACTATGCAAGAAATAGTCGCCGTGGTTGATAAACTAGTCGACCAAATCATACGACTTGAAGACGAGATCATGAGAATGAGAGAACTAACTACAATCAATGGAGTATGGGCCGATGACGATGAGGACGAGTATCTCATTGAAAACTCCCTAGTCAAAGAAATAGTCCAAAATGGCGAAGACCAAGATGTGGACCATCTAACCCGTTCGGGGCGTCCATATCAAAGCACTATTCAAAATGGTCCAACCAACATTGTCACACCAAATGATAACGAAGATGACTCCACTGATCATTTGCTCAAGCAATTACAGAAGACAAAGGCTGATCTTTCAGTCTGGCAATTGGTAGCAAGCTCATTCCCACATCGCCAAGCTTTAATGCAAGCTTTGGCCAAACTAAATGTAGCACATAACTCCACACCCGAAGATGTAGCCAACTTGGTCTTCCAAGAACCACCGAAGCTAAGTAATCCTATTACTTTCTCAGACGAAGATTTGCCACCTTTTGGCGCTAGTCAGCACTTGGCTCTTTACATCACTGTCATTTGTCTAAAGAAGAACGTGCCAATGACCTTGGTAGATGATGGCTCCGTGGTTAACGTCATACCCCTCAAAATGGCATACAAATTAGGCATGGAAGAGTCGGATTGGACCCCTACCAATCAAGGAGTTCGCGCATAAGATGGTACACGACGAAAGGTCGTAGGACTCGTTAATCTAACCATAGCCACAGGGCCAATTGAGCGAAAAGTTAACTTCCAAATAGTAGACATTGAAGCTTCCTTCGACATACTTCTAGGAAGACCTTGGATTCATGCTTCTAAAGCGGTCACATCCACCCTTCATCAAAAGATCAAAATCCCACTAAATGGCAAAGTGGTGACGATCACTTCGTCACCCATCAAGGCAATAATTGAAAAGAAGTCAAACAATCAAGTCCTTGTGGACCCAGTATATGAACTTGGGGGCTTCCAAAGCATAAATGACATAGAAAGTGAATTGGCACCCTTATACTACGATCCCTACTCCAACTTGGTGGTCAACCACATACTCAAAGCCCAGAGATACTTCTCTGGAATGCCTTTAAATCCTATCCGAAGAAACACCTTCGCACCATACAAGGAAGGCAACTCAAAAAGGATACCACTTGGACTAGGGTACAAACCCACCAAAGAGGAAGTTCTCGAGATGCTTGCTCAAGTTCAAAACCGTAAGTACGTAGGAGTCCAAATGCGACCCTATCTCCCTACCCTAAACGGATACTTCGTTAAGGAAGGAAGCTTAGAACTCTTTCACGGATTTCCCGAACCTTGGCACTATCTCGAGAGGAAGCTAGCCGGAATCGAGATCTTTCACGATTGCTACTTCATCCCTCCAGAAACGGTTCCTACCGTCAAAGCCCGTCAAGCACCTTGCTTAGACGAATAAGCCTTTAGTCTATTGTTTGGAGAGGATCGATTTGTTAGAGCCGCGCAAGATGAGATCATTACCATGATACTTCAAGACGATCACTTCAACCCTACCGCGTTAATCACAGAAATAAACGTGAATCAACAGAAAGGATGGAGAAAATCAATCAAGTGGACCAACAATCAAGGAAGACTCTTCAAGCTCACCACTGGAGAAGGAGAGATGTTCAAAGGAGAACCAGAAGACGATGAATTCGAGTCAGAGTCGGAGTTGGAGTCAGAGTCAGAATCTAGAGAAGTCACTAGGGAGTCTCCTCCTGTCGTCATCCCCATTCCCTTTGTTTCTCCTAGCCTAGCCTCGAGTAGTAACAGTAGTTTGGGAAATGTCCCAACCACTGTCCCTTTTACCGCCGCTGACCACAAATCAGATGGCTTCTTTGTTTCAAATTTTCTCAAACTTTAATATGAATAAATCAGGTTCTGCTTACTCTTTGTGTTATCTTGAGTGCAATTCTGTTTACGATGATACTGAGGATGACCAAGACCCAGACTCAATTGAAATACCTCCCTACGTAGCCAAAGAAATACTACAGAAAGGGGAAGGGAGGCCAGTAATAGAGGACACCGAACCCATCAATGTAGGAACCGAACTAGAACCCCAAGAACTTAGGATAGGGACTACCTTGAGCTCTACCGAAAGGGCCAATTTCATAGACCTCCTAAACGAGTTCAAAGACGTCTTCGTTTGGTCCTACAAAGACATGCCAGGGATCGAGAGGGATATCGCCGAGCATAGAATTCCAATTAAGCCAGGTTTCAAGCCTGTGAAACAGAAGCTTCGCCGAATGAGAACGGAATGGGCTCTCAAGATTAAGGAAGAAGTTGATAAGCAATTCAAAGCCGGGTTCATCAAAGTTTCCGAGTATTCTGACTGGGTAGCCAACATAGTACCTGTACCCAAAAAGGATGGGAGAATCCGTGTTTCTGTTGATTTTAGGAATTTAAACAAAGCAAGCCCTAAAGATGACTTCCCTCTACCACATATCGACATATTGGTGGAAAATACTGCAGACCACGCATTACTATCCTTCATGGATGGGTATGCGGGTTATAACCAATTCAAGATGGACATAGAAGACATGCATAAGACCGCCTTTGTCACTCAATGGGGAACCTATTGCTATACGGTAATGCCGTTTGGGTTAATCAACGTCGGAGCTACATATCAACGCACCACAACTACACTTTTACATGACATGATGCACAAAGAAGTTGAGGTATACGTAGACGACATGATTGTCAAATCCAAAGATAGAGAAGGGCATATTGTGAACCTTCGCAAATTTTTCGCAAGGCTACAAAAGTACAACATGAGACTCAATCCTCAGAAGTGCACATTCGGAGTAACATCTGGCAAACTCATGGGATACGTCGTTAGCCAACGAGGTATAGAAATAGACCCTTCCAAGATCAAGGCTCTAATCGAAATGCCACAACCTCAAACTGAAAAAGAAGTCAGAGGATTCCTGGGAAAAGTGCAATATATAAGTTGATTCATATCGAAACTCACCATGATTTGCGAGCCTATCTTCAAGAAGCTCAAGAAAACGGATCACACCATGTGGGATGATGATTGTCAAAAGGCATTTGATCGAATCAAGGAGATATTGGCTAAACCGCCAGTGCTCATGTCACCTCAACGAGATCAACCTCTTGGTTTATATCTCACAGTAACCGAAACAACCATGGGTGCCATGTGGGGCATATAATAAATGATTTAAGCTTGGAAACGTATTTACAGTAAACAAGCCATAAACTTTATGGAGAAACAGACCAAAGTAGGTTCCTTTTTGGTGAAAGTTTTTGAACAATTTTCAAAGAAAGATGCAGCAATGCCAGGCTCACAATGAACAAGGACTGATAGTGAAATTCACAAGAGTAACAAATAAAAGACTAAGGTAAAACGCTGCCAACACAGGTCGGCTAAAGGATTCAGTCCCACACAGGTAACTGGTCCTTGTATCCACACAGGAAATAAGCTGCAGAAATGCAGGTTCTTCTTTTATCAAAAGCTGCCTCATTCCAGGGATGGTTACAGAATTTATAGTCCTCAAATGGCAAGTGTTTGTAGGGTTTTAGAACAGAAAAGAACAAACGAAATTAAGACAGTACAGCTAGGAATGCAGTGACTCATAAAATGGACAAAATAACAGCTACAATAGTACTCCTCCTCATGTGCTCCTGTTGGGTGATATTTGTGTTACTGTGGATGTCAGCAGCAGGAAGGTTCCTAGGCAAGGTTGTAGTGGCCACCTCCCTTAGGCTAGATGGACCATGGTCAGGCCCCATGGTGTTAGTCCTTGACCAATAAATTGCACCCATTCCCTTTGTGCAGGTGTATGTGCCTGGTTGTTTAGTATTGTGTCTGTGGTGGGATTCGAACCCAGAGCTCCTGCTCCAATCCCCTCTCCTTGAAAGTATGCTTCATCTGTTGGACCTTCTCCATGAACCTCATCTCCATAGTAGGGAGATAGATCCCCTATGTTGAATGTTCCTTCTACCACATCACTCCCAGGCAGAAGGAGTTTATAAGCATTATCTCCCAGTTTTTGGCTGATCTCAAAGGGTCCTTCTGCTCTAGGCATGAGCTTGTTTTTCCTCTTGGCTGGAAATCTTTCCTTCCTCAGATGGAGCCATACCAGGTCACCAACCTGAAAAGGTTTTCTTGGTCTGGCTTGCAGTGCCCTCTTCTGATACCTTTCATTTGTTTTTTGAATCTGTTGTTGTACTAGTTTGTGGAGCTTGGTGATGGATTCTACCCTAGCTTGGGCATCAAAATTATACTCTTCAGTGGGAAGCTTGGCCAGATCAAGGGGCATGTGTGGGTTCATACCATAGACTACTTCAAATGGGGATAGGCCAATTGCTGCAGCAGGAGCCCTGTTGTAAGCAAACTCAGCTTGAGCCAGCTTGAGGTCCCAGTCTTTCAGAGATTTTCTCACAATGCTCCTGAGGATCTGAGTTAAGGTTTTGTTGGTGACTTCAGTTTGCCCATCTGTCTGGGGGTGGTAGGCTGTACTGAAAAGTAGCTTGGTTTTGAGCATCTTCAAGAGTGCTTTCCAAAAGTAACTTAGGAATTTCACATCCCTATCAGAGACCATGGATCTAGGAACACCATGTATCCTTACAATATCCCTGAAGTATAAGTCAGCCACACTCATGGCATTCTCTGTGTTTTTGCAAGGTACAAAGTGTGCCATCTTGCTAAACCTGTCTACCACCACCATGATGGAATCCTTACTTCTCTGTGTCCTAGGCAAGGCCACAATGAAGTCAAGGCTCACATCATCCCACGGTTTACTAGGAATAGGTAGGGGCGTGTAGGGACCAGGCCTGAATTGACTTTTGGACCTTTGGCAATGGCCACACCTTTGAATAATGGCTTGTACATCAGTTATCATTTTTGGCCAGTAAAACTGATCTTGCAGGATTTCAAGAGTTTTGTTGATTCCAAAGTGTCCAGCTAACCCATTAGAATGGACCTCCCTGATGAGGAGATCCCTTGTTGAGCTCCCTGGAATGCACAGCCTGTTTCCTTTGAACAAGAAGCCATGTTGTCATATTAGTTTACTGGGTTTGCCTTCCTTACAGTTGTGGTAGTCTACTGAGAAATTGAGAAATCAGGGTCCCCAGCATACTGTTCTTTGATCATTTCAAAACAAAGGACTCTCCCTTCCAGCGGGGCCAACACATGGTGTCTTCTGGAGAGGGCATCTGCTACAATGTTGTGTTTGCCCTCCTTGTAGCTGCTGGTGAAAGAGAAAGCCTGAAAAAACTCCACCCATTTGGCATGCCTATGGTTCAACTTATGTTGGCCATTGATGAATTTGAGGGCTTCATGGTCAGAGTGTAGGACAAAGGGTTTGGGTTTCAAGTAATGTCCCCAATGAGTTAGAGCTCGAATCATGGCATAGAATTATTTGTCATAAGTTGAGTAGCCCAATTTGGCCCCATTGAGCTTCTCACTGAAGAATGCCACAGGTTTCTTTTCCTGGGTTAGCACTGCTCATATGCCTACCCCACTTGCATCACACTTAACCTCAAACAGTTTCTCAAAATCAGGTAATGCCAGGATGGGTGCTGAGCAAATCCTTTCCTTGATGGTTTCAAAGGCAGTCTATGATGTGGGGGTCCATTTAAAATCTCCTTTCTTGAGGCACTCAGTAATGGGAGCAGCCAGGGTGCTGAAATTTTTTTATGAACCTCCTATAGAATGAGGTTAAACCATGAAAACCCCTGGCCTCAGTAATATTGGTTAGGACAGGCCAGGTTCTGATGGCCTCCACCTTCTCTTGGTCCACTGAGATACCCTGGCCAGAGACAATATATCTCAGGAATGACACTTCAGGGACCATGAATGAGCATTTTTCTAATTTCGCAAAGAGCTTGTGCTTCCTGAGAGTTAAGAACACTGCCCTCAGGTGCTTCAAGTGTTCAGTAGTGCTGGAGCTGTACACTATTATGTCATTAAAGTATACAACTGCAGACACCCCAATAAAAGGCCTCAACACCTCAGTCATGAGCCTCATGAAGGTGCTAGGTGCGTTGGACAAACCAAATGTCATGACAAGCCACTCATAGAGCCCTAGTTTGGTTTTAAAGGCTGTTTTCCACTCATCACCCTCCTTAATTCTGACCTGATGGTATCCCTGCCTTAGATCGATTTTGGAAAAGGTCTTTGCTCCACTTAGTTCATCTAGTAGGTCATCAAGTCTGGGAATTGGGAACCTGTACTTGATGGTGATGTTGTTTAGTGCTCTGCTATCTATACACATCCTCCAAGTGCCATCTTTTTTTGGAACAAACAGAGCTGGTACTGCACATGGGCTTAGGGACTCCCTGACATAACCTTTACTCATAAGGTCAGCTATTTGCTCTTGCAGTTCCTTAGCAGTACCAGGGTCACACCTATAAGCAGGCTTGTTAGGTAAAGTTGCTCCTGGGAGGAGGTCGATTTGGTGTTCAATCCCTCTCAGAGGGAGTAATCTAGGGGGAAGTTCAGTGGGAAAGACATCTTTGAACTCTTCCAGAATCCTTTTGAGAGGTTCAGGTTGGGGAACACAAGAATGCACCTTAACTTCTTTGGGAATGACAGCAAAAATGAGGGTTCCCTGGTTGAGCTCTTGTAGTACCTCATACTCCCTGAGTAGTAAGGTTCCATTAATCTGATTTGTGGGAGCTTTCTCACTAGATTTGGGGTGTGTAGCCAGGGTTAAAGGTGTGAGGGTGATCCTTTGCCCATCCTTGGTGAAGGAGTAGGTGTTGTTCCTCCCATAGTGGACAATGCTCCTGTCAAATTCCCAAGGTCTCCCTAATTGGATGTGGCAGGCATCCATGGGAATGATATCACACATGACCTCATCAGTATAGGCTTGCCCAATAGAGAAGGAGATGAGGGCCTGCTTGTTCACAGCAATCTCAGAACCCTGACTAAGCCACCTGATCTTATAAGGGTGTTGATGTTCCCTGGTGGGAAGCTTGAGCTTCTCTATCAATGTAGTGGAGGCTACATTAGCACAACTGCCTCCATCTATGATTAGATGACAAACCCTACCTTGTATAGTGCACCTGGACTGGAAGATATGTTGCCTCTGACCCTCTTCTAGGCTTTGAGTGTGCATAACCCTTCTGAGCACTAGTGTTGGACCTTCATGGGGGGGCCGCACCAGCTCTCCATTAGATTGTCCCCGACTTCTTCTTTTGTGGACTCCTCAAAGGGGCCTTCCACTTCAATATCCCCATCCTCTTCCATAAGTTGGATTTCCATTGCAGTGAGGGTTCTTTTGGTGGGACACTCTCTACTGAAATGTCCATAACCCTGACATTGGTAACACCTTCTCTTCAGGTCACCAGGAGGAGATCTACGATCTTTGGCTTTCCCTTTTCTTCTCTAGGTGGCATATTAAACTTGACAGGGGTGTAAAGCTTGGAACTTTGGGGTTTGTATTGCGTTTTTGGTGTAGTGGCCTTATCTTTTCCTTGTTTTTCTAATTTTTGGGACACCCTGACTACTTCATCAAAGGACCATAGGGGTTGCAGTTTAACCATGGTAGCAATTTTTGGGTTTAACCCCTCTATGAACCTAGCCATTTTCTGTTCTGGTTTCTCTTGTAACTCACACTGTAGAGTTAAGTTTTCAAATTCCCTGAGATAGGCTTCTACAGAGTCATTCCCTTATTTTAGGTGAGTAAGTTTCAGAAATAATTCTTGGGTGTAGTCAGTAGTAATAAACTTAGTTTTCATTTTGTTTTTGAGTTTATCCCGGGATTTGATAGGTTCTTTCCCCCCCCCCCCCCCTTAATCTCTGGTTTTTCATGCCTTCATACCAGAGTGATGCATAACCATTTAGTTTTAGGATAGCTACCTTGAACTTCTTTGAATCATTGTATCCCTTAAACTCAAAGATTCTTTCCATGGACCTAAGCCATTCTAGGAAGTCATCTGGGTTCAGACTACCATTAAACTCAGGAAAATCTATTTTAATGGAGTTGTCATGTTTACCTGATCTAGGCCTTCCTGGTATTGCTTCATCAGAGTCAGAGTTTTCTTCGTGGCTCGATCCTCGAACCAAAGCATGTTGACAAAGAGTTGACATGGTTTCCATACTACCAGCTAATCTCCTGACAGTATCTTCTAGGAGGTTTAATCTCTCATTATCCATTTGTGCTTGCTTTTTTTTTGTTTGAATTATTTTGAGGGGTTGAAAAAAAAAAGTGGTGTATTTATAGGTAGTTTTAGCCTTGCTCTGATAACCAATTTGGGGCATATAATAAATGATTTAAGCTTGGAAACGTATTTGCAGTAAACAAGCCATAAACTTTATGGAGAAACAGACCAAAGTAGGTTCCTTTTTGGTGAAAGTTTTTGAACAAATTTCAAAGAAAGATGCAGCAATGCCAGGCTCACAATGAACAAGGACTGATAGTGACATTCACAAGAGTAACAAATAAAAGACTAAGGTAAAACGCTGCCAACACAGGTCAGCTAAAGGATTCAGTCCCACACAGGTAACTGGTCCTTGTATCCACACAGGAAATAAGCTGCAGAAATGCAGGTTCTTCTTTTATCAAAAGCTGCCTCATTCCAGGGATGGTTATAGAATTTATAGTCCTCAAATGGCAAGTGTTTGTAGGGTTTTAGAACAGAAAAGAACAAACGAAATTAAGACAGTACAGCTAGGAATGCAGTGACTCATGAAATGGACAAAATAACAGCTACAATAGTACTCCTCCTCATGTGCTCCTGTTGGGTGATATTTGTGTTACTGTGGACGTGAGCAGCAGGAAGGTTCCTAGGCAAGGTTGTAGTGGCCACCTCCCTTAGGCTAGATGGACCATGGTCAGGCCCCATGGTGTTAGTCCTTGACCAATAAATTTCACCCATTCCCTTTGTGCAGGTGTATGTGCCTGGTTGTTTAGTATTGTGTCTGTGGTAGGATTCGAGCCCAGAGCTCCTGCTCCATCATGCTAGCTCAAACTATAGGAAGTGAAGAAAGGGCTATCTACTACCTTAGTAAGAAGTTCTTGGAGTACGAGTGCAAATACTCACAACTCGAAAAGACATGCCTCGCTCTTGTGTGGGTAACGAAGAAGCTGCGCCATTACATGCTTAGCTACTCCGTCAAAATATACTCCAAAATGGATCCAGTCAAATACCTCTTCGAAAAACCCGTTCTCAACGGACGTCTAGCAAGACGGACTTTGATGCTCTCAGAGTTCGATCTCAAGTATGTGCCTCTGAAAGTAATAAAAGGACGCACCGTCGCCGAATTCTTCGCAGAGAATCCCATCAATGATGCACAAACAATAGACACTTGGTCATTTCCAGACGAGGATATACTCCAAACTGACGTAGACTCCTGGGACCTTTACTTTGATGGAGCATCAAACTTAAGGGGATTTGGAATATGAGTGTTCCTTATTTCTCCTGAAGGTGAGCATACACCAATCTCTGTCAAACTCGACTTCGATGTGACAAATAACGCTGCAGAATACGAAGCTTGTCTCATTGGACTACAAGCGGCAGTGAGCTTAGGCATTAAAAACCTCTGAGTACATGGGGATTCATCCCTGATCATCAACCAAGTTACGGGATCTTGGAAAATCGTAAGCGAAAGCCTAGCACCTTATCAAGCTAGAATAGACCAAGTTGCTCAATTCTTTGATCACGTGACATATCTACACCTACCTCGGGAAGAAAATCAATTTGCGGATGCTCTTGCAAAACTCGGATCTTTGATTAATATGCCAGACGACATGGTGGAAATGCCTTTATGTATCGAACGACGGTCAGAGCCGGCTTATGTCCATCAAATCACCGATGAAGAGGAAATCGCACAGGAACCCTGGTTCCAAGCAATCCTAAATTTCAAGCTCAACGGTACCTATCCACCGGATATGGAAAAAAGGGGACAATGTGCTATACGCCTACTAGCTTCCCAATACGTTCTCATGCAAGGAGAGTTATACAAAGGAACACCTCTTGGTGTAATCCTACGTTGCCTTGATCATTCACAAGCGCGAAAAGTGATGGAAGAAGTCCACGATGGAGAATGCGGTCCTCACATGAGTGGGCCCATGATGGCAAAGAAAATCACACGTTTGGGGTACTATTGGACCACAATGGAATCCGATTGCATCAAATACGTAAGACATTGCCACAATTGCCAAATCTTCGGGAATGTACAACATGTCCCTCCTTCATTGCTCTATACAATGACATCTCCTTGGCCATTTTCTGCCTGGGGAATCAACATAATCGGGAAGATAACTCCAGCCGGAACAGGAGGTCACTGTTTCATCCTAGTGGCAATTGACTATTTCACCAAATGGGTAGAAGCGGCTTCCTTCACTAGTCTCACAGCTAAAAACGTGGCAAAGTTCATACAAAACAACATCATCTGTCGATACGGTTGCCCACATGAGATCATTAGTGATAATGGATCACATTTCCAAGCTGAGATTGAACAATTGCTAGCCAAGTACAATATTAGACATCACCACTATTCGCCATATAGACCACAGACTAATGGCGCGGTAGAGGCAGCAAACAAGAATGTTGTCACAATTCTCAAGAAAATGATTGACAACTATCGAGATTGGCCAAGCAAGATACCCTTTGCTTTGTGGGGATATCGCACATCTGTTAGGACGCCCACTGGGGCCACTCCTTTCTATTTGACTTATGGCATGGAAGCTGTACAACCAGTCGAGTTAGAGATACCATCCTTGCGCATCTTACTCGAAAGTCAAATCCCAGAAGCCGACTGGAAGAGGGATAGATATGAAGAACTCATCCTCCTAGATGAATGTAGGCTACGCGCCTTGCACAATATCCAAACATATCAAGCACGTATCAAACGCGCTTTCAACAAAAGGGTTAGGCCCAGGAATATCAAAGAAGGAGACTTAGTACTTAAATCGGTTAGAGCTCTTTTACCTGTTGACCCACGGGGAAAATTCAAACCTAATTGGGCCGGGCCATTCCTAGTCAAATCCATACTTCCAGGGGGTGCGGTTAGGATCACAGACCTAGATGGGAATGAGTTTTCCAACCCGACAAACCTTGACCAATTAAAACGGTACTATGCCTAGAATAGGAACAAAAATGCGCCTCGCGTAACCTCACGTGTCGCTCTTGTGACACTAAATAAACGGCCCCTGGCCAAGCTGAAATAAGCTAATGTCACTCTGCTCTTGCATTTTGACAAATTTGTCATCCTCATATCATCAAATAAACTAAACTGCACCTTCAGAGTAAGCAAAAGCTCATGCTTATTTTCTAAGTTCATTACAAGCTCTTGCTTAGAACAATTATTCTTTTACATTTACTCGAACTACGCGCAAGGGTTTGATTTCATTTTTTAATGAATACGTAGGCAATCCTTCATAGGATACAACCCATTAATTTCAAAATGTAAATAGAAGGATATTTGCATTGCATTTGGAATTCGACAAGAATAATAGATAGAAAATCACAACGGTTTCATAACCATTTAACCTTTTTATTTCATTCTTTTTTCTAATAATAATACGCCACATAATAACAAATAAAATAGGCTAGGAATCTAAAAACCCCACCTTTTTATTACAACAACAATAATAATAATAATAATAATAATAATAATAATAATAATAATAATAATAATAATAATAATAATAATAATAATAATAATAATAATAATAATAATAATAATAATAATAATAATAATAATAATAATAATAATAATAATAATAATAATAATAATAATAATAATAATAATAATAATAATAATAATAATAATAATAATAATAATAATAATAATAATAATAATAATAATAATAATAATAATAATAATAATAATAATAATAATAATAATAATAATAATAATAATAATAATAATAATAATAATAATAATATTAATAATAATAATAATAATAATAATAATAATAATAATAATAATAATAATAATAATAATAATAATAATAATAATAATAATAATAATAATAATAATAATAGTAATAATAATAATAATAATAATAATAATAATAATAATAATAATAATAATAATAATAATAAAAACTAGGGCTATTCCTCCATCTTCCCCTTGCCCTTGTCATATTTCTTGTCACGACCTCGAGCCGGTCGCTCTTGCGCCACTTCAGACCTAATCACCAACGGCCTTTCTCGAGGCCTAGCCTTACCATTTTTGCCCATCACCATCTCCACGGCAGGAGAAGTCTTCGGTTTCTTCGAAGGACGAACAACTTGAAACCCGGCTTCTTCCTCTCCTTCGGTCAGATGCTTCTCTTTCTCCTTTTCCACCTCGCGCACCTTATAGTCAACGGGCTCGCGCTTCCTCAATCTCTTGCGCTCTTCCGGAGTAGTAGCTTTCCTCCATCGCAGATAAGAATCCGACACCCACAAGGCATTAGCAGAAGAGGTCAAGAACCACATGTTTCTTTGGACCCATTTGATGGCCCACTCCCTTCGACTGTCAGTAGTAAGTGCCACAGCGGTCTGCGGGACGGTATCAAGCTTCGGGATCGTCTGTTTTAGTCCAACCTGTCTCATCAGCCTTTCCGGGAAGATGCACACCATGAATTCCAAGCCAGGAACGCGCACAGATCGGGTAGGATCCAAAGAAGACACTCCAGTGACAGATTTGAGGTGCCACCATGGTACAATCCACCTAATCAAGGGGCCGTCATCACTCTTTAGTTTATTCTTCCAGTAATCGCAGACTCGAGTGAAGTCCACCATGTACAACCTGGTCCTCATTGCAATCGAACGAGCATGATAAGAAGGAACATGAACTGGGGGCTTGATCAATCGAAGCCGTTCCATAAGCCAGACCTACCAAAAGCGGGTATTAGACATCGAAAAAAAAAAAAGCAAAAAAAAAAAGCAAAAAATAAAGCAAAAAAAAAACAAAAGAAAAACGAAAAGAAAAAAAAAACAAAAAAGAAGAAGAAAATGTTCTTTTACCTGCAAGATAACGGGACTTCCCAAATACGGTAGGTCACGATTGGCTTTCCTATTATCCAAACCCAACAAGATCTCTCCTAAGCATAAACAAATTTGGGCTCTGTGACTCCATTTGCTCAACTAGGCCCAAAAGACGGGGATCACCTCTCAAGTCTTCATCAACATGCCCTTGGAGGACATACACATGCAACAAGCAAAATCCAAATGCCCTTCGCCTAGCAACATAAGAAACGGTGGGGTCGGCCCTGTTAATAAATCGGTCAATGAAGTCCAACATTCGCACTCCTTTCGAGGTCACTAGACGGTCCACCTCAAGCCTAGTCAATCCAAGCAAGTCTCTAAATTTGCTTTTATACCCTTGCGAAGTAGAAGGAATAGCAGGCAAGTGTTCAGGGTCCCACCCCCCAATCACAGTAATTTCTTCAGGAAATGGGTAAATATCGCCTCCAGGGAACGCAAAAACATGATAATTCGGGTCCCAGTAATCAAGACAAGCATCCAAGAACGGTTTGACAACCTTGATAAGCTTCAAACTCAACAATGATCCAAGATTATAGGCGCCCATGTCGTGTTTCTCCATGTTGGAAAACTCGTTGGTCCACTCTTTTAGGCGAATCTCCAAAGTATTCATGATGAGTGCTTATTTTTTGAGAATTTTATGTAATAAGACGAAGAAGAGACGGAAGAATTGTGTGAATAAAAGCTCTATCGATGTCTCTATTTATACTAATTTTTGTTTCCTAAAATCTGCCAGAGCAGACACACCTAGGAACAGGCGCAGCACCTGCTGCGCCTCTTCAAAGGGACGCAGCTCATGCTGCGCCTCTTCCTCACCAAGGTTTCTGTGATTTTCCGCGTTGGATCTTTCCTAATTCCGTGACGAATAATTTCCTATTCCTACGGGTGATTGTTTTGGTAAATACGTGGAAATTATCATATTTCGTGTTTCCTAATTTCGCAGACGTGCATCTCGAGGCAATATTGACATTTTCGTCATTTTATCACACTTGTGCTTTTTCATTTTAGGAAATAATTTTCAATTCCATTTTCTTTCATTTCAATGTTTATATATTTATTTCATTTATATATTTCTTTTATGTCTTTTTTTCACCATTTCATTTCTAACTTATAGGGTTCTATTTTTTTCTTTTTTCAGAGGGTAACCCTCCCTACCGTCCGGTCATTTTCGGCAAATTTTTTTGCATTTTTGGAAACTTTTTGCATTTTTTGCATTCTTTTGAGTCATTGTAACACCCCCATATTCAGAGGAGCCTTAACTAGCCCTTCTTTAGGATATAAGGACGTTACCATCCCGGTTGCCCGAGGTTAGTAATAATCAAATGTCGATAAAAGAACTATTAAGTTATATTACAAGCGATTTAAACCAATAAACGACATAAAGATACAACTCAAAGACTACTCGCTATGACCATCGTATCTCATGAGAACTCATCCCTACCCGGACTCCAGCTATCAACATCACCAACACCTGCTAAGACCGACTGCTCACCATAAGGGATCACGGCAGACACATAACAAACAAACAACCACACAAGGTCAGTACTGAGATAAGACACGACAACGGCAACTACAATTATCAACACAATACAATGCTACTAATCTCAACACAATCACGGTAATTCAACCAACTCTGTCACTGACTGTCCACTGGACCAGTCCTGCCAGTGGGGGACCGCAGCCGTACCCACCAAATCCCCGCTCATCATACCGAGCGATAAACCTGTCCATTAATGTGCATATCCCCTCCCGTGGCGGGTTCCATGGAGGGCGAAACTAGGGCGTGAAGCCACTCCGGCAAGTGACCACACTCAGCCGAGACGCATCTCGAGAACCAGAGAGAACAACCACAATCGCCACCACAATCGTTGCCACACAATTACGATACTAAGCAAACACCAAACAATCACAACAACTGACACGCTAGACCATCTACAGAAACTGAGTAGGCGAACCTACCTTTAAGCCACCGCAACCAATCCATGCCGACAGATAACATGTCCAGCGACCAAGCAACGCCTATAACCAGAATACCATCATCTATTACTAACAGGCAAACCCTAACTAAAAGAACAAGGACACGGATGATGATTATGACATACCTATTAGGGGAAAAGCTCAGCAAGAGACCGCTACCCGACACAAGTGAGTCCTCCTAAGGTTCAAGGATCTTCAAAAAGGCTTCCATGGAGGTTTTGAGGTGAAGGGAAGGGAAAGAGGCGACTGAAGGATAGGAGGAAAGTGGCGGAAGTGATTTGCGGATTTAACAAAACGCGATATAAAACCCTCGCTGAAAACCAGGTACTCGATCGAGTACCCAACATACTCGATCGAGTGGCCCCCTACTCGATCGAGTAACCTAGCTACTCGATCGAGTAGCCTCTACTCTATCGAGTACCACTCTTAACACGTGACCCAGGATGGTTTTTTGGCACACTTTTCTAAGACTACTCCCGCTCCCATGGTCAGTCAACGCTGGTCAAAGGGTCCCTAAAAGGGCGGGTATTACAGTCTTCCCCCCTTAAAAGGAACTTCGTCCCCGAAGTTCAATTCACTTATCTCCCGCTCGAGACACGAGAACAACACGACCTCACCACTCTTTCCGCTCCAACCATAACTCCTTGGAAATACCATCCCCCCCACCCCCCCCCCCCCCCCATGTCATCATCATCACCGTCTACATTTATACCTATCGATTCTTACCACTATCATGCAAGCATTGTCACCGTCAACCGTTACTCTATATATATATAAAACATCAAACTCGCAATGCGAATCACCACCCACGATCACCCAACATACAGTAACAACTATCAAACTATTAATCTAGAACATGTCTCATATCAACTTTCATGTGGTACAACTAATGCCACCATGTTACTCGGCAACGTGATTCGAATACGATTCATCGCACTATAACAATTTTTTTTTTTTTTCATGACCGTCTCTTGAAACATATAACCACATTCACTTTAAAGAACTAAAGTAATCCGTTATACTTCAGAAATTTTTGTAATTAAAGCAAAACATAATACCAACAACATTATAAACAAGCAAAACATTATTCAAAAACAGCCTTTTTATTTCGCGACATTACTCTTCCCCTCTAAAAAGGAACTTCGTCCCCGAAGTTCACCACCCAAATTTCAACGCATATTACTTATTATTTGATTCATGACATGGGTTAAAACATATTATTTACTGTGGACCTTACTCGCTAAGCATAAACTCGTTAAATTATAAATCATACATAACTCTCCGGGACAACTAGTCGCCAACGATAAAGCACGTTAACTTTGCACGCACAGCGTATGAAGAAATGTAACCTCAATGAATAATTGGTAAAATGACATATTGTAATACTAAAACAACAAGAAACCGTCACCACTTCACTAATCGTTATCAACATGTATATAAAACCGAAACTTGACTTCCAACATATAAAATTAATGGTTCAAAGGTCTTACTACGCACAACTAACTATATTAAACATTACACACTTTTGATTTTCGAAAATCTCCTGTAACAGTGCTACTCGGTCGAGTATATACTGCTACTCGATCGAGTGCCCTGCTACTCGATCGAGTGTCTTGGTTACTCGATCGAGTAGCTCAAGATCAGAAACTTTTCTCTCTTTTCTTCCTGCAGCTACTCGATAGAGTACGGGGTACTCTGTCGAGTACCTACAGGCCAAATCTCTTATAAAACCTGTCATAAGTTAACATACATGCACATATTTGTCATATCGAATCGAGTCAGAACGACTCCCCGACGTCTAATATCCTGCAACAAGTCAAAATATGAAATCCGGCCTTATGGCCAACAATACAAGTCCCAAATCAAAGTCGCAACAAAACAACTACTAAAGTCTAACAACACTACTAACCACTAACACCAACTACCATCAACAAGGATAAAACAAGGAGTCTCACTCCTCCTGCCGTCTTCCGCTCAAACATCACCTCATCATCACCACCACCAAGTACCGCTCCCGATGACCCGATCCCCGCATCCACTCCCGCTCCCGCTCCCTGGGCCCACGTACCATGGAGTCAAGCCACCGTAAGGAAAGGACTGAGGTGCCCCCCACGTCGACTGATCCACCCTGTAGGAATGGAAAATCCCTGAGTAGTCCCCAACTCCACTCCACCAAACTGGATGCGGTCCCTCGGTCCCTATCCCCTGAGCGTACGCCATCTCGTGCATGTTCCGGAGTGTCAAGGTAGATGACACTCTATCTGCCAAGTAGCTGGATCGCGTCTCCGGGGTGTCGAGGTAAGGGTAGCACGGAAAAGGATGTTGATGCTGCTGTGGCGCTACCGGCTGTGGCCTAGTCTCCGAGGCCCTCTCCCTCACTCGACGGAGTCCCCTCCCCAATCTGGGTCTCTCCACCACCGCAACTCCCGCATTCTCGCCCTTCGTCGGCTCCGGCATCACCTCGAGGATGGTGTCGTCGATGAGATAGGTCTGTAGATGGCGGGGTCTGTCATCATCCTCCTCCTCCTCCTCCTCATCATCGGAGTCCACCGTCACTATCGTCGGCTCCAAGGGCTCCGTGGGTGGGAGGTGCTCAGGAGCTGGAATCTTCATCCAACTCATGGCCCACACCCTCCAAGCTAGACCACCGTCAGCCAAAGTCCTCAACCATTTCAGGTCGAGATAGTAGGCACGGTCCATAGTGGGCACTAGGGTAGCTAGAGGCACGTACTCCGAAGAGGCCTCAAAAGAGGTTAGCTTTTCAGCTATCCGAGTGGCGATAGCGCCACAACTCAGGTACCGGGAAGAGGAAGAAGCCATCAAGGCAAGGGCAGCACAAACCATAGAAGGAGCATTAAAGACCACTTTCCTGGCCCGCTCCGGGTTGAGGTAAGACATCAGAAGCAAGACCTCATGATTATTCCATCGATATCCTTTCGTCATAAAGGAGGTTCGAAAGAGAACGGAGAAAGACCCTCAAGGTAACATGTTGAACGTCATTAATCAAAGATGTTGCTCGAGGTGGGAGCTAGCTTCCCGATCGGACAAGGCATCGGGGCGAGACACCGCACTCTACTGGAATATCGGTAATGGAGTCCTTAGGAGGCTTAGCCAACCCAAGGTGAGAAGCAAATTGATCCATAGAAAGCAAGAAACTAGTGTTCATTAACCGAAATTCAACGGTTTGGCCAGCGGGGTCATAGATAAAGGAGCTCATAAACTCCAAAGTGAGAAAAGGATAAGTGTGTTTCCTCAGCCTATACAAACCCATAAGACCCAAGGTCTCAAAAATGTGACGGACATCCGTATCTATCTCCAGCTCCTCTAAAACAGTAGTGTCTATACACCTCGTAGGTCTCATTTTGCGTTTTTGTAAGGCTACAAAACGCTCCCTCTACTTGAAATTAACAAAAACAACTCAAGGGTATTCGGAACTACGGGTACCACAGTCCACTCCCTTCCCCCATCTCAGGTGGATTACCCTCCCCGTTTACTTTGGCGGATTCCAAGGTTCGTCTCGGCATCCGCTTTAGGCATAAGTTCAAACAACTTGTATAAACATGCAAACATTTACTTCATGTAATCTGAATTCGACATACTCAGCTAGGCACACCAATTTATCAACAACTTTCAACATGTGAAGCACATAATCTACGCTGTTAACTTTGAACATTAAGCTAAGTACACACGTTCACCAACAGTTTCCAAAATTTGACATACAAGCTCAGATTATTACTACTCATAAGCCATAGTTATGAAAGAAATTATCATGGTGATTACATATGCTCAACAAATTCGAATATCTTAGCATGCTTCTAAAGGTTGTTCCAAACACACTTCTAATCACATGTGAGGCATTCTTACTAGTTCATGGGGGAGAATAATTTGGAATACATCATTATCACCCTTCAATATTATGAACAACAACTCAATTAGAATTTTGAAGACGGTCTTTACAAATTGCGATAGTTTTGGCATATTTTCATTAATTACCATTTCTATTATCATATTGAAGTTCAACTTATACTTATAATGTCATTCACAACATCAATTTTCCAATTATAAATCACGAATTTCCATTTGAGGCACTTTTAAGACGGAGTTTTAAGGCAACTTTCTAAGGGTAAAATCATCAAAATCTATCCTCCAACATAATATAAACAATACTTAAGGCTCAATTCTACCATCTAACCATTGTAAAACAACCAAAAAATCGATTTCAATTTTGGAAACCCTAGAAATTTCGATTTCAAATTTTGCAATTTCTAATCTAATTTACAGCAATTAGTCACCAACAAACATGGAAAGGAGGCATGTGAATCATATTTCAACTATCAAAAGTAACAACCTACCCATGTGAATCGAAATTTCAGATTATTTCACTATTCTAACACATTCAAAGCAATAAATCGTATAAATTAGGAAGGGAAGCATACCTTGATTGATTAACAAAGTAAGGAAACGAAATTATGCAAAGAAATTAACCCAATAATCACCACTAACCCAAGAGTATGAGAGGATTTGAGAGGAAATAAGGGTTAAGAGTAGTTTATGTGTGTCGAAGTATAGGGGAATAGGAAGAAGAAATAGAAAGATTAGGGGTTTTAAGAAACCCGTAGGATTATTGCACAAGATAACCTACTCGATCGAGTGCCTAGGGTACTCGATCGAGTACCACCCTACTCGATCGAGTAGGAGCTAAATCATCGAGTATCTGCAGGAATTTTTCCCACATCCCGACATCATAGCTTCCTAACTAGATCGAGTGAGGTCTACTCGGTCTAGTAAACACCCGCACTCGGTCAAGTATGGTTAAGTACCGGTCAGAAGTACGAAGTAACTTGAAGATTCCTGCAAAACAACATGTGTGTCGATTCCAAACTAAGTTCGGAATTCGGCACCGATTATCGCCCTTGCTCACGCATTACCATCACTACTCACCGTCTCAACTATTAAAGCATACATTACATTACGCCACACAAATTGCCCAACTCGAATCATTTCTAAACATAATCCTGCCATCATAATACACTTAAACTTACTTTACATGTTACTACTAAACTCGTGTTTACTTCAATTTGAAGCGTATAATTAATTCTTTCTTTCACGTATCACATAAATGCATACTTTTCAAAACAAATTAATCTACCATGTTTCACATTCTATCATAAGCAATTCGTCTTGCACGAATCAAACATTACGCAGCGGAAAATTTCAACCACAAGTAGGCATAAACGCATTACTATATGCTATGTCTCGAATTATAACTCAACTATACTATAACTATCATCATAGTGATTACTGTGGATTTATAAACTCGTAGATGACTCCCGTCATCATTAACTTATAGCAAACACCTACGTGTTCACTATTCATGTCACAACATTCAATTCCACATTTTCACGCATCTCTATCACGTAAACTTTCGTCACATATCTCATAGCCATCATATAAGCTCACTAATCATTCAAAGAATTTCAATAATCTCATCAACAATTACCATACACGGCCTAATATATCACTAACACACCCCTATTAATTCCAACAAAGACTTAACCGGAGGTAGCTCCAAAGACAATTAACATACATATCACACATAGACACACGGACTCCACATTCCCATACCATGTGACTGGCTTAAGTGTCATGGGGCCAAGATTTTGAAATGAGGGCGCCTACTCACCCAAAATCTAGCATCAGCTGGGGCTCCCATTACACATACACCAGGTTCATTTTATTAGACTCGCTACGTTCATTATGTTCATTTGTTACGAGTTCCAAAATCGTCGCTCGATACCACTTTGTAACACCCCATATTCAGAGGAGCCTTAACTAGGCCTTCCTTAGGATATAAGGACGTTACCATCCCGGTTGCCCGAGGTTAGTAAAAATCAAATGTCGATAAAAGAACTATTAAGTTATATTACAAGCGATTTAAACCAATAAACGACATAAAGATACAACTCAAAGACTACTCGCTATGACCATCGTATCTCGTGAGAACTCATCCCTGCCCGGACTCCAGCTATCAACATCACCAACACCTGCTAAGACCGAATGCTCACCATAAGGGATCACGGCGGACACATAACAAACAAACAACCACACAAGGTCGATCACGAGATAAGACACGACAACGGCAACTACAATTATCAACACAATACAATGCTACTAATCTCAACACAATCACGGTAATTCAACCAACTCACATCGATCGTCCATCCCTTTGGACCGATCTGCCCGATGGGGGACCGCAGCCGTACCCACCAAATCCCCGCTCATCATACCGAGCGATAACCCTGTCCATTAATGTGCACATCCCCTCCCGTGGCGGGTTCCACGGAGGGCGAAACTAGGGCGTGAAGCCACTCCCGCAAGTGACCCCACTTAGCCGAGACGCATCTCGAGAACCAGAGACAACAACCACAATCGCCACCATAATCGTTGCCACACAATTACGATACTAAGCAAACACCAAACAATCACAACAACAGACACGCTAAATCATCTACAGAAACTGAGTAGGCGAACCTACCTTTAATCCACCGCAACCAATCCATGCCGACAGATAACATGTCCAGCGACCAAGCAACGCCTATAACCAGAATACCATCATCTATTACTAACAGGCAAACCCTAACTAAAAGAACAAGGACACGGATGATGATTATGACATACCTATTAGGGGAAAAGCTCAGCAAGAGACCGCTACCCAACACAAGTGAGTCCTCCTAAGGTTCAAGGATCTTCAAAAAGGCTTCCATGGAGGTTTTGAGGTGAAGAGAAGGGAAAGAGGCGACTAAAGGATAGGAGGAAAGTGGCGGAAGTGATTTGCGGATTTAACAAAACGCGATATAAAACCCTCGCTGAAAACCAGGTACTCGATCGAGTATCCAACATACTCGATCGAGTGGCCCCCTACTCGATCGAGTAACCTAGCTACTCGATCGAGTAGCCTCTACTCTATCGAGTACCACTCTTAACACGCAGCCCAAGATGGTTTTGGCACACTTTTCTAAGACTACTCCCGCTCCCATGGTCAGTCAACGCTGGTCAAAAGGTCCCTAAAAGGGCGGGTATTACAGTCATTCATTTTGCGCTAATTTAGGCCGTATGTATATACAAATGTCTGTTTTGCGTGATTTCTATGTAAATTTCGGCAGCATGACGGCGTAAACCGTCATCTACCAAACCTGTTCAAAGCTAACCTGCAGGTACAAGCAACACAACCCAGCAGCAAAGGCACTCAGGCCGTCATATATACAATCAAAAAGGGAAATGTACAACAAACTGGGGGCTCGAGCCCCAAGCAAAGTCCAAAAATGTTCAAAATGAAGGTCCAAAATGTACAAATGTGGTGCAAAATACAAATAGAAACAAAACAAGACTACTGTCGGTCGCTCTCCAGCTCCGCAACCCTTGCCGCGAGAACAGCAATATCGGCGTCTCGAACCTCGAGCTCCCTCAACAAGCGAGCTGTCTCCTCCCGAGACTGGGCCAACTCACGGTCCCCCTGTAAACATCAAAATTGGCTCATGTCAATCATTTCAAGCAATTACAAGGGAAATCAAAATTCAAAAATGAAATAGGCACAAGGTTCATACCTGACGACCTCGACCGCCGACAAGTGCCTCGACGGCAGTAGCTCGCAGCCGGTTGGCCACCCTCCATAACGTCACGAACCGAGAAGGCGCGAGCTGCATTTTCAAAAAGAAATTCTCAATAATTGAATAAGTTCAATCAAATGTGTTCTTACACAAATATTATGCAAATTAGAGGCTCACCCTCCGAATCAGATGCTGCCAGTCGTCCAGGCCAGCATCCGTCACAGCCACGTCAAAGTCACGCAGCTCGGAGATCGTCGTCCTCCCGGTCGCGTCAGTGTACTCGAGGGTCTCGGGGTACTTTGGGGGCTCGATGCCCGCCGCCTCAACCTCCTGCAAGGTCAAATATTGCTCATTAATCGGTGATCTTTCATCATACTTTTAAAATCAAGTAAAGAAGAAGAGTAAAGATACTCACCACTACCGGCCAGTACGCCAACCTCCCGTAGAGGAACGCCGAGTAGTCCTCGCCATGAAGAAGGAGGGCGTCACCACCAACGCCAGCCAAGTCGGCCTCCCTTTCTGCCTCAGAAGGCTCCCTGAACATCGTCTTAGGAGGATCGATGGGAACCGTCAACACGTCCCGAGAGCACTGACGAGCCAAGCGCTCGCCCAAGTACCACACAGGACCCATCGACGTCCTCAGCAGCAGCCGGCTCGAGCTCCTAGGTCGAAGGACCTCAGCCACAAAAGGAGGCGCTCCAGCGTACTCCGCCCAAGGCCTGGGCACCCACTGGGACAAGACAAACAAGGAATCCTTCTTATAATCGATTAAAATCAATGAAGAAACAAAATGAATATAAGTGAGATGCTCACGTTGTCCAGCTGCAGAGCGTTCACGTCCCGCCGGTAAACACCGTGAGAGGAACGCTTGCTCCTCGTCCTGCACATCATCCAATCCCTCACGACGGGATAGGCCTTCTCTAGCGGCTCCGTCCTCTTGGGCGAGAGGCTCGGAAAGTAGGAGTACACCCACGCCTTCAAAACAAGATAGTCAATAACGATCTTTCGTAATTTCATAAAGTAAAGAATTTATTTGACAAGGAAAGGAATTGATTTTAAGTCTCAATAAAGGTTCATACCTCCAACAGTAGTCCAGGTCCAACGGCACCAGGAGAAGTCCCCTTCTCCATCAACTCCGGATGAACCATGGCCCTCATGAAGCGGATGAGGACCGCAAAACCAGCAGCGACCCAGTCTCAACGCCCTAGGGAGCTCAGGTCAGAAAGGAAGGGAAGAAGCTTCATCGACGGCCTCTCTCCCTTGTCTCCGAGGTAAATTGATGACAGAAACCACCAAAGCCACAAGCGGGCCCTCTGCTCAGCAGTACAGGGAGGAGGAGCCGTCTCCCTCCCGTCAATCGTCACCAGCGCCGGGATCTTTCCCGCAAAGTAGTCTCGAACGTAGGAACTGGGCACCAAGCCCGGCACTGTAACAGCCTTCGGCGACAAGTTCCAGCCGATCAACCTCCTCGCCTCGGCCGAGTCCACCCTCATGGCAGTCTCCGGCCACTCCACCGCCTCAGACCCACACGGCAGACCAGAAATCATGCCGTAGTCCTCCAGAGTGACTCCCACCTCACCAAAAGACATATGAAACGCGGAAGTCGTATCCCAGAATCGGTCCAAGAAAGCGCGGACCAGGCTAAGGTTAGCCCGCAACTTCCTCTTCGCGATATCTCCCAGGCCTGCACCCAGGCACCGAACGCTCCACGCTCGATCATGGCGCGCTCCTCCGCTGACAGTCGCTCGTAGCACTCCATCGCTGTCGTGTAACCCGAGAACGACCTGATGTTCCCGGCCTCCTATTGTGATTTGAAACAAAGCCATTTTTAGTTTTGAATGAAAGTTGGGTAAGTTATGAACAAATGAAATGATTGAAAGAAGGTGAGTGATGAGTAATGAATTCAAAATTACCAAACTCTTCACCGTCCTATAGGACAGGTGACCCTCTGCAGCCCAAAGCAAGTGCCTACTCTCCCAGGTCTCAGCCCACGCGGGTGCTCCCCTCAGCTGACGACCTCCTCATCTGACCTTGGCCCGCCTCGGGGCCTCCTCCTCCTCAACAGCCTCCTCCTCGTGGACCTCGTCCCCAACAGCCATCACCGCGGTGGTGAAAGCCTGCTCCAAAGCCTCCTCGACAACAGCAGTGTCTATCTCCATGGGAGTCCTCCCAGAAGTAGAGGCCTCATCACCTGCAACATTAAAGCGAATTTAGGTCACATCACGTGACGACGAGCCTTGGTTAAGGGATTTTCTAGCCTTCGGAAGCCCTGAAATCGCTCCTTTCTCGCCATCTTTGGCCATATTCTCATAAACCCTATCACTCATGTGGTAGTTAGGGTCAAGTCAAACCTAATTTGAAGCCTATTTCTGGGTTCGAGTCGAAATTTCGGCAGCATTTCGTTATAACGGCGATTATGCCCTAGAAAAGTGTCCTGAAAAAGCCGTCACAAACCAAAATTCCGAGATGGTAGAAAGTTTACCCATCATCCAAGGTTCCCAAACATCAAGTTTCATCGCAAATGGTCAATCCTAAGGCTATTTTCGAAGCAATTTACGGTCTAGCAGTGAAACCGTCTCAATTTCACTCAAATGCTCAAAACTCAACGAAAATTCGAAACAAATACATGGTTATGTTCCTTATACTACCAATTATCCATTTCTAGTGTTAATCTTACAAGGCAAATGCATTTGGGGGAAAAGCCCCAAAATTTCGAAATAATTGGGTTGAAAACCCTAATTTTTTCGATCCAAATTGAGCAAATATAGAAGTTTAATGCAAGAATGAGACACATACCTCGATTAGTCATGATTATTGCAAGCTTTTGGATCAAACCTTGGCGGAAATGGTTGAGATTTGAGAGAGTATTGTGTGATTTATCTTTCGAAACAAATGAAATGAACCCTCTGTTCATCGTGTTTTTACGCAGAAAATACACCCTTGGGAACAGACCCAGCAGGCGCTGCGCCTATTCCAAGAGATGCAGCTCTTGCTGCGCCTCTTCCTGGTGTTCCCTCCGTACGAGTTTTCAAAAATTCGTTATGAGTTCGTTATTTGTGGGCCCATCTTTGGTGCGCCTCTTCCCCATGCTATTTTATCTTTTTGGTCCGTTTGTCGATTATCTTTCGTTCAGACCCGTATTTTTAAGCCAGCAGCAAACTATCATACGTCGTTTATCGCTTCCAAGACCTTGCTTGTCACAACAAGCAGAAATTCCTTCACAGGTGTTCGACACGCCTTCATTATATTTTCCCAACGAGAGTAAGCGGATAGACTTTCCCTCTCGAGACATGGAGATTAGTTCCCGATTATGTTCCCCAACGAGAGTACGCGGATAGACTTTCCCTCTCAAGACATGGAGATTAACATCGACTCCGAATTCTTCCGAAGTTTGTTTGAAGCTGAACACAAGCAAATTTCTCCCAGCAGTTCCAGACTTTGTCCTGCTGTCTTTCCTCATATCATTCAGATGCCCCCTTTTCAGGAACAAGCCTTCGTATTTTCAGACACCAAGTTATATTCAGCCCAAGAGTTTTGCTGAAGCGCCTTCAGTCCCGTTTCGATAAGAAGTCTCGGGTATGATCTCTTCTTATGGCTAACGAGCCTCCTTACGTAGTCTAATGGACTTTAAACGACCCTCCCCGATAGTCGACAGACTCTAAAATGTTCCCGACGACAGGTCCTTGGCTCAGACCCCTTGAGCCGCCTCGCATCGCCATAGTCGTCAGGTTGTAATCTTCTATTGACCTGATGGCTATACTTTAACTTTCGCCATGTCAAAGCCTCAGTCAAAGTGGGGGCTCTGTAGATACCTCATTTCTGCACCTCTCTCAAACCACACGGTGATGATTGGGCCGCATGTTTGGTACGCGGAACGATTTGTGACAGTTCGTAAGTTTATCATCAAGTGATTGTTCAAATGTTAATGTCTACCTCTTAGTTGTCATCTACGTGCCGATACGGTCGTTTTGACAGTAATTAGAGTACATTTGGAGTCCGGGCCTAAAACCGTCTTCATTTTCTGATAACCGTTAAATCCCGAGTCAGAATGTTCTGGAATGTTCCGGATATTTCTATTCCATATTTTATAATTATTTCACAATGTTTAATCTTTGGTAAACAATTTCCCGTAATAGTCCTACAAGATATTAAGGAAAACCAAATTATTCCGTCCTTCCATAACTCAAACACGGAAATCTTTATTCCGCAGGAGGAAACCACTTGAGAAAGATGCAGCAGGTGCTGCGCCTCTTCCAAGAGACGCAGATGGATCGGGCCGTGCCTCTTCCCGTGTCCTTTCTCGCGTATTTTTCGTATCTTTTTCATATCTTTCCGAGATTCACTTCCAAAGACTCTCCGAAACCCTATTCCTTCACGTGATTAGTATAAATAGGAGCCTTCGCTCCTCAAATTTCTCACGCGAGTGTCCGCCTTTCTCTTCTCCCTTTGCATTCTAGACCTTTGTTCTTACTTTTTGGCGTCTACGTGCTTGAACATTTGACCACGTAAGCTCGAATCCTTCTGAGTACCAGCCTCGTTTGCATGACCGACCAATTTAACCTACTCCACATCAATCAACTTAATTAATCTAATCGTTTTCCTCTTACGAGGGCACTTTCATCTACATTCGAGTCGAGCATCACTAATCGATAACTTAGTTCTTCTCGTTTCGTCAAACATGTAAGTCTTAGGGTGTAAATCTCTCTTTTATTATTGTTCTTTACTTTTTGTATCATCATATTGTAAGGTTTATGTCGAAAAAACCTCTTAAAACCGATTTCTAAAACCGTGTTTAAAACCTTTTTACGGATTTTCAGAAGACAGATCGTCGAGAAAGGATGCAGCAACTGTTGCGCCTCTTCGAAAGAGCACAGTTCCTGCTGCGCCTCTTCGTTAGGCTGCCGCAGTTCCTGCTAACTTTCTTCTTCCTTCGTCCTCTGTAATTCGTTCGTCTTTGTTTGTTTGATTTGTTTTCTTTAATTCTTCGATACAATAGTCTAATAATCTCATGTATATTGTTTATCATTCATTCACACGTATAATTCATCACTTAAATCCGACTTAAATCCCTTATAATCTCATATTTGCGGGTTTTTGTCATTAAATTCAATCCGGGTTGTAGAAATTCGATTCTTTCATATTGAATTTCTGGAATTCGACCTTTGATATATTTTTCGTCTGTCTTTTGTTGTATTCGTCATTAATTTATCGTTAATTCGTTATGTCTAACCTATATGGTTCACCCATGTCACTAATTAATCGTTCATTCATGTAAATAATCCGTTTGCATCCGTCTCATCCATGTTTTGTTGCGTTTATGACCATTAATCACATGTAAACAACCTATTAATCACTTTCATCCGAGTAAATACATTAATTATCTCTTAAAATCACCAATTTACATTAATGATTTGCAGTTCCGGCTTCACAGCCAGAACTCACCCTTAGAACAGACGCAGCATCTGCTGCGCCTCTTCCAGAGGGCGCAGTCTTGCTGCGCCTGTTCCAGGTTGAGTTCTGTCTCTGAATTCCATTGTTGCTTGACCTAGTTTAATTAGCTCACGTATAATTGACTATTAATTGTATTATCACCTACTGATATGTTCGTTAAATCTTTCTTTTATTCTTTTTCTCAAATCATCCGTTTTAGAGGTATTTTCGACATAAATCAATTAATCCATTGTAATTATTGTAAATTTCTATTATTGTGTTATTTATCGCATTTGTATGATTTATTTGCATGCCTTCACATGTAATTGAGCATTAAATCCTGCTTTGACCCAATTTTATGCTAAAACTATGTGTCAACTGACTTAGTCTAATTCTCACATGCTAGGATTAAAACTTAGATGTTGCATTGCATGCATATAATCGACGATATATCGAGTATAGATGATGTCCCTAATCATTAGTAGAGGCCGTTATTGAGACGGGCGGGATTAGTTGTTCGATCAAAAGAGCTTCCTAATACGTACCCTCACCCCTTACTCCAGATCTCTGTGAACATCCATGTTCATTGGCATCCACAAGAGTCATTCTAGACATAGAATGCTAAGGGTAACGATTGCTTAGTGTTCATGTCTCTACTTTGTGTCTTGACATGACACGAGGTATTCGAACGGTTCCAATTTCCCATAAAAATTGGTGGCGACTCCAACAAATGTAAACGCTTGTTCTCTTCCTCCCAAGCGCCCTCGTGGGCCTCCCGTTGTCCACAGTTCCACAAACTATAAACCAACTAAGTGAAACTGTCTTAACAAACACAGCGGAAGACTAAAGACTCTGATATGTGATGATTCCATCCCCAGCTAGATCCCGCGCGTATCCAAGAGATACTTGTCAAACAACTGCTCACCACCCCCAAATAGATCACCACGGTTTTTAAAACATTTAAACGGGGTCAGTACTGATTACACAAAGCAAACAGCTGCAATAAAACAATACCACAACCAATTCAATCAACCCAAACTCCATCACACCACCACACACCTGACTACACACTAAAGTGTGTAGCCCTGCTAGATTACCCATCGCAACAGGTAATCCTCACTGCCAGTGGGGGACCGCAGCCGTTCCCACCTAAACCCCGCTCATCTTATCCGAGCCATAAACCCATGTTCATTAATGTGCACATCCCTTCTGTGGCGAGTTCCACAGAAGGCGAATCAAGGGCGTAAAGTCACTCCCGTAAGTGACTCCACTCAGCCGAGGACGCACCTCGAGAACCACAGACAAACAATCATAACCAATCACAATATACAACACAATCACCAATTATCAATTCCAATACGATACAAACCAACAACAATTATCAACCATCAACAACATTGTGTAATCAATACTGAGTAGGGAAACCCTACCTGAAATAGCAATCACCAAGATCTTCACAATCAGCTAAGCATAATCGTTCTTCAAAGAAATCACCTCCTATAAACACACAATCGTACAATCACAATCTAACATCAACAATACTCCCCAAAACCCCCAAATTACCCAATTAGGGTTTCAACTAAAATTAAAGAAACAACATAAAAACTATACAAGGATCTTACCTTCGACACGACGAACTCAACGGCGTAAAGAACGCGACGATCCGACCACCTTAGCCTTCGGGATTTGTTAATAATGTGACGAATGCGAACTACGTAACTCTTTTCTCTTATCTTGAAAGGTTTTAAGAAGTAAAAATGATTAAGAACAATGACGGAAGCCTTTTATATAAATATCGCGTTATTAACAAAACCCGGCTAAAACAACCCGTAAAACACACTTACTCGGTCGAGTAAGTAACTTACTCGATCGAGTCCCCAACGTACTCGATCGAGTACCCAACAGGCAGACTACTTTTTTGCGTAAAAAGCTACTTACTCGACAGAGTAAGTCCTACTCGATAGAGTACCCATAGACATAAAAAACAGTAGTATTACAGTCTTCCCTCCTTAAAAAGAACTTTGTCCCCAAAGTTCCAACCCATACTCAAAAACAAACGTACTAACTCGATCAAGACACAACAACGCAACTAAGAACTCAAAACAAACTCCAACCTATAAAACATGAACTCTTAACACCAACTCCACCAACTATGCCTACCTCCACAACATAGCTTACGATATCGTATCAACTACATTATAGTCTCTCTCTACACTAGCTCCATACACTACCAATTACCATCCATAAACGTTGCTAGTTCTGTAACATATTATCCACTAGAAAATCCATTATCAAGACACTCATAAACATCAAACGGAATATTACAGCATCAAACACCAGCACCCCATCGTTCCACAAGAGTTTCAAGTCTTCATTTAGAGGAGCCAAATACACGTCAATGTCATTTCCAGGTTGCTTAGGTCCCGAAATTAGGAGTGTTAACATAATGTATTTGCTCTTTGTGGTAAGCCAAGGAGGGATATTGTAAATTATCAACATTACTGGCCAACAACTATGTTGGATACTTAAAGTTCCAAAAGGATTAATTCCATCGGTGCAAAGTCCCAATCTTAAATTTCTAGGCTCTGAACTGAATTCTGGAAAGGTTCGATCAATTGTTCTCCATTGGGCAGAATCAGCTACATGCCTCAGTCTGCCATCTTTATTCCTGCACTTTTGATGCCACAACATGTACTCCGCATCTTTTTTATTTGCAAAAAAGCGTTTAAATTTTGGTATTATTGGAAAATACCATAATGTCTTCACAGGACTCCCTTTCTTCTTGCCACCATTACCATTGTCTACCCTCTTGTATCGTGACTTACCGCACTTTGGGCATTCTTTTAGTTCACTATACTTTTTTCGGTATAAAATACAGTCCTTCAGGCTAGGGCAGAGTACGGATCGGGTATTTGATCCAAAGTGCTAGTTCGGATCGGATATCCATATTAAAAATCCTGAAGTTAGATATCCAATATCCAAACCAAATGTTTCGGATATCCAATGTTCGGGTATCCAAAATAATCGGATCGGATGCGGATATCCATCGGATATCCATACTTTAGAATTTACTTTAAAATTAAGTTTGAAACACGATTATATTCATAGTCTTACATGATGATTTTCTTTAATATTCTTATTCTAATGTTCTCGACATAAAATTTAAGTACCACCTAGATTTTTCTCTAATATTTTAAACATTAATTAAGTTGTTGTATCAAATAAAATTTTATTTTCTCGAAATTATACTAGAAAACTATAGTTTCGGATTGGATCGGATATCCAAATGTTTTAATTCTAATATCCATATCCAAACCAAAACCAAAGATTTCGGATCAGATATCCAAACCAAACTTCACTTTCGGATCAGATATCCAAACATTCGGATCAGATTCGGATCGGATATCGGATCAGTTTGGATAATCGGATTTTTTGCTCTACCCTACTTCAGGCATGCATGAATCTTTTGGTAAGATGTAGATAATAGAAATATTAGTTTCTTGCATTGGTATGTGGTGGAGGGAAGCTCGTTACCTTTTGGCAACATTTGACACAAAAATTCTAACAAGGAAGTAAAACTCTTGTCACTCCACCCATTTCCAGCTTTTAATGTGAATAGTTTCAACACAGCTAATAAAAGAGAGAATTTAGAACCATTCGGGTATAAAGGCTTCTTGGAATTATCAACCATTCTCTGAAAAATAATAGGGCACTCCACAATATCTTCTTCAAGATCCTTCATCAGCCCATCAATATTATCATTATCAGGCTCTATATTATCATCCATATCAATATTTTCAAAGATTTCATCATCATCTTCTACCCCGACATCAATCTGATCCCCATCTTTATCATTAATTCCAAAATTTACGCTGGTAAAAATATCATTATCACTTTCTCCATGCCATATCCACATATTATAATCTGCTTTAAATCCTTTTAAAATTAAATGTTCCCACAATTCATCCCTAGAATTCACCTTTTTACAATTTTGACATAAGGTACACGGACATACGAATTGATTATCTCCATGGAGTCTTTGATGTTCAACGGCAGAACTAAGAAACTTCTCTAGTCGTTTAAGATAAACAAAATCACGCTTTCCATACATCCAACTTCAGTCCATAATCTAGTTAATAAACACGTATATGAATGGATATCTACGTCAATGATGTATAATAATCACATTAAATGCAATAAACTGTTTCATGTAATAAAAAGTAACCATCATTTAACAAGAAACTGAAATAGAATAAAGATATACATACCTTCATGTGGCAATCAAGTAGCTTTGTAAGGTCAAAATAGAGAATTTTAGTGGAGAGAAAGAATGTAAATAAGGATGATTTTAACCTTTATTAAAAATTATTCAAAATACAAGTGATAATTAAAAAAAAATACATAAGAAAACAGAACACTGGACAAGTTACAAAAACTAATTGACAACATTAGGGACAAAAGTCATCCTAAAGATGACAAGATCAGGTGAACAAATTTGCAAATGTTTTCAAAGATTTCTTTATACCCTTATTTTCCATCACTAGGAACCATTAGTACACCATTTTAATATCTTATCTCCGATTTGTCTGGTGAATTGTTCAGAGAGATACTGAGACCTTTGATAATCCACGAAAGCGAAAGCCTGGAAGAATTATGTGTCTCATTTGCAAAGTTGAGTGTGGGACTGTGGAAAGTTTGGACTTGTATTCACAGTCAAGAGAACATCAGAGGAAGGCAAGAGATATGGTCTTAAGCATCAAACAAAAGAAAAAAAAAAGAAGCAGAAGTAAGATTTCTATGATAATTGAAGTGGAAGAAACTTATGCTCTGTTGTTTAATATACTCTCTGCCCCTTTCCTGCGGGTCTTGTGGGGGTTCAGATTGTTGAGGGATGAAATTGGGAGTTTTCACTTAATTTGTGTACATTTTTTTGGTTAGGGTATCAAAAGTTCAAGCCTCTGCTGGGGAAGGAAGAGACGGAGGCAGGCCTAAGAATATGGGTTTCAAGACCGTGGAAATAAGCGTTACAGGCTCTGTGGTTTGACTGCCGCTCAATTCAATCATTCTACCCGAGTGACAGGATATGTTGAATTTTTTTATCATTTTAGGGCTATTTAACAAACTATTTCACATTCTGATACCCATTTGAAACTATTTGTTCCAAATCGGTCCGCCTCATCAATTTTATAGTATTTTATAGTTGTGGGATAAAACTGCTATCTTTATTAGCGGCTTTATGTGTTTATCATTGGCAGAACTTTACAAAGACAACTATAGGTTATACTGAAGAAAGCCGTCACTAAGAACAGCGGCTTCATCTCTTACACGTTAAACCGCTATGTAGGCTAGCGGCTTGCTATTGATCATGATTCCTCCCCATTCCAGTAGCTACTGGATTATGGGAGATGGGTAAACTACCTGAGTACCTGGTTCTTTGCGTTCAAAAACCGCTACGTGACAATACCTATGCCAGCCTGCACATTTCATCTATAATGAAAAATAATGCTTTCTAAAAATGATTTCAGAAATCAGATATGTCATCCACAATTAATCCTCATGGGCATCTACCTGGTTATTTGCGGTCAAGAGAATAAACTAGCTCGAGGCAATCACTTTCTAAGATGATCCTTTGCGCACCGACCGATACGACCAACAATCTTACAACTTATTTGAAGCAACATGGCTAACTGGAAGTTTCAATAATTAGTACTCCTACTTGGTAAAAAAAAGGATGGAGTGAGATTAATTTGCCTCAGATTAATTGAGATTATGGGTGGTTTGTTCTATGTAGCTTAGTGATATTAATGGTATAAATGATGGAGTAGTGGGAAAAAGAGAAAGATTATGTATGGTAATTTTTAAAAGAAGACGATATTAAGCACTAAATATGGGTATAATAGTATTTTCCTTGCCCAACTTACAAAACTAACGCATAACTTAACGGATTATATAACTTAGGGTCACGGATGAATATAATAAGATACATTAGGGGTATCATGTAGAATTTCTGAAAATGAAGGGTACCGTATGGAAGTTGAAAAAACTAAAGGGTACCACATAAAATAACCCAAAAAATATATAAAAGTGTGACGTGGACCCATTTGGAACAAATAGTTTCAAACGGGCACCAAAACGTGAAATAGTTTGTTAAACAGCCCTAAATCGATAAAAAAAATCTATGGAAGAGGTATACATGAAGCCACCCATTGGTTATACCAAAGCTAAAGAAGGACATGTTTGCAGACTCATAAGATCATTATATGGCCTGAAACAAGCATCCAGGCAATGGAATCAAGAATTGACCAAGTTTCTCTTACATCTTGGTTATGTTCAGTCAAGACATGACTATTCACTCTTCACCAAACAGGATCCTTTGACAAATAAATTGGCCCTTGTCTTGGTATATGTAGATGACATCCTGCTGACAGGAGATGATTTGATTGCTTTAAGTACATTAAAAGCAGACTTGCATTCTAAGTACACTATTAAGGTCTTGGGAGAAATGCGATATTTTTTGGGATTGGAAATTGGGAGAAATGAGACTGGGATAATGCTGAACCAAAGGAAATATGTTTTAGACATTATCAAAGAAACTGGTTATAAAGACTGCAAGGCAACTTCTTTCCCTATGCAGAAGGGTCTGAAGCTTGCAGTTGATCAAGGTCAATTACTTCCTGATCCTGAGGTGTACAGAAGACTCATAGGCAGGCTGTTATATTTGAGCTTGACCAGACCAGACATAGCTTACAGTGTTCAACACTTAAGCCAGTTCCTTATCCAACCTCGAGAGCCTCACTATCAAGCAGCTCAACATCTCCTGAGACATTTAAAGGGGACTGTTAATGCTGGTTTGTTTTATTCTTCTACTGCTTCACTCAGTTTACAAGCTTACAGTGACGCGGATCGGGGCTCTTGTGCTTCCAGTTGTAGGTCTCTAAGTGTCTATTGTATCTTTCTAGGAAATTCTCTTGTTTCTTGGAAAACCAAGAAGCAACTCACTGTTAGTAAGAGCTCAGCAGAGGAAAAATATCATAGTATGTCCTATACTACGAGTGAGTCAGTGTGGTTGGCTGGCTTACTCAAAGATTTCAGGGTACATGTTAAGCTACCTATCCCTCTCTTTTGTGATAATAAGGCTGCTCAGCACTTTGCCTTGAACCCAGTGTTTCATGAGAGGACAAAGCACCTCAACATCGATTGTCATTTTGTCAGGGACAAACTGTAACACCCGCGAATTTCCCTTTTTGACATTTAAAATTTATTAAACCGTTTAATCACTTTATTATATATTTTTGAATTATTCAATTTAATTAATTTTATGTCAAACACGATTTTTATAAACGTATTATATAAAAGCTCATTTTTATAAAAATACGTATTATTAAAATATATTTTGAGGCATGATTTTTATAAGAATATATTTATTCGCATTTTTGGTCGAATAATAATAATGACCGCAATAATAATAAATTATGTCTTAAAATCCGTCTAACATTAGACCGTCACATTTCAATAGGGGATGTTATCTAAACACGGACCAATCGAAAATTGACAACACGCTCACCTACCCTCTTACACCCTACCTCTAAAAATCTCCTTTATATATTTTATATATTTCTTATATTATTATTATTAATAATAATATATTATTATATATATATATATTATTGTTATTATTATATATACTCCGTGTTACTTGCCCGTGATCCCCACACCCCCTGCAATTCCCCTTTTCTTCCTCTTTCTCCTGCAAACAAAACACAGCGACAACAGCAAAACAACAGAGCTCCTCCGTACGTGATGTGACCATAATTAGCGCATATTTAGCCCCCGAATTAGCCTTGTTCCCATGCTTTTTAGTGCATATTTGGGTCATTTCCTATCTTTAGTTCTTTGTTTTGCATATTCTTTGAGATTTTGATCCCTTGGTAGGAAAGGAGTAATAATCTTGCATTTTCATGGCAAAACAAGACTAAATTGATCGAATTCAATGACCAAGCATCAAGGAGAGACAAGATTAGAAGGCCTTTGTACATATGATAGTAGATGAGCAATGTTGAGAAAGTATCCTTGAGTCCCCAAGGAAATCCCCAGGGAATTTATGAAGAAAAGGGAAGAAAAGAAGAAGAAGCCTTCTTTGAGGCAACAATCCGTGCGGATTGTCCCCAATCCGGCCGTCCTCCGGTGCGAGAATCCGTGCGGCTTTCCACCAAGACGCTCGGATCCCACCTCCACAATCCGCCCGGATTCTCTTGAATCCGCTCGGATTCCATCGCCAGAATTCGCCCGTCCCGACCTTAATCCGCCCGGATTCCAGCACAGCGTGATTTCCTCTTCTCCAAGCTACGAAGAAAGAAGCCCTTCCTTCGGAAAATACCGGCTCCTCCTTGCTCAATCTAAAAAGTGTAATTACTAGTTTAGCCCTTAGTTAACCCTAATGCATCCTCCCTAATTTCCACTATAAATACCCCATTAGTCTAATTAGAGGAGCATGTTCTTCTTATCAACAATTAGAGTAGTTAATACCAATCAAATCTCTCTTTAGTTTTGTAATCAACAATTAATCAAGTCCTAATACAAGTTTTATTTCCTTAATCTCTCTTTTGTTCATCCTTTATTTTGGGTAATTGAAGATTATTTGGGTTATTATTGGGAGATTGACAACCTCTTAATCAAGCATTCAAGTACTTCTTTTATCTTTGCTTTATTATTGGAATCATTAGTAGGTATAATTCTCTTAATCCCTTTTAATTATTGTTAATTACTTTCATTTACTCATCATGTTTCATTTTGTTGGTATGATTGACAACCTTGCTAGCATGATCAACATGATAATGAGTGAGTAGTCTATTAGCTAGGGTTAATGGGTGATTAGGGGAAACCAACATGGGGAATGATTCATGCTTAAATTAATATGCTTTCATGTTTTATTTGCTTGCTTGTTTTGATCTCAACTCATGCACATGTTATATTTGATGAAATGCTAAGCCTATGAATCCTTGCATTTACTACCATCTTCTATCTTTTCAATGAGACTTGTAAGACATAACCCAACTCGAGTCTCATTAGACCATGCATGTTGTTGAGTAGGGAAGATTAAGTCGACTTGTAGGTGGTGTACAATCTAATCGATTCGGCTCCGGGACACAAACTTTCCTAGGATTGTAAGATATAACCCAACTCAATCCATCACAACAATAATCGCTTGCTTATAATTTGAGAACATGTTTGTATGATCAATTCCCATGATTCCCCTATGATCCCATGACACCCTAGTGCTTTTTAATCAATTGTTTACACCCCTTTTAATTCATCTTGCTAGTTTATTTTCATTGCTATTTTAGTTAGTGACCTTCTACATCAACCCAATTTGTGACACCCCCAAGACACCACTAGTTTCAATAGAAATCTCATTTCAATACCCGTCCCTTGGGATCCGACCTTTACTTGCCTCTTTACTAATTGTAGAGTTATTTGTGAAGCTATAAATTGTGTTTTGATTCGGACGTGACCCAACGACCACACCTTTAATTGTGAACACGAAACGGACCGATCAAAAATGGCGCCGTTGCCGGGGACGGTGTTTGTTTGATTTAGATTTCCTTTTTATTGTTATTATTTGTGTCTTTCTTCACCTTGGGGAAGTAAAACTCCTCAAGGTTTGTTCTAATTGTTTTCGAGTTGTTTGATATTTTGCATGTCTAAAAGGTCACAAGGTGATTTGTTACCTTTTGACCGTGAAATCGAAAGAACCTTGACGAACAATAGGAGACTTGTTAGGAGGAATTTAAGAGGTATTAGTGAAGTTGTTCAACCAACTATTGAGTTCATCCACCCTTTCGCAATAGAAGGAGAGGAGAACCCATTACACAATACCCCACAAAATCAACCTACAATGCCTAAATTCTCGTCACACTCCGTACCCACCGAGGAGAACCTACCAAATGGTACTCCTACACTGCAACATCTAACCGGAAATTTTATTGCCAAATCCGCCTTCATCCAATTAGTTGAAAGGAGCCAATTTGGGGGGATGCCTAGTGAAGACCCTCATTCTCATATGGAAACCTTTTGCGACTATTGTGATGCAATCTCTCAAATGGGTGTGACTCAAGACCAAATTAGATGGGTCTTATTTCCTTTTTCTCTAATCGGCACCACGAAGCAATGGTTGAAGGGCCTTGACAAGGCCACCCTCGGAATAGATTCTTGGAAGAAGTTGGCTCTAGCTTTCTACAAAAAATTCTACCCACTGGAGAAGACTAACATGCTAAGAGCTCAAATTACGGGTTTTAAGCAAAGGGATGAAGAATCTTTGTATGAAGCTTGGGAGCGGTTCAAGGGAATTTGTCGCTCATGTCCTCACCATGGACTTAGCGAATGGTTTTTGGTACAACAATTTTGGAATGGTCTATATGAGGATTCAAGGAACATTCTCAACATGGGATCAAATGGAATGTTCACCGAAGTTGATGACAATCAAACATGGAACAAGATTGAGGAAATGGCGGTCCATAACTCACAATATAGTAGACCTCGCAAGGCCACTAGAGGAGGAAAGCATGAAGTGGACTCCGTTACTCAATTGGGTGCTCAACTTAGTGCTCATATCGACACAATCAATTTGAAGTTTGAAAAAGCTATGGCTAGACTTGAAGAAGTCTCAAAATCACCAAAGCATCATGTTAATGCCATGACGGCATCCTCATCAATCCCAAGTGGGATATGTGAGAATTGTGGAACTTTGGGACATGACCAAGGTGAATGTAGGGGAACAAATGAACAAGTGAATGCTTTCCAAGCATACAAGAGTGGTACCCCTTATTCCAACTATTACAATGAAAACACCAAATTCCATCCAAATCTCTCATACAAAAGCCAAAATGTTCAAAACCCTCAAACAACATACATGAGAAACCAAAATCAAAGACCCTTCTACAATCAAAACCAAGGTTACCAAAATCAAAATCCATACAATCACCAAAATGATCAAGGTTTTGATGTCCAAAAAGCGGTCCTCCAAATGCAAAAGAATCAACAAGAATTTTTCACTCAAATGCAAAAAGATAGCCAAGCAAAGGAAACCACCATCAACAACATCCTAGCTCACACCAAGATGTTGGAAACACAATTGACTCAACTAGCATCTTCAAGCTCACAAAGACAAAAGGGGCAATTACCACCTCAAAGTAATCCCCCTAGACATGAAACGGTTAGTGCCATTCACTTGAGAAGTGGTACAAGGTATGAAGCACCAAGGAAGCAAGTTGAGGATGAAGTTGTGGAAGCTAGTGAAAAGGAAGAAATTGTGCAAAGCTCCAAAGATGGAGAATCATCAAAAGATGAAAGTTCAAAGAAAAATGAAGACAAGGTCAAGGAGAAGGAGCCCACTGTGATTAGACTTCCTTTTCCAAGTCGTCAAGCCAAGCCCAAATTTGATGATAAACTTGGAAAGTTCATGGAAATTGTGAAGAATTTGGAAGTCTCAATTCCTTTCACGGAATTAATCAATCACGTGCCGGTCTATGCGAAGTACATGAAAGATATCCTCACAAAGAAGAAGTCGATCCGGAAGCTTGAGACTATCGCCTTCACTAAGGTGAGTAGTGCAATACTTCAAGGGAGTTCACCTCCAAAGCTAAAGGATCCGGGAAGCTTCTCAATACCGTGTACCATTGGCGACACAACGATCAACAAAGCCTTATGTGATCTAAGGGCTAGTGTGAGTGTCATGCCGTACTCGGTGAGTAAAAGGTTGGGGATGGGAGAGCTTAAATGCACCAACATCACACTCCAAATGGTCGATAGATCGACAAAGACACCATTAGGGATATGGGAAGATGTCCCCGTACAAATTGGGAAGTTTTTCATCCCGGTGGACTTTGTCATTGTTGATATGGAGGAAGATTCCAACATTCCAATCATTCTAGGAAGACCTTTCCTACACACCGCGGGTGCGGTGATTGATGTGAAACATGGTGAGCTCACTCTAGAAGTGGGAGATGAAAGCATAACCTTTAATCTTGACAAGACTATGAGAGCTCCTCATTTGCATGAACCATGTTTTATGATTGATCATTATAGCCGAAAGGATGAAAGGAAGAAATCGGAACTCCAATGGAAGGAAAAAATTGAAGATGCTCCATTCAAAGAGCAAGTGAATTGTGACAAGGAGAGCTTGCAAAGCTCGTCAAAATCAACCAAAGAAGAAGAGGATGGCCTCATTGGCCAAGAGAAGAATTTGGGAGAGTTGTCTCCATCAAATCAAGAGATTTTCAATGATCAACTTAATGAAGTTTGTGGTCTTTGGGACGACGAATTTGAAGGGATTTTTAATCCCTACATTGATAATGACATCGATCAAGACCGACAACAAGGGCCAAGGTCTATTGAAGACCTCTACCATAATAATGAACAAGCTTTCGATTACTTTTTCAAGGTGTTGAGCAACATCAACAACACATTGGACATGCCCCCTTGACATCTCATCAAGAATAAGAGTTTGGTGGAGTCCTCCCTAAACCACCATTTGTAAATATTTCTAACTCCCTAACTCGCATTTCAATTCTTGTATTGCATTTTTGTCATCTTTGGATTTTTATTTGCTTTGATCAAGATATTTGTCATGTTTAAGAGAAGTGAGGGAGGGACTAACAATCTCAAATTGATGTGTAGTGCTTTCGCTTAGTGTGGGGATGGCAATTGCCTAGGCTATCCATGCCTTAGTAGTGCCCCCACAATGAAGAAAATAAGATTTGAAGAAGAATAGGAGGTTGATAAGGGACATGCTTTGTACACGGATGGGAATCGAATCCGGGTACAAGGGGAAGAATCCGAATGGATTGGGAGAAGACGCTGTCTTCATGCAATCCGAGCATCTTTGGGATGAAGACGCACGTCCCTATAAGCTGAAATTTTGAAAGATTTTTGACTGTAAGAGAATCCGGGCTTCCTGAACTGAAATACGCCCGTCTCTGATAATCCGTCCGTCTTGGACAGAAGACGCCCGTCTTCTCTGCTGAGGAAAACAAGGAAAATTTCCTGGACTCAAATCCGTCCGTCTTCGTGCAAAATCCGCCCGTCAGTATCAAGCAAATCCGAGCGTCTTCTTCTGAATCCGCCCGTCTTTAGGCGAGTTTTATCAAACCCAGAAAGTGCAGAATCCGCCCGTATTGGGCAGAATCCGCACGGATTGCCCCTGCAGTTCGAATTTTTCGGTCTTTATAAAATCCCTCCCGCCTTCATTCATTCATTCATTCATTCATAACACTACTTCAAAACATCAAAACCCTTATCCTCTCTATCATAAAAACAAAATCCCTCAACAACATTCACCAAAATCAAATCAAATCATCCTTCTAACAACCAATCAATCACTCCTTTTTCAATAAAAATCAAAACCAAGAGCAAAATCTTCAACTTTTGTGTCGATTTGGGTGCACTACAAATTGAAGATTTTTCATTCTTTTCTTGGTTAGTTCATCAATGGCAAGGACTAAGGGAGCAACAAAGGCACCAAAGACACTTTCGCAAAGGCAAAAGGCTCTTCAAGCAAAGAAAGTATTGGCTATGGTGGTAGCAACACCAAACTTGGAAGTGCAACAACAACAACAACAACCTTCTATGGGAGCAACAACATCTTCTACTCCGGAAATCGATCAACTTTTGCAATATCCGGAGGTAACTTTTATTTCCAAAACCCATAGAGATACTTTTGCCAAGTTTGCTAGGAAATCAATTCAATCCACCAAATTTATTTGTGAGGACACCTTGGGAAAGTTGGGTGTCCTTGAGCAAACTAGAGCCTTTTTCAAAGCCATGGGGTTAGAGAAATTGTTTGAATCAAAATAATTGACATACCCCTCCCTTACCTTGGAGTTTTTGAGTTCTTTGAAAGTCACCAAAGTTGAGAGTAGGGAGAATCTCGAGTTTCGTCTAGCTAATGTTAGTAGACGCATTTCCTTTAGGGAATTGAGTGAAATTTTGGGTCTTAGTGATGAACCGAGTTATTTAAGAACTATGGAAAGTATGACCCCGACCCTCTTTGGGAGGTAATTTCCGGGAGGAAATTTGAGGACTTTCATGCGAGTCGTTCTCTTTTAGTCCACCATCCGGGCATAAGAGTATAGCACAAGGTCATAGGCAATACCATTATTGCAAGGAAAGATACCAACCATTTCACCAAACTTGATTTTATTCTTCTTGAATCGGCTTTGAACATTGGAAGAGTGCACACCAAGCCTTTAAACTCTTTGAGGCTTTTGGTAGATAGATGGCTCAACATTGATTGTAGGAAGAAGGGCACTACCGTTATTGTCAATGGCGGCCTAGTCACTATCCTAGCTAAGTACTTTGATCCTAACTTCAATAAGGATAACAGGTATAAAGCAAAGGAGGGTGGTCATCTTGTTGATTTGCATACTATGATACACAAGTACAAGTGGGTTGCTCATAACCCTCTTGATACCAAGTATGGATGGCTCACTAGTGAAGCTAGATCATTCACCTTGCCTTCAAAGATTTGTCGTCTAAGCGTCCACCGGACCAATTATCTACTTCCCCTTTCTAAAGAGGCCGAGTATATTATTCAACAACAAAAGGGTGAACTTGAAATGCCCTCCTCTTCCATTGTCATACCACCCTACCCCTTTGAGTATCAAGAGTTCAAGCCGGAAGGAGTTGAAGCTAGAAATGATTATTTGACTCTCCTCATGCAAGCAATGCACAAGCAAGCCTTTGAGGACCGGAAAAATGCTTACTTGGCTCAATATCCACCCCTCCTACACTTAGCTAGGCAAGGACTACTTGACCCATCATGTCCTTTGCCTAGTTGGGCGGATAGAGAAGTCCTATTTCCGGGTACACCAAGGGTCGTTTCGGGTGACAATGAGGTTGTTGGTAATGAAGAAGTTGATGATAACATTGATGAGGAAGCAAGTGAAGAAGGAGAAAAGGATGATGAGCAAGATGAAGAGGCAAATGAAGAGGGAAGTGGCATTGAGACCACTTCAAATGAGGAAAGTGATAATGGTGATGATATGATGGAAGATTAGCAAGCCTTGGAGGCTCCTACCCTCTCATGGTTTGTCTATTTCTCTCTTTGTTTTAATTATAATTTTGATCATTGTTGGAGTAGTCCTAGCACCATAGAGGACTCACACCTCGGTACCATTGAGGTGTTCTCATTTTATTGTTCCCATTTTCAAAATCCAAAATGACAAATTAGTTTCATGCATTGCATAGTGTGTGCATGAACTACACCCATCCTTGGACATTAGCAATAGTGTCTAACTTGGTTTGGGGAAGTTAATGCATACACAACGGGAGGTAATCTAAATTATCCTCTCCGTCATAACAAAAACCATGCATCATGTAGTGTAGCTTAGTATAGATTGCATTTAGTATAGAAATCATGCATCATCTTTGCATAATTTCCATCACTTTGGCCATTGAGGACAATGCCCATATTAGCGTGGGGATGGGAATTCTAACATTTAACTCTTATTCAAAAAATCCAAAAAAATTGAAAAATTTCGAAAATCATAAAAATTTGAAAATTGAAAAACCCAAAAACATGTTTATTTCCCTTTGTAGTCTTGTGTATATATTGTTTTGTATATATTGTGTTTGTTCTATCCTTGTTCACATTGATTGACTACGCCACATCCGAGACATGAGGATAATGAAGACCGCATGGTATGATCTTTCCAATCTCCTTTTTCCTCTTTATGTTAGTGACTATGTGGCTTTATTTTGATTGATGCGGTATAACAATGTGAATTTAGGACTTGCATTTAGTTTATATGTCATATTAGTTGATAGAATCACTTGCATTAGGATGTTTATATTAGTTTCATCATGGCATGTAGTTGCATGTTAGAAATGTTTTGAAAAATGCCTAATTAGGAACTTTGACAAGAGCAACTAAGCCATTACAAATACTTGTTCAACTTAAGACTTTGCCTACTAGAATGGTTGTAAAACACCCTAGATAGTGTCATACTAGTGTCTTTTGACCCATGACCCAAGGCCTAGTCAAGGGTTTGCATGTGAGTCACCTATCCAACCCCGTGATGCGATGTGGACTTGGTTAACTTGTCTAGGTGACCTTGATTGACCTTGTGGTAAGGCAACCCAAAAATATTTTCTATCAATAAGCTTGAAGTGCTCATTTCAAAGAATTTTGTCATGTGGAAGTAATTTAATGCCAAGGAAACCTCAAATGTTATGAATTGTTGAATGTTGAGATATTTAAGTTATTTTGATGGAGGCGTACCACTTCGATGTGCTTTGGTGCAGGATCCATTGAATTGGGCCCCCACACGGTTGTGAATTCGGCCGCCCAGAGACAGAGTGACTATCACCCCGAAAAGCTATTGTCTAGAGGTTAACCGGTTGCCTAATAATCGATTGGCGAAAGCAAAGGACACTAGCCCGGAAGGGACAAACCCCATCTTAAATTTTTGAAATGTGAAAGTGAAATGAGGACAATTTTGAATACTAGTCATATCCACCCGTTGTGAATAAAGATTTGAGCATTTCATTCCCAAAAAGCCTTTTGTCAAGCCACTTGGTCGAGCTTGGGACGATCCATGACCTTTACCTTTGTAGAGAATTCGAGACTTGTCATGTCATATGCTACTAGCATCATAGGGATCATCATTCCACCACCATCCGATCGCTCTTGACGAAAGCATTTGGAAATTGAGGACGAAAGTAGTCTAGTTTAACACCATTTGGAGGTGATTTAGTACCATCCTCTTAGCCTTAGTAATTTGTTGAACTAGTATTTGTGAAGGATTACATGCTCTTAAATTTGTTCATCTTTAGTGCCTCCACCACTTGATGAGGAAGTGGCTATTCCTTTTGTAGATGCATCCATTATGTGATTTTGTGTGCTTAATGTTTGGATGTGTCGCCATTTTGGCAAGATCCACCTTGCCTTGCAAGAAGGCATCCTACCTCATGGTTGTCTTGTTGTGAGTTGAAGGAGCGGAGTGAGACCCGCTAATTGTCTCATATCGGCTATGTTATTAGGTTAGTTTAAATAATGGTCCTAGTGTTTGTCACCTCTTTACTCGGGACGAGCAAAGGTTCGGTTTGGGGATATTTGATGTGACCATAATTAGCGCATATTTAGCCCCCAAATTAGCCTTGTTCCCATGCTTTTGAGTGCATATTTGGGTCATTTCTTATCTTTAGTTCTTTGTTTTGCATATTCTTTGAGATTTTGATCCCTTGGTAGGAAAGGAGTAAGAATCTTGCATTTTCATGGCAAAACAAGACTAAATTGATCGAATTCAATGACCAAGCATCAAGGAGAGACAAGATTAGAAGGCCTTTGTACATATGATAGTAGATGAGCAATGTTGAGAAAGGATCCTTGAGTCCCCAAGGAAATCCCCAAGGAATTTATGAAGAAAAGGGAAGAAAAGAAGAAGAAGCCTTGCTGAGGCACAATCCGTGCGGATTGTCCCCAATCCGCCGTCCTCCACCGGTGCAGAATCCGTGCGGCTTTCCACCAAGACGCTCGGATCCCACCTCCACAATCCGCCTGGATTCTCTTGAATCCGCTCGGATTCCATCGCCAGAATCCGCCCGTCCCGACCTTAATCCGCCGGATTCCAAAGACATGCGATTTCCTCTTCTCCAAGCTACGAAGAAAGAAGCCCTTCCTTCGGAAAATACCGGCTCCTCCCTGCTCAATCTAAAAAGTGTAATTACTAGTTTAGCCCTTAGTTAACCCTAATGCATCCTCCCAAATTTCCACCATAAATACCCCATTAGTCTAATTAGAGGAGCATGTTCTTCTTATCAACAATTAGAGTAGTTAATACCAATCAAATCTCTCTTTAGTTTTGTAATCAACAATTAATCAAGTCCTAATACAAGTTTTATTTCCTTAATCTCTCTTTTGTTCATCCTTTATTTTGGGTAATTGAAGATTATTTGGGTTATTATTGGGAGATTGACAACCTCTTAATCAAGCATTCAAGTACTTCTTTTATCTTTGCTTTATTATTGGAATCATTAGTAGGTATAATTCTCTTAATCCCTTTTAATTATTGTTAATTACTTTCATTTACTCATCATGTTTCATTTTGTTGGTATGATTGACAACCTTGCTAGCATGATCAACATGATAATGAGTGAGTAGTCTATTAGCTAGGGTTAATGGGTGATTAGGGGAAACCAACATGGGGAATGATTCATGCTTAAATTAATATGCTTTCATGTTTTATTTGCTTGCTTGTTTTGATCTCAACTCATGCACATGTTATATTTGATGAAATGCTAAGCCTATGAATCCTTGCATTTACTACCATCTTCTATCTTTTCAATGAGACTTGTAAGACATAACCCAACTCGAGTCTCATTAGACCATGCATGTTGTTGAGTAGGGAAGATTAAGTCGACTTGTAGGTGTTGTACAATCTAATCGATTCGGCTCCGGGACACAAACTTTCCTAGGATTGTAAGATATAACCCAACTCAATCCATCACAACAATAATCGCTTGCTTATAATTTGAGAACATGTTTGTATGATCAATTCCCATGATTCCCCTATGATCCCATGACACCCTAGTGCTTTTTAATCAATTGTTTACACCCCTTTTAATTCATCTTGCTAGTTTATTTTCATTGCTATTTTAGTTAGTGACCTTCTACATCAACCCAATTTGTGACACCCCCAAGACACCACTAGTTTCAATAGAAATCTCATTTCAATACCCGTCCCTTGGGATCTGACCTTTACTTGCCTCTTTACTAATTGTAGAGTTGTTTGTGAAGCTATAAATTGTGTTTTGATTCGGACGTGACCCAACGACCACACCTTTAATTGTGAACACGAAACGGACCGATCAGTACGCCATTTTCGTCCTAACCAAACCAAGATCCCTCCTCCAATTCTCAACCAAATTTCATAATTCTTACTCCATTAGCTTCCTCGTCCTTTCCTCGTTATTTTAAGGTAAGAAAGCTTTGATTTTGTTGAATTTTCGAAATGGGCATCTTATTACAAACTCGGTTTTGTGACCCATGTTACTCGTTTTTCCTCCTTTTTAGTTGAAGACTGAAGATAGGCTCGTGTTATGGACGTTTTTACTCGGGAATTCAAAGAGTTAAGGTAACGGTAATAGGTTACTCGACAATGAGTCAATATTCCGTCCCTTCAACTCGGTTTTTATACTCCTTTGCTGCAAAGTTCGACTCTTTAACTGTTATTGAAGTCTTATTGTTCTTACTCTCGTCCTTCGAGTGCCCGTATTGGTTCTGTTTCAGCACGGGTTTCGAACAGGGATTTAGCCTGTTTTGTTACGGGTTTTGCTATGCAAAAATCTTTGGATTTGAATGGTTTTGAGTCGTGTCTTTGTTCTATATCCATCTAGTTTTTGGATGATCTTTTGTGGGTTGTTTAAGGCCTGTTTTGGACTGGTTAATGTGTGTATAAATATATACCCGTCTTAAGCATGTTCATATATCCTTCTTTTGGTCACATGGTAGCTATTCGGGTGAGTTTTTGGTGAGCATTGATGGTGTTTGCTGGCTGGCCGTGGGCCTGGCATGGCGGCTGGGTGGTTATGGTGGCCGGCTATGGGCTGGTGGCACGGCCACGGCCTAGCCTTGGTTCACGGTGAGTTCGGGCAGTGGTCGTTTCGCATGCTGATTGAGTAATATACATGCTTAGTATGTCATCCTTTTAGTTTTAGTTTTGGGCTCATCATCCTTCTTATTTTGGGCTCATTTGGCTTTAATTGTTGGGTTCATTAGGTTTTGTTTGTTGGGCTTCTTTGGCTTCATTTGTTGGGCTCATTTGGGTCATTTGTTGGGTTATCATGTTTAGTGTATTGGATTTGTCACATAATTTGATGGTTGGGCCAAGCTTAATTTTTGTAGTAGGCTCTTAAATGAGTCACGTGTGCTTGTCTCCGTTTGAGTCCGTAAATTTTCACATGACATAAATTATTTATTACCGATTGTTATACTGTATGTGACCGGCATATTTAATTATGAAATGAAATATTTATTAATATAAGACAAGTATGAGATATTTATTATAAGTACTGGTAAGAGTCATATCCTTGATAATGTCTTGTATTGTTCGGTGGTGTGAGTCGTGGTCCTATCGGACACTAGGGGTGAGCCATAGGCCCTCTAGTTGCGATATGATCGTCGGGACCGATGTTCCCATCCGTACTTATGGTGAGATGCAAGCCATAAGTATGAGTGTGACATTAATAATCCCGTCCCGTGTACTTGTAAGAGTCGTATTCTTGTAGAAATTGTTGGAATATGTGTCCTCCGACAATAATGCGATCACAACTGTTGATCATGATGATCACATGTTTAAGTCTCATTTTAAAGAATACAATTGGGAAGTAATATTTTACTGTCAACTAGTCCACACATATCGGTAATGATTGGCTGACTAGAGTTTGACATTACTGTCGTGAGACGGTGGTGACAGATTGATCCCCTTAGGTCATACCTAAAGGGTAACACTCTTAATTGATCATTTAATTGATCGTATGACGATACGGGTCAATTAAATTTCTTAAAAATTGACGGACGATTTTGGAAGTAAAGTTTACGTATCTCATTATAATCTGGTTAAATAAGATACGGTCTAAGTAATCGAATTGTTTCATTACTTAGATGAAATTATTGTTTAAGGAAACAATTGCATTTGAATGAATAAATTATTATAAATACAAGTTATTGTGACTTATAATTGGTAAAATATTTTGTACAAGTAATTATGAATTACTAAGTTGGTTTTTGTATATGACGTATTTTTATTAATACGTTGATTTTTAATATGTTAAAAATACATAACAATTTTATGTGACATGTGACATGTGACATGTGACATATGACAAATTGACAAAGATAAAATGGAGTCCATTTTATCCATGTATACAGAAATTAAAGGGGAGGATTAGGCATATATTGTGTTGATTATGTTAGTGGTAAACATAATCATTTCCTACTAAACTAGCCATGCAAAACCTAGTGGTCATTGTGAAGACAAACTAGTGCATGCATTGGTCCCATCTCTTCCCCCTTACCCGGTTTTTCATAGGAGCAAAGCCAAGGGTTTTTGCCTTATAATTTATCATATGCACTACATTAAACATTAGTGCATTAGCTCATTTTTATTCATTCATCTAAAATAAGAATTTTAGAGAGATAAAAAGCTTCCTTTTCTTCCTCCTCTCAACCGAAATATAGAGAGACAAAATAATATTTTTGGGTCAATTTTTATGCAAAATTAGTATTATTCTAGTAATAATAATATTAATTTTATTAAGATTGTTATCTTGGGTATAATACTTTTGGGAGGGATTCTCTTCTTGAATCCTTGTTCATCCACTAAGAAAAACTCAAGAACAAGAGAGTAGGAGAACTCTCTTGTGCCCATATAAACCGAAATATCAATGTGAGATGATGATTTCTTCTTTATTTACATTTTGTTTGCATGCATAAGATCACCTTTTAATTTTATGACTAAATTAAAATCACTACATAATATGAAGCGGTCGAATATAGAGATATAAATTTCTAACAAGTGGTATCAGAGCCTTGGTTGTTTGCATGCAAATCGGTTATAGTTTTTCCGAGTTATACGATTAACATGTAAAACTTGTAAATTTGTGTTATTATGAAATATCACGAAATAAATTTATGCATGTTAAGTTTCTGGTCCTAAAATGTTTTTAGGGTATTTTGGTTATTTTATGGATTTTTATTGTTCATCTTATAATGTAATTGCATTAAAAATGTGATTTTATGATTAAAATGTCATTTTCGGACTAAAATTAGCTAAACTTCGAATTTTCCAGTGATTTTTGGATATGTTATCACATGTATTATTTTTAGATGACCTGTAAATGTTCATAATTTTTGGAGTTCTTATGCTCAAAAAATGGATTTTTCATGTTTAAAATCGGATTTAGATGAAAAATAGGTTAATATAAGATAAATTTCGAATCTGGTCATAGAAATTTAGTATGTTATCACATGAAATTTTACAAGATGTGTGTAAAATAATGGGCTATATTGAAGTCTTTATGCATGATTTATGGATTTTTGATGAAAAATAGCATAAATAGTGACTTAATTAGTAAATAATTGCTAAAACATACTCCATGACTAAGAAAAAACGTCACATGTTGCATTTTATTATCTTTTTCAGATCTAAAATTGAAAATTTGATGAATATAATTTTTCTCATGTTTTTATGATTTTTATTGATAAATCCGATAAACCGCAACATAGTTTTTCCGATAATTTTACGAAATTTTAACCTAAGTTTTTTTTAACATTATGAGTGTCATGTTATTTTTCCAGAATGTTCATAAGTTTAAATTTCAAATTTTGAATTTATTTGGAATTTTTGTGATTTATTTGAAGTTTATAGCATTTTATTATAATTTTAAGTCCATTAATGAACAATTTTAAGAAATATGAGTTAATTATAGTCAAGTAATTAGTGAAGACTAATTTTGAGTCCTAAGAGGTTAGGGTAATTAACTTGTGCATAAATATGAATTTATGTAATTTTTGTGATTATAAAAACGTTGAATCACGCAAATCCGTAAAAACCGTATAATATACGATATTGGCTCTTTAAAGGCGATTTAGCTTAAAATTGGGCATGTTCATACATATTATAATGCTGCATTTTATTTATGATTGTCATAATTTTATTTTATGTAATTTTTGAATTATGTAATTTTACTTAGTATGGCCTTAGTTTTTAATTGGTATTATCCGAAATGTATGGGAATATCGATTCGGTTGTAATTTATTGTGATCTCGTATCACCGTTTTGTAATTTAATAGATTTATTTTATTTTTAATTACAAATGTATAATAGGAAATTATGTAATTTGTTATGTAATTTATTTATTCCGAAGTTCCTTGAAGACGGTGTCACAAAAGATGGCGATACATAAAGACGGTGTTACCTCGAGATGCGTGCCACAACCCAAGTTCAAGGGACCAATGGAGTTGGTTTCCGAATATGTAATAGTTAATTAGATTTTCTATTTTAGGAAGGCCATACTAGGATTTTTTTTTTATGCTTTGCATTTTATTTATATGTTGCATGCATCGCTAAATCGCCATAACTAAAACATGCATTATCATTTAATCGAGTATATCGACCGTGTCAATTAGAATTATCGTAGTTCACCGCTTTAGTTCACTTAAAACGTGATAGATAATAAATTGACATGACCTCTCGCTAAAACAATCAATTGAGACATAGCCTTACCAAATAGTAGAAACCATGAAAACCTATTTCGCGAGGGAGTGCACTCGGCCCTACCGGGGTACAAACCTTGTTACGTAGGGGAAGTGGGTGATAAATGTCTATCCACCGAATTTATGTTAATAAGGGGTATTTCGGCACACCGTGCCCTAAGTTGATATGAGTTTGGATCATGGACACATTTATTCGAAATTTGGGTTGTACTCAACGAAAGTATTCACGACGATTTCCGGATGTGTTTCGGGCTAGAGATAAATATTAATGTAAATTTTATCGACCAAGAGTTCTAAAAGTAGAATAGATTAAAAGGTTAATCCACCGAGTTATGTTAACAAAGGGTATTTCGGCACACCGTGCCCTAAGTTAATATGAATTTGGGTCTTGGAATCATTTATCTAGTTGGGTAGAGGTCACTAGAAAAATGCAATAAAACTTGTTTAAACTTATTTTTACGAGTATTATTATTATCAAAACGACATATGTTTTATTCCTTCTATATTTTGTTTTCTAGACCGCTCTTATTTCTCATAACAAATGGCAAATCCAAACACCAACGCCACGCCTCTCACTAATACTTCATGGCTCCGATCCTTTATGGATCGATGTAAACTTGAAAAGAATGGGTCAAATTTCTCCGATTGGGATGCCCAACTCAAACTAGCCGCCCAAGGTGACGACAAGCTTCGTTACCTTACCGAGGCCTCTCCACTCGAACCTAATACTAGGTCGACCGCCGCCACAAGGGAAGCATATGAGGCTTACCATAAGGAGTCCGCCGCAATGAAAAACGTGTTGATCTTTGCGATGGAGGCGGATCTCCAAAGGAGAGCCTTTAAGATGGGCACCGCTAATGAGATTTACTCCAAGCTTGTGACAATGTTTTCACAAACTCCGCGGATCGTCCAATATGAGGCGGCCACGGCATTCTTTGATCTCGACTTCAAAGAGGGCCAAAAGGTTAGCCCTCATGTGCTCAAATTAATGGAGCTAGTCGAGACCTTGAAAATTCAAAAGGTTGAAATCCCCAAAGAACTCATTGTAGATAGGATTCTACACTCCTTATCCAAAGTCAAGGCATATGTTCAATTCCGGGTGAATTTTAACATGCAAGACAAGGATGTGTCTCTTGAAGAATTGCACAAGTTACTTGTGCAAGCCGAAAGGGACATGGGGTTAAATGTGAACCCACCCAAGGATGTGCTTAACATTAGCACCAAAAGCAAGGGGAAGTTCAAGAAGAATGGGAGGAAGGGTAAGAAACAAGCTCCCACTTTCACCAAAGCTAAGACTTATGAAGCTAGCACTTCAAAAATCAAGAAGGGTCCTCTTGATAAATGCCATTATTGTAATGGTGTTGGACATTGGAAAAGAAATTGTTCCAAATACCTTGGTGATATTAAGGCTGGAAAGATTACTCCAGTAGGTAAATGACTATCCTTTCTTTTATGTTTCTATTTCAACTATGGTATTGTGATACAAAGTTGTGATAATGTATCCCCTTTTTATTGTAAATAGGGCCTCCACCAAGCAAGGACAAAGGAAAAGAAAACCAAGCTTGAGAAACCATCGAGAAGCTAGGAATAGCTTCCATGAAGCTTTGCTTTTTATTGTCTTTTTTTTTATGTTTCGGATTTTAGAACCTTTTAATTTCCGTGTTCGACATGGAAATGTATTTTGGATAATTGGTTGTATTTTGGATAATGGTGGCTTGGTTTGCAACCCAAGTCACCCGTTTTATCGTTTTATCCTTGTTCTAAAATTCGTCTTTACATGCTTGCTCATAGAAACATATGATTATTCACTTAAAGTGATCTAATAGACAATTATAATGATGGGATTCATTATATGTTCACATGCTTAAGGCTTGTGTATGATCATTTAAAAAGTGTCTTGAGTTTATGAACTCTCTTAAAGGAATGTCAATCAACCAAGTACACTTACAAAATCTAAAACTATTAGTCAAACCTATGAGATAGTCCTCCTTATACTTCAAATCATTATTTGTGTCCCATAAGCTATCTTTGAATCTCTAGTGTATTTATTCTAAAGATAGAGTGGGAGAAAATGAGGAAACAACACCAAGATAAAGTTGCGTACTTGTGTATACGAGATCTACGCAAGGAAGAATGATTTGAATAAAGGTATATCTATTTATATAGTATACCCAATAGATGAGATCTATGGTCTCAAATAAAGCTACATGACAAAAGAGACCAAGTGAAGTAATCAAAGGAATATTTTCTCAAGATAACTACACGAGGAGACCAAAAGAAAGTTTTGGAAGAAAAAATGACTAATGTAAAGTCTTAACAAGAGTTTTGACTAGGTTATGATAAATTTTGACCAATAGTTTCAACCTTGATATTTACTTAAGAGCCTAAATGAATCAAAGTAACATCCTAGAAAATAAACAAGATTTATGACTAGAGGTTGCAAGGATTGATATACCGATATCTTCAATAGCTAAGTTTTAACCACGCTAATGTCATTACTTAACCTCATTATGAAAATGAAATGGTTAAACCTCCTTCCAAAAGGGTATTTCGAAGGACATGTTTTAGATATTATTTATATTTAAATAATGACATTGCTACACATCATTATGATATGAATAAGTTAGAGATTAAAATCTCTTTCCATAAGGTTAAGATGAGACCATTTCAAAATAGGTATTTTGAAAGGATATGATGGGAACATATATGGTTTTATCTTAATAACTTGGCAATGCAATATATATTCCAATTCTTGAAATGTTTTGATTGAGTAGTCAATTTCGAAACATGTGGAATTGAGTGGGAGTTGGAAATTATCATGTGAAGATATGGGATTTAGTGGGAGCAATCATCTTGTAAAAGTTTATAACTCATCACTCATTGAAGAATGACGAGCTAATACCTTCCTTCACAAAGGAGTATTTGAGTTTTCAATTCTGGATGAAAATGGACTATGATGAATCTAATCACATCATGAGATGTTGGATAAGTATTGAGACATACACATCGAATCAACGAGAAACGTAGGTTATTCATGTAAATGAAAACGGAATTGCCATTAGCAGTCATGGTCGTTCCTTGAACCTAAGAATGGTTGATCTCATGATTATTAGTTACTAATATTTCCGCCATTAGAATAATCATGCCCATGTCCAATTATGATTCATATGCATAAAAGCATGATGAATCGTTGGCGAGCCATACAAGAAATGTCATGAATTCTCGAGGAGAATTTGATAAGAGATTTCAGTGTTTGACAAGAAGACTATGTTGTGTGTCAAGAGGTTGCACATATTGCAGTTCGAACACATGTAAGGATTTATGAAAATCCTAAGCTTTTCCAGCTAAAAGGAGAAATAGTAAGTTTGGAAAGATACTCAGTTGAATAAGAAGTTACTCAAAACTATTTTTCCTAATATGTTAAGACTTGTGAGAAGTGCTAGGCTAATCATCTTGACAATTGTTGCAAGATTCTACAAAACATATACCAAGTGCATTGTGTGTGGGTAGAATACTTGATCAGTACAAGTTATATCATTCACCACAAATTCGTTTGTTATGTGATAATCGACAAAGAAGTTCTTTCAAGAAAAGGAGCCGAAACCGAGGTTGTGAACCTAGATTTGTACTTGGTAAGGTTCATGCTATGATAGATAACATGAACGTAAAGGAAAATGCGATAAAAAGAAGTTTGAACACATGGACACTTGATATGTTAAACTTCTATTCCAATTAACAAGTGTTTACACACTTACGATATGCATCACAAGGTTGTAATATAGTATTGACCACCCGAGTGTGATGTCGACATTTGTCGTTTGAGTTGTTATTAACTCACCTTATACTTTGATATATCCAAACGGGTTGTAGAGACAATTGAACCCCGTTAAAGTGAACACGGATTAGCATTGTATTTGCCCATAGTTACTTACATGAGGTGACGTCTCGAAGTGACTAGAGTGTGATGCGATTGATGGCAAGTTCAAGTGCCATAGAGTCATATGAGAATGACTAGTCGATCACATAGGCAGACTGTTAGGAACATTATGTCGGGCCTTATGACCGCTTATAAAGTTCTGGCAAATTTATATAGCCTGGTCATGGCGAGAGCTACTATAGTATTCTAATGAGTCGATTCTTTTGACTAAAGACTATTCGCCTAAGATGGCACGTTTGATTAACTTTGATTTGTGTTACTACGACCTTCGTAAATGGGGTCAAATGGGCATATTTTGGGTTATGATGGCTGTGGCTAGTCGAAGGGAATGAGTGCGATAGGAATTGTCCACCCCTAGTCAGGGTTATATCAACATCTCAGGGCCACTCGAGGAGTAATGAACTGGAAATGCGTGGCCACGCTCGGAATGTATCCATGGTGGATAAATCCGGTCAATCAGTTATTCTCCAGATCGAGGAAACCACTCTCGATATGATCACTTGCAAGTACGACCTGAAAGACACCTTGCATTAAGTGGGAGATAGTAATAGGACAACAGAATTGGTGACGCACACTTGTCGAGGACAAGTGGGAGATTGTTGGAATATGTGTCCTCCGACAATAATGCGATCACAACTGTTGATCATGATGATCACATGTTTAAGTCTCATTTTAAAGAATACAATTGGGAAGTAATATTTTACTGTCAACTGGTCCACACATATCGGTAATGATTGGCTGACTAGAGTTTGACATTACTGTCGTGAGACGGTGGTGACCAGTTGATCTCCTTAGGTCATACCTAAAGGATAACACTCTTAATTGATCATTTAATTGATCATATGACGATACGGGTCAATTAAATTTCTTAAAAATTGACGGACGATTTTGGAAGTAAAGTTTACGTATCTCATTATAATATGGTTAAATAAGATACGGTCTAAGTAATCGAATTGTTTCATTACTTAGATGAAATTATTGTTTAAGGAAATAATTGCATTTGAATGAATAAATTATTATAAATACAAGTTATTGTGATTTATAATTGGTAAAATATTTTGGTACAAGTAATTATGAATTACTAAGTTAGTTTTTGTATATGACGTATTTTTATTAATACGTTGATTTTTAATATGTTAAAAATACATAACAATTTTATGTGACATGTGACATGTGACATATGAAAAATTGACAATTTGACAAAGATAAAATGGAGTCCATCTTATCCATGTATACCGAAATTAAAGGGGAGGATTAGGCATATATTGTGTTGATTATGTTAGTGGTAAACATAATCATTTTCTACTAAACTAGCCATGCAAAACCTAGTGATCATTGTGAAGACAAACTAATGCATGCATTGGTCCCTTCTCTTCCCCCTTACCCGGTTTTTCATAGGAGCAAAGCCAAGGGTTTTTGCCTTATAATTTATCATATGCACTACATTAAACATTTAGTGCATTAGCTCATTTTTATTCATTAATCTAAAATAAGAATTTTAGAGAGATAAAAAGCTTCCTTTTTTTCCTCCTCTCAACCGAAATATAGAGAGACAAAATAATATTTTTGGGTCAATTTTTATGCAAAATTAGTATTATTATAGTAATAATAATATTAATTTTATTAAGATTGTTATCTTGGGTATAATACTTTTGGGAGGGATTCTCTTCTTGAATCCTTGTTCACCACTAAGGAAAGCTCAAGAACAAGAGAGTAGGAGAACCCTCTTGTGCCCATATAAACCGAAATATCAATGTGAGATGATGATTTCTTCTTTATTTACATTTTATTTGCATGCATAAGATCACCTTTTTAATTTTATGACTAAATTAAAATCACTACATAATATGAATATGTCGAATATAGAGATATAAATTTCTAACAGAAATGCCATATTACCATCGTACGTGCTTGACATACATTTTTGCCCTGTTTGTGCTGTTCTGGCAAGCACGGGTTTGACCTACTTGTGTTGTTCTGGCAAGTACGGTTTTGGCCTACTTGTGCTGTTTTGGCAAGTACGGCTTTTGGCCACTTCTGCTGTTCTGGCAAGTGAGTCTTATCTTAGTCTTTCCGCCACTTTCGTGTTGTTCTGGCGATTGGGGTACTCGGTCTCCTTAGTAGTCGAGTCTTAGGTGCGTGCTGTGCTGGCGCACGTCGAATCGGGATGTACGCCCGAGAATCTGCAGATTTAGACTAGGACCGTATCATTATCGTAGTCCTACCCGGGGAAATTATAGTCTAAGAGTGATAAATGTCTTGCATTATTTGGATGGTTACTTTGGTCATATCTCCTTGAAATACGTGCTCGTGGCTAAGTGGTCGTGTCTGTTTCCTTGTCTTTCTTCTCCATTTATTTATTTTTGCGTATGTCTTACCTGTTTATTCCATCATTTCTTTATTCCTTGTTGGTTTAAACACGTATGATACCATGTTTAGTGATGATTCGATTCACTCATGTCTTATCTAATATGATTGTTTGTTTATGTTCTTTGTTATGTTCGTTTCGACATATTGTGGCTGGGAGAACCTTGAGTTACTCCCCACTGACTGTGACTTTTATGTTTACATGAATGACAGGTGGTGAAGATGCTTACGTGGGGAAGACGTGTGGGCTAGCGAGAACTAAACCCTTGGGCCTTAGTTGCTAGTTTAGAAACCCCTTATATGTTTATTCTAGGGATATCTTTTCCTCGTTTTCTAGACTTGGGTTGTAATAACATAAATTTGTCTATTGTCGTATTTGTTTCTTTTCGTTAGTGGCACCCGCGTGCTATTCTTTAACTTGTAATTTTAAAAGTTTTTAAAATATCACAAATTTCCGCTTTAATTTATTAGTTATATTTTCCGCGTTATCGCGGGGTGTCACACAAACAATTGGAGGGCTTTCTCTATACTCAACATGTTAGGAGTGGCTTGCAGTTAGCAGACTTGATGACTAAAGCACTTGGAAAACAAGAGCATCATTTTTTTGTTTCTAAGTTGGGTCTTAAGTTGTACCAAGATGTTCCATCTTGAGGGGGGGATATGGAATAAAGGGTGTTAGTTAGAATATAAGTCGGTTAGGTTGTTAAACATAACCAACCAACAAACTCTAACTAACTATAAATACTCCCTCTCCATGTATTTTGTAACTAACGTTTCCATAATACAAGTTATCACTTATCTCTCTCAAATCCTTTCTTCCTAATTCTCTCTTACACTTGTTACCATGATCTAGATTGATCATATTTTATAAAATCGGATATGTTCCCTCAGTATTTTGCATTAAGTACAGTAGGTGATATACCTTTCCGTGTGTGTCTCTCTCTTACTGGTTGGTTTATGCCAGTTTTGTCATTTCAGGTCGCTGCCATATTAATGAGGATGGTATTGTGGAACTGAAGTTTCAATGACAATTAAGTTAAGTGCATAAACAGTAAAGTCATAAGAAAAGTCTATCTCTTACTGGTTGGTCTTTGCTTAAGTTCCATGTAGTTATGAATTTCGATTGTGTCCTTGAACTTAAGCAAAGTCATAAACAAAAAGTAACTCAACTTATTAATGAAACGCATTCGCAAAACAGCAACAATTTTCATCACTACCACCCTTGAGCAACTAATTTAATCAATCAATTGCATAGACACAAGATTCTCAACTGTAGCGGCATTTATTAATGAAAGTACACAAAATACTGGCGACTTGTACTAGTAATCAAACATAAAGCTGCATATCTTATCCGACTTGTACAAAAACCAGAACCATTAACAAACTGGTGGGGATGAACATTAAAACGAGCATCAATCCAAAAATACACAGAACTAGTTTCACACGGCAACAACAAGTAGTCAGCAACAGCAAGCGAATGAATTCTAACAATCGCAAATTATTGTTTCATCAGCAGTAGCATAAGACGGTGTTAATTGTAGCATAAGACAGTATTACTCCGTAACAATTAACATGATTACCAGAGCCCTAAATCGCTATATTGAATTCTAACATTCGCAAATAACTTCAGATTGCTTTCACATATCACACAAGTAACTAAACAGTTGTCACATATAATTGACTACAACATATGTAATTACAAAATAATTGGAGAAACAATAAGAAAAATTTGGATGCAGGCATACCTGATTAATAGATCATACGGGGTCAAAGCAGGAAATCGATTGAGGGGTTCGCAGGTGCTCGTGACGACGAGTAGATAAGGATTGTGGCGGTCGGATAAAGAGGAGACAACGACGACGGGTGCGTGGGTTTGTGTGGGAAGCAAAGGGTTTTGCGTGGGAAGGGTTTTGTGAAAATTATGGGGTAACTGTAAGGTCGGTGTAATCGATTGAGGGGTTCGCAGGTGCGCGTGACGACGGGTAGATAAGGATTGTGGTGGCCGTGTAAAGAGGAGGCGACGACGACGGGTGCGTGGGATTGTGTGGGAAGCAACGGGTTTTGCGTGGGAAAGGTTTTGTGAAAATTATAGGGTAACTGAAAGGTCGGTGTACGTTAGTATTACGTGTTTGTCGCGTGAAGGACTAGTTTTAGTGACATCGGTTACAATCGATGTATTTTAAAGACCTTTAAAATAATTGTCAACGGTTATGACCTCGGTTTTAAGAAAACTGATGTAATGCCAATATATTAACATCGGTTTTCATATAACCGATGTTAATATAATATAAATAACATCGTTTTGATTTTTAAACCGATGTTAATAACTCCATTATTAAAGATTACATCGTTTTTATTAAGAAATGATGTAACTAAGGCGATGTCAATAAGACTTTTTCTACTAGTGGTGGCGCCCAAAAGAATGTTATCGAGAAACAATATCTTGCAATGGGGACTGCGACAAGTGATAATTGAACCAGAGGAGCCTCCACTACTATCCAATGAACCAATCCAGGGCCCTCTTGTACAAGAAAATGATCAGGTGCTCTCCGAAGAAAATGCGCCAATAGCGAGGAGACTCAACTTTGAGAAGGTTCGAGTACACTTAGAGAGTACAACGGTCAGTAACAAGGACACCAGCCTGTCGATTGTAGAGCCACCTCATATCACCTCACAGGGTTTTGGAAACACACCATCACAGCTTACCAGTACTCTTTCAAAGTTCACGCCTAACCCAGTTATCCCCACGCCCACAGTGCAAACAGATATGCCACAGGCTTGTCAGGTAGCCAAGAATGTGGCCATGGAAAGTGTATCGGAAGTTAATGCACCTATATTTAGGACCCCCAAAGTTGAGAAGCATGCTTCATAGCCTCCAAAAATGACCGCAAATTTAAGCTTACACTAATTTAAAATTGCCATCAAACTTCACATAAACCAGCCTAATAAGCAGCTCACCAAGTTAGTAATAGATGTCCAATTATGGCAAGTTAGTGCCAACTTGTAGCGGGTTATTTTCATATCGCTTTCAAACATCCTCCCCATATTATGTTGTCACTACTATGTTTAACCCACCGTTTCAAATACGTTATCGTCAATGTCTTTTTACTACTTAAATATTTCCTAAATATTAACACATATACTTCCACCAAATTGGGGCACCGCGCACAACTAGTCCGGTTAAAAACTTATTAAAATGAGAAAGTAGTTCAACTACAGTAAAAATTAAAAAAGTAAAAAGAAAATAAAAAATTACTTCCCTCCACATATGTATCCAAAGTTCCGAACCCATTCCCCTCCTTCCTCTTCCTCACCCTCCTCATTTCTCCAACCTCCTCTCTCTTCACTTTCGCTCTCCACAGCAACAACCACCAGATCTTTCTCTTACCTTCCGATCACCTCATGTCAACCACTCCTAAACCCACCCACCCTCCACCGCTTCCGCCGCCGTCTGGTATCCGCCACTTTAACTTCTCCCTCCATCCTCCTCCTGGTCATTACCACTCTTTCTCCGATCACCCCGCTCCACCGCCACCCGAAGCTCTTTTCCTCATTACTCCTGTACTCCCTCCCTCCCTACTCTTTTCTTAATTTGGAATAAGAATATCCGTCTTAAGATTAAAACGTGTTCAACAGCTCCCCAATCCACCTTACTAGATAGATGGGACAAAGTTTTAGCTACTACTTACTACGTATTCTGCTTTTATGTCATCTATCTTATTTAAACCCGTCTTAAACAAGAATTTTTGCTATTACTTATTTACACCTTGTTAATTTCTTCCTTTTATTTTATTCATTTATCTAATTATAGTTTTAATATAGATTTGGTGTAATTGAATTGGGGATCTTGATGTGTTTAGTTATTAAAGTTTGATTGTGATTGATTGGGTTGTTTTTTATCAGTTTAGTAATTGGGTGATTATAGTTTGAGGGTTTGTGCTAATTTGGCGGGTCTCTTGCTGTTTAAATAATTAATGGTATCGAAACTTCTAATTTCAGCTGGATTTGTGTGATTATAGCTGTTTTTTTTTTGTATTTGCTAGTTTGAGACTAGTTCAATTGATTAATAGGGTTGGATTTACGGAATTGGAGACGTTGGATTAGACAATTACGGAGTAATGGTTTGTTTTTCTTTGAATTTGAAGTTTGGCGGAAAATGTGGAACTAGCTGAAGTTTTGTGCAGCTTGCTGTTTGATCTGTGACTTTGTGTAGTGTTATCACGTCGGTTGATTAATTGATTTGCGATTTAAAAATTGTGTAATTTGATAGCTAATCGATAATATAAACTAAATCGGGTATTGGGGTTGGGATTGTTTGATTGATATTCAGCATTTGGGTGCTCGTTTTTCAGTGTCCTGTAGGTTTGTATATGAAGTAGTATGATGTTAGCATTGTGAGCTGTTTGTGCTGTTTTTGTATGTACTTGTTGCCTCTTACATGATGTTAACTTTTGGGTGCATGGCATTTGGTAATTATCAGCCAAGGAAGCGAAAGAGTGATAAGGTCGAAAATGATGCTGAGTCTACTGCCTATACTGCCAGTCCAAGTTTCACAGAAGTCGTTAACAGCCCTATTCAGACTCCTATTTCCGGGAAAGGTGGGAAGGGACAAAGAGCACCGAGAGTTACCAAAAGTAATAGAGCTGGACCCCAAACACCCATGTCCAGCATTGGTGAGTTTACGAGTCTATAGCTTAGCTCGGGGCATCATGCAAGTTGTATCAAATTACTCTTGCAAGTCAGACGGAGATTTTCGTCATGGATTGTTTTATGTTGGGTGACACATTTACATGCAGGTTCACCAGGCAATGACTTCACTCCAGTTGGCCCTAGTCGCTCCGACTGCTCTCTTGGTTAGTTGGGTTTAACCTTACGCAGTTGTTGTACCTCCTCCATTCTACTTCCTCTGTCCCACTATGATCATCTTTTTATCTTCCCGTATTTCGAAATTTCCCTCACAGATTTTAGTATATGGGAAGACTGATTTATAAAAGATCATAATGAGACAGAGCGAATACCAGTTTGTCAACTGGCTTAACAGGCTTTAATTCATCATTCACATCTATATGGTTTTCATTTTGCACTTCGATGATGCTTGTGCTTTTCCGATGTGATACAGTTCTCTTGACGAAGAAGTTCATTAATTTAATAAGACATGCTGACGATGGCATTCTTGTTTTGAACAAAACTGCTGTGGTTTTAGGGGTAATCTATTGAATTATCCCATTCTGCACTTGGTTGACCTTCAGCATTTCTCTTGTTAAAGAAGGAATCTGAAAATTGTCATTATTAATTACCAGGTCCAAAAGAGGCGTATTTATGACGTCACCAATGTTTTAGAGGGAATTGGTCTAATTGAAAAGCTGAAAAATGGAATACAGTGGAAGTATGGACAAATCATGACCTCTTCATTATATTGTTTTTTCCTGCAATCTTTGGTTATGAGTATGTCATCGTAGAATGTGACAAATCTTTTCATCTGAATACTGATAGTGCTTTGTACTAACTTATCAGGGGGCTTGATGTCTCAAAGCCTGGCGATGTTGATCATAGTGTTGCTAGTCTACAGGTATCTAATTCTTGACGGTGAAGCTGCACTTCTTAATTGTTTTTCTATTTTATAAAAACCTTTCAGGGCAAACGATTTCTGATTGAGTAAGCCACATGCTGCTTAAAAGTATTCTGTGCAAGTCCGTACACTGGTGTTAACTTAGGCTCATTCAAAAATTTATCTGTTGTCCAGGCAGTTGTCGAAAGCCTTTCAATGGAAGAACGCAGATTAGACGAACGTATAAGGTGACTAACCTAAAATCCTAAAACTGGTTTACATTCTTTGATTTCTTTGACCTTCTCCATCTTTATCGATTGCCTATGTTTCAAATGTTTCAGGGATATGCAAGAGAGATTGAGGGAAGTGAGTGAAGATGACGATAATCAGAAGTACATCCTTTTCCCAGTCTCACAATTATGTTTGAGTGTGTTGTTATTGAACCGCAGATCTCTTTATCTGACATGCTGGGTTTATGGTTTTGATATCATTCAGGTGGTTATGTGTAACTGAGGAAGATATAAAGGCTGTACCTTGTTTTCAGGTGTAGTCCTAAGTCCTAACTGTCCTATACTATCTCACTCTCATGAACTGTTTCTCGTTACTTTATGACGGCATTTTTGCTTAAAATTATAAATTTACTGCTATTGGTGACTCTTCTCTTCACCTTATTTTAGAATGAGACATTGATAGCAGTCAAGGCTCCACACGGCACAACGTTGGAGGTCCCTGATCCTGATGAGGTGAGTTTAAATGAGATTAATAAATTTACTTGCTGATCAACTAGATTATTATAAATTCTAAGGCACTTGTCCTAACATATGCTGTGCTTAGGCTGTTGATTATCCTCAAAGAAATACAGAATAGTTCTCAGGAGTACGATGGGTCCTATTGATGTGTATCTTGTAAGGTATGTATGATGTATTATTTCAGGCCTAGTTCTATGGTTGATCTGTATGTCATATTTTGTGTTGGGGACAATTGTTGGACTGAAAATATTGCTTTCAAAAAGCTAAATCTCTCCAAGTGCTAATTTGTTCTTCAATCTGGTAAAAGAACTTATAGTATGGGCCATTATAAATGTTGTTTATTAGGTAAGAACCAAGATACTAGATATAAAACTGCATCTCTCAAGGAGTCAAGACTGAGTATTTAGATTTTGTTTGTACTTTTAGATAATCACGTAAGCTGTCGGATTTTTGTAGCTGTATCACTCGCATGCAAAAAGTCAAAAGTCAATAACTAACAATGTGTAAGACTAAAGCTTATAAATATTGTCCAACTATTGGTGGTACTGGTAAACAATGTCTCTATCATCACTTTCATGTCATAATACCTTCTTTTGCCATGCGCTTCTTTGCAGTTTATGTGCCCTCATCTGGGTGTGCAAATCTTTATTTCTATTTACGATTTCTATTTTTAGTCAATTTGAAGAGAAGTTCGAAGAGATAAATGCTGGTGAGCTGCCACCGAGTGAACCAAGTACGTCAGGTCATAATGAACACCCAGCAGCTCAACCTAACAATGTAAACAGAAGCAATGGGATGGAACATCCAGAACAAGAGACTCTAATGATATGTGCAGATGCTTATGTTTCTCAGGAGTCCTCGAGTGGTATTATGAAGATAGTTCCTGAAGTTGATGTAAGTCCTACTTTCTAGATTGTTGCATGTCTAATAGGAAATATCAAAAGTTCAACTTAATGCTTTCTGATGGAGGGTAGTTTCCAAAATGCATGACGTAATGTTATCTGTAGATCTTCTGTGCTTGTTGATATTGTTCCTGTTTTCTTGTTTTTCTTTGCAAATAGTTGGACTCTTGGACTTGAGTGCTGAGTTTAAAGTTTAAATGTAGTATAATTACTCGAGATGTAGCTAATATGTGTCAATTCTTTTCTCTTCTCTGCAGAGCGATGCAGATTACTGGTTGCAGTCGGAAGCTTATGTCAGCATCAGTGATATGTGGGGAACCGATTGTATCCTTTCAAAGAATTTTTGCTTGCTTAATGCTTAGTTTACCTATTTACCAAGCCTTCTCCCTGAAAAATGCAGTTGGTGATCTGTAGTCTTCAGAGATGAACTTCCTCCCAAACGAAAATTTATACGCCCTTCATATTGTCAACGTTTAACTTTGGTGGTAAAACTATGTCGACTTTGATCGATATTTCTCATAATATACCTTTCTAAAAGAGAGAATATGAATATCGTTACAACTTTCCAAAGCAATAATCTGAATATAGTTTTATTTACCTTATTGATGTATCTCTATATGGAGAAAATAACGGTCAAATTAGACATTAGTTGACCATCAAAATCAAATGGCATCAAGAAATTCCTCATGGGGTTTATTTTTGTTCATCTCTACTCATGCTGTTAAGACTTGATCTTGGAATCAGTCGTTGTGGAGTGGTGTTGTCATGAGCAATATTTAATAATGCTATGTCTCAGATCTCTCTAGTGCTTGGTAACCGTGAAATTGGATTCCTTGACCTCTGCAAAGCTGCCATTGAGTGGAATGAACTGGATACAGTGGAGGAAGACTATGTTATGGTGAACGACAATACACCACAACCACAAAGTCCACTACCAGCTGGTGCAACCGAAGCACCAACCGGAAACACAGCAGGAAGATGATGGCCATGGAGTTGCAACTTGCAAGTCGACCCCTCGGCCTTATTGGCTTCTGCTAAAATTTAACCGACTTCCTTATTCTTATCTAATTCAGAGGAATGTGGTATGAGGGAGATCCAAGGATGCTGCAAGACGTTGCGAAACATGTACATAATTTAAGATGAGAATGTTGTACAGCCGGCCAGTGTAGATGATTGCTATTGAAAGCAAATAGAAGAGGTCCATAATATCAGATGTATTTCCATTCTATCTTGACATTAGTCAAATTCAAGTTCTTCGCTTAGTGTCTTTTTAAGTTATCGACTCGTAGAGAGACTGTATTCTGTAGACAATTAGACATCTGATGGGATCTATTCTAAAATATGACAGTAAATAATTGAAAAGATAAAAATGCGGCTGTTCAATCCTAGGATTGATAGGCCACCCAAATTTAACAGAATTGCAGTGAAAAGGTTCACTTGGTTTCTATTAACCAAATAGCATAAAGCTAGCAAATTTCATTCATAGGGAAAACCTCGTTACATATGCTGCCTTTTATAGAAGGATACAGCCTTGGGGACTAAGAAAGCATTAAATAATTAATTAATTGGAGACTAGATTTGGTAGATTAGGTGTGCTGTCAGGTGTAACGGATCCAAGGATGATTGCAGCTGTACTAGTGTACTACCATTAATTTCAGGTGTACTATGGGATTCCTTGGTGAGCTGACATTGGTGAGTTATTGGTGGAGCATGTGCACTAGCAGACAAGGGCCTATGTTTATCCAAATTATGGCTGTTGGGGTTTGTTGGTGTGGTAATAGAATTGGCACCTCTTTTTGAATTTTCCTCCTCTATAGTTCCAATGTTTAAGCTTGCTGGTGATGATTCTTCAACATTTGTATCAATACCTTCCCCATGAGAGGATCCTTGACCCCAAGGATTAAAGCTTGGAATTTCTGATTAAGATCATACAAGAATTCCCAGGTAGCATCCTCAATAGGAGAACCAGACCACTTGACCAAGATCTTAGTTGCAGCAATTCTTCCTCTCTTAACAGTTTTTCTTGCCATAATTAGTTAAGGATGGTGCCCGTCGGACTCAGGATCAGGCAAAGCAGTAGGCATTGGTGGTTCGCCATAGCACTTCTTGAGCATTGAAACATGAAATGTGGGGTGTATTTTTGCAGTTGGGGCAAAGCCAGCTTGTAAGCCACTGCTCCTATCTTCTTGATTATCTGATACGGGCCATAGTATTTTCTTGACAGCTTTTGGTTTGTTCTTCTAGCCACAGTACTCTGCCTATAAGGTTGGAGTTTAAGGTATACATACTCCCCTGGTTCAAATTCCCGGTCACTTCTTCATTTATCAGCATACTGTTTCAATCTATTTTGTGCTCTAGCCAAGTTGAGTTTGATGCTATTCATGGCTTCCTCCCTTTCAATGAGTGTCTTGTCCACAACTTCTACCTTACTCTCCCAAGGCATGTAGGGCAGATTTATGGGAGGTGGTTGACCATACATTATCTCATATGGTGTCCCTTTAAGTGAGCTGTGGTAGGATGTATTATACCAATATTTTGCTGCAGGAAGCCACTTGCACCATTCATTGGGGAACTCACTGCAGAAGCATTTTAAATAAGTTTCAAGGCATCTATTGACAACCTCAGTCTGACCATCAGTTTGGGGATGGTAAGCAGAAGAGAGACTGAGGTCTGTGCCATGAATGGTGAAGAGTTCTTGCCAGAAACTACTGATGAATATGGTGTCCCTGTCTGAAATAATGGAGGTTGGGGCCTGGGCTACCACAGGGGCAGAGTAGGGGTGCTTCAATGGTATGAAGTGGGCTGCCTTGCTCAGCCTATCTACCACCACAAGGATAGAGTCCTTTCCCATTGACTTAGGGAGTCCATCAATAAAATCCATGCTGATTTCAGACCATAAGGTAGATGGGAGAGGCAAGGGTTAAAGCTTCCCAAAGTATGCAGCATTATCAGTTTTGCATTGTTGGCAAATTGCACATTTCTTCACATATTCTTGTATTTGCTGCTTCATTCCCTTCCAATAAAATTTTTGTTTTAGCATCTGGTATGTTGCTTCAATACCAGAATGACCAGCTTGTAAGGTATCATGCATCAATGATATTAATTTCTGTTGAAGGCCATTATAATTTCCTATCACCAATTTCCCCTTTCTCTTGAGTTATTCCCCCCTCCAAGAAAAATGTTTGACACCATTTGGATTTTGCTCAAAGTTCTTTATAATGGCAGCCATGCCCTCATCCTTTTTCCAAGCCTCTTGGATAGAAGAGTATAGATTAGTGCTCATAGAACTAATGTATAGTGCACTTAACTCATAGCTTTTTATCCTGGATAAGGCATTTGTAGCTAAGTTTTCCTTTCCCTTCTTGTAGGTTAATACATAATTATATCCCAACAATTTTACTAACCATTTTTGCTGGAGAGGATTGGTTATCCTTTGTTCAAGGAGGAATTTGAGACTTTGGTGATCAGTTTTTATTTAAAAGGGTCTTCCCATTAAGTATTGACTCAATTTTCCCACAGCATGGATAATGGCCAAGAGCTCCCTTTCATAAATTGACAAGGCTTGGTGTTTCAGAGACAATCCTTTACTTATGAAAGTTATGGGGTGCTTTCCTTGCATTAGCACGGCTCCAATACCTTCACCAGAGGCATCCGTTTCAACTGTAAAGGTTTTAGAGAAGTCGGGCAGGGCCAAGACAGGAGCAGAAACCATAAGCTCCTTAAGCTTTTCAAAAGTTGCTTGTACATCTTCATTCCAAGAGAAGGAATTCTTTTCAATAGGTTGGTCAGGGGCCTGCTGATTGCTCCATAACTCCTTATAAATCTTTTATAATAGCCTGTTAGGCCAAGGAACCCCCTCAATTGTTTGACAGTCTTAGGGACAGGCCAATGTTGTATTGTAGTTACCTTAGAAGGTTATGTGGCTACCCCTTCTTTGGAGATTAAATGCCCCAAGTATTCCAATTGTGTTGCTCCAAAGCAACATTTGCTTAATTTGGCATACAAATGTTGCTTCTTCATGATGGCTAGCACCTTCTCCAAATGGTTCAAGTGTGATCCCAATCTGGACTATAAATTAGAATATCATCAAAGAAAATCAACACAAATTTCCTTAGAAATGGTTGGAATGTTTGATTCATTAAACTTTGAAAGGTGGAAGGTGCATTGGTCATTCCAAAGGGCATGACCAAGTATTCAAAGTGGCCATGGTGGGTTCTAAAAGCTGTTTTATAGATATCTTTGGGCTCCATTCTGATCTGGTAAAACCCTGATCTTAAGTCTATTTTTGTGAAAATTTTTGACCCATGCAACTCATCTAACAACTCTTCTATTAGTGGGATTGGGAATTTGTCTTTGATAGTCTGTTTATTTAGACCTCTACAGTCCACACAAAGCCTCCATGAACCATCCTTTTTCTTTACTAGTACCACTGGAGATGCATATGGACTGGTACTATGTTTTATGACTCCATTCTCCAATAGCTCTTGAGTCGTAGACTCGATTATATCTTTTTGAAGCATAGGGTACCTATAAGGCCTCATGTTCACTGGTTCTGCATTTGGTTTAAGGTTAATTCTGTGATTGTGGCTTTCCCTCAAGGGAGGTAGGCCCTTAGGATCCTCAAAAACTTCCTGGTAGTGTTCCAACAGTTTATTAACACTCTGCTGTAGTGCCCCCTGGTTGGTGACCTGAATGGAAAAGAATCCTGCTTCCATATCAGAGTGTGGATGCATGATGGCTATCTGTGCTCCTTCTTCAACCACCTTGGACATGTACTTTAGTGAGGGCTCCTTGATCTTGGCATGTTTTGCCCCTTTGAGCATTATGTTCTTCCCCTCATGACTGAAGTTCATGGTTAATAATTTGAAATCCCATGTGATTGGTCCTAAGGTTTCCAACCACTGTATTCCCAACACAGCATCACAAGTACCCAAAGGTATGGCAAAGAAATCTGCCTTAAATTCCACATTCCTTATCTTCCAAGTGAGGTCTTTGATCATATGTGAGCACAACAACCTTCCCCCATTGGCCACAGAAATGTTAAAAACATTGATGGGCTCTAAAATCAGCTCCAACTTTTCTGCCACACCCATGTCCAAGAAGTTATGAGAACTTCCACTATCCACCAGGAAACTTAATGTCTTCTTCCCTATTACACCTGGTACCCTCATAGTCTGACATTGATTGTAACACCCACGAATTTTTCGTGTTGGCATTTATAATTTAGTTAGCCATTTTATTATTTTATTTGTATTTTAAAATTGTTTTTATAAAAATGCGGCTTTACATGTAAAATAATATTAATGTTGATAAAAAAAAATATCAGTCTTAAGTTTGTAGTAGGTCCGGGTTGTATTTTAGGGTAAAATCGACTTAAAATGATAGTTTGAGCTTAAGATAACTTTGGGCCTTCATCCTAATTTTTTCCCTCCACCCATATAAGAGCTTAAACCCTATCTTCTCCCTCCACCATTCATTTTTCAGCAACAAACACACAACTACAACACCATTGTTACACAACTTCCACCTCCTTCACTAAAATGGCCATAAAACCCTCGTTTCTTATCGGTTTTCAACGATTTTTGCGCCTATCTCTTCCTCTCCTCGCCCTCCATCTTCCTAGGTAAGAAAGATCTTGACTTTCCCTCACCCTTGCTGCTGGCCATGACTTTTGTGGCACGATTTTCGAGGTCTTACTTGGGAACTTGGTTCTTGAGCTTCCTTTTGGCAAACCGGCATGGTTTTGAGTCGGAATCTTGCATTTTGAAGAAATAATGAGGTAACGGTGATGGGTTACTCGGTATTATGTCATTTGTATGTTTATATGTTATGTTTTGTTTTTATAAGCTAGTAATTGTGATTCTTATGAGATTATATGTGTAGTTGTTTAAGATGGATTTATACAAGGTTTTACTTGCTTAAATTGAGTAAAGATGGTATCTTTGGCTTTCTTATGAGACGGGTAATTAGATGTGGTTGTTGTTATATGTCACTAGTATTATTACTTGCTTAAAGTTCCAGTTTTGAGACGGTTCCATTTAGCTTGCTAAAGTTGCATTTTTGAAACTATTTTGGGTGACCCGTGTTGGCCTGGAACTCGTCGTATCTGACCGGTGTGACTTCCAATGCCACTGAAAATATGACAGATGGACCGACGTCGAAAAATTAGGTGGTTTAGCCACTTGAATCACTCGATTCGGAGTCCGTATGAGTAAATGGCGCCCGTTTTACCGTTTCAAGTTCTATAAATATATATATCCTTTGTGTATGATGGTTGTTTATGCTTTTTATTCGTATCATGACCAAAGTTTTCCCTTGTTGACTCGTATATGCTTATGGGTGGTTCGGATTTTAGTTTGTTTACGTTTTGCCCCGTGTTCCGTATTAGTTAATTCATTTGTTATCGGTTATTTATACTCAAGTAACATGTAAATGAGAAATGAAACATTTATTCATTACCGCTCATTATATTTTATAGATTGGGTTCACTATAATTTATATGGGGAATTTAAATACTTCCTTCTTTTGAGCTTGTTATGTTTTAAATGTTGGACTTCACATGATTACATGGTTGGACTTTGCATGATTAACTTGATGGATTTCCTGTGACTTCAAGTATTGGGTTTTTATGACTTATTTGATGGGCTCATAAATGAGTCGCTTGAGTTGGTCACATTTATCCTGTAGATTTCACATAACGTAAATTAGTCATTATCGCTTATTAAATTGTATTTAACCGGCATGTTAAATTATAAAATGAAATATTTATTAACATAATGCAAGTATGAGATATTTATTATAAATATTTACTTGTAGTGAGTCGTATTCTTAATAATGTCTAGTATTATTCGGTTGTGTGAGTCTTGGTCCTATCGGACACTAGGGGTGAGCCATAGGCCCTCTAGTTACGATATGATCGTCGGGATTGATATTCCCATCCGTACTTATGGTGAGACGCAAGCCATAAGTATGAATGTGACATTAATAATCCCATCTCTGAGTCTTGGTCCTATCGGATACTAGAGGTGAGCTATAAGCCCTCTAGTTGCGATATGATCGCCGTCCTACTAGGAGGTTGGAGTCTAGGATGTAGTCTTGTGTGTGGTATCTCGGACATGCTTTCAAGGTAGCCTCTGAGTTGGATACTCCGTCTATACTTTGTGTTGGTCTTACACTTGTCAGTCGTGTTCTTGTAGAAATGTCATAATACCATCGTATGTGCTTGACATGCATTTACGCCCTACTTGTGCTGTTCTGGCAAGTACGGGTTTGGCCTACTTGTGCTGTTATGGCAAGTGTGGTTTTGAGCCACTTGTGCTATGCTGGCAAGTGAGTCTTATCTTTGTTTTTCCGCCACTTTCGTGTTGTTCTGGCGATTGGGGTACTCGGTCTCCATGAGTAGTCGAGTCTTGGGTGCGTGCTGTGCTGGCGCATGTCGAATCGGGATGTACACCCGAGAATCTGCAGATTTAGACTAGGACCGTATCATTATCGTAGTCCTACCCGGGAAAATTATAGTCTAACAGTAGTAAATGTCTTGCATTATTTGGATGGTTACTTTGGTCATATCTCCTTGAAATACGTGCTCGTGGCTAAGTGGTCGTGTCTGTTTCATTGTCTTTCTTCTCCATTTATTTTATTGTTGCTTATGCCTTACTTACTTGTTTATTCCATCATTTCTTTTATCCTTGTTGGTTTAAACACGTATGATCCCATGTTTAGTTATAAGTCGATTCACTCATAACTTATCTAATATGATTATTTGTTCATGTTCTTTGTTATGTTCGTTTTGACATAATGTGGCTGGGAGAACCCTGAGTTACTCCCCACTGACTGTGGCTTTCATGTTTACATGAATGACAGGTTTGTGAAGATGCATTTGTGGGGTTTAGACGTGTGAGCTAGCGAGCACCTTGGACTAGTAGTCAGTTTAGTAGAATTGCTTATACTCACCTTTTATCATTTGTCATTCGAGGGATATATTTTCTCTCACCTTGACTACCACGTTTGTATAATTTAAATATTTATTTTCGCATTCTCTAGTTATGTTTTAGGTTTTAATGAATCCGCGCTTTAAACTTTAAAAATTTCTCAAAAATTCCTAATTTCCGCTTGAATTTATAAGTTATATTTTCAGCGTTATAGCGGGGGTTCACAATGCTGTCCAGCCAAAGCATACACAGAGATCTGAGCAATATCCCCTTGCTCTTCTTTATTTTCCATCATACATTCAGTATCCTCTTCCCCTTCTTCCTCCTCGACTTCTATCAGGAATATTTGTTTTTTGTTTTTACAGACGGGTTGGGGAGTGTACTTCTCATCACATTTAAAGCACAAGCCTTTGGCTCTTTTGGCTTCTATCTCAGACTCAGAAAGTCTTGGCCTGGGTGTAAAAGTAGATGAATTTGATGGGGTAAAGGGCTTCCTTTGTGGGTTATTAAAGGGGGTGCTGGTATTTTTTGTGGTAGGGAATTTTTGTGATGAAAAAGAGGTTGTTTTCTGGGAATTAAAAGACATGGAGGTATTCTTTTGGCTAGGTTTAGGATTGAGGTTAAGTACTGTTTCTTGTAACTTTGCCAAGCCATAGGCTTCCTGTATTGACTGGGGTTTGAGCATTCTCACCGTAAGAGAAATATTATCATCTAACCCAGACAAAAAACAACTAAGAGCATATATAGCTAGCTTGCAGGTTGAGCTTGCTAATAAGTTTATCAAACTCATCATGGTAAACTTGAACAGTGGTGGTTTGTTTTAAAGCCAAGAGTTCAGACATAGGGTCTTCATGGGTGTCCCCAAATCTAGCTCTAATGGCTATTACATACTCCCCCCAACCAAGGGTTATGTTGCAGGCCTCCCCTTAGTAAAGGCTTGATGCCATGCTAGAGCCTTAGATTCTAGGTGAACAGATGCATAGGTTACTTTCATATATTCATCCACAGTTTCCACATAAAAAAATTGCTCACATTTAAATAACCAACTTTTTACATCATCACCATTAAACAAGGGAAATTTAAGTTTAGTTATGTGAGTATTACCGAGAATTACCACCTTGCCCTCCATTGTTTTGAAGTACCAGAGCTGCTACCGTTTGTGTCAAGGCTGCTATTTGATCCCTCAGTTGCTGCATCTCGTTCTGATCCCCCATTGTTCTTCTTTTGGTCCTTGGTCTAGTGAATTTGTTTATGCTTGAGGGATTAAATAGGTGAGAAAAGAGATTTTTTTATTGTTTTTTCTCTAATTTTGTAAGTAAAAGGGAAAGCAGGTCCAGAGGAACGAATGGCTCTGATAACCAATTGATGGGATCTATTCTAAAATATGATACTCCCTCCGTTCCGGTCATATGTTTACACTTTCCAAATCTAGGGGTACAAGTCATATGTTAACACTTCTATTTTTGGTAAGCTTTAGCCATGTGATATGTGGGCCTATTTTACTTAAGCAAATTTTAATCAACACAATTATTATTAATCATTTCTTCTATTTTGAGAAAACCTACACCCTCCTTCTCTCTTCTTTTCTCACGCCGCTCCATCTCACTCTCACACTCTCTCTCCATCTCTCTCACAATCTCTTGCCCATCTCCACCATAAATCATCTTCATTTTAATAACATCAAAAGAGCTTGTTGATCATGGGGTCAATAACATTCCTCCTTTCGACCATTAAAAAAAAGACGGTATTGGTGTCGTTTTCGTTGGTTTAAGGTCGGATCTGAAAGGAGATAATGTGGAAGTTGTTGAAGATGGTGGTGGTTTAAGGTCATTTTCGAAACTTAGCCCTCCTTAAACCTTTGGTTTCCTCCATCTTTTGATGGATCTGTTTCACTATAATGCTGGTTTAATCTCGGATTTGAAATTCTTGCAAAATTTTAGATGGGTTAATTCGAGTAGAAATTTATATTAAATTTTGTGTTAGTCTTAGATCATTTGTATAATTTTTTATTTTTTTCCTGAAAGTTTAGATCTGTTAATTCCATTTGAAATTATTGGGAAATTTCGATCAGATGAACAAATTATTTTGATGTTGTAAATTTGGTACAATTATAAATTTATGTTTATGAAGGGTTGATTATACTGCCATTATTTGAGTGCTCACATTCAACAAAATTCAACAGAATGCTCGCATTATTTGAGTGAAGGATCAAAGTTAGATGGAGTACTATTTGGATGTTTGTTTAAATCTCAGACTCTACAAATGTTATCATTCTTTTGAGCACTCTTCTAAAACCGATGTGGGCTTTGTAGTGAAGTGAAGATGCGTTTTTGGTTGACACAGATCATAATTGGGGTCGGAGGAGAAGGATCAATGTGTTTGCATTTGAATTTGGTGTAAATCTTTGGGTGTCCCACCAAATATTAATGAAGTGATTAAATTTTAGTTTAACACTACAACTTGCATTCTCTTGTATTTAATATTGAGTTTTATTTTATCTTTCATTACTTCTCTCCTCACTTAGTTATTTGTGCAAAAGAGAAGTGTAAACAATTGAGTGGAACGGAGGGAGTAGTAAATAATTGAAAAGATAAAAATGCGGCTGTTCAATCCTAGGATTGATAGGCCACCCCAATTTAACAGAATTGCAGTGAAAAGGTTCACTTGGATTCTATTAACCAAATAGCATAAAGCTAGCAAATTTCATTCATAGGGAAAACCTCGTTACATATGCTGCCTTTTATAGAAGGATACAGCCTTGGGGACTAAGAAAGCATTAAATAATTAATTAATTGGAGACTAGATTTGGTAGATTTGGTGTGCTGTCAGGTGTAACGGATCCAAGGATGATTGCAGCTGTACTACCATCAATTTCAGGTGTACTATGGGATTCCTTGGTGAGCTGGCATGGGTGAGTTATTGGTGGAGCATGTGCACTAGCAGACAAGGGCCTATGTTTATCCAAATTATGGTTGTTGGGGTTAGTTGGCGTGGTAATAGAATTGGTGCTTCTTTTTGAATTTCCCTCCTCTATAGTTCCAATGTTTAAGCTTGCTGGTGATGATTCTTCAACATTTGTATCAACATCTTGATAAATTATATGCTATGTTGTACATTGTTGGACAAATATCTGAACCGACCATTTCAAGCCTCCGACAAAGTTCTATACGGAATACATGTCTACATATCGGGTAGTGAACACGTCATAATGAAGGAAGTTTGACGTGTTCATGAGCTTCTAGAGATGGTTCTTGTCATGGACTCACGTTTGGGGACTTTAGCCGTATCGTGAACCACATTCTCCCTTTGTCCAGGCAAGAATGCAAGCTTTCGGAGTCAAGAAATAGCGAGGGATCACCTACGATTACTCTATCAGAGCATAAGAAAAATCCAATATCCCCAATAAATACGGCAAATTTTCATTTCAACGAATAAAATGTGATCATTTTATGATAATATGTAAACATTTTTCGATAAAAAGTTAACATATTAATTTATAGTTAGAGAGTGATAGTTTTAGTTAGGGAAAATGCACGCGGTGTCCAAAAAAAAATTATCGTGTTTGGAATTCGTGAGCAAGAGATATGGTCACTCAAATTTTGTTCGGTAAAAAAAACTGACATACAAAAACTCCTAGCCACGGGATCCAAATACAACAATTCCTTTTTTTAAATCGTAATTCTCGGAAAGATGATTGATTTGAAAAAAAAAATATCACTTGTTGTACTCGTAAACACGATTTATGGTCTCTTAAAGTTTTCTGAATCAAAAAATTGGGTGTTTCGGACAAAATGTCAAACCTCAAGACACCGCATACATTTTCCATTTTAGTTATAACTTGTTATCTCACATCATTATATTACTTAAAGAAGACCCCTTCCCTGCTGATGAGGCAGCATGAGGGTTGAGAAAAACAAATTTCCAGCCTTCTTATTCATTTGGGCGAAATTGTCCACAAAATTATATTAATTTATTATTCAGTCTAAAACAAAGGGACAGAATTATCAATTACTTTTCCAATACATTTACAAAGTTGCAGATGATAGAGTTACACCAGGTAGAGCTGACAAACAATGACACGACACGAAAACACGACACGAACCCGACACGAAATTAACGGGTTTAGGTTGAGGCTTAATGACCCATTTATATAAGTGGGTGGACACGAACACGACACGATATTTAACTGGGTTGGGTTTGGGTTGAGCTCTCTAAACACGAACCCGACACGAAAGACCTGTTTATTAAATTAATCGTAATTTTTCTTGATCCTCCATCAGATAAATATACTTAAAACTTTCCAAATATGGGCAAGACACGAAAACACGGCAAGAACCCGACACGAAATTAACAGGTTAGGGTTGGGGCTTGATGACCCATTTATGTAAGTGGGTCGACACGAAACCTAATTGGGTTGGGTTTGGGTTGGAGGCTCTGTGACCTGTTTACATGTGACACGAACACGAACCCGACACGACCCGATCTATTTGCCAGGTCTAACACCAGGTGTATGAGGCCCTCATACACCACCAATAATAACGCGCCACTTGTCCAACTCAAAGAATCTGATTTAATTTAATTAATCCCTTGATTCCTTCATTAATTACCCCCCCTAATTAATGTTCTCGGTATTGCCATATATTTTATTAATTAAAAAAAACTTCTCTCCTATTTTTTATTTAACTCTTATTTATTACTAATACCTTTTATTATTTTTAGTATTTATGTATACCTTTAATATTTCGTATATTTATGTATACCTCTAATATATGTACACACTCCTGTATACGCTACGGTTTAATATACGTACTGTATTAATTTATTTATACGGTATGATTATTCCTTATATGTATGTTTATGTATTTACGAAAATACATTATTTGCGTTAATTTTTTTTTCAATTAATTTTTTTCATATAATACCTTTTCTTTTGTCTTATATTTTTTTTTTAAATTTATTATTTTAAATTATATCTAAATTTCGTTGTAATTTTTTTTTCCGTAATGTTTTGTTTCATACACACTGGTTTTAATATTTAATTTGTTTAAATTAATTTTTTTTATTAAAATTTTAAATTTTAAATTAAATTTTTTTTATGATTAATTTTCATTGTACTTTTTTTTTTTTTTTTTTTTTTTTTTGCTTATGTGGGTATGAATAAGTTATGTCTTTTTTATACACATTATTTTAAAATTTTAATTAAATTGATTAATATTTTATTTTTTTAAGTTATACGAAGTATTTGCTAATATCCATGACGGGAGTTAAAAGGACCTTAAACTCAATATATATATATATATATATATATATATATATATATATATATATATATATATATATATATAGGACTGGACATATGACAGTATAAGTTAGTGGGTGCAGTGGTTTAGTTGATGCTTTCCTTACTAAGTGTCTCGTATTCGAATCCTCTTGTGGGTTTTTCTTTTTTGTTTTTGGCATAATTTTGCACAAGTTAACCGAATGCTATTCTAATACTTGAAGACATAAACTCAATACTGTGAAAATGAATTAAGAAAAATAGTCATTGATTTTGATTGATCATACATTATTTGTTTAAAGAAGTCAAATGATATACAAAAAAAATTCATACTTCCTATTTACAACCTATGACTATAATTAGTATATTGAGAATATTGAGAATTTGAATATTGTGACCTAAATTGTGGAGTCTGTTGTGATTGGGAGAACATCGGAGTATTTTGGGACGCTGTAAAACGTGGAGTATTTTGTATACCACTAAAGCCACTCATAAAGGATGAAGCATCATCGTTTGCAACATGTCGGGTTGGGTTCGTATTTGGGGGGAGCGTAATGGTCGTCGGATCCTCATCATTTGTCTTTCTCCTTCTCTTTGTCAGTCTTACAATACGTCTTCTGCCATTCCCTCGCTTGTCGGGGGGGGGGGGGGGGTCTCTAATGTCACCTTCTTGTTGAGGTGTGTTTATGATAGTCTCCCTAGGTCGTAGTGTAATACTACGTATTTATAAGTCTCTGGGTACTCTATCGAGTAGGCCTTACTCTGTCGAGTAAGGGCGAGTTGCAGATTAAAATAGTTTCTGACCTGTTGGGTACTCGATCGAGTAACGTGGATACTCGATCGAGTAAGGGGGTACTCGATCGAGTACCTTAGCTACTCGATCGAGTAGCCGGTTTACGGAGGATGATTTCTCGGGTTTTGTTAATAATGCGATTAAGTATATAATAATTTCCGTTATTGTTCTTAAACACTTTTTAAAACCTAAATTACTGTCAAGAGAGAAAACAAAGTACGTCATTCGCTTTAATCGCATTATTGGCAAATCCCGGAGCTTGGAAGGTCGGATTTCACCTTTCTTTATACCGTTGTGATCCTTGCGTCGAGGGTAAGACCTATATACCTTTTTTATGATGTTTCTTTAAAGTTGGTTAAACCCTAATTTGGGGATTTGGGGGTTTTGTTGTTTGTATGATTGGTAGTGATTATGTGCTTGTATATTAGGAGGAGGATTCGTAGAGGAAGCGTTTTGATATCAGCTGTGAGATCGTCTGATTGTTGTGCTTTCCAGGTAGGGTTTCCCTACTCAGTAGTATTTACATAATGTGTGGTGATTGTGCCGTAGTTAGTGATTGTTGATTGATTCAGACGGTTGTTGATGTTGTAGTGTAATTATGATTGTTTGTCTCTGGTTCTCGAGATGCGTTCTCGGCTGAGTGAAGTCACTTGCGGGAGTGGCTTCACGCCCTAGTTTCGCCCTTCGTGGAACCCGCCACGGAAGGGGATGTGCACATTAATGGGACAGGGTTATCGCTCGGTATGATGAGCGGGGATTTGGTGGGTACGGCTGCGGTCCCCCACTGGCAGGGCTGGTCCAATGGACAGTCGGTGATGGAGATTGATTGGAGTGGGTGTTTGTGTGTGACTGTTTGAGCTATCTTGATTACTGTATTGTTGGTTGTATATAATTGTGTGAATAGTACTGACCCCGGTTTATTGTTTTAAAACCTGCGGTGATCCATTAGGGGATGGTGAGTAGATATTGAGCAGGTATGAGTTGAGTACTGGGATAGCTGAGATGTGCCACGATCTGATGATAGAAGTCTTCCGCTGTAGCTTAGTAGTTTTCATAAACATTTCAGTTAGATCAGTAGACAGTTGGTTTGAGAACATGTATACGTATTTTGGTTTGGTTTTTGGATTGTAACCTTTCACTAAAGTATTTCTATTTAAACGTTGTTTCATTATTGTTTATTTGATTATCATTGCCTCGGGTAACCGAGATGGTAACATCCTTATACCTGGGTGGTTCTGGTAAGGCACTTGGAGTATGGGGCTGTTCCAAATGGTATCAGAACGACGATCCTGAAACCCGTAACCAATGAACCTAATGAATATAGGGAGTCAATTAAAATGAAACCGGGGTAAAGGTTGTAGGAGCTAATGCAAAGGCTTGGGAGACGTCCTAAAGTCGCGAAATCGCCCTACAATTTTGAACCGGTCACATGGGGGGTGTATGTCAAGTCGTATGTGTTGTTTGTTCGCTTGTGTGTGGATGTGATGAAGTGTGTTATAATTGTTGGATGTTTGGAGTAGAAGGTTGAGAATATGAATGAAATATTGATGAGACATATAGAACTGTTGTTGGAATAAGGAGCATGTTGGATGTTTACTATGTGGCGTTTGATAACATGGTATAGTTGTTTCGTTAATCATATGAAGAATTGAGTAGCATAGTATGCTTAACTATGATATAATGTTGTGTTTATAAAGTTGTTTTATATGTTGGAATATGATATAGCATGCGGGTAGCATATTCGAGTTAGCATGACTCGATCGAGTGGGTCTGACTCGATCGAGTGGGTATTTGATGTTTTTGCAACCAGAATCGAGTTTTTGGGCACTCGATCGAGTACCTCGGGCACTCGATCGAGTAGGGGGTCACTCGATCGAGTAGCCTGGCTACTCGGTCGAGTATGTTAGAGATCAGAAGGTCTGTTTGGGGTCTGATGTCGAGGCACTCGATCGAGTATGGTGGGCACTGGATCGAGTAGCCTCTTACTCGATCGAGTAGGTTTAGGCACTCGATCGAGTGTGTGCCGGGCAGTCCGCTTTCGTGTTTTGAGGTTTTAGTGCGTATGTTTATATCTACCCTTTCTTATATAGTTTCAAGATGCCGCCCAAGAGAAACGCGTACTATGCGAGAGCTGAGACCATGAACATAGATGATGTTGTTAAGATGTTGGAGCACCAAGATGCTCTCACTGAGGCTTTAAAGAAAGTGAATAAGGATAAGGATAAGGAGGTTGATCACTCTAAGATCAGTCTCTATATAGCGAGGTTTAACCCAAAAGAGTACACGGAACCGGGAACCAAACCTTCTTGACGGTGGCATCGTGAGATGGAGAATATACTAGACACGGGTTCCTTGTCCGATGAGATGAGAGTAGAACAAGCTGCGTTCTACCTGAGGGAAGCAGCTGGCAAGTGGTGGGATACGGTGAAGGTGAGTGCTAGGGAGATGTATGCGAACCAGGACTTACCTGCTATACCTTGGGAAGAGTTTCGGAGGGTTATGAGGAAAGAGTTTGTACCGGAGCATGTGAGGAGTAAGCTGAGGGAGAAGTTTGTTGGGTTTAAGATGACATCGGATATGTCAGTTTCTGAGTACTACAAGCAGTTTAATGAGAAGTCTAGATATGCTGAGGATATGGGTTTGAGTGAGGAGAACCTGACGCTGAGGTTTGAGAGAGGGTTGACACCCAAGATTATGGATAAGTTACCGTGGGAGTCCTTACCGATGTTAAGGAAGCTTATGAGAGGGTGGGAGAGGCGAGAGGTTGGTGGAGATGGCTCGGAGAGAGTGAGTGGGAAAAGAAAGGTGAGAGTGAGGGTGGTGGCCAATCTAGTCATAAGAAAGGCAACCACACCCAAGCTAGAGGGTTTTCTTCCGGGTCGAGATTCGATCTTTGGGGCTTCCTTTGGGCGTGGCCGTGTGAGTGGTAGTGGTAGTTGGGGGATGACTGCTATGGTTTGTGGTAGTGTGGGCCACAAGAGACATGAGTGCACGAGTGCACCGGGAGCTTTTCAGGGGATCGGCTCGGGAGCTATTCTCGGGGACCCGCACGAGTTATGCGAGTAATGCGGACCGGTTGGGTCATGGTCTAACCGGGGAAGTCAGAGCTATCAGGGTGGAGGTAACCGCAATGGCGGTAATTCCTATCAGAAACCAGCTACGAACAACAACACCAACCAGAGGTCGGGTGCTAAGCCGACCATATCAGCCAGTACTGTCCAGGGAGGTGGACAGAAGACCAGTGGAAAGCTGTTCATGATGGACAAGAAAGCAGCTGAGGAGGATGCACATGTTATCACTGGTACTTTTCTTGTTAACGGTATTCATACCTTTGTTTTTTTTGATTCGGGGGCGTCTCAGTCGTTTGTATCTTCGAGTCATGTTAAACGGTTGGGTTTGAGGGTATATGAGTCTGTAAGTGAGAAAGTTTGTATACCTTCGGGTGAGTCTGTATCATGTGGGAGGTTGTTAGAGATGTATCTATGATAGTTGGGCAAGTTGATCTACCTGTAGACTTGCTAGAGTTTCCTTTTAACGGTTTTGAGATGATAGTCGGGATGGACTGATTAGGAAAGTATAAGGCTAAGATAGACTGGCATCAAAAGAAAGTGTCTTTGAGAGGGCCTAAGGGTGTTAGAGTGTCTTATCGTGGGTTTCTAGTCAAACCCAAAGTTAAGTTGATTGCAGCTGTCACCTTGAAGTCTTATCTGAAGAAGGGATGTCCTTTGATCTTGTGCCATGTGAGAGATGACCGGATAGAGAGTCCGACAGTTGATCGATACCGGTGGTGGGAGAGTTTGCGAGATGTTTTTCAGAGGAGATTAGGGGTTGCCACCGAAGAGGGAGATAGATTTCACCGTTGAGTTGAAACCGGGGACGGGGCCAATCTCTAAGGCACCGTACCGGATGGGTCCTAAAGAGATGGAGGAGCTCAAGAAACAGTTAGATGATCTGATAGAAAAGGGATACATTAGACCTAGTGTATCGCCGTGGGGAGCACCAGTTCTTTTCGTGAAGAAGAAAGATGGGAGTTTGAGGTTGTGCATAGATTACAGAGAGCTGAACTGAGTGACAGTGAAGAACAAGTATCCTTTGCCAAGGATAGATGACCTGTTTGATCAGTTGAGTGGTGCATCAGTCTTTTCTAAGATTGATTTGAGGTCGGGATACCATCAGGTGAAGATTAGAGAGGTGGACATACCAAAGACAACTTTCACGTCGAGGTATGGCCATTATGAGTATGTGGTGATGCCGTTTGGGCTATCTAATGCATTTGTGTTTATGGATTCGATGAACAGAATCTTCAGACAGTTTTTAGACAAGTTTATGGTGGTGTTTATCGATGACATCTTAGTCTACTCTAAGACTAAGGAGGAGCATGAGGAGCATCCGAGGATTCATTGCGGACTACGAGGGAGAATGAGTTGTATGCTAATTTGTCCAAGTGTGAGTTCGGTTGGAGAAAGTTGCTTTTCCGGGGCATGTTATGTCTAAGGAGGAGTAGCTATGGATCGGCAAAGATTGAGGCGGTGACAAAGTGGGAAGCACCAAAGAATGTTCTTTGAAATCAGGAGTTTCTTGGGTTTAGCTGGATACTACAGACGGTTCGTGAAAGATTTCTCCAAGATAGCTAGACCTATGACATCTTTGATGAGGAAAGAGAATAGGTTTCGTTGGGATGAGAGTTGTGAGAAGGCGTTCCAAACATTAAAGGAGCGTTTGACCACAGCTCCTACCTTAGCATTGCCTGAAGGGATCGAGAACTTTGAGGTTTATACAGATGCCTCAAAGAATGGGTTGGGATATGTGTTGATGCAGAACGGTAAGGTGATTGCCTATGCTTCCAGGCAATTGAAGCTGTATGAGGAGAACTACCCTACACATGATCTAGAGTTGGGTGCGGTGGTGTTTGCTCTCAAGATTTGGAGACATTACCTTTATGGGGCGACCTTTAAGGTATTTTCGGATCACAAGAGTCTCAAGTACATCTTCACTCAAAAGGAGTTGAACATGAGACAGAGGAGGTGGATGGAGCTGATTGGCGATTATGACATGGATATTATCTACCATGAAGGGAAAGCCAATGTTGTTGCAGATGCTTTGAGTAGGAAGAGTGTACACTCCCTGTGTACAACTGTATCTTTGATGGGGTTGAGAGATGAGGTGGGGAAGTTTGGGATACATATGATGCAGAGAGGGTATGCTGAGGGAGATTTGACAGTACAGCCTGATCTTTCTGATGATATTCGAGGTAAACAGGCTTTGGATCCTAAGATGGTTGAGTGGAGAGCTGGAGTAGAGAAAGGGACAGTGTCCCGATTCTCTATTCATACAGATGGTAGTTTGAGGTTCGATGTTAGGTGGTGTGTCCCTAATGATGAGGAGCTAAAAAAGACAATCACGACAGAGGCACATTGTACACCGTATTCAGTACATCCAGGTGGTGACAAGCTATACAAGGATTTGAAGAACACGTTTTGGTGGCCTGGGATGAAGAAAGAAACAGCTGAGTTTGTGGCTCGTTGTTTGACATGCCAGAGAGTTAAAGGGGAACAGCGACGACCACAAGGTAAGATTCAGTCTTTAGAGGTACCTGAGTGGAAGTGGGAATTCATTTCTATGGATTTTATCGTGGGTTTGCCAAAGAGTCAACAGGGTAATAATATGATATGGGTAATAGTGGATCGACTGACCAAGTCAGCTCACTTTGTACCAATGAAAGATACATGGACTAAAGCACAATTGGCTATGGCTTATCGAAAGAATGTGCTTAAGTTACATGGAGTCCCTAAGGACATAGTGTCTGACAGAGATGCGAGATTTATCTCAAGGTTTTGGAAAGAGTTGCAGGAATCTTTAGGAACAACTTTGAAGATGAGTACAGCTTTTCATCTTGCGACAGACGGTCAGACTGACAGAACGATCAAGACTATTGAGGATATGTTGCGAGCTTGTGTGATGGACTTTGGTGGTAGCTGGGAACAAAGGTTGGATTTGATAGAGTTTTCTTACAACAACAGCTATCACACTAGTATTGGCATGGCACCGTTTGAGGTTTTATATGGGAGGAGATGCAGGAGTCCGATTTGTTGGGACGACAAAGATCTTTGAGGCAATGGTTCTAGGACCAGAGATGGTACATGAGATGGTTGAGCAGATAAAGATGATCGGGGAATGGATGAGAGCAAACTCGGGATAGGCAAAAGAGTTATGCAGATCTACATCGCCGGGATATAGAGTTTCAGGTTGGGGACAAGGTTCTTCTGAAAGTGTCTCCTATGCGTGGCGTTATGAGATTTGGGAAGAAAGGCAAGCTGAGTCAGAAGTTCATCGGTCCTTATGAGATCTTAGAGCGAGTTGGGGAAGTTGCATATCGTCTGGCTTTACCGGCTGCGTTAGAGAGAGTGCATAATGTGTTTCATGTATCGCAGCTGCGGAAGTATGTGAGTGACCCATCACATGTGTTAGAGGCAGAGAGCTTAGAGCTAGATGAGTCCTTATCATATCTTAAGGTACCTAAGCAGATCCTTGACCGGAAGGTCAGGAAGACTAGGAGTGGTGAGACAGTTTTGCTTAAGATCCTTTGGTCTAACCACGAGACTGAGGAAGCTACATGGGAGGCAAAGGATGCCATGAGAGAGCGTTACCCTTTCCTTTTTGATCAGGTATGTATGGTTACGGGGACGTAACCTTGTTTCTTTTAGGGGGGTAGGAGATGATCGCAAAGAGTTTTTAAGAGTTTTTATGTTATGTCAGTATGGTTGTTGTCATTGAGTCGGGTTGAGTTTGGGTTAGTAACATGTTTTATGTTGAGTTTTGTTTTGGTTGTTGAGTCGGGAGTGCGTAGTGTGTGTCTTTGTTTTGTTGTGCTTTGAACTTCGGGGACGAAGTTCTTTTTAAGGAGGGAAGACTGTAATACTACGTATTTATGAGTCTCTGGGTACTCTATCGTAGGCCTTACTTTGTCGAGTAAGGGCGAGTTGCAGATTAAAATATTTTCTGGCTTGTTGGGTACTCGATCGAGTAACGTGGATACTCGATCGAGTAAGGGGGTACTCGATCGAGTACCTTAGCTACTCGATCGAGTAGCCGGTTTACGGGGGATGATTTCTCGGGTTTTGTTAATAATGCGATTAAGTATATAATAATTTTCGTCATTGTTCTTAAACACTTTTTAAAACCTAAATTAATGTCAAGAGAGAAAACAAAGTACGTCATTCGCTTTAATCGCATTATTGGCAAATCCCGGAGCTTGGAAGGTCGGATTTCACCTTTCTTTATACCGTTGTGATCCTTGCGTCGAGGGTAAGACCTATATACCTTTTTTATGATGTTTCTTTAAAGTTGGTTAAACCCTAATTTGGGGATTTGGGGGTTTTGTTGTTTGTATGATTGGTAGTGATTATGTGCTTGTATATTAGGAGGAGGATTCGTAGAGGAAGCGTTTTGATATCAGTTGTGAGATCGTCTGATTGTTGCGCTTTCCAGGTAGGGTTTCCTTACTCAGTAGTATTTACATAATGTGTAGTGATTGTGCTGTAGTTAGTGATTGTTGATTGATTCAGACGGTTGTTGATGTTGTAGTGTAATTGTGATTGTTTGTCTCTGGTTCTCGACATGCGTTCTCGGCTGAGTGGAGTCACTTGCGGGAGTGGCTTCACGCCCTTCGTGGAACCCGCCACGGAAGGGGATGTGCACATTAATGGGACAGGGTTATCGCTCGGTATGGTGAGTGGGGATTTGGTGGGTACGGCTGCGATCCCCTACTGGCAGGGCTGGTCCAGTGGACATTCGGTGATGGAGATTGATTAGAGTGGGTTTTTGTGTGTGACTGTTTGAGCTATCTTGATTACTTTATTGTTGGTTGTATATAATTGTGTGAATAGTACTGACCCCGGTTTATTGTTTTAAAACCTGCGGTGATCCATTCGGGGATGGTGAGCAGATATTGAGCAGGTATGAGTTGAGTCTTTGGGATAGCTGGGACGTGCCACGATCCGATGATAGAAGTCTTCTCGTAGCTTAGTAGTTTTCATAAACATTTGATTAGATCAGAAGAGAGTTGGTTTGAGAACATGTATACGTATTTTGGTTTGGTTTTTGGATTGTAACCTTTCACTAAAGTATTTCTATTTAAACGTTGTTTCATTATTGTTTATTTGATTATCATTGCCTCGGGTAACCGAGATGGTAACATCCTTATACCTAGGTGGTCCTGGTAAGGCACTTGGAGTATGGGGGTGTTACACATAGTCTCCTACGACCCCACATTTTTAAGGAAACTCCACCTGCCGCAAATCAATCTATAGACTGTAACCCATCATGAGCCTCCAACTCTTTGATTAGTTCATCGGTTCTGCTATTATAAATGGCAGAAGACCCTTCACATTGCATAGCCAACCTCTTAATGTAATCATTTTTTACCGTTATCTCAAGAGACCTTTTAACATGTTCTGACTCATCCGGGTTGTAGTACCCAACCCGAATATTTTCGTATCCTCTTACCCAATCCTTGCGCCAATGATCCAATATGTATTTGTCTGGGATAGCTTTTATGTCCAACACATCAAGACACCTCATAACATGGCGACATAAGATCCCTCTAAATTCAAACATCTTACAACCACATTTATACTCACCAGTGATTGTGTCAATATTCATTTCAAAACTTCTTCGATCTTTCTTCCAAAATGCTTCTGTCACTTTTGATGTGGCCCTAAACCTCTTGATGAAATCCAAACTATTTGGAAGAGTCTCGACGTTGGTGCTTATACAACCATATACCTCAGTTTTCATCTCACTGTTTGTGTAGACCTTACTAAAGATATCCTCGAATAATATCATGGGATCCCATTTAAGTGGACTCTTAATGTCTTTGGCGTTATTGACTTTCTTGTCCTCCACCTTTTTCTCTATGGCATCCTCGTACTGCTTCATGAATTGCATCAGGCCGGTTTCTATGCTCATGTACGTTTTAGTAGATCTGTTTGTTTGTTCACTCCTCTGAGTAGAAGACATACTCGCACAGAAAGTGTCTTTCCAAAAAACAGGCATCCACCGCTGTCTCATATCCCATGCACCCCTCAACCATTTGTTGTGTCGCAAGTTGTATTTTTCCATGAAATCGTCCCACATATCTTGCAGTTCCTCCTCCGTGATACTCTCGTGCACAAGCATACGCAAATCTCTGTCAATCTGAGGAAATTGTGGGTGGTCTTTTAAATTCTTATCAGCGTTTTGAAGAATATGCCAAAGACATAATCTATGTTTAGTCTCCGGGAACACTTTCTTGATTGCCCCCTCCATTGCTTTACATTGATCAGTTTTTAAGACGGTCGGAGCTCTCCCTATACATTCCATCCACTTCTCAAACACCCACTCGAATGACTCGGTGTCTTAGTATGAAATTAAAGCTGATGCATATAATATTGTACTTCCATGATGATTAACTCCAACGAATGGACAGAAAGGCATCTGGTACCTGTTTCTTAGGAATGTACTATCGAACGACGATGGGTCACCAAAAGCCTTGTACATGGCACGACATCGTGCATCAGACCAGAAAATGTTCAACAGCTTATTATCCACGTCCCTTTCAACAGCGTAGTAAAAATCTGGATTCTGCGCTTTTAAGCCATCGAAATAATTTAAGACCTCTTTAGCGTCACCACGAAACCTACTTTTGCGACGTTCGCTGTTGATGAAGTTTCTCGCTCCTTGTCCATTGAAATGTAGATTATGAATCCCTCCAACCTCCCTAACTAATATGTTGAAGTTCCGGGTAATTGGTATGCCAGCTCTGTCGTTCAACATCAATCTGGTCTTGAAATATTCGCTTATGTGCCTATAATTGACTACATGCCGGCTAACTTCAGGATTCAAATCGTGATTATGTACCAAATCACAAGTACAGATTACAAATTTTCCAGTGTCGTGATTTAATTTCCCAAATACATACATTTTACATGGTGTTATACACGAGCTTTTCTTCGTCGTATTGCCCTCTGAACACAGAAGCCTAATCTTGTTCATCACGTGGAATCGTGGTTCTTTATTCCCAACTCCGTTTCGACGTACCCTCTGCTCCTTGAAGGGAGCCAAAAGTTGGCTACTACGAACATGAAGTTCAAACCCCGTCTTATAAGCGTAAGTATAATAGAAAGCGGCAAACTGTTCCCCTGAATCAAATTCCGCACCAACCGTAGGCTCAATAGCTGGTTGATTGTCTTCATTACCTTCCAGAACATGTGCTGCATGTCGTAACAATTCAGTGGCTGTGTCATTCTTGTCAATGACTTCGTTTTCTCCCTCCTCCTCCATATATAGAGCATTTAAATCAAAACTATTCAACATTTTAAAATGATGAGGTTGTTTTGAGAAGATAAAGGTGATGGAGTTGATGATAACTTAGAGTTTGTTGTGTTGAACAACTTTGACTGTGGATGTTGAAAGGTTAATCTCAATTTACTTTTAATTATTTTTAATTTTAAAAATAAAACCTACTATTTACGATGGAAGTTGGAAGGTTAATCTCAATTTACTTTTAATTATTTTTAATTTTTACTCATATTTTATTTTTAATTATTTTTAATTTTAAAAATAAAACCTACTATTTACGGTGGATGTTGGAAGGTTAATCTCAATTTACTTTTAATTATTTTTAATTTTTACTCATATTTTATTTTTAATTATTTTTAATTTTAAAAATAAAACCTACTATTTACGGTGGAAGTTGGAAGGTTTTCTCCCTAATTTACTTTTAATTAATTTTAATTTAAAGCAACTTTGATGAAAAATTCACGCCTAATTCTCCCGCCAACCTAATCCTACGATTATCCACACTCCCTATAAAACCCTACGATTTAGTCATATTGTACTTTTTTTTCAACTACAAAATCTTTCAAATATTAAGATTATGGGTGTCTTGCCGTCACCATATTGCGACCCCTCATTTGTAACAACCCTAGAAAGCTATGACAAGTTGCTCAGTAGAGATCCGACGTTCTTAATTGGGGAGGAGTTCATGGAAAGGGTGATGATCAATCGTCAGAAATTTATTTATCTTGCAGGCGTTAGGTTCGGTTTTTTACCTGGTTGTGACACTTACCCAATCGTTCCTAGACCAAGAAGGCCTCTTACAAGGAAAATGACATCTAAATTGTCTACTGGGCGTATCCAACTTACTTGATAAAAGAATCGTCGTACTCGACATTCAAGCTATTCTAGATTATTATGAGATTGATGATCGCGACGTAGAAGGTGAATGCAGGAACTATTGGGAGATGGAGAGGGATTATATCATTAGAACTGGCGTAATTCCAAGTCACCTATGGTGCTTTCTTGTGTAAAATGTTTAATTCGATCAAATAATATTCAAGAATTGTTATGATTACTAGCATTTGTTTTTATTTAATTTTAATTAAATTTATCTTACTTGAACAATTTAGATTAAATATATCTTACGTAAACAATTTCAGAATTTAAAAACTTTTCTATAAATTTGGTAATTATTTTGTTAAGATATCACGGGATAAAATTAAAAAACTAACGTTATCATATAAGAGATTAAAAAAGTAACGTTATCATATAAGTAAAAAACAAATCTATAATTTCTATTTACATAAATAAAAAAATCGATTAAAGAATTTTAAAGGACACAATTTCATTTTATTAAATTAATTAAAGAAGTACTCATTGTATTGAAATATTGAAGGACAAAATGTCATTTCCTAAACATATTTATTTAAAAACAACTTCCAACTCCTTCAACAAAATTTATTAATTTCAATTTATTAATTAAAATAAAATCCGTGGCAATTGAAACGACACATGTTGTTTCATTATCTCATCTATAAATACACATTCACTAAATGCAAACCCTAGTTTCTCAATTAACCATTTCCCATTCATTTCTATTTTCCTTCTCCATCTCTTAAAACCCTAAGCTCTAAACAACCCTAAATCTTTAAACTCCAAACTTCTTTCATAAAATGGATCAAAACATCCGCTTAACAATGATACACATCTTCCTTTCAAAAAAAAAAAAAAAAAAAAAAAACAATGATACACATCGAGAGGAACAAATACTACATCCGCCGCTTAGACGATTTAGAGATGAAGATCAACGACTACCTTGATAAGATTCGGGAGATGGGCATTAGTCATGACGTCTTGTCGGAGGCGGAGCAGTTGCAGTTGCATGCAGATTATGCATCTGCTTTATGAGACCTCCAAATAACAAAGGAGGAGAGGATCATTCTCATGGAAGAGAATGACTCCCTTGAAAATGTTATTGTTAATTTTTTTTCAAATTAATTTAGTAAGTATGTATGGATGTTGTACCCAAATCCACAATTTTTCCTATTTGGGTATTCATCTCGGTTTGTAAGTTTTTAATTTGTATAATATTTAAATTATATAAAATATGGACTTCTAGTATTTTCCATTTATTTACTTTTATTCAATTCCATCTCTTTTACTTGTATATTTCAACCCTTAAAACTGATTTGACAAAACACAACACAAAAAGAATAATGAAATGAATAATTTAATTGATTTGACATAATACAAACCCTAAAGAGTAATAAAAAATGAACAATTCAAATTTGATTTGACTAAACACAACTTGAAATGACTAATGTTATTGCGTGTGTAAGAAAATCCGGCGGCATGCAAAAAGTCACAAGTCTGAAAATGATTTGACTTCCAAATCACATCAAGTCACAACTTTTAATAAAAAAAAAATCGATTTTAAAACCCTAATACTTCCTTTTCCCATTATAAAAGGAAAAAGACATTTTCCATTCATCTAAAAATTATCCTTCAAAACACAAACCCTAATCGATTATTTTCCATACTCCTCCATTCTCTCAATCAAGGTATTTATGCTTTTATCTTCAATTATTGTATGAGTTTTTTTGTTTTTGTCACAATCGATTTTATTGAATAAATCCCAAACCCAAATCGATTTTTTTAACTATTTATTTAACTGATTGTGCGGTTGTTGCTTCTTAATTTAATTAACTTGTTTCAGATGGATAGACAGTTTATTGCTTTCTTAGTTGAATACACAATGGATCGCAGAAACGTTCTCGCTCGGCTGCGAGAGATTGACACTCAGTTGGAAACCCTAATCAACAGAGCGTCTCATGTACGAGACTTGGCGATAACAAGGGAGATGCAGGATGTGCAAGCAAATATGGATGATATGATAAGCTATGTAAGGGCAAATCGCGAACCAGCGCAAATAGAAATTAGGAAAATTGAAAGGAAGATTGTTCAACTTGAATCTCTTGGATTTTAATTAATTTTAGTTAATATTTCGTATTTTGTAAGGATTATTATAAGTATGGTTTGTATTATATTTTATAAATCTATGAAGATCCTTTTTCATTACCAAAATAATCCACATGCATGTCTCTTCAGTTGCAATATGAATTAAATTTGGAGTTAACATTCAAATTTATACTAATAAAAAAAGAGTAGAGGATTAAACCACAAAATGTAACAACGAAAATGGATTATTATTAAGATAAACTTAAAAAAAGAAAAGTACAATATTAAGCCTAATCCTTATTAACTAAGGACTCTAAAGTCTTAATATAATCTTCAAATTCTTCCCTAAGTTTGTAACATTTTTCATAAGTACCCAACACGGATTTGATGAAACCATCCACTTCCTTCTCCATTTCCTTTATGCCTTTTGCATAACAATCGTTGCGAATTTCAATCGCCCCGACCACCATCTTCATCACTTTCAACTCCTGTTCACGGAGAAAGGAAACTTGTTCTTCCAAAAAACTCAAAGATCCAATCATAATATCGTTAAGGCCTCCAATTACGCCTGCCATTTGAAATTTCTGAGTTTTTAGAGAGAAGATAAAGAGAGATAAAGTGAATGAGTAAGAAAAGGTTAGGTAGAAATGTGATTCTTCTTTTAACTCCCCCGTATTTATAATAAGGATGGTGACCTTTGGTGAACCATAACATGAATAAATTAAATTAAATTAAATTAAATTACATTAAATTAAATTAAATAAAATAAATTTGGTGGTTCATGAATAAATTCAATTAAACTATTAAATTAAAGAAGACGCCTCGGAATACTAAAAGACAGAATTTTCTAAGATTACAATATTAAGGAAAATAACAATATTAAGAAAAATTAAAGATTACAATATTAAGGAAAATAAAGATTACAATATTAAGGAAAACTAAATTAATAAAAACTAAAACTAAATTAAAGGTTACAATATTAAGGAAAAAAAATAAAACTAATTTCTAAAATAAAAAAGGCAAAATAGCCTCTAAGGCCCCGATCTCCCTCTCCAAGTCCTTCCTGAAATCGTATGTCCTTTGATAGTCACTTAGGAAGAATTGTATGAGGGCCTCGAGTGATTTATCTAAATCTTTGACACCTCTTTCATGCCAACGGTTGCGGCGTTCCATTAGGGATTTCATCCTCGAAACATGCTCCAACTCCGTCACACGGAGCTCATCCACCAAAGCTTGTTTACCTCTGATTTATCTCTTAACAACATCAACGGCCGCGTTTTCCATCTTGACGTATACAAAAATAAGGATTAAATTAAAATTAAGAATATTAAAGGTATTATTGAGAGAAGAGAGAAGAGAGAGAGAGAGAGAGAGAGAGAGAGAGAGAGAGAGAGAGAGAGAGAGAGAGAGAGAGAGAGAGAGAGAGAAGTTGAATAAATAGAGAAGAGATGAAAACAAGTATTATTGAGAGAAGTTAGAGAGACACTGTGATTATGTTTTAGTTGATATGATAACAAAAAAAAAATGCTTATAACGGTTGTAATATTTACTAATCCGTGGCTTTATTTGTGATTGGTCACTTATAGGATGAACGACCACGATTTAATGTGGAATATCATCTAATATTTTATTGACAACTGAACGGCCACGAATAACTATTAAGTACCATCACTTTTTCTGTTGTTTTAAACCTAAATTGTCCTTTTCCCGCTAAAAAAATCGTACAATCCTATTGATCATACGTTGCAACGATTAGTCGATAGCAATGTACGATCTCATCTTAAGTCTTGGAAACTTGTTAAAATTAGTCCTACACTGTTGATCGGAATAATTAACTAATTATAGCAACATACGATTGATAACAACTTAACTTAGGTCTTAAATTTATGTCTTACATCCCGAGACATAGGTATCTACACCCGTATTCATCGTACATTGCTATGATTAGTCAATAGCAACGTACGATCTATAACATTTTAAACATAGGTATCTAAACCCGTATTGATCGTACATTGATATGATTAGTCAATAGCAATGTACGATCTATAACATCTTAAACCATAAGACATAGGTATCTAAACTCGTATTGATTGTATATTGCTATGATTAGTCAATAGCAACGTTCGATTGATAACATCTTAAACCATAAGACATAGGTATCTAAACACGTATTGATCGTATATTGCTATGATTACTCAATAGCAACGTACGATTGATAACATCTTAAACCATAATACATAGGTATCTAAACTCGTATTGATCGTATATTTCTATCGTTACTCAATAACAATGCACGATCGATAACATCTTAAACCATAATACATAGGTATCTAAACTTGTATTGATCGTATATTGCTATCATTACTCAATAACAATGCACGATCGATAACATCTTAAACCATAAGACATAGGTATCTTAATCAAGTCTTGCGTTCCGATCATATATAAACTCACATTGATCAAACGTTGCTAAAATTAGTACTACACTGTTGATCGGGACAATTAACTAATTATAACAATATACGATTGATAAGATCTTAAACCATAACTAGAATAACATCTTAACCTTAGATCTTAAATTTACGTCTTAACCTTACGTATTACACATACGATCGTACATATAGCTAAAAACCCTAAAACCACAAATAAACCCTATAAACCCAAAACTCCTAAAAAACCTAGAAACCCTAAACCCCAAATAAACCCTAAACGCCAAATAAACCCTACAAACCCTAAATCCCTAAAAAACTCGTAAAACCCTAAAATTATATTTTAACCAATCCATGATGGGCTAAAATTTGGATGAACATCAACGCGACGAGCTATGTAGAACATTTGTATTATATTTTCAAAAACATAATTTCTATTTTAATATTTTCACTTAATAAACAAAATAAATTAAGTAACAGTAAAACCATTCATTTCTTAACTGTTGTTTTTTATTTCATAACAAATAAAAACTTATATTTTAATATCAATTTAACTGTTATTTTAATATTTTAAAACTTGTTTTTTATATTCTTTTATTATTAATATGTTACTTTATTAATGTAACTGTATATTTATATTATGTTTTCAATAATAAAATTTATATTTTAATATTTTAACTTAATAAAACTAACATTTTACATTCTAATTTGACTAATATAATTTCTGTATGCATAAAAATATGTTTCGGCTTTAATATGTTACTTTATTCTACGAATTACATAAAATATTTACTTTCAATTATTTAAAAACATGTAAATAAATTAAGATATATATTATTTACTATTATTTTTAATAATATAATTGGTCATTAATAATTTTTATCTACTTGCCTTTTCGATACTGTAAAATAAATTAAGATGCATAGGGAAGACAAACGTTAATAATTCAATTTTATGGAGAATAGTAAGAGTTACACTATTTTTTTTTTAATTCCATTTTATCAAGTATGATAACAGTCACCCTTTTTAGTTTTTATTTTTTTATTTTAATTTATAAGGACAATTAAATTAAAAGAAAGGTAATATTAGAAGAAAATTACATTCATTAATATTAAAAAGGACGATACAAAGGAAAAAAAACAACAAATAAAATTAAAAAACTAAACCTAATGACTACAACCAACACAAGAATCAAATCTAAGTTTCTTAGAATTGAGCCTTCTTGGACGAGTCCTTCCGAACCTCTTCTTGGACATCTTTGAAGGGAGGATGTCGGGGGTTTTTGTGCATGGCGATTTCCCCATAGCTTTTCCAGAGTTCTTCGGCTTAGGAGGGGTTGCTATAACCTCAATCACCTCCACTACTTCGTCCTCCTCTTCCTCCTCCACCCTAACAATTGAGGAATCAACTTTAGGGGTAGCTAACATCTCTATCCCATCGTCAATTTTCTTCCAATACATTTTGTCGAGTTCAAATTTACCCCAATTAAGCATATTAAATTCCTCCTCAAATAAATCGACAAGGAAAGTATTTCCATGGTAACCCAGACTAGCTCTCGTTAAAGCATTTTGGACATTAGTAGGACCAACTTGCTTGATTATTTCTCTCATGAACATCCTCGTGCAAACAATGTCTCTTGCATGGGCTTTCCTCTCTTCCGACATTTTTGTTATTTCACTTTAGGATAGTTAAATTAATTTAGTAGGGAAGATGTACTTTGGATGAATTAAAAATTGGAGGGAATGACTATATTTATAATACAATATTTCGCTGAAAAAAAATAAATAATCAATGCATGGTTTACCGCCAAATGCAACTTAGGTGGGGAAAACCCTAACGACCTTTCATCTTCTTAATGATTACAAAATAAAAATAAGAACTTATAGATTATCAGCAAACAATTCGTGTAGCACAGTTGGTAAGATACATAATTTTCTAACCAGACGTCTAAGGTTCGAGCCTTGTTGCGGTACATTTTATTAACAAGTTTTTTCTGTGTACTTTTTGTAAAAAAAAAAGTAGGAGTATTTAAATAAAAATAGTTGTGCCAAAAATAATTATGTCCAACAAATTTTTATTTTTAAGAATTTTTTTATTAAATAATTATGTTCAATTAATTTTTTTTTTAAGAAAATTAAAAAATAAATTTTTAAAAAATTTTTAATTTTTTTTATTTAACTCACTAATTTCATACTTAATATTATGAAATTATACAAAAAAAAATATAATGTAAAAACAGTGCCTTATAAAATGGAAAAATAATTTATCAATAATAATAATAAAAAAAAACCTTGAAATACAAAACGCAAATATATTCAATAATAAATTAAAACGAAAAATACATATAAAAAATAATCAGCGAAAATAATTATACAAAATATATTACAAAGATAAATAATAAAAAAGAAGCTGAGATACAAAATTACGAAATATACAGTATAACAATGTATACAATTAATATCGTATAAGCTCAGGTACAAATATAACGTATTAATTAATGTATCCGCCTCAGTATAAATATACGGTATACAAATGTATACATAAATATTGAAATACACAAAAATATTAATAATAAATAAGAGTTAAATAAAAATTAGGAGAGAATTTTTTTAATTAATCAAATATATGGCAATACCGAGGACATTAATTAGGGAGGGTAATTAATGAAGGAATCAAAGGATTAATTAGAATAAATCAGATTCTTTGAGTTTGACATGTGGCGCGTTTTCATTGGTGGTGTATAAAAGCCCTCATACACCTGGTGTAACTCTACCTTTTCGCACTATCTACTATTTCCCATAAACAGGTGTGCTGAACAATTTAATTCACACTTTTACCCAAACACAACACCATTATTAAAGAGAGACTGTATTTTCAACACAATTCTCAACTATTTTTCCATACATTTACACCATAAATGTCGTTTTAACAAACTAACAACAAAGCCCAAAATACCTACCATTATGTACATCATCATCCCTAACCTTGAGAGGCCTTCTTACAACTTACAAGCTACAACTACGAACCAATCTTCAACCAACAACTATTACCCATCACGGACCCAACTAAATATATCTCACACTCCCCAAATGCAACACTTATGTAATTCACAAAATGTGCTTGCCTTGGTTACATATTACTTATTCAAAGAAGGTATAGACATCGTGAACAGAGCGATATATTCAACCAAATTCACTTCAATTCCATCACACCACGATCGTAACTTCCTTGAATAAGTAATATGCAACAAAGACAAGCACATTTTGTCAATTACATAAGTGGTGGCCTCCTTCAAATTCACTTCAATTCCATCACAACACCACTGTCAACGGCATCTTTTGCAGTATAATCGCATCTGGAAAATACACCGTGAACAGAGCGACAACGTCGACGACCGTACACTGAACCTCCATAAATGACAATTTCGGAGATGAGTTTAACCGGAACTTTTTAAGAATGGCGTTATGCGGTCAACGACAAGGCATAAGATGTATACAAAGGATTTTAAAAGTATGATTAACGGTCGTCGTGGGCTTATGGCTTGATCGACGACGGCGATGGTGGTAACTCGGTGTGATGCAGGAGTGATTTTGAGTGAAAATTGTTTTGCAGAGGGATAAAGACTTTTGAGTGATTTATAATTTTTTTAGATTAGGATGATTAATAATCATGATTTTATTTAATTTATGATTTATGATTTTTTTTAAAACAAATTTAATAGATAAACTAAGCATAATTATAATCCATATATTTTTTAAATAGGTGAAATGGTTCATTTACTCTCTTAAGGTTGGTTAATTGTAAATTATCTATTTAAAAATAAAATAAAATAAATGTTAATTAAATATCTTAAATTTTTATCAATATGTACCCCAAAAAAATTATTATACTAATTAAACCCTTTAACTTTAACATAAAGTTAAATTAAATCTTACTTTTTAGTTTAAAGGTAATACTGCACCAAAATCATTTCATCTCATTGAAAGTGAAGGGGTTTAGTTTTACTTTTTAACAGTTAAGAATTGCTGAAAATTATGAGATGAGTACCAATCTGATAATTAGCTTTGATATCCAAAACTAGAAAATTTGATTACACAATTAAATATACTCCATTGAACAACTTCCTTGAAAATTGAAAAGACAATAAAAACAATAAATATTGAAGGAGCAATTTACTCTTATCCGTTGTAACTCTCACCTCCCATAATTCTCACATTCCTTAACCTTTCACCTATTAATGAAATTAACTCCCAATAAACTAATTAATGCATGGTTCACTAATTCCCAAAGGCCAAAGTATAAGGAGGGAAACGTCTCAGAAATTTTTGGGAAAAACTAATTAATGCATGGTTCATTAATACATGGTTCACTAATTCCCAAAGTATAAGGAGTATTTGTTTTTTAAAAAAAATCGTCCACTGCCACCTGGCCCGCAGACCCGCCATTGAACCCGCCTATTTACCCACCCGGGCCGGTTCCGGGTTAGCCCTTATCTAACCCGGCCCGATCTGTGAAGACCCGCCCTGTGAATAGGGCCGTATCCGGGGCCCCCCATAATCGATGGGCCCCCCCACAATCAACTCGGCCCGACCCAGCCGACCCGCACTAATGACCAGCCCTAGCACATAGTGGTGTTTCATCTATCGATCTCGACAATCTCTCATACCTAAATATACTAATGAATTAAACAAAAATGATTGAAGATGAAGTTAAAAGACAAAGTTAAGTATAAAAGTGCAATTAGCAATAATATTAACAATAACATTAATACAAGCGATAAGATTGAAATTAGCAATAATATTAGCGAGTGTAATGACAGTAACAATATTATTAGTGTAATGAAAATAACATATCATTTGTTATAGAGAGTAAAGTAAAAATAATAACAATGAGAGTAGTGAATGTATCTCATCATCATGCTGATAAATTCTCTTAAACATAATTTAAAACATAAATCGTGAAAGATAAATGTATAAATTAAACAAGCTAACACAATTTTATCATACATAATAATATTTGAAAGATAAGCATATATGCAATTAAATCTTAGCAAATTATATTAGCACCAAAAGATGCTCATTACGACATAGAAGCACAAAGTTCATACATATACCAAGTAGCACAGACAAAAAATTACAAGTACAAGATTGAAATCCATGTTAATTCAATAATCTATCCTACAAAGAGCTCCTTCATTAACATTGGAGAGTAGCACACAGTGGAGTTTGAGCTATCGAGCTTGACCATCTTTCAGATCATTAACGTTAGAGAGTAACCGTGAAATGAACAATAGTATTAGCGGGTGTAATTGCAGTAGTAATATTAATTGTATGGGTAGTGAAAGTAACATTAATAACAACGGGAGCAGTGAATATTTCTTATTATCGAATTGATAAATTTGATCTTAATCATAATTTAAATTATGTATCGTAAATGATAAACGTATTAATTAGACCACTTAACACTATTGTATTTCATATAAAATAAACTTTAAAAGATAAATATAGGTATGTCAAGCGGGGATGGAAAAACAAAACCATATTTATAAACGTATTAAATATATATAATCATGATAATCAGATATAATATGTAACATTTATTTTATAAATTTAGTAAATAGATTTAGTTTATAAAAAATTTCAATAATCCCGTGAATTTCATGGGTGTTACACTAGTTTTATCATAAAATTATAATATTTTACTCTGAAGGGAGACTAGCCGAGTAAATCCCCATAATATCAGCTTGAAGAGCGCGCGATCCGCACCTCATTCATTTCTTGGCGGTTTTTTCTTCTCCTTTCTCTCTTTCAACACAAAATCTCATTATAGACGGCACATATCCGTCTATAACTAAAGACGGACCAAATACAATATCACATTCCTAATAGGACAAGCAACAAGTGGGGTGGTGGGGGACAAAAATGTCACCACTTTCAAGATATTTGACCCGTCTTTAGCTATAGACGGATATATATTCGTCTACAGCAAGTATAGACTAGCTGCTCTTTCAAGCTACTCCTCTCAACTCCTGAGTTTTCCCCCGCAAAAAAACGGAAAACAAAAACACAAAACCCGTATCCCCCATACCAATTAAAATTAAAACAAATTCCTCCTTTCCCTCGGTTTTCCCTCCTCCTTTCTCTCTCCTCACCGCCGTCGCCATACCTTCCACGCGCCTCACACGCATATCCCACGCGCCGCCGTGTACGGGGGAGAATGTCCACGAACCACTGCCAACATCACCAGAAACATCCGATTAATTTGATGAAACCGCCGTTTGTTCCGCCGCCTGGAGACTACCACCATTTCTCCACCGCCGTCGGCAACTGCTCTCCGTCCTTCGAATCCGAAACTATCGTCTTAAGCACTCCCGTAACTCTCTCCTTTTTCTTCTTCTGTATTTTATTGTTTTTAATTCATCTTCAATTATGTTAAAGATATCAAATATCATCAGTCAACCGACTCCTCAAATCAAGGAGTATCATAAGCATATATTATTTATATTTAGCATGTGTATATTCTAGTTATTTTGTTCCTCCTTATACTCCTATATTTTGTATACTTAGCTTGCTAAACAATCTGTAAAAGTAGTATATATACATCGATATGTACATCCTCTTTTTATCAATCAATATACAATAAACATTATAATCTTATATGGTATCTGGTTTCTCATCGATCCCAATACCCCTCTTTCTTCTTACTGCCGTCACCCTCCTCGAGAAACCCATGACATCCAACAACAATCTCATCCCCAACATCGATGAACCAAACAAACCTCTCATTTCCATCTCCTTCCCTACCTGCATGAAACTCACAGCCAACACTTATCGCTCATGGCATTATCAAATCACCCATCTTCTTCTAGGATACGGTCTATTCTCATACCTTGATGGAACCACGAAATCCCCACCACAAACCATAACACCCAGCCCCACCGAGACCAAGCCTAATCCTGAACTCGTCTCGAACCCTGCCTACAACACTTGGTTCCAATAAGACCAATTGATTCTTCCTGCCATTGCCGGCACCCTTGATGAATCTGTCTCGTCCATCCTTCTCGATGCCAACACCTCCCATAAAGAATGGGAAACCGTAACCGTCACCTATGCCAACCTTTCGCGCGGACACATCCTTCTGATTAAGGATCGTCTTCGTCACATCACCCTAGGTGACAAAACCATCTCCGACTACATTCTTGCTATAAACGCTTGTACCACTTAACTAGCCCAACTCGGCAAACCAATAGATGCCGAAGACATAACTTCCCAAATCATCAATGGTCTCGACCCCCTCCTGTACAAACCCGTCATTGATGCGGTTAGAGCTCGTGATGTACCAATTTCTTTTGAAGTGTTTCATGAGAAATTGATCCAACACGAACTCACCGTGAAGAATCAACCATCCACCACTATTTTTCCCCCGCAGCACACCCTGCCACCACCCATCCTTACACCCACAACCAACCTCGCTATTACCACCAGCCTACCACTCCTGATAAAACCCGTGCCTCCTCACCAATCCAACATCCAGACCCGTGGACCTTCCCCCACCTCTCAACCCAAACCATTCTTGGGCAAATGTCACTACTACCGCACCCAAGGCCATGTCACTGGTGACTGTCCCGATTTCAAACGTGTTTACCCCAATGTCACCTTCCCCCCTCCCTTGCCCAAGCGAAACCGAGCTTATACTCACACCGCAACCACCTCCTCCACCCCCTCTTCCTCCTATATCATTGATAGTGGAGCCTCTCATCACATCATCGATGGTCTTAACACCCTCTCCCTCCACTCCGTGTATGAAGGCCCCGATGACCTGGTAATTGGCGATGGCTCCTCGCTAACCATCACCTATCATGGTTCTTTTTCTATCTCTCATTCTCATCCCTCTCTCATCATTAATAATGTTTTAGTTGTTCCGAGTATTTCTCGCAAATTACTATCAGTTTCTCAGTTTTGAAAAGATAACCATGCCATTGCTTTATTCTCACACAATTCCTTCTGTTTTAAGGAAATCTCGACGGGGGAAGTGATGTAGCGTTGTCGTCACATGCTCTCAAACACATTTATATTGTCAACAAATAACTAGTAAGTGGTTAAGTCGAGGTCGATCCACAGGACGATTTGCTTTAGGTTCTAAGTCTATCTATCTCAATATATGTTAGTGTCACAATTGATTTGGGTTGAAGTTGTGTTGTAAGCTACAAGAAGGAAATGTAAACAAGATAAGTAAATAGAAAAAATGGCGTAAAAAAATGATAAACAATACTAGGGAATCATGGGATCATAAGGAATCATGGTGAGATGGCATAAATGAAACATGTGGATGCAAGCAATTATTATTGTTGGAATCTATTTAATGTATATCTTACGATTTCTAGGGGAAACTTAGGTCCCGGAGCCGAGTCGGTCAAGACTGTACAACACCTACAAGTCAACTTGGTTTTCCTTATTCATGGTGATATAACATAAATGAGTCCTAGGAAGGTTTGGGTCCCAGAGCCGAGTCGGTCAAGACTGTACAACACTTACAATCGACTTAATTCTTCCTAATCAACCATATGCATGATCTAACAAGCCTTGAGTTGGTTTATGTCTTACAAGTCTTGTTGAAAGGATAAGAGAAACATGCTAGGTTGTCAATCAAGCATTTCATTAAACATGACAAGTGCATAAGTTTGAAAACAATAGGCAAGCATTCATATGAACTCATTAATATGAACTCATTAAGCCTAAATCTTCCCCATGATTAACTCTCCTAATCCCTAGTTAGGAAACTACTCACTCATTATCATGGAAAACATGTTAACAATGGTGTCAATCATTTTAACAAGTGTAAACATGATGAAAGATTGAAACAATAAACAATAAACAATAAACAATAAACAATAAACAAGTAAAGAGTGAAGAAATTATACCAATCTTAAGACGAACAAATGGAAAGTAGAGAATAATAGAAAAGAACTTGATTGATTGATGAAGAGTTGTCAATTCTCCAATAATAACCCAATAATCTTCAATTACCCAATAAGAAATCTTGAACAATAAATAAGGAAAGATTAATGTGTAATTTGTGGAATGATTGAGATTAATCTATTCTAATCTACTCTTAATCTAATATAAGCTTAATTCCCACTTAGAGGACTTATTTTCCCTCTAAATACAAGAGGGGTATATATAGTAGTACAAAGATTACGTTAACTAAGGGCTTAAATGACGATTAAACCCCTTGAAAGAGGATTAGAGCCTTGGAAGTCCCAGGAGGAACCCCACGACCTCCTCTTGAGGCATGCTCGTGCTGTAAGGGAATCCGCTCGTCCTGGTCTTGGGACGCCCGACTTGAGCTCGGGACTCCCGGATCATGGGTCAGCTTAGCCTTAGCCTTCTCTTCTCGTGGCTGCCTCAAGATCCGTGGGGGTCATTGAGGGGTCGTGGGAGTCGCCTGTCATTGCTCATTTCTTTGGTTTATTGACTTGGGCCTTAGGTATTAGCTCCCTCTTCGGGGCTTGATCGTTATATGTTATCAATTTAGCTCCGCTTCACTCCATTAGGGCATGATTAGTGCTCTTCTTCTACAAAGAACACCAAACCTCATAGAATATGCATAGAAGGAGGCTAAAGATAAAAAACGACCCTAATACATACTAAAAAGCATAGGAACTAGGCTAATTAAGGGACTAAATGTGCGTAAATAGGAGTCACATCAGGAAGTCCTTCTACACGGGCAGTTTAATGAAGGATCGTATAAGTGGCGACTTTCTTCACCACGGCCTTAAGCCAACACTGCCATCATCTCCACCAGCACCGTGTGGCATTACCGTCTAGGCCACCCTTCTATTGCTACCTTAAAATTATTAAACTCAAACTTTAATTTACGCATTTCAAATTTTCCGCATTGTAATGCTTGTTTAATCAATAAAAGCCACAAGCTCCCCTTTTTCGTTTCAACTTTAATCTCTTGTGCTTCTCTCGATCTTATTTACTCTGACGTTTGGACTGCACCTGTGCTCTCTCATGACAATTATAAATACTAAGTTTCCCACATTTAATCGGTTTAAAGCTATCATTGAAATTTTTTTCAACAAACCCATTCATCAGTTTTATTCCGATAATGGTGGGGAATATAAGAAATTAAATCCTACCCTCTTAGATGACGGAGTCACTCACCTCACCTCTCCACCTCACAAACCCAAGCACAACGAGTTTGCAGAACGACGCCACCGACACATTGTCGAAACTGGGCTCGCTCTCCTCACACAAGCCCGTCTGCCTTCCACCTTCTGGTCTCACTACGGCCACTTATCTTATAAATTGCTTACCATCCACTACAATAAAAAAGAGTCTCCATACAAACTCTTATATAATAAACATCCAAATTATCATAAGCTTCATTCATTTGGTTGTCTTTTTTATCCATGGCTCCGTCCATACACCACCCACAAACTCGACCCAAAATCTACTCCTTGTGTCTTTGTCAGATACTCCACAACGCAAAGTGCATACCCATGTTTTGATCCCTCCACTCACAAGGTTTACAACTCACGCCATGTTCGGTTCATTGAAACCGAATACCCGTACTCTGACCTCACCAAAATTTCGACCACAACCCTACCTTCACCTACCCAATGGCGCGAACTCACCATACCCATCCTTTCACCCACCCTTCCTCTTCCCCGCAACAACACCTCACCCTCGTCTTCCCCTACTCCTCCCTTTCCTCAACCAAATGACATAACCCATGCCTCTCCCTCAACACCAGTTTCTAACACCCCTATATCTCCACCTGTCCCGAGCCCTACTCCACCACTACCTCCTCCACCTCCGCCCCCTATCCGCGCTGTCACCCGCCTCTCCAATAACATTGTCAAAATCAGTCCCAAATACGCCAAAACAGCCCTCCTTCCCAGCCCCCAGCCCCCATCTCACCCCTACCACGACCAAACAAGCCCTAACTGACCCTCGATGGAGAGCTGCCATGATTGACGAACATAATGCTCTTATTTGCAACCAAACTTGGACACTGGTACTTCGCCATCTCGTCCCCAATATTGTTGGATGCAAGTGGGTCTATCGAGTGAAATACAACCCTGACGGAAGCCTCAAACAACACAAAGCCCGATTGGTTGCCAAGGGTTTCCATCAACGCCCAGGCATAGACTATTCCGAGACTTTCAGTCCAGTTATTAAACCTACAACAATTCATCTTGTTCTAACCCTCGCCATGACAAATCACTGTTATCTCCATCAAGTTGATGTTAACAATGCCTTTCTCCAAGGTCACCTCACCGCAGACTCCGTATTTATGGAACAACCCCTCGGTTCCCTCGACACTGATAAACCCGATCATGTTTGCAAACTCAACAAAGCTATCGATGGTCTCAAACAAGCCCCGAGAGCATGGTATACCGAACTCAAATCCTACCTTCTCACCTCCGGTTTTAAAAATTTCTTCTCTAACCCTTCCCTTTTTCTCCTTAATACATCCACAATCCGTCTCTTTGTTCTTCTCTACGTTGACGATATCATTGTCCCTGGACCAAATACCACTCACATTAAAACGCTTATCTCTCAAATATCCGCGAAATTCTCACTAAAGGACCTTGGTCCCTTATTCTTCTTCCTGGGTGTTGAAGTCACACCCACCAAAACCGGCTTGCACCTAAACTAAACGAAGTATCTATCTGATCTTCTTCACAAATTTAAGATGCATGAGTGTAAACATGCTCCTACACCTATGTTATCCCACCCTCCTCTTGCCCACGAACCCTCACAGCCTATAGAAAACGAGACGGACTATCGCGCAATTGTGGGTAGTCTTCATTATCTCTCGCTCACACGCCCCGACATCGCATTTCCTGTCAATAAACTTGCTCAGTTTCTCACACATCCCACCACCTCCCACTGGCCAGCCTTAAAACGCCTTCTACGCTACCTTCAAGGTACCCTACACCTTGGTATTCAACTCACCCGATCATCCCCACTCTGTCTTCACGCTTTTTGCGATGCTGACTAGGCTGGTGATCAGCACGACTATGTCTCCACCTCTAGCTACCTCGTTTATCTTGGTACTAATCCCATCTCGTGGTCCTCAAAGAAGCAGAAAGTTCACTCTCGTTCCTCGACAGAAGCCGAAATCTGAGCTATAGCTAACGCCACCTCCGAGGTCATTTGGCTTCAATCTCTCCTACACGAGCTTGGTCTGCACAATGTTCAAGCTCCCACTATTTATTGTGACAATCTCAGTGCCACTCACTATTCCACGAGTCCTGTGTTCCACTTCCGTATAAAGCATCTTGCCATTGCCTTCCAATTTGTCAAAGAGTAGCTTCGGCATCACAATATCCGAATTCAACATCTTAACGAGGGTGATCAGCTTGCTGACACACTTACAAAATCGCTTCAAAAACCGCGGTTTATCGAGTTATCTTCCGAGATTGGCCTTCGTCAACGACCGTCCATCTTGAGCGGGAATGTTAAAGATATCAAATATCATCAGTCAACCGACTCCTCAAATCACGGAGTATCATAAGCATATATTGTTTATATTTAGCATGTGTATATTCTAGTTATTTTGTTTCTCCTTTTACTCCTATATTTTGTATACTTAGCTTGCTAAACAATATTGTAAAAGTAGTATATATACATTGATATGTACGTCCTCTTTTTATCAATCAATATACAATAAACATTATAATCTTATAAATTATACGTAGTTGTATTTTCTGATCGACCTTAATTTCGATTTTTATATATCATTTGATAGTTTCTGCTGTTGTTTTCGTGAAATTTGCTTTGTTTCAGTGCGAATTTGTTGTATTTTGTGTTTGGAATTAGGTGTTTCATTCAGGGTTACTCTGACACGCCAGACCACTGGCGTATCCCGTGTCGATACGATACGATACGGGATACAACACGGGATACGTCCCCGACATGCCGGAATGGGACACGACTCGGGTACTGCACAAAGGAATGAGAAAACTTGTTGCTCTCACGAAGCTCTTCAAATATGAAGATCTGGTCCTTCACCCAGATCTGGTTACATTCATGGATGTAATCAATGGTGGGAGAAGGAGAAGACCTCAAAAATTTAGCATTATGGGTGTGAGGAGGAGACACCATGGGTGTGAGGAGGAGACAACGAGAACTCGAGAAGGGGGAAAAGAAGAAGATAGAGAAAGTGTAATGTGGAAAAATGAGTATTGCGGATGGGGAAGTGGGTTGCACATTTAGGGTTTCATTTTTAGGAAAAGAAGAACAAGTGGGTCAGTGGGTAGTTGGACAGCTGGAGACACCATATTTTACTCCTCACATTTACTAAAGTTGTAAATTGTACTATTACATGTATATCTATTTTACTCCTCATATATATATATATATGTGTGTGTGTGTGTGTGTGTGTGTGTGTGTGTGTGTGTGTGTGTGTGTGTGTGTGTGTGTGTGTGTGTGTGTGTGTGTGTAAAACTGTGTTGGGAAGCTGTGGATGCAACATGTGGCATATTAAGCCATAAATACAATCACTAATGACAATGTAGTCATTAATTAGAGGCATTAATATAGCATATCATAAGCATCAACAACAATTTAAAAAGTTACTTATTATTTATTAGATTAACGTAAATAAATACTTTATAGTTAATATTAAAAAAACACATTTCGAGAAAATTTACGAAACTTAAACTTTTTAAAGTTATCACGAAAAATGCTTTTCTATGAGTATAATTTTCATTAGAGTTATCTTATATCTTATATTTGTATATAAAATTGGGTTGAGAAATTGTAGATTTTACATGTGTTATTTAACTTTTTATTTAATCATCTTCATGTTTTACATTATTTTACATTAATAAGTGAATAATATGAGTATAGATATGTGGTAGTTCCAAGGTAACATACATACATTTTTCACGTACATGCATTTTACTTACATACTCCGTACGTATTTAAATTCCAAAATGCATATATTCAAAGAACTACAAACACCTCTATCTTGGACATATTCAAAGTCTTCAAAGACTTCTATTGCACTACTTAATACCGAGTTATATAGTTATGTAAATATTTATAGTTATAACACTTCTCTTTAGATTATACCTATAAATATAGAATTCTACTCTCCCCTCACAATAGATTGTCAGAGTAAGTCTTATTCTTAAGTTTCTTTTTGGTATAATCAAAAGATCGACAATTTGCGAATAAAAAAGTATGTTTTTCAATTGCTACCTTTACATTATTATACAATTACTTGATTTGCATATTTTCTTTTTCCCTCCAAACTCAAAAGCTATGTTCAAATTATTAAATCTTAAAACTGAAGAGGACTATGTATAGGAGTCAAAACTTAAGTATGTATCCATATGGAGCGATTGTGCAATGTTGAATAATTTATAGCGTATAGGAGGTCTCCATTTACGTTGCAAGAAAATTATGCGGAGTACTCCGTAAATGTATAACCTTAAGTTTTTTTTAAACAATTTCTTATTTTTATTTATGCAAGAAATTGACTTTTCTACTATCAAAAGCGTTTCGAGCAATTATCTTCCCAGATATTATCATATAGTGATCAAAGAAATAATTCATATTCCAAATCAATAGAATTTGTGTACTCTAAATCTGGGAAGGTTACTTTTCTTTATTTTCTAAGTTTCAGCTACAATTTAACTACCAACAATACTATGAGAACATTGAACAACATTGCACCAGTTTTGAGACCAGTTTGTCACTATTCATTATCAAAGGGAAACATGTGTATGTTTGTTTCGGTTTAGATAAAGATGAATATCGATAAAGTTTAGAGAGATCAAGCTAAGTAAAGGAGTTTATACGTTTGTTAATTGTCTGCTGCGCAATTGATCGATGGTGCTGTAGTCCAATTTGGAGTATAGAGTAGTAATTCATTAGGTGATTCTTGAAGAAAATATAACGCATGTCGTAGACCGTAACTAATGAATTGTTTCGTGTTACAAAAGTTTGCTAAGTACTAATTGTGAGTGGCTAGCTAGGTTACTCAATTATTTACGGAAAGGTAAGGATCAAAGTTGTTTATGGAAGTTTTTTATTGATTAGTTGATGTTTTTGGTACAATAGAGGGGATTATTGATTGGTTGATAGTGTTCGATAACAATATATCATGGATAACGAGTTGATTTCATTTTATAGAGCAACAGAGTGAGAGAGCACTGGCGATGGCTGATGATGGCCATAGCAATATGGATACCGAGAGCGAGATGAGTTCATTTTTAACGGTTTTTAGAGTTATTTTAAGAGCAAAGGAAAAGTGAACGATTAACTCCATAATTCTAATTAGTTTTAGACTATAATTGAGTTTTGGGGGGGTTTGTTCATAAATCTTGAGAATAGGATATCATAGTTGTGTAAATTTTAAAATGGGTTCGCCATTAGTATATGAAGGAATTGTATATTTTTCAATGAATATTAATTGTAAAAATAGGTTTATTTTTCAAAGAAATATCTTTTGATAATAGGGAAATAACTTTCATGATTAATATTTGCTGTGTACCAAAAAAACAAAATTAATGTTTGTTGAAAATTACGAGTATCTTTTATTTTAACAAAAAAGAATTTCAATTAGTTATTCATGATTTATTAAAGGTAAAAGTTATGAATAGTAAACTATTATTAGAGACTGATAGACTAACTAATTTTAAAATATGATATATATTCACCCTCCAATATTTCATTTTAACGTTTGAATAAAAAAGTATAAAAACTGGCCGTGCGAAGCACGAGATTCTCCATACATATATAAAAATGGGTTGAGAAAGTGTGGATACGACACGTGTCCAATTCAGCCTTAAATACACCATTAATGACAACTTAATCATTAATTACAGGCATTAATGTAACATAAATATCAACATCAACATCAACAATAATTTAATAAGTTATTTAAGTATTAGATAAAATTAAATAAGTAATATAGCTAATTTTACAAATATTTTGAGAAAAAATATGAAACTATTTTTTAAAAATTTATAGCGAAAAATGCTTTCTTATGAGTATAATTTTCATTAGAGTTATTAAATATTAAATTTAATGAATATATGCTCCCCGTAGAAATAAATAAATTTTGTGGATCGCACAAAAAGATGAAATGTATTAAACATCACTTTTTAAATTTAAAGAAATATTTATATACATTGTTTTTATTTTTATTTTTGCATGTATTTAAAAACTATTCATACAAATTTCAAATTGTCAAATACTATTTAAATATTTTTATAGCGTGGAGTTATGATAACAAAATTTTAAACCTTACTATGCAAATTGAGGATTTTACAACATAACTTAACATTGAATTCCATATAGTTATTTTATATGCAATTTCTTTTGTTTAATTGAAAAGAAATGAGAAATATCAAGTGGGTATACACATTGTGGTAAAGAGTAGGTATGTGCACTGCTGCAAGAACTGCATATTAATAATCACAATAAAAATAAGGATTAATTAATGAGAATAATCCATACTATGGGTGTCCTTTTTATATTACTCCAAACTATGCATTAACTAACTATAATCCTAACTATCCGACACCCTTCTCTAATTGCACTTGTCCACTTTTTTAACCTGCTAATGCCAGTCATGTGGTTATTTTCTTCTTCACTGTATCAAGTCTTCTGCGTCTCTTACTTCGTGTCCTTCTTCCAACACCGATCGTTTTCCCCAAATTGTCATACTCCCTCATCAAATTATCTTTACCAAATAATCAATTTAATGAAGGCGTTTTACAAGCATATTCCCTCCCACTAGCCTTACAACTAAACAACCTAACACTGCCAAATCTCCCTTCTCAATAGTCTTAATCTTGAAATAATCATCCTTAAGCTTATTCTCTTAACTACAGATTTGCGTTGTAATATCAATTCACCCAATCCCTTTTAATCATCCTCAAGTTAGTGAAATTAACAAACAAACCCAGAAAAACTAATTAAACCTTGATGCTAAAAGAGAAATTAATTATAGTAAATGATAAAGAATGAACCTGTGAATCGATTAATCGAAAAAAAATAGGGGATGGAATTAAGGTTATTGTGGAGAAAAAAATTAAATTGTTTAGAAGGGTTTTGGTATAAATTGGTGGAAGATATGGAAAAGAAATAGGATGAAAATTTTTGGATTAATTTGATGAAGGCTCATGTTGATGATGGTACAATAGGGTTCTGATGAGGATTATTAGATCGCATATGCGACTGGGCCGCGACCATTGAGGAGGAGAGAGTGTCCACTTTATAAGTCCAAGGAGGTTCCATCCCAAAACCAATTGGCGATGGGAAGAGTAGCCCCTTGGATTATAAACTAGATCACTCTTCTCTATTTCTCCGATGTAGGAGACCTACATGTGATTTTTCACAATGATCAATGGCGAAAGAAGGACAGATGAAACTAGGTGAGGAAAGAGATGAAGGGGTAACCTATTCTTCAGGTAGCCAGTCAGTTAGGTGCAATTAGGGAAGGGTTTATGATAGTTAGGATTATAGTCGGTTAATGTATGGTTTGGAGTAATATAGGAAGGGCACCCATAGTATGGATTATTCCCATTAATTAATCCTAAAAATAATGGTTACATTAAAGACATTTGTGTTATAAGAGATGTGAGAAAATAAGAATTATTATTCTTTATTCAAGATATTCTCAATAAATGTTGTCTACTTCATTTATAAAACATCGTCTTTTACTTACATTATATAATTTTATTTAAAATACTTTGAAAAAAAATAATATTTGAAAAAAGTTAATTTATTTTATTTTTAAGTAAAATATTAAATGTCATATATCAGTTATATTATTTTTCTTTCAATTATAATAATAAAATATACAAATAAACCGTGCGAAGCACGGGATGCTACCTAGTATCACTTATAAAACTAAGAACATGTCATACAAACAAGAAGTTTACAATACATTTTTTTAATAATTTCCCAATTTATGGAAAAAAAAAGAGAATATATGCATATAATAAATAAGACGTGTTGTATCCGTGTCTAAAAAATAGTCAAAATACTCCTTTGACCGTATTCCCGTATCTATTAAAATTCAAAATCACGTGTCGAATACTCCGATATATATCGGATACGATACTTCTTATCCGTGTCTGGGTAACATAGGTTTCATTGATTAAAGTGGCGGTTGTTAATTCGAGCACGAGGTGTTACTGTGTTTGCATCATGTGCTAGTTTCCGCGAAATTTAGCTTGTTTCGGTGCGTAACTGTTGTAATTTTCTGTTCGTAATTAGTTGCTTCGAAGACTGTTAATTCGAGCACGATGAGTTGTTGTGTTGGTATAATGTGCGGTAATTAACAATGTTGCTTGAGCTGGTTATGAATCAAGTAGTCTGCGTTTACCAGAATTTTTTGTAGGAATGAATGAATTTGCTCTCGTTCTAGTTATTGATAAGGCTGGTTTCAAGTTCGCTTGACTGTTGAGTTGCTGATTGACTGATGTCAGCCAGTCCTCATGGAGTTGTGGAAATGGTAAACTTAAGTGTTCAGTGTTTGCGTGTTTTGGAAGTGCAAGTTTGTGAACTAACAGTCTCGGTGGTGGAGTGAAAATCGGTCTCTGTCTGATAGTATTGTGTGTTTCTTTACTCATAATTATGGCCGATATTTGAACTCCATTTGACTTGGATGTTGTGCTTGCAAGATTGCGTGCATTATAATCGTGATGTATAGATACATGTAGTTGTAAGTCATAACTAGCTGTCGTAACATATCCTTCAATATAAGATACATGGAGTACTTTGTTAGTGGAGGTCTTACTTCCAGGCGACCAGAGTAGGATATATGAGTAGTAATTTCTATGGTAGTTGGACTAGTTTTATAATGTGAATGTAGCCACTGCCAATATGGGGATAGTCAAAATTTGATTCTATCAATTCGATTGCGATGCAAAGTGTAATTTCCACACTTAACAATCCTGAGGTCGTTTCCACTAAATGACTGTTGACAACACTATCTGTTGCCACAACTTTCCATTTTCACTTTGGCTGTTTCATGAAATTGGTTTTGTCCAGTGGCTTTCTACACGGTCATTTTTTTGACAATGGTGTGTTTGGGCTAAAATCCGCTTATTGGCCTAATATGGAGCCGGTACAAGTAAGTCCATCTAATGAATTAGACCAAGAAGCATACAACGTTGGGAAAGCCTACTGGTGAAGTAAGCCCGCGTGTTAAAGAGTCGTCAGGGAGATTTCAGGGAGATTAGGGAGAATGGAGGAAGAGGATCCGTTTATGGAAAGAGTTGTGATACGACTAATATTCCTTACCATAAACGGAGTAGGACATATCTAGGGTTCTTACCCTATAGATAGGCGAAGAGGCAAACAAGAAAAGGCATTCAAGATCCCACGTATACACATAACATATTGTGCTAGCAAGATTTACATTCCGTCTCCATTGTACTCATTCTCGAATTAACAAGTTAGTGCAATCCTTGGAAGGGTACTGTCCCTTCCCGCGGTCGTTTCCCACATTGGGTTTCCCGCGTCACCAAATCTCACGTGTCAACTTTTATTTACGTACTTAATTCCCTTACTTTACATTAGACATAAATATACATTCAATACGCAACGAGTAAGACCGCATTGACCTCGCTACACCTAACTCGATAGAAAATTACCAAAACAGTTTGGCGCCCACCGTGGGCATTGTGGTCGTCAATCGTTGATTACTCAGACATATAATGGACAAGCAAACGTCAGCAGTTGGGTCAGGAAGCGGTCAGCCGTCGATACCACCAAATCCAGTTCAAAATCCAGCATCAGCGACACAAACTCAGCCCCCCTGACACATTCCAAAAACCACATCCGTGACAAAAGTCACTCTACCTCCCAAAACTCCTGCTGTGGCGGCCCAACCCAGATCAGACAGGGGCACAACAAGCTCAGGCCTTACTCCACCACCCAGTCCAACACAAACCCTGTTTAGTGGCATGGAAAATCTTTAGAAGGTCATGGAAGATATGCGAGAAGACCAGACAAAGGCAGAAGCCGAGGCAAGGAAGAGGAACAGGGAACTCTGGGCGCAGATAGACATTCTGAGGCAGCAGTCCAGCACACCAGCAAGCACAAAGGATGAAGGGCGAGCCTGATGGAAGGTGTCGTCGTGTCTCTCAATCAAACACATTTATATTCTCAACAAACAACTAGTTAGTGGTTAAGTCGAGAACGATCCATGGGACGGTGTGCTTTGGGTTCTGAGTCTGTCTATCTCAATTTATGCTAGTGTCACAATTTGTTTGGGTCTGTAGTTGTGTTCTAAACTAATGAAAGTAATAAAGTAAAACAAACAATAAATTAAGAGATGTAAACAAATGACTAAAAGTGCTAGGATATCATGGGTTCATAGGGGATTCATGGGAATTGATCATACAAACACGTCCTCTACTAGATGCAAGCACTTATTGTAACACCCCCTCATACCAAGGTGCCTTACCAGGACCACCCTACCATGAAAGTGCGTTACCATCTCGGTTTCCCGAGGTTAGTATATACCAAAGCGTCTGAATTGAGCATTATAATTAAAGTACTGTGAAATGCAAAGTTTACAAGATCCAAAACCAAATACTGTCTAACGAAATACAACTTCAAAGTCTTAACATTAAAGGAAAACTCGCTAAGACTCAGACGGTGATGCTATGACTCGTGGTGGCAAATCTCCCAAGATAATCCCCAAGCTCTCACTAGCAAAACCTGTCAAGCCTGCTCACCATCCCCGAATGGATCACCGCAGATTCCACAAACAACAACGGGTGAGATTATTCAACTAATAAGACAACATATGCAATAATCGTCGATCATCACCAATTCCCAATCATCCAAGCTCACATAGTAACCGACTACACACCAAAGTGTGTAGCCCTGCCAGATTACCCATCGCAAAGGTAATCCTCGCCGCGATGGGTGACCGGCCGATCCCACCTAGTCCGGCTCCTCAACGAGCGACAACGATCCTCGTCCCTTAATGTGCACATCCCCTCCCGTGGCGGGTTCCACGGAGGGCGAACTAGGGTGTGAAGCCACTCCCGCAAGTGACTCCACCACAATCACAATCACATGACATTACAGTCATCTCAATCCCCTCACACCAACACTGTCACAACAACCTCCATACTACGATGATCAACAGACAACGATAATTACAACAACATGTCATGTAAAGCACAAGAACTTTGAGTAGGGAAACCCTACATTAGCAATCAACAAGCAGTATGCAACACGAACAATCAAAAAGGCTCCTCTACGAAGTCTTCTCCTATACAATGATCATGCAACACGATTACACTTTGTACAATTCCCAAAATCTTATTCTCATATAAATGTACAGTAACTCACAAAAGTACCAATAATCACGAAGATAGAACTTACCAACAGTGCAACGAGAACTTATACGCAAGAATCACGACAATTACCCACACAATGACGCCACGAAATGCTTAAGAGAAGGATTAGGGAATGATTTGGGTGTGATTAGGGTAACGTAGAAATGATAAAGCTTTTGAAATGATATTAGAAACTGACGCGGAAATATAAAATACCCTAAACATTCCCTAATCAAACCGTCGAAATAACACTCCGCCAAAACGGACACTCGGTCGAGTAAGTGCATACTCGGCCGAGTGTCCAATACTCGGTCGAGTATTCACTATACTTTGAGTATTCCTCTGCAGAACCAAAATAACCCATGGCCAAAGCACTACTCGGCCGAGTAGGCTCTACTCGGTCGAGTAGTCACCAAGGAAAATCCGTAGTGTTACAATCTTTCCCCCTAAAAAGAACTTCGTCCCGAAGTTCACACTCTACTATACAAGCAAGCACAACACTACATCACAAGACTATACCAATAACATAAGACAACTCCAAGGAACTATACAAGCACCACAACAAGTTACCACAAAAATCATTTCCCGACTCGAACCAAACAAAGAAAACAAAACAAAACACTATCGCGACCATCTCCTACCCCCCTAAAAAGACAACGGTTACGTCCCCGTAACCAAACATACCTGATCAAAAAGGTTAGGAAAACGTTCTCGCATAGCTTCCTCAGGTTCCCATGTGGCTTCCTCCACATTATGATTAGACCAAAGGACCTTGAGTAAGACCGTCTCACCATTCCGGGTCTTAGGAACCTTGCGATCAAGAATCTCCTTAGGAATCTCGGCATAGGACAAGGATTCATCAAGTTCGATGTTCTCCATCTCGAGGATATGCGACGGATCACTCACATACTTCCGGAGTTGAGATACATGAAAAACATTGTGCACTCTATCCAAAGCTGGTGGTAAAGCTAACCTGTAGGCTACCTCACCAACACGGTCCAAAATTTCATAAGGACCTATAAACTTTTGGCTTAGCTTACCCTTTTTCCCAAACCTCATAACACCTCGCATAGGTGACACTTTCAAAAGAACCTTGTCACCTACCGCAAACTCAATGTCCCTGCGGTGTAAGTCGGCGTAGCTCTTCTGGCGATCTTGAGCTGCTCTCATCTTTTGGCGAATCAACTGGATTTGCTCAACCATATCTTGAACCAATTGTGGCTCTAAAACCCTTCGCCTCGGAACTATCATCCCAACAACCTGGACTTGGCATTTTCGGCCATACAAAGCTTCAAAAGGTGCCATCCCAATGCTTGTATGATAACTATTATTGTATGAAAACTCGATCAAATCAAGTCTGTCTTCCCAACTGCCCCCAAAGTCCATAACACATGCCCTTAGCATGTCTTCTAAGGTCTTGATGGTCCGTTCGCCCGACCATCGGTTGCCGGATGAAAAGCTGTACTCATTTTCAACGTTGTACCCATCAACTCTTGCAGTTCTTGCCAAAACTTTGATATGAACCTCGCATCGCGATCAGAAATGATATCTTTCGGGATACCATGTAACCGAACCACATGCTTTCTCAGAACCCAATGCCAGTGCATCTTAGACCAAGTATCCTTCATGGGAACGAAATGGGTGACTTGGTCAACCGATCCACAATCACCCAAATCATGTTGTTACCTTGTTGTGACCTAGGTAACCCCACAATAAATTCCATGGAGATCGACTCCCACTTCCACTCGGCACCTTTGTCAAAGATGAATCTTACCTTGGGCTCTCCTTTGTTCACCTTTGACCCTTTGGCAGGTCAAACATCTAGCCACAAACTCCGCTACATCCCTCTTTATGTTCGGCCACCAAAAAGTCTTCTTAAGGTCTCTGTAAAGCTTGTCACCACCGGGTGAATCTGAATAAGGAGTGCAATGAGCCTCGACAAGATCATTCTCCTTAACTCGCATCGTCGGGAACACACCATCTCCCATCAAAACGAACACTCCCATCTGGATGTATAGAGAACCTGGAAGCTGCTCCACTCTCTACCTTTGACTTCCACTCCTGGATCTTAGGATCAAGCTCTTGCTTACTTTTGATGTTTTCATACAACTCTGGCTCGATCGTCAAATCCCCGATGGTATCCCCCTCTCGAATCATAAAGATCCCCAAACTAGACATCTCATCCCTCAACTTCAGCAAGGACATAGCTGTACATAGCGAATGAACGCTCTTCCTACTCAATGCATCTGCAACAACATTAGCTTTACCCTCGTGATACATGATCTCCATATCATAATCTCCAATCAGCTCCATCCACCGTCTCTGTCGCATGTTAAGCTCCTTCTGAGTGTAGATATACTTTAAACTCTTATGATCAGAGAACACCTTAAAAGTTGCGCCATAAAGGTAGTGCCTCCAAATCTTAAGAGCGAACACAACTGCACCCAGCTCCAGATCTTTTACAAATCTCCTGTAGTAGCCGGCAAGGCCTAAGAAACTCCGAATCTCAGCAACATTCTTCGGCGATTCCCACTTGGTAACGGCTTCGATCTTACTAGGATCCACAGATACCCCCTTCTTAGATATTACATGACCCAGAAAAGCCACTTCCTCTAACCAGAACTCACACTTGGACAACTTGGCATAGAGCTGATTTTCTCTCAAGGTCTGCAGAACTATCCTCAAGTGCTCTTCATGCTCTTCCTTAGTCTTAGAATAAACTAGGATATCGTCGATGAAAACAACCACAAACCTATCCAAAACGGTGTAAAGATCCGATTCATCAAATCCATAAAAGCTTTGGCGCATTGGTTAACCCAAAAGGCATCACCACGTACTCGTAGTGACCATAACGAGATCGGAATGTTGTTTTAGGAATATCCTCATCTGCTATCCTCGGTGATGATACCCCGACCTCGGATCAATCTTAGAGAACACACTGCTCCACTTAGCCGATCGAACAAATCATCAATCCTCGCAACGGATACTTATTCTTCACGTGACCCGATTGAGCTCTCTCGTAATCAATGCACAGTCTCATACTCCCATCTTTCTTCTTTACAAAAAGAACTGGAGCTCCCCACGGTGACACACTAGGCCGGATATAACCCTTGCCTAACAACTCATGTATCTGCTTTTTCAACTCTGCCAACTCTTTAGGTGCCATACGATAAGGTGCTTTAGATATAGGACCCGTTCCCGGCTTAAGCTCCACGCTGAAATCGATATCCCTCTTGGGAGGCAAACTCGGTATTTCCTCAGGAAAGACATCTTCGAATTCTTTCACCACGGAAATCTCGGAAGGTCGTCGGCGGCTCTACTCGGTGATCTCTCACATGACAAAGAATTAAGGGACACTTCTTCCTTAAACATGACTTTAAGGTCATAACTGCTATAAACCTACACTTAGGCTTTACCACAAACCCTCTATAGGACACCCTAACACCCTTGGGACCCTTTAAAGACACTCTCTTTTGTCGACAGTCTATCCTGGCATCATACCTACCTAGCCAATCCATCCCGACAATCACCTCAAACCCATCCTTAGGAAACTCTAACAGGTCTACTGGTAAATCTACCCCTCCAATCACCATAGATATACCCTTATATAACTTGAGACACGACACAGACTCCCCCGAAGGTATGAACACATCATCTTTTACAACCTCAAACTTTCCCAAACCCATAGACACAACATGACTTTTAGACACAAAAGAATGTGTAGCCCCGGAATCAAACAAAACAAAGGACGGTACATTATTAACAAGAAAGGTACCAGTAACTACATGAGCATCATCTTGTGCTTCCTGCTTGTCCATCATGAAGAGCTTTCCACTTTGTTTTTTTCTGTCCTCCACCCCGAATCAAGCATTGAGGTACTTAGCTTAGCCTTAGAATCCCGGGTGATTTGTTATTCGGGCGCCGATAAGATCCACCACCATCGCGGTTGTAACCGCCCGGTTACCCTGTCCACCTCTGTTGCCCCATGAACCTCCCGTCGGTTGCTAGCAAAACTCGAGTCGGCCCCGAGAAAATTTCCGATCGAGGTCCTGAACCATTGCCGGGCTTGTAGCTCGTGCATTCCCGCCTTTTGTGGCCTATCCCACCACAGTTGAAGCACGTAAGGTTGGTGTTGTCACTTACAGCCCAACCTCCATTCTTTCCCCAACCACGAGAACCTCCAGAGAAACCAGCTCCACTAGAAAAAGCCTTAGCATGGTTGAAATTCCCTTTCTTGTTGGTTGGCTGATTGTTGTTCCCATTATCGGCCCTTCCTCTTTCTCGATCCTCTCCTCGATCTCCCTTGAGAGATCCACCATTCTCTCGGCTTGACCCGCTCTCAGATACACTTCCTTGAGGTCGTAGCAACCCCACCCAAGATACGACTCACGATCTTAGCAGATAAACCCCTCTCAAAACGGAGAGCCAAACCTCTTTGCCCGAGCTGCATATCCTCAAACATAACGAGATAGCTCCAAAAACCGATGATAGTAATCAGGGACTGTCATCTCCTCAGTCATGGTGAAAGAATCAAAGTCGGATCTCATCTTGTGTCGGATATGCTCCGGCACAAACTGCTCTCTCATAGCACTCTTCAACCCAGACCACGGAATAGCCCCTTCCGCCTGGTAGTAAGTGTAACACCCCCATACTCCAAGTGCCTTACCAGGACCACTCAGGTATGAAGACATCACCATCTCGGTCGCCCGAGGTATGATAATCAAATAGACAAAACAGAAACAATGTTTGTTATAAATAGTTTAATGAATAAATACAATCCTCAAAACCAAACCAAAGTACGATACATTATTCCAAACTATCTCATTTCTCAACTAAAATGTAAATAAATGCTAAACTACGGCGAAGACTCTATCGTCATGTCGTGGCCATCCCAGCCTATCCCAGTACTCATCTCTATACTGTTCAATATCTCGCTCACCATCCCCGAATGGATCACCGCAGTTTACAAAACAACACCGGGTCGATTACTAATCACACAATCAATATAGATAACAATAATAAGGCAAAAGACACTGAACCGTCACACACACACATACACCACCAACTCCCATCATCTCAATATCGATCGTCCACTGGACCATTACGCGATGGGGGACCGGCCGTTCCCACCTAAGCCCCGCTCATCGCACGAGCGATAACCCTGTCCCATTAATGTGCACATCCCCTTCCGTGGCGGGTTCCACGAAGGGCGAAACTAGGGCGTGAAGTCACTCCCGCAAGTGACCCCACTCAGCCGAGAACGCATCTCGAGAGCCATAGAAACCAATCACAATCACAATCACAATCACAATCATCATATCAAACAACTAACTACAGCACATCACCAATTTCCCATTATGGGACTAATACTGAGTAGGAAATCCTACCTGGAAAGCACAACACGCAGACGGTATCTACTGTTTGTATCAAACGGCTCCTCTACGAATTCTCCTCCTATCATACAACACATAAAGACTACACATCACAAACTACACACCAAAACCCCGATTCCCAAATTAGGGTTTCACCAATCTTAACAAAACATTATAGAAATTATATTAAAAGCTTACCCTCGACGCAAGGAATCCAACGACACGAACTACGATACGAACCGACCGTCCCGAACTCAGGGAATTGTCAAGAACGCGATTAGGAAGAAGAACTAGTTGCTTTCTCTCTTAAACAGGTTTTAGGTTTTGTAAAAAGTGATTTAAAACAATGACGAATATGTTTAAATACCTTAATCGCGTAATTAACAAAACCCGAGAAAACTCCCCCGTAAAACCGGACACTCGATCGAGTACCCAAGGTACTCGATCGAGTACCCCCTTACTCGATCGAGTACTCCGCCTACTCGATCGAGTACCCAACAGTCGAAACTATTTTATTTCGCAACTTGCCCATACTGACAGAGTAAGGGCTACTCGATAGAGTACCCCAAGACATATAAATACGGAGTATTTACGGTCTTCCCTCCTTAAAAGGAACTTCGTCCCGAAGTTCAAACCACTACTAAACAAAGGTACTCCCATAAGCCTCCCGACTCGGAGGTCAAACAAAACACAACGTAAAGCATGATACTAACCCAACTTATCCCGACAAACATACCGACACAACATATAAAAGGTGTATAAAACTCTTAAAAACTCTCGCGATCATCTCCTACCCCCCTAAAAGAAACAAGGTTACGTCCCCGTAACCATACATACCTGATCAAAAGGAAAGGGTAACGCTCTTTCATGATATCCTCTGCCTCCCATGTAGCTTCCTCAGTCTCGTAGTTAGACCAAAGGATCTTAAGCAAAACTGTCTCACCACTCCTAGTCTTTCTAACCTTTCGGTCTAGGATCTGCTTAGGCACCTCAAGGTATGATAAAGACTCATCAAGCTCTAAGCTCTCTGCCTCCAACACATGTGACGGGTCACTCACATACTTCAGCAGCTGCGATACATGAAACACATTATGCACTCTCTCCAACACAATTTGGTAAAGCCAAACGATAAGCAACTTCCCCAACTCGCTCTAAGATCTCATAAGGCCCTATAAACTTCGACTTATCTTGCCTTTCTTCCCAAACCTCATAACTCCACGCATCGGAGACACTTTCGGGAAGAACCTTGTCCCCAACCGAAACTCTATGTCCCGACGATGTAGATCCGCATAACTCTTCCGTCGATCGGGTGCTCTCATCCGTTCCCCGATCATCTTAATCTGTTCCACCATCTCATGCACCATCTCTGGTCCTAAAACCCTTTGCCTCGGCACTATCGTCCCAACAGATTGGACTCCGCATCTCCTCCAATACAAAGTCTCAACGGTGCCACACCAATGCGGTGTGATAGCCGTTGTTGTAAGAAAACTCTATCAAGTCCAACCTCTGCTCCCAGCTACCACCAAAATCCATCACACAAGCTCGCAACATATCCTCAAGAGTCTTGATTGTTCTCTCAGTCTGCCCATCTGTCGCAGGATGAAATGCTGTACTCATCTTCAAAGCTGTTCCCAACGATTCCTGCAACTCCTTCCAAAACCTCGATATAAATCTCGCATCTCTGTCAGACACTATGTCCTTAGGGACTCCATGCAACTTCAGCACGTTCTTTCGATAGGCCATAGCCAATTGTGCCTTAGTCCACGTATCTTTCATTGGAACAAAGTGAGCGACTTGGTGGAAGATCCACTATCACCCAAATCATGTTGTTACCTTGTTGACTCTTAGGCAGACCCACAATGAAATCCATGGAAATGGATTCCCACTTCCACTCAGGCACCTCTAAAGACTGAATCTTACCTTGTGGTCGTCGCTGTTCCCCTTTAACTCTCTGGCATGTCAAACAACGGGACACAAACTCAGCTGTCTCCTTCTTCATCCCAGGCCACCAAAACGTTTTCTTCAAATCTTTGTATAGCTTGTCTCCACCTGGATGAACTGAATATGGTGTGCAATGCGCTTCTGTCATGATCGTCTTTTTCAACTCCTCATCGTTAGGAACACACCACCTACCATCAAACCTCAAGCTACCATCTGTATGAATGGAAAACCGGGACACTGTCCCTTTCTCTACTCCAGCTCTCCACTCCACTATCTTAGGATCCAAAGCCTGCTTATCCCGAATGTCATCATAAAACTCCATATGTACTTTCATATCACCCATAACATCCCCTTTCTGCATCATATGTATCCCAAAGCTCGCTACCTCATCCCTCAGCCTCATCAAAGATAGAGCTGTACACAAGGAATGTACACTCTTTCTACTCAAAGCATCAACAACAACATTGGCCTTCCCTTCATGGTAGATGATTTCCATGTCGTAATCACCAATCAGCTCCATCCACCTCCTCTGTCTCATGTTCAACTCCTTCTGCGTGAAGATGTACTTGAGACTCTTGTGATCAGAAAATACCTTAAAGATTGCTCCATAAAGGTAATGTCTCCAAATCTTGAGAGCAAACACCACTGCACCCAACTCCAGATTATGAGTAGGGTAGTTCTCCTCAAAAGGCTTCAGCTGCCTAGAAGCATAGGCGATCACTTTACCATTCTGCATCAACACACATCCCAACCCATTCTTGAGGCATCTGTATAAACCTCGAAATTCTCGCTCCCTTCAGGCAATGCTAGGACAGGAGCTGTGGTCAAACGCTCCTTTAAGGTTTGGAACGCCGTCTCACAACTCTCATCCCAACGAAACCTGTTCTCTTTCCTCATCAACGCTGTCATCGGTCTAGCTATCTTGGAGAAATCTTTCACGAACCGTCAGCGTAGTATCCGGCTAAACCCAAGAAACCCCTAACCTCAAGAACATTCTTCGGTGCTTCCCACTTTGTCTGACCTCAATCTTTTAGGATCCGACTACACCATCTTTAGAGATTACATGCCCCAGAAAAGCAACTTTCTCTAACCAGAACTCACACTTGGACAGCTTAGCATACAACTCGTGATCCCTCAAAGTCTGCAACATGATCCTCAGATGCTCCTCATGCTCCTCCTTAGTCTTAGAGTAGACTAAGATGTCATCGATAAACACCACTACAAACTGGTCCAAGAACTGCCTGAAGATCCTATTCATCAAATCCATAAACACTGCCGGCGCATTAGACAACCCAAACGGCATCACCACATACTCATAATGGCCATACCTTGACGTGAAAGCTGTCTTTGGTATGTCCACCTCTCTAATCTTCACCTGATGGTACCCCGACCTCAAATCAATCTTAGAAAAGACTGTTGCACCACTCAACTGATCAAACAGGTCATCTATCCTTGGCAAAGGATACTTGTTCTTTATCGTCACACGGTTCAGCTCCCTGTAATCTATGCATAGCCTCAAGCTCCCATCTTTCTTCTTCACGAAGCAGGCTGGTGCTCCCCAAGGCGATACACTTGGTCTAATGTATCCCTTCTCTATCAAATCATCCAGTTGCTTCCTAAGCTCCTCCATCTCCTTAGGACCCATACGGTACGGTGCCTTAGAGATTGGCCCCGTCCCTGGCTTCAACTCAACAGTGAAATCTATCTCCCTCTTCGGTGGCAACCCCGGAATCTCCTCAGGAAAACATCGCAAACTCTCCCACCACTTTGGTATCTCATCAATGCTTGGACTTTCTATCCAGGTCATCTCTCACATGGCATAAGATCAAAGGACATCCCTTCCTCGAATACGACTTCAAAAAGTATTTGCAATCAACTTAACCTTGGGTTTGACTAGAAACCCACGATAAGACACACTAACACCCTTAGGACCTCTTAGGGACACTTTCTTTTGATGACAGTCTATCTTAGCTTTATACTTTCCTAACCAATCCATCCCAACTATCATCTCAAAACCATTAAAAGGAAATTCTAGCAAGTCTACAGGGAAATCGACTTGCCCAACTATCAAAGATACATCTCTAAACAACCTCCCACACGATACGGACTCACCCGAAGGTATGAAAACTTGCTCCCTAATAGACTCATATACTCCCAAACCCAATGTTTTACATGACTCAAGACATAAACGATCGAGAAGCCCCGAATCAAACAAAACAAACGTAGGAATACCATTAACAAGGAATGTACGGTGATAACATGCGCATCTTCCTCGGTTTGCCTTCTTGTCCATCATGAACAACTTGCCCATGGTCTTCCGCCCACCTCCCCGACAGACGATCTTGGTGATGCGGTCGGCTTAGCACCGACCCTTGATTGTTGTTGTTGTTGTTCATCGGTGTCTTCTGATAAGAATTACCGCCGTTGCGGTTGCCTCCACTCGGTAGCTCGACCTCCCGGTTTGGCCATGATCCGGTGGTCCGTTGCTCGCAAAGCTCTGTGCAGGTCTCTGAACAGATCCCGGTGCACTCGTGCACTCATGTCTCTTGTGGCCTACACCACCACAACCAAAGCAGGTCACTCCCCAACTATTACTCACACTCCCTCGGCCTCGCCCAAAGGAAGTCCCAGCACTAAACCCAGACCCAGAAGAAAATCCCTTAGATTGATTGTGGTTGCCTTTCTTGAAATTAGATTGGCCACCACCCTCGCTCTCAGACTTCCTCTTCTCTCCACCGACCTCTCCGAGCCATCTCCACTAGTCTCTTAGCTCTCCCACCCTCTCATATACGCTTCCTTTTACATCGTAAGGACTCCCACGGGTAACTTATCCATAATTTTCGTGGTTAGGCCTCTCTCAAACCTCAAAGCCAGATTCTCCTCACTCAAACCCATATCCTCAGCATATCTAGATTTCTCATTGAACTGTCTGTAGTACTCGGCGACAGACATCTCATCTGTCATCTTAAACTTATCAAACTCTTCCCTCAACTTACTCCTCACATGCTCCGGTACGAACTCCTTCCTCACAGCCCTACGAAACTCCTCCCAAGGTATAGCAGGTAACCCTTGGTTGGTATATATCTCCTTGGCACTCACTTTCACCTAATCCCACCACTTGCCATTTTGCCTCCCTCGGATAGAATGCGGCTGATCCACTCTCATCTCATCGGAGACGGTGAACTAAATCTAGTATGTTCTCCATCTCCCGGACCAACTATCAAGAAGGTTAGGCTCCTCAACTCCCTTGTACTCCTTCGGGTTAAACCTCGCAATATAGAGGCTGACTTTAGCATGGTCAACCTCCTTCTCCTTATCCTTATTCTTGTCCTCATTCACTTTCTTTAAGGTCTCAGTAAGAGCATCTTGGTGTTCTAACATCTTTACGATGTCATCCATGGTCATAAGCTCTGCTCTCGCGTACAAAGCATTTCTCTTTGGCGGCATCTTGAAACTATACATATATAAGAAAGGGTAGATATGAACATACGTACTAAACTTCAAAACAGGAAAACACGCTGCCTAGAACCTACTCGATCGAGTATCCAAACCCACTCGATCGAGTGACGGGCTACTCGATCGAGTGCCCCCATGTACTCGATCGAGTACCCAAACTCCAGAACCAAACAGACTTTCTGATCTCTAACCCACTCGATCGAGTATCTAGGCTACTTGATCGAGTGACCCCCTACTCGATCGAGTACCCCTAGTTACTCGATCGAGTGCCAAAAACGCGATTACGGAATCAAAATCGCAAAAACCCACCCGATCGAGTCGGTCCCACTCGATCGAGTATCACTAATGCGTAAGAGCTACCCGCATATTACGTCATATGCTAACATGCTAACCTTATAAAATCACATGATATCATAATAAATATGCTACGCATCTATTCTGCTATCAACAAGATCAATTCATCATGCTATTAAAGCCACATTGTAAACATCCAACATGTTATTCCAACATCAAGTCCACACGTTTATTACTTTTCTTTCACATTCTCAACTTCCTACTTCAACACCAACCAATCAACACACTTCATCACTTTGTTGCACAAGTTAATCAAACACACAGATGACTCGACAAACACTTTCCCCATGTGACCGGTTCAAAGTTGTAGGGCGACCCCCGCGACTTTAGGACGTCTCCCAAGCCTTTGCACTAGCTCCTACAACTTTTACCCGGGTTCATTTTAATTGACTCCCTATGTTCATTAAGTTCATTGGTTACAGGTTTCAGGATCGTCGCTCTGATACCATTTGTAACACCCCCATACTCCAAGTGCCTTACCAGGACCACTCAGGTATGAAGACATCACCATCTCGGTCGCCCGAGGTATGATAATCAAATAGACAAAACAGAAACAATGTTTGTTATAAATAGTTTAATGAATAAATACAATCCTCAAAACCAAACCAAAGTACGATACATTATTCCAAACTATCTGTTCTCAACTAAAATGTAAATAAATGCTAAACTACAGCGGAAGACTCTATCGTCATGTCGTGGCCATCCCAGCTATCCCAGTACTCATCTCTATACCTGTTCAATATCTGCTCACCATCCCCGAATGGATCACCGCAGGTTTACAAAACAACACCGGGGTCAGTACTAATCACACAATCAATATAGATAACAATAATAAGGCAAACAGACAAATTGTCGTCACACACACACACACACACACCACCAACTCCCATCATCTCAATCGACCGTCCCTTTGGACCACCGCCGATGGGGGACATGCCGTTCCCACCTAAGCCCCGCTCATCGTACGAGCGATAACCCTGTCCCATTAATGTGCACATCCCCTTCCGTGGCGGGTTCGGGAAGAAGGGCGAAACTAGGGCGTGAAGTCACTCCCCGCAAGTGACCCCACTCGGTACCGAGAACGCATCTCGAGAGCCATAGAAACCAATCACAATCACAATCACAATCACAATCATCATATCAAACAACTAACTACAAAGACATCACCAATTTCCCATTATGGGACTAATCGAGTAGGAAATCCTACCCGGAAAGCACAACACGCAGACGGTATCTACAATTTGTATCAAAACGGCTCCTCTACGAATTCTCCTCCTATCATACAAACACATAAAGACTACACATCACAAACTACACACCAAAACCCCCAATTCCAAAATTAGGGTTTCACCAATCTTAACAAAACATTATAGAAATTATATTAAAAGCTTACCCTCGACGCAAGGAATCCAACGACACGAACTACGATACGAACTGACCGTCTGAACTCCGGGAATTGTCAAGAACGCGATTAGGAAGAAGAACTAGTTGCTTTCTCTCTTAAACAGGTTTTAGGTTTTGTAAAAAGTGATTTAAAACAATGACGAATATGTTTAAATACCTTAATCGCGTAATTAACAAAACCCGAGAAAACTCCCCCGTAAAACCTAGGACACTCGATCAGTACCCAAGGTACTCGATCGAGTACCCCTTACTCGATCAGTACCCCTGACTACTCGATCGAGTACCAACAGTCGAAACTATTTTATTTCGCAACTTGCCCATACTCGACAGAGTAAGGGCTACTCGATAGAGTACCCCAAAACATATAAATACGGAGTATTACAGTAAGCTCTAGCATCATCCTTGACATTCTACCACCAAACTGCAGCTTCTCCTCTTAGGTAGTACACTACCTGCTCAACAATCATGTCCTCGGGGCACTTAACCATTTCCATGAGAGCTTCAATCTCACGGTGCCACTTCTCGAGCAGCTTTGGTTCACCTACCCCGTCATATGTGGGAGGGTGGAAACGAGCAATGTTGATGCTAAGCTGGGTTGCATCCATCGTCTTCTCGTTCCCTTTTCCCACATTTTTGAGAGCTTCAAGGAGAGCCTCTTGTTGCTCAATCATACGAGCAACCTCATCAAGAGTCATCTCGAAGCTTGGATCTGCTGGGGAGTTCTTTTGGGCGGCATTTTGAGTGATAAGAATGAAAGAAACGTAAACACATGCTCAAAACTTAACACTCTTCCGCCATAAGAACACTCGGCCGAGTATACATCATACTCGGTCGAGTAAAGCTAACTCGGTCGAGTATCCTCCCAGATACTCAGTCGAGTATCGACTCAAGAAGCGAACGTCAAAACACAAAAACAACACTCGGTCGAGTGTAACAACACTCGGTCGAGTGTAACAACACTCGGTCGAGTGTAACAACACTCGGCCGAGTGAACACTACTCGGTCGAGTATACGTTCATACTCGGTCGAGTTATCACAAACGATGAGCTTAACGCCACTTTCCATCAAACAACACTCGGTCGAGTTCTTGGCTACTCGGCCGAGTACTCCATACTCGGTCGAGTACCACCTACTGCTCGGCCGAGTTACGCTATAAACAGGTTTACAGGTTACGATTCCCCTATCATGCTCACTATTCCCGTAGCAAATACGTAAGGACTTAAAAGCCATGTTATAATCACATCAGCATGCAATGCATATATTAAAAACTTTAATACCATATTGTAACCATATCAGCATCCAATTTGCACATATGTTAAGCCAACATTGAAATCACAACCCGTTTCATCTACCACTCCTCCCATCACAACAATTAAGAACTTCATCACACATATATGCAACTATCGACTTTTACCAACATGCATCATCACATACGTGCACATACAAAGCCTAGTTCTCATCACACTCCCCCATGTTACCGGCTCGAGTTAGTAAGAGCCAATGTGCGACTCGGGACGTCTCAGGAGTCTTTGCGGTAGCTCCAAACAACTCTCCCCGGGTTCATTTTATTTAGACTCCCTAGGTTCATTAAATTCATTTGTTTAGGTGCCGGAATCTTCGGCTCTGATACCACTTTGTAACACCCCCTCATACCAAGGTGCCTTACCAGGACCACCCTACCATGAAAGTGCGTTACCATCTCGGTTTCCCGAGGTTAGTATATACCAAAGCGTCTGAATTGAGCATTATTATTAAAGTACTGTGAAATGCAAAGTTTACAAGATCCAAAACCAAATACTGTCTAACGAAATACAACTTCAAAGTTGTTAAAGGAAAACTCGCTAAGACTCAGACGGTGATGCTATGACTCGTGGTGGCAAATCTCCCAAGATAATCCCCAAGCTCTCACTAGCAAAACCTGTCAAGCCTGCTCACCATCCCCGAATGGATCACCGCAGATTCCACAAACAACAACGGGGTCAGTATTATTCAACTAATAAGACAACAAATGCAATAATCGTCTGATCATCACCAATTCCCAATCATCGAAGCTCACATAGTAACTGACTACACACCAAAGTGTGTAGCCCTCCCAGATTACCCATCGCAACAGGTAATCCTCGCCGCCAGTGGGTGACCGCAACCGATCCCACCTAGTCCAGCTCCTCAACGAGCGACAACAATCCCTGTCCCTTAATGTGCACATCCCCTCCCGTGGCGGGTTCCACGGAGGGCGAACTAGGGTGTGAAGCCACTCCCGCAAGTGACTCCACCACAATCACAATCACATGACATTACAGCCATCTCAATCCCCTCACACCAACACTGTCACAACAACCTCCATACTACGATGATCAGCAGGACAACGATAATTACAACAACATGTCATGTAAAGCACGAATGCTGAGTAGGGAAACCCTACCTTAGCAATCAAAGTATATGCAACACGAACAATCAAAAAGGCTCCTCTACGAAGTCTTCTCCTATACAATGATCATGCAACACGATTACACTTTGTACAATTCCCAAAATCTTATTCTCATATAAATGTACAGTAACTCACAAAAGTACCAATAATCACGAAGATAGAACTTACCAACAGTGCAACGAGAACTTATACGCAAGAATCACGACGATTACCCACACAATGACGCCACGAAATGCTTAAGAGAAGGATTAGGGAATGCTTTGGGTGTGATTAGGGTAACGTAGAAATGATAAAGCTTTTGAAATGATATTAGAAATTGACGCGGAAATATAAAATACCCTAAACATTCCCTAATCAAACCGTCGAAATAACACTCCGCCAAACCGGACACTCGGTCGAGTAAGTGCATACTCGGCCGAGTGTCCAATACTCGGTCGAGTATTCACTATACTCGGCCGAGTATTCCTCGGCAGAACCAAAATAACCCACAGCCAAAGCACTACTCGGCCGAGTAGGCTCTACTCGGTCGAGTAGTCACCAAGGAAAATCCGTAGTGTTACACTTATTGTTGGGATGGGATCGAGTTAGTGTATATCTTACAATCCCTAAGAAGGTTTGGGTCCCGGAGCCGAATCGATTAGATTGTACAATACCTACAAGTCGACTTAGTCCTTCCTATTCAACTATATGCATGGTCTAATGAGACTCGAGTTGGTTTATGTCTTACAAGTCTCATTGAAAAGATAAGTGATGGGTAAAAAATACAAGGATTCATAAGCTCGCATTTCATCAAACATAACATGTGCATAAGTTGAAATCACAACAAGCAAGCAAATTAATTATGAAAACATATTAGATTAAGCATGAATCATTCCCTGTGTTTGTTTCCCCTAGTTACCCATTAACCCTAGCTAAGAAAACTACTTACTCATTATCAAGTTTAACGTGTTAATAAGGTTTTCAATCATACTAACAAAGCAAAACATGATGAATAAATGATGTGATTAACAATAATTAAACAAGGGTGAAAGAGAATTATACCTATGAAGATGATTCCAAATAATAAAGCAAAGAATAAAAGAAGAGAACTTGATTGATTGATGAAGAGTTGCCAATTCTTCAATAATAACCCAATAATCTTCAATTACCCAATAATAAACTTGAATTACCCAATAATAAACTTGAACAATAATTAAGGAAAGATTAATGTGTGATTTGTGGAAAGATTAAAAAGTAATCTATTCAAATCTACTCCTAATGAAAGCTTAATCTAATCTAAGGAAGGATTTTTTTAATCTAAGGGAACTTCCTCTCTCTTTTGATTATTGCAAATGGGTTATTTATAGTAGTGCATTACTAGGTTAAGTAAGGATAAATTAGTAAATAACAATGCTAAGTTCTAAAGTGGGGAAATGCAAGTCTTTCAAGGAGATGAGCATATCGTGCTAGAGTCGTCACTATCCGCTCGGGCTAGGGAGGGAGACGCTCGGACTTTGAGGTGAGGCAACGAGCATCGTCTTCTCGCGACGCTCGGATCAAGAGAGGGGGAGATGAGCATCGTTTTGTCAGGACGCTCGGATTCCGGGCAGGGAAACGAGCGTCTTCTTCCTATTCCGCTCGAATTGTTCCTCAGAATGGTCCTTGCTTTTCCTCCTTTTGCATGCTCCTTATTCTTGTGTTGTCGGTCTTCGTTCTTGCCTCCTCTTTCACACTAGTCCATCCAATATCATCAAAAAGCTTCCAATTATGCACGGGAGATGGGAATTTCCGCCTAATTTGTCTTCTTTCCTACAAAACATACGAAATGCACTAGGAAAGCAAAATAGAAAGCATTTGATGGATAAAATGGCTATGTAATGTTATAATAGTATGCAAAATAGGTTCCATTAGGGGACTAAATATGCGCAATTATGAGTCACATCAAATATGGTCGAGGGTTAGTCTATGGTCGTGATTGCACAATCGGAATTCCATACAAACGGTTCTCTGCGTGTTTGTGACGATGCGGAGGCTACTCAAGAATTCTAGGGTAAGGCTAAGGTAAGTCTCTTCGTGGGCATAGAATAGCTTTCCAAGCCCCAAACCATTAAAGAACATTTCAGTATGGTACCTTATACCTAGGACCTCTAACACTTTGGTATCCATGAATTGAGTTGGCTCATAATGCTTACCTAGCAATGTGACGAACTTTTTGCGGTGCTCATTGGATGTGAAGATCACTTCTGGGAAGTAATCAAGTTGCTCCACCCCTCCTATCATCACATTGCGATGGCCTCTTACCCCTCCTTGGGCGGATGAAGAAGTGCCCTTGCGCTTCTTGGTGGCGGTCTCAACGATTTTCTTGGCTTTTCCCTTTAGGTTCATCATCTTGATTTGAAAAAGTTAGGGTTTTTGGGGTTGATTTTTGTGATAGGAGTGTTTGGGAGATGATGTGAGATTTAGGGTTGATAAGGTAAGGAAATGAGGGATGGTAGGGGTGTTTATAAAGAAAAAAGGGGGTGAGGGACGAGCGGCTGAGGGTCGGGCTCGGGCGGATTTCACGAGGTCTCTAGTAAAAATCAAAGGAGTCCGAGCGTTCTGAGGTCGGGACGAGCGTCTCGTTGGGGGAATCTGAGCGTCTTGTGAAGAATACGCGCGGATTGTGAGTCAGTGATTTTGGCTCTTTTGAGACTGGCTCGGGACGAGCTGTTGGAATATGTGTCCTCCGACAATAATGCGATCACGACTGTTGATCATGATGATCACATGTTTAAGTCTCATTATAAAGAATACAATTGGGAAGTAATATTTTACTGTCAACTGATCAACATATATCGGTAATGATTGGTGACTAGAGTTTGACATTCGTCGTGCGACGGTGGTGATCAGTTGATCCCCTAGGTCATACCTATAGGGCAACACTCTTAATTGATCATTTAATTAACCGTATAACGTTACGAGTTAATGAAATTACTTGAAAATTGACGGACGATTTTGGAAGTAAAATTTACGTATCACATTGAAATTGATTAAAATGAGATACGGTCTGAGTATTTGAATTGTATCATTACTCAGATGAAATTATTGTTTAAAGAAACAATTAAAATTGAATGAATTATTATAAATACAATTTATTGTGATTTGTAAATTGGTAAAATATTTTGGTACAAGTAATTATGAATTACTAAGTCGATTTTTGTATATGACGTATTTTTATTAATACGTTGATTTTTAATATGTTAAAAATACATAACTAATTTATGTAATATATGACATGTGACATAAGACAAAATTGACAAAAATAAAATGGATTCCATTTTATGTATGTACCGAAATTAACGGGAGGTTTTGGCTAAAATTGTGTTGTTTAAATTAGTGGAAAACATAATCATTCACTAATAGCCTAGCCATGCAACCCTAGTTTGCATTGTGAAGGCAAACAAGAGCATGCATTGGGTCTCCTTTCTTCCCTCCTCTTCCCTCCTACCCGGTTTTACCAAAGAAAAGGCAAAAGGTTTTTGTCTTATATTATTTGATATACACTACATGCATGAGTGTGCATTATTCATTCATTCTAACTTATCAAAAATTAAGATTTTAGAAAGAGAAAATACTTCCTCTCCTATTCTCTCCCAACCGGTTTTTGGGAGATTAAAAACCAAATTGTTTTGGGTCATTTTTCTACAAGATTAATATTGTACTAATATCTATAATATTAATTTTAATTAACAGAAAGCTTTGGGTATAAATCCTTGGGAGAGATCCTACACTTGGGTCTTAGTTCATACAAAAGGGAAAGCTCAAGAATAAGAGAGAAAGGTGATCTCTCTTGTGCCCAATAAACCGAAAATCACAATGTAAGAACAATGTTTCTTCCTTATTTTGTTTTAATGTTTGCATGCATAAGATCAATCATTAATTTTATGACAAATTAAATTATAACATATATGAATATGTAAGTATATAGATCTACTTTTCCTTCAATCGGTATCATGAGCCAAGGTTGTTTGCATGCAAATCGGTTAAAAGTTTTTACGAGTTATAAAGATTAACATATAAAACTTGTAAAATTTGTGTTATTATGATATATCACGAAATTAATTCATGCATGTTAAAATTTCTGGTTCTAAAATGTTTTAGGATATTTTGGTTAATTTACGGATTTTTATTGTTCATATTATACAATAATGGCATTTAAATATGATTTTATGAGTAAAAATGTCATTTTCAGTCTAAAATTAGCTATACTTCGAATTTTCCAGTGATTTTTGGATATGTTGTCACATATATTATTTTGAGATAACCTGTAAAGTTTCATAATTTTTGGACTTGTTATGCTCGAAAAATGGATTTTTCATTATTATATTCGGATTTAGGTGAAAAATAGGTTAATATGAGATAAATTTCGAATCTGGTCATAGAAATTTAGTATGTTGTCACATGCAATTTTAAAAGATGTGTGTAAAATAATGGGATATAGTGAAGTCTTTTTGCAAGATTTATGGATTTTTGAAGAAAAATGGCATGAATAGTGACTTAATTAATGAAAAAAAAAATTAATAAAACATACTCTATGACTAAAGAAAAACATCATATGTTGCATTTTATTATCTTTTTCAGATCTAAAATTGAAAAGTTAATGTATATAATTTTTCACATGTTTTTATGATTATTTTGGTTAAAACCGATAAACTGCAACATTGTTTTTCCGGATAAATTTCGAAATTTTTAACCTAAGTTTTTTGAACATTATGAGTGTCATGGTATTTTTCCAGAATGTTCATGAGTTTAAATTTCAAATTTCAAATTTATTTGAAATTTTGTGATTTATTTGAAGTTTATAGCTTATTTTTGAAATTTTTAGTCCATTAATGAACAAATTTAGAAATATGAGTTAATTATGGTCAAATTATTAGTGAAGACTAAATTTTGAGTCCTAAGTGGTTAGGGTAATTAACTTATGCATATATATGAATTTATGTAATTTTTTTGATTATAAAATGTTGAAATCACGCAAATCCGTAAAAACCGAGTAATATACGATATTGGCTAATTAAAGGCGATTTAGCATAAAATTGGGCATGTTCATACATATTATAATGCTGCATTTTTCCTTTATGATTGTCATAATTTTATTTATGTAATTTTGAATTATGTAATTTTACTTAGTATGGCCTTAGTTTTAATTGGTATTTCCCGAAATGTATGGGAATATCGATTCGGTTGTAATTTTATTGTGATCTCGTATCACTGTTTTATAATTTAATAGATTTATTTTAGTTAAAAATGTATAATAGGAAATTATGTAATTTGTTATGTAATTTAATTTATCTCGGAGTTCCCAAAGACGGATTTCTTCAAGATGGCTATACATAAAGACGATGTTACATCGAGATGCGTGCCACAACCGAAGTTCAAGGGACCAATGGAGTTGGTTTCCGAATATGTAATAGTTAAATAGTTTTTCTATTTTAGGAAAGGCCATACTAGGATTTATTTATTTTATGCTTGCATTTTATTTATATGTCACATGCATCGCTAAATCGCCATAACTAAAACATGCATCTTCTTTCATCGAGTTTAATCGACCGTGTCAATTAGAATTATCGTAGATCACCGCTTTAGTTCACTTAAAATGTGATAGATAATAAATTGACATGACCTCTCGCTAAAACAATTAATTGAGTTATAGCCTTACCAAATAGTATAAACCATGAAAACCTATTTCGCAAGGGACTGCACTCGGCCCTACCGGGGTACAAAACTTGTTACGTAGGGGAAGTGGGTGATAAATGTCTATCCACCGAATTCATGTTGATAAGGGATGAATCGGCCCTACCGTGCCCGAGTTGATGTGGATTTGGATCATGGACACATTTATTCGAAATTTGGATTGAACTCAACAAAAGTTTTTCGATAAGGGTTTCATCGGCCATACCGTGCCCTTGTCGGATGTGTTTTGGGCTATAGATAATTATTAGAGTAATTTTATCGACCAAGAGTTCTAAAAGTAGAATCGATTAAACGTTAATCCACCGAGTTATATTGATAAAGGATGAATCGGCCCTACCATGCCTAAGTCGATATGAATTTGGGTCTTGGAATCATTTATCTAGTTGGGTAGAGGTCACTAGAAAAATGCACAAAACTTGTTTAAATTAAAATTTTTACGAGTATTATTATTAAAACGACATTTGTTTTACTCCTTTGTTTTGTAGACCACTTTTTCCTCATAACAAATGGCAACACCAACCCCTATTGCAACGCCTCTCGCTAGTTCATCATGGCTCCGATCCTTCATGGATCGATGTAAACTTGAAAACAATGGGTCAAATTTCTTCGATTGGGATGCCCAACTCAAACTAGCCGCCCAAGGTGACGACAAGCATCGTTACCTTACCGAGGCATCTCCACCCGAACCTACTACAAGGTCGACCGCCGCCACTAGGGAAGCATATGAGGCTTACCAAAAGGAGTCCGCCGCAATGAAAAATGTCTTGATATTTGCGATGGAGGCGGACCTCCAAAGGAGAGCCTTTAAAATGGGCAATGCTAATGAGATTTACTCCAAGCTTGTGACAATGTTTTCACAAACTCCGCGGATCGTCCAATATGAGGCGGCCGCGGCATTCTTTGATCTCGACTTCAAAGAGGGCCAAAAGGTTAGCCCTCATGTGCTCAAACTCATGGAGCTTGTCGAGGCCTTGAAAATTCAAAAGGTTGAAATCCCCAAAGAACTCATTGTAGATAGGATTCTACACTCCTTGTCCAAAGTCAAAGCGTATGTTCAATTCCGGGTGAATTTTAACATGCAAGACAAGGATGTGTCTCTTGAAGAATTGCACAAGTTACTTGTGCAAGCCGAGAGGGACATGGGGTTAAATGTGAATCCTCCAAAAGATGTGCTTAACATAAGCACTAAGAGTAAGGGGAAGTTCAAGAAGAATGGGAGGAAGGGTAAGAAGCAAACTCCCACATTCACCAAAGCTAAGACTTGTGAAGCTAGCACTTCAAAAATAAAGAAGGGTCCTCTTGATAAATGCCATTATTGTAATGGTATGGGACATTGGAAAAGAAATTGTTCCAAATACCTTGGTGATATTAAGGCTGGAAAGATTACTCCAGTAGGTAAATGACTATCCTTCTTTTATGTTTCTAATTCAACTATGGTATTATGATGCAAAGTTGTGATAATGTATCTCCCTTTTTATTGTAAATAGGGCCTCCACCAAGCAAAGACAAGGGAAAGGAAAAGCAAGCATGAGAAACCATCAAGAAGCTAGGGATAGCTTTCATGGAGCTTTGCTTTTCATTGTCTTATTTTAAATTATGTTTTGGATTTTAGAACCTTAAGTTTCCGTGTTCGACATGGAAAGGTATTTTGGATAATGGGTTGTATTTTGGATAATGGTGACTTGGTTTGCAACCCAAGTCACCCGTTTTATCATTTTATCCTTTTGTTCTAAAATTCATGTTTAAATGCTTGTTCTTAGAAACATATAACTTAAAGTGATCTAATAGACAAATATAATGACGGGTTTCATTATATGTCCACATGCTTAAGGCTTGTGTATGATCATTTATAAAGCGATTTTGAGTCTATGAACTCTCTTAAAGGAATGTCAATCACCAAGTACACTTACGAAATATATAACTATTAGTCAATCTATGAGATAGTTCTCCTTATACTTCAAATCATTATTTGTGTCTCATATGCTATCTTTGAATCTATAGTGTATTTATTCTAAAGATAGAGTGGGAGAAAAATGAGGACACAACACACGAGACAAAATAAAAAGTAGATCTATTGTGTAAATGAAGATCTACGCAAGAAAGAATGATTTGAATAAAGGTATATATATTTACATAGTATACCAAATAGATGAGATCTATGGTCTCAAGTAAGTTCTATATGACAAAAGAGACCAAGTGAAGTAATCGAAAGAACATATTCTTATGATAACTACACGAGGAGACCAAAAGAAAGTTTTGGAACAAAATGACTAATGTAAAGTCTTAACAAGTTTTTGACTAAGTTTATGATAAATTTTGACCAATAGTTTCAACCTTGAGATTTACTTAAGAGCCTAAATGAATCAATGTAACATCCTAGTAATAAGCGATATTTATCACTAGAAGTTGCAAGGATTGATATAACGATATCTCCAATAGCCAAAGTTTTAAACCACGCAGATGTCATTACTTAACCTCATTATGAAAATGGATTGGTTAAACATCCTTCTAAAAGGGATATTTTGAAGGATGTGTATTAGATATTACTTATATTTAATAAATGACATTGCCACACATCATTATGACATGAGTGTGTTAGATATTTAAAATCTCTTTCCGTAAGGTTAAAATGAGACCTCTTCGAAATAGGTATTTTGAAGGGATATGATGGGAACATATATTGTTTTCTCTTAATAACTTGGCAATGCAATTTATATTTCAATTCTTGAAAAGTTTCGATTGAGAAGTCAATTTCGAAATATGTGGAATTGAGTGGGAGTTAGGAAATTATCATGTCAAGACATGGAATTTAGTGGGAGCTATCATCCTTTGAATGTTTACAACTCACCACTCATTAAAGAATGACGAGCTAACACCTTCCTTCATAGAGGAAGTTTTGAGTTTTCAATTCTGGATGAAAATGGACTATGATGAATCCAATTACATCAAGGGATGTTGGATAAGTATTGGGAGATACACATCGGATCAACAGAAACATAGGTTATTCATCTAAATGAAATGGAATTGCCATTAGCAGTCATGGTCGTTCCTTGAACCTAAATATAGTTGATGACATGATTATAAGTTACTAATGTTTCCGCCATTAGAATGATCATGTACATGTCCAATGGTGAATCATATGCGTAAGAGCATGATGATTCATTGGTAAGCCACAATAGAAACGTCATGAATTCTCAAGTAGAATCCGATGAGCGATTTCGGTGTTTGTCAGAATGCTCTTATATGTGTCAAGAGGTTGCGCATATTAATGAAAATCCGAGCACATGTAAGGATTTATGAGAATCCTAAATCTTTCAAGCCTAGAAAGGGAAATAAGAAGTTTTGGAAAGATACTTAGTTGAATAAGAAGTTACTCAAAACTAATCTTTCCTAACTATGCTAGGACTTGTGAGAAGTGCTAGGCTAATCATCTTGTCAAATTGTTGCAAGATTCTGCAAAACATATACCTAGTGCATTGTGTGTGGATGGAGTACTTGATCAGTACAAGTTATATCATTCACCACAAATCCGTTCGTTATGTGATAATCGATAAGGAAGTTCTTTCAAGATAAAGAACCAAAACCGAGGTCGGGAACCTTGATGTGTACTTGGTAAGATTCATGCTATGAGAGAGAACATGAATGTAAAGGAAAATGCGATTATAAGAAGTTTGAACACATGGACACATGGCATGTTAAACTTCTATTGCAATCAATAAGTGTTTACACTTACGATTTGCATCACAAGGTTGTAATATGGTATTGACTACCCGAGTGTGATGTGGACATTTGTCGTTTGAGTTATTATTAACTCACCTTGTACATTGTTATATCCAAACGGGTTGTGGAGACAATTGAACCCCGTTAAAGTGAACATGGATTAACATTGTATTTGCCCATAGTTACTTACATGAGGTGACGTCTCGAAGTGACTAGAGTGTGATGCGATTGATGGCAAGTTCAAGTGCCATAGAGTCATGTGAGATGACTGGTCGATCACATAGGCGGTATTAGGAACATTTTGTCGGGCCTAATGACCGCTTATAGAGTTCTGGCAAATTTATATAGCCTGGTCGTGGCGAGAGCTACTATAGTATTCGAATGAGTCGATTCTTTTGACTAAAGACTATTCGCCTAAGATGGCACGATTTCAGATTAACTTTGATTTGTGTTACTACGACCTTCGTAAATGGGGTCAAATGGGCATATTTTGGGTTATGATGGTGTGGCTAGTCGAAGGGAATGAGTGCGATAGGAATTGTCCACCCCTAGTCGGGGTTATAACAATATCTCGGGGCCACTCGAGGAGTAATGAGCTGGAAATGCGTGGCCACGCTCGGAAGGTATCTATGATAGATAAATCCGGTCAATCAGTTATTCTCCAGATCGAGGAAACCACTCTCGATATGATCACTTGCAAGTACGACCTGAAAGACACCTTGCATTGAGTGGGAGATAGTAATAGGATAAGAGAATTGGTGGCGCACACTTGTCGAGGACAAGTGGGAGATTGTTGGAATATGTGTCCTCCGACAATAATGCGATCACGATTGTTGATCATGATGATCACATGTTTAAGTCTCATTATAAAGAATACAATTGGGAAGTAATATTTTTTGTCAAGCTGATCAACATATATCGGTAATGATTGGTGACTAGAGTTTGACATTGCGTCGTGCGGCGGTGGTGATCGATTGACCCCTAGGTCATACCTATAGGGCAAAACTCTTAATTGATCATTTAATTAATCGTATAACGTTACGAGTTAATTAAATTACTTGAAAATTGACGGACGATTTTGGAAGTAAAATTTACGTATCACATTGAAATTGATTAAAATGAGATACTGATCGAGTATTTGAATTGTATCATTACTCAGATGAAATTATTGTTTAAAGAAACAATTAAAATTGAATGAATTATTATAAATACAATTTATTGTGATTTGTAAATTGGTAAAATATTTTGGTACAAATAATTATGAATTGCTAAGTCGATTTTTGTATATGACGTATTTTTATTAATACGTTGATTTTTAATATGTTAAAAATACATAACTAATTTATGTAACATATGACATGTGACATAAGACAAAATTGACAAAAATAAAATGGATTCCATTTTATGTATGTACCGAAATTAAGGGGAGGTTTTGGCTAAAATTGTGTTGTTTAAATTAGTGGAAAACATAATCATTCACTAATAGCCTAGCCATGCAACCCTAGTTTGCATTGTGAAGGCAAACAAGAGCATGCATTGGGTCTGCTTTCTTCCCTCCTCTTCCCTCCTACCCGGTTTTACCAAAGAAAAGGCAAAGGGTTTTTGTCTTATATTTTTTTGATATACACTACATGGATGAGTGTGCATTATTCATTCATTCTAACTTATCAAAAATTAAGATTTTAGAAAGAGAAAATACTTCCTCTCCTATTCTCTCCCAACCGGTTTTTGGGAGATTAAAAACCAAATTGTTTTGGGTCATTTTTCTACAAGATTAATATTGTACTAGTATCTATAATATTAATTTTAATTAAGAGAAAGCTTTGGGTATAAATCCTTGGGAGAGATCCTACACTTGGGTCTTAGTTCATCCAAAAGAAAAAGCTCAAGAACAAGAGAAAAAGGTGATCTCTCTTGTGCCCATTAAACCGAAAATCACAATGTAAGAACAATGTTTCTTCCTTATTTTGTTTTAATGTTTGCATGCATAAGTTCAATCATTAATTTTATGACAAATTAAATTATAACATATATGAATATGTAAGTATATAGATCTACTTTTCCTTCACGAGCGTCTCTGGTATTAGACGAGCATCTTATATGGGACGAGCGTCTCGCATGGAATCCGCTCGGATTCTCTTCCAGACCAAAATTTCTTTTATGATAATACTCAGGACGAGCGTCTCTATCCTGATACGAGCGTCTTCCCACTAGGACGAGCGTCTCGTTCCGTCTTTCTCACTCCTTCATTCTTTTCTTTCAAAAATCATTCCCTTGCACCCTTTTGTGGTTCCTTCTTATCTTTTTCTGAAATTATGCTCAATAAATGGGTAAGAAAACCCTCTCTCACTACTCTCATGCAAGAAATGCAAAATTATATGCAATATTATACAATTTTATACAATGCAAATATTATGGGAAGGAATATCTTACAATTGGTGGTTTAAGATAGGACTCCACCAAACTAGTTCAAATTGCCGAGATTCTTTATCCATAGAGCTCAAGGCTCTTAGAAGGAGATCAAAAGTTTGTGAACAAGCCCCAAATAAGCATAGTATGGTTTGCTTAACTTCAAAACAAAGCTTGGCCAAAGGAATTTGTCATTCATTTTCTTTTTCATATTTTTCTTGGCGCTTGAGTATTTGCGATGCTTCAAACCAACAAGCCCATGATTCTTGTCAACATAAGGTATGAAGTATGGTTCATATTTGTCCGGAGACTTCCACTTACCATCTTCGTCTTCAATTTTGGTGATGATGATAGCATTTTGATTACTCAATCCTTCGAAGGTAGAAGGAGAATTCTTATGGCATTGATGATCGGGTTCTTTAGAAGTTGAAATTGTGGATGCTAAATTTCCACAAGCAACTTCATTTGCAAGTTTCTTCTTGAGCTTTTTCACCAAGTACCCTTTATATGATGTTTTGACCTTTTGGAGAAGGTCCACCATATCATTTCCAACAATCATATAGGTTCCATGGTGGGTGTAAAATAGTCTTCATAGGCAATAGGGAAGAGGCATTCTTCTTATTCATGATAAGGTATCTCAAATTTCTCAAGGATAAGTTCCTCAAGTAGAGTGATCTCATAAACTTCCGCTTCCTTGTCCCATGAGTTCTTGCAAAACACGATCTTATCATCATGGCTATCTTCATAGGAATCAAAACGGGGGCTTCATTCTTCTTCAATAATTCTTCCTCCACCATCTCAATATTCACATCAAAAGACACACCCTGATACTCACAAAGGCTAAGAGTATTTGGCGTACTCAACCTCATATCTTCTTCATCAAATACAACACTTTCATACTCACAAGAGCTCAAAGGAATTGGCTCTTCCCACTTCTAATCTTCCATATCAAAGGTCACTACTTCAAATTCGCATTCATGATCAATGTCTAAGGATTGGTGGGGAGTGGTTGGTTGGGTGTTTTCTTGAGTTGCCTTTATTTGGGCAATTTGAATCTCCAACTCCTCTCCTTGGGTAACAATGCCTTGAAGAACATTGTCCCTATTTTGGCTCTCCTCTAGCATTTGTTTGAAGAAGTTTTATTGATCTCCCATCATTTGGAGAATCACATTTTGAATGGGTTCATCTTCTTGTTGTGGGTGGGTGTGAAAGTGGTTGTATTGTGGCAATTGAAATTCATTACGAAGTGGGTATTGGATGTGGTGATTTTGGTGGGAAAAGTTGGGGTAGTAGTTAGGATTTTAATTGTATGAATAGTAAGGTAGGTTTATGTTGACTTGATCCTCAAACTCCCCATACCCATTGTAGTTATACTCAAAAGATCCACCACATACTCCATGTACCAAGTCTTGGGTCATCATTATAGCCAAGATAAAAATACAACTACAAACATGGAAACTACAATAAAATGGTAAAAACGAACCTTGAGGAACAAGTTCCTCAAGTTTAAAGCACAAATAAAACTAGATAAACAAGTAAGAACTTAATCACATAACACCTTTCCCGGCAATGGCGCCATTTTGATGGAAGGTGTCGTCGTGTCTCCCAATCAAACACATTTATATTCTCAACAAACAACTAGTTAGTGGTTAAGTCGAGGTCGATCCATGGGACAATGTACTTTGGGTTCTAAGTCTATCTATCTCAATTTATGCTAGTCTCACAATTTGTTTGGGTTTGTAGTTATGTTCTAAACTAATGAAAGTAATAAAGTAAAACAAACAATAAATTAAGAGATGTAAACAAATGACTAAAAGTGCTAGGATATCAAGGGTTCATAGGGGATTCATGGGAGTTGATCATACAAAAATGTTCTCTACTAGTTGCAAGCACTTATTGTTGGGATGGGATCGAGTTAGTGTATATCTTACAATCCCTAAGAAGGTTTGGGTCCCGGAGCAGAATCGATTAGATTGTACAACACCTATAAGTCGACTTAGTCCTTCTAATTCAACTATATGCATGGTCTAATGAGACTGGAGTTGGATTATATCTTACAAGTCTCATTGAAAAGATAAGTGATGGGTAAAAAATTCAAGGATTCATAGGCTCGCATTTCATCAAACCTAACATGTGCATAAGTTGAAATCACAACAAGCAAACAAATTAATTATGAAAACATATTAGATTAAGCATGAATCATTCCCCATGTTTGTTTCCCCTAATTACCCATTAACCCTAACTAAGAAAACTACTCACTCATTATCAAGTTTAACATGTTAATAAGGTTGTCAATCATACTAACAAAGCAAAACATGATGAATAAATGATGTGATTAACAATAATTAAACACAGGTGAAAGAGAATTATACCTATGAAGATGATTCCATATAATAAAGCAAAGAATAAAAGAAGAGAACTTGATTGATTGATGAAGAGTTGTCAATTCTCCAATAATAACCCAATAATCTTCAATTACCCAATAATAAACTTGAATTACCCAATAATAAACTTGAACAATAATTAAGGAAAGATTAATGTGTGATTTGTGGAAAGATTAAAGAGTAATCTATTCTAATCTACTCCTAATGAAAGCTTAATCTAATCTAAGGAAGGATTTTTTAATCTAAGGGAACTTCCTCTCTCTTTTGATTATTAAAAATGGGGTATTTATAGTAGTACATTACTAGGTTAAGTAAGGATAAATTAGTAAATTACAATGCTAAGTTCTAAAGTGGGGAAATGCAAGTCTTTCAAGGAGATGAGAATATCGCGCTAGAGTCGTCACTATCCGCTCTGACCAGGGAGAGAGACGCTCGGATTTTGAGGTGAGGCGACGAGCGTTGTCTGCTCGGGACGCTCGGATCAAGAGAGGGGGAGACGAGCGTCGTTTGGTCAGGACGCTCGGATTCTGGGCAGGGAAACGAGCGTCTTCTTCCTATTCCACTCGGATTGTTCCTCAGAATGGTCCTTGCTTTTCCTCCTTTTGCATGCTCCTTATTCTTGTGTTGTCGGTCTTCGTTCTTGCCTCCTCTTTCACACTAGTCAATCCAATATCATCAAAAAGCTTCCAATTATGCACAGGAGACGGGAATTTCCGCCTAATTTTTCTTCTTTCCTACAAAACATACGAAATGCACTAGGAAAGAAAAATAGAAAGCATTTGATGGATAAAATGGCTATGTAATGTTATAATAGTATGCAAAATAGATTCAATTAGGGGACTAAATGTGCGCAATTATGAGTCACATCAGAGCCCCTGTAGTAGATCTTACCCAGGGGGCATCAGGCAGCAGGAGTCAACTTCGACAAATACCAGCCGAGTTGGTAACAAGATTAGATCTAAAAATAGTACCAGCAGGGGAGAGGATAACCTCACAAGGGCTTGGATACCTCACACCAGACAGCTGGCAGCCAGCCAGCCGCGTGGAAGTACAACCAGGTAACCTCCCAGTTGTTAACTTCATCGTAACTAACCAGACACCTGGTGTAGGATCCGCAGATAACCCGCAGGTAAGCTGGCATCAGGGAACGCTCGTGACCTCAACCCCATTAGCTACCACGCCGCATCAGAACCTTCAAGAGTTCGCGCCTGGAAGTAGCACCCCGAGTCAGCAGGTAGAAGACAGACGAATCCCGGACTCAGGAAGCCTGACCAACCAGCAGTATCTGGAGTTGAAGGAAATACTGAGCAGGGTCCCAGGATTGCCACCTCCACTCGAAAAGGCCTCACCCGATAGTTACGCTGACTCACCATTTGTGGATGCCATATCTGTTGTCGCCATGCCAAAGGGTTTCACGAATCCAAGCATGCCTCTCTTTGATGGCACGACAGACCCCTTCGACCACATGAGCCAGTACAAGCAGAAAATGATGACAATGAAGGCTGTAGGACAAGTAAAAGAAGCCTGAATGTGCAAGGGGTTTGGATCCACACTATCAGGACCAGCACTCCGATGGTTTGTAAGTTTGCCAAACAGATCAATATTTACGTTTGCCGACCTGATAAACGCATTCACTCAGCAATTTGCCAGCAGCCGGAAGCCACAAAAGCACGCAGGCGACCTATACAAAATTGTTCAAGGAGCAAGCGAGACCATTGGAGAATACAATACCAGATTTAACAATGAGAAGGTGGCAGTACGAGAATGTGACGTATCAACAGCGGTGGAAGCCTTCAGAAGAGGTCTGCACCATGAGTCTGACCTATATAAGCAGTTAACTGTGCACCCTTGTCATAGCTTTATAGCGATGCAAGAAAAAGCAGCAGCTGCAATCAGACTGGAAGAAGATATCATAGCCAGAGCCAGCATGCCAAGTACGACAAGCGTATCCAGCACGTCAGCCATAGAGAAGTCAGGTAGAAAGCAACCCACTAGCAAGAAGGATGAAAGATACAGGCCATATGGTAGGGGAGTAAACAGAATCGACAATAGAGAAGAAAATCAGCAACTCCCCACTTTGGCGAGTACGGATTCACTGGCGGCGTCGGAGGAATCTGAAAGCACTCGAGAGAAATGGGGGACGGGGTAAGGTGGCCCAGGCCACCGGTGGAAGGACAGTATGGAGAAAAGATAGCAAGAAAAATGTGAGTTCCATCGTGACATAGGACATAATCTACAAGGCGCTACACGCTGCGCAGGGTGATCAGGCGTCTATATGAGCAAGAGGTCTGCACCATGAGACTGCAACGCCACCTGCATGTACCAAAATAATAAACGTGATAACAGGCGGCTCAGACTTAAGTGGATTAATATATTCAGCAGCCAAAAGGCGTGCTACTGAGACTAAGGGAGACAGGCCAGAAACTTCCTGCAGAATTTCTCACAGTGACCTACCTGATGTTGCTTTCGACGAAGGGGATGTACACGACGGAAAGGAACATCATGATGCACTCATCATAACTCTGTCAATGGCCAACTGCACAGTTAGAAAGGTCCTGGTGGATACTGGTAGCTCGGTCAATTTGATCATGCTAAAAACCATAGAAAACATGGGGTTCAGCGAGAAGGATGCAGGAAGAAGACCATCCCGTGGTAGGGTTCAATAGAGAGACAGCCAACTCATTGGGCGAGATAGTGATCCCAACCTATGTGGGAGGAGTCAAACAAGGTAAGGTACTTGGTCATAGATGGACCTTCTACCTACAACGTTATTCTGGGAAGACCATGGCTGCACCTGATGAAAGTAGTTCCCTCAACATATCATCAATGCATAAAGTTCCCCATGCCATGGGGAGTAGAGATAATACAAGGAGACCAGGAGGAAGCTAGAGGCTGCTACAAGAAAGCATTAAAATGCACAGCCAGCCCCACAGCATAGCAATTACAGAAGCAGCATGTCCAGGACGAATACGTTGAGTCTCCAGCCGAGGAGTTAGACCAGATCAACCTGGACAAGCTACACCCGGAGAGAACCGTGTTAATAGGGGCAGGATGCACGGGAGTCCTCAGACAACACTTAATTAAGTTCTTGCAAACCAAAATGGAGTGTTTCGCATGGTCCCATGACGACATGATAGGGATAGATCCATCTATCATAACACACAAACTCAGGTGGACCCAGGATGCAAGCCCGTCCAGCAGAGGAGAATAAAGTTCGCAGCTGAAAGAAATAAGGTGATCAACCAGGAGGTAGACAGCCTGTTAGCAGCAAATAAGATAAGAGAGGTAAAGTACCCAGAATGGTTGTCAAATGTGGTGGTAGTACCCAAGAAGAATGGGAAGTGGAAAGTATGCGTGGACTTCACCGACCTCAACAAAGCATGTCCCAAGGACCCCTTCCCGCTACCACACATTGACGCAATGGTGGATGCGACAGCTGGACATGAAATGTTGACATTCCTAGATGCTTGGAGTGGATACATTCAAATCAAAATGGATCCAGCAGATCAAGAGAAGACAGCATTCATGTCAGAAAGAGGAATATATCTTGTTACAACGCCATGCCTTTCGGCCCGAAAAACGCAGGTTCACATATAAAAGGTGTAATATCCGGACGAGTAATATAAAAATACTAAAGGGATATGTCAAGTTTTTTTTTTTTCTTTTGTAAACTTCTTTTTATTAGAAAAGACCAAGTTGTTGGAATATGTGTCGTCCGACAATAATGCGATCATTGATTGATCGTGATGATCACATGTTTAAATCTCATTATAAAGAATACAATTGGGAAGTAATATTTTTTTGTCAATTGATCAACATATATCGGTAATGATTGGTGACTAGATCGAGTTTGACATTCTTTGTCGATGCGGACGGTGGTGATCAGTTGATCTCCTAGGTCATACCTATAGGGCAACACTCTTAATTGATCATTTAATTAATCGTATAATGTTACGAGTTAATTGAATTACTTGAAAATTGACGGACGATTTTGGAAGTAAAATTTACGTATCACATTGAAATTGATTAAAATGAGATACTGATGCGAGTAATCGAATTGTATCATTACTCGGATGAAATTATTGTTTAAGGAAACAATTAAATTTGAATGAATTATTATAAATACGATTTATAAATTGGTAAATTATTTTGGTACAAGTAATTATGAATTACTAAGTCGATTTTTGCATATGACGTATTTTTATTAATACGTTGATTTTTAATATGTTAAAAAAATACATAACAAATTTATGTTACATATGACATGTGACAAATTGATAAATTGACAAAAATAATATGGAATCCATATTATCCAATGTGCCGAAAATTGGAGGAGTATTAAGCTAATATTATGTTGATTGTATTAGTGGAAGGCATGATGATTACCTACTAATCTAGCCATGCAACCCTATTATGCATTGTGAAGACAAATAATTGCATGCATTGGCTCCCTCCCATGCCCCCCTTCCACCCGGTTTTGTGAGAGGAAAAACCACTTGGTTTTTCCTCTTACTTCACCTAATATACACAAAATGTTTTGTGTTTTTATCATTCATTCATTATTCATCTAAACTTTGAGTTTTAGAAAGAGAAATAAAAACTTCCTTCTTCCTCCTCTCCAAACCGAAAATATTAAGTGTCTTATAATATTTTTGGGTCAATTTCATACAAGATTAATATTGTACTAGTAACTATAATATTAATTTTAATTAAGAGTAAGCTTTGGGTATAAATGCTTGAGAGAGATCCTACACTTGGGTCTTAGTTCATCCAAAAGGGAAAGCTCAAGAACAAGAGAGAAAGGTGATCTCTCTTGTGCCCATTAAACCGAAAATCACAATGTAAGAACAATGTTTCTTCCTTATTTTGTTTTAATGTTTGCATGCATAAGATCAATCATTAATTTTATGACAAATTAAATTAAAACATATATGAATATGTAAGTATATAGATCTACTTACCCTTCAATCGGTATCAAGAGCCATGGTTGTTTGCATGCAAATCGGTTAAAAGTTTTTCCGAGTTATAAAGATTAACATATAAAACTTGTAAAATTTGTGTTATTATGATATATCACGAAATTTATTCATGCATATTAAAATTTCTGGTCCTAAAATGTTTTAGGATATTTTGGTTAAATTTACGGATTTTTATTGTTCATATTATACAATAATGGCATTTAAATGTGATTTTATGAGTAAAAATGTCATTTTTGGTCTAAAATTAGCTATACTTCGAATTTTCCAGTGATTTTGGGATATGTTTTCACATATATTATTTTGAGATAACCTGTAAATTTTCATAATTTTTGGACTTGTTATGCTCGAAAAATGGATTTTTCATTATTAAATTCAGATTTAGGTGAAAAATAGGTTAATATGAGATAAATTTCGAATCTGGTCATAGAAATTTAGTATGTTGTCACATGCAATTTTACAAGATGTGTGTAAAATAATGGGCTATAATGAAGTCTTTTTGCATGATTTATGGATTTTTGAAGAAAAATAGCATAAATAGTGACATTATTAGTGAAAAATTAATAAAACATAATCTATGACTAAGGAAAAACGTTATATGTTGCATTTTATTATATTTTTCAGATCTAGAATTGAAAAGTTAATGAATATAATTTTTCCCATGTTTTTATGATTATTTTATTAAAAACCGATAAACCGCAACATTGTTTTTCCGGAAAAATTTCGAAATTTTTAACCTAAGTTTTTGAACATTATGAGTGTCATGGTATTTTTCCAGAATGGTCATGAGTTTAAATTTCAAATTTCAAATTTATTTGAAATTTTATGATTTATTTGATGTTTATAGCTTATTTTTGTAATTTTTAGTCCATTAATGAACAATTTTATAAATATGAGTTAATTATGGTCAAATTATTAGTGAAAACTAAATTTTGAGTCCTAAGAGGTTGGGGTAATTAACTTATGCATAAATATTAATTTATGTAATTTTTTGTGATTATAAAATGTTGAAATCACGCAAATCCGTAAACACCGAGTAATATACGATATTGGCTAATTAAAGGCGATTTAACATAAAATTGGGCATGTTCATACATATTATAATGCTGCATTTTCTTTATGATTGTCATAATTTTAATTTATGTAATTTTTGAATTATGTAATTTTACTTAGTATGGCCTTAGATTTTAATTGGTATTTCCCGAAATGTATGGGAATATCGATTCGGTTGTAATTTTATTGTGATCTCGTATCACCGTTTTGTAATTTAATAGATTTATTTTATTTTAGTTACAAATGTATAATAGGAAATTATGTAATTTATTATGTAATTTTATTCATTCCGGAGTTCCCAAAGACGGATTTCTTCAAGAATGGCGATACATAAAGATGGTGTTACCTCGAGATGCGTGTCACAACCGAAGTTCAAGAGACCAATGGAGTTGGTTTCTGAATATGTAATAGTTAAATAGTTTTTCTATTTTAGGAAAGGCCATACTAGGATTTATTTATTTTATGCTTGCATTTTATTTTATGTCGCATGCATCGCTAAATCGCCATAACTAAAACATGCATCTTCTTTCATCAAGTTAATTGACCGTGTCAATTAAAATTATCGTAGTTCACCGCTTTAGTTCACTTAAAACGTGATAGATAATGAATTGACATGACCTCTCGCTAAAACAATCAATTGAGACATAGCCTTACCAAATAGTAGAAACCATGAAAACCTATTTCGCGAGGGAGTGCACTCGGCTACCCCGGGGTACAAACCTTGTTACGTAGGGGAAGTGGGTGATAAATGTCTATCCACCGAATTCATGTTGATAAGGGTTTCATCGGCTACCCCGTGCCTAAGTTAATATGGGTTTGGATAATGGACACATTTATTCGAAATTTGGATTGAACTCAACAAAAGTTATTGATAAGGGTTTCATCGGCTACCCCGTGCCCTTGTTGATGTGTTTTGGGCTATAGATAAACATTAGAGTAATTTTATCGACCAAGAGTTCTAAAAATAGAATCGATTAAAAAGGTTAATCCACCGAGTTATATTGATAAAGGTTTCATCGGCTACCCTGTGCCTAAGTTGATATGAATTTGGGTCTTGGAATCATTTATCTAGTTGGGTAGAGGTCACTAGAAAAATGCATAAAACTTGTTTAAATCATACATTTTTACGAGTATTATTATTAAAACGACATTTGTTTTACTCCTTCTATTTTGTTTTGTAGACCACTTCTATTTCTCATAACAAATGGCAACACCAACACCAAACGCCACGCCTCTCGCCAATACTTCTTGGCTCCGATCCTTCATGGATCGATGTAAACTTGAAAAGAATGGGTCAAATTTCTCCGATTGGGATGCCCAACTCAAATTGGCCGCCCAAGGTGACGACAAGCTTCGTTACCTTACCGAGGCCTCTCCACCCAAACCTACTACTAGGTCGACCGCCGCCCTAGGGAAGCATATGAGGCTTACCAAAAGAAGCCCGCCGCAATGAAAAATGTCTTGATATTTGCGATGGAGGCGGACCTCCAAAGGAAAGCCTTTAAAATGGGCAATGCTAATGAGATTTACTCCAAGCTTGTGACAATGTTTTCACAAACTCCGCGGATTGTCCAATATGAGGCGGCCGCGGCATTCTTTGATCTCGACTTCAAAGAGGGCCAAAAGGTTAGCCCTCATGTGCTCAAACTTATGGAGCTTGTCGAGACCTTGAAAATTCAAAAGGTTGAAATTCCCAAAGAACTCATTGTAGATAGGATTCTACACTCCTTGTCCAAAGTCAAAGCATATGTTCAATTTCGGGTGAATTTTAACATGCAAGACAAGGATGTGTCTCTTGAAGAATTGCACAAGTTACTTGTGCAAGCCGAGAGGGACATGGGGTTAAATGTGAACCCACCAAAAGATGTGCTTAACATAAGCACTAAGAGTAAGGGGAAGTTCAAGAAGAATGGGAGGAAGGGTAAGAAGCAAACTCCCACATTCACCAAAGCTAAGACTTGTGAAGCTAGCACTTCAAAAATCAAGAAGGGTCCTCTTGATAAATGCCATTATTGTAATGGTATGGGACATTGGAAAAGAAATTATTCCAAATACCTTGGTGATATTAAGGCTGGAAAGATTACTCCAGTAGGTAAATGACTATCCTTCTTTTATGTTTCTAATTCAACTATGGTATTATAATGCAAAGTTGTGATAATGTATCACCCTTTTGATTTGTAAATAGGGCCTCCACCAAGCAAAGACAAGGGAAAGGAAAAGCAAGCATGAGAAACCATCAAGAAGCTAGGGATAGCTTTCATGGAGCTTTGCTTTTCATTGTCTTACTTTAAATTATGTTTTGTATTTTAGAACCTTAAGTTTCCGTGTTCGACATGGAAAGGTATTTTGGATAATGGGTTGTATTTGGATAATGGTGACTTGGTTTGCAACCCAAGTCACCCGTTTTATCATTTTATCCTTTTGTTCTAAAATTCATGTTTAAATGCTTGTTCTTAGAAACATATAACTTAAAGTGATCTAATAGACAAATATAATGACGGGTTTCATTATATGTCCACATGCTTAAGGCTTGTGTATGATCATTTATAAAGCGATTTTGAGTCTATGAACTCTCTTAAAGGTATGTCAATCACCAAGTACACATATGAAATCTAAAACTATTAGTCAACCTATGAGGTAGTTCTCCTTATACTTCAAATCATTATTTGTGTCTCATATGCTATCTTTGAATCTATAGTGTATTTATTCTAAAGATAGAGTGGGAGAAAAATGAGGACACAACATACGAGACAAGATAAAAAATTGTGTACTTGTGTAAATGAAGATCTACGCAAGAAAGAATGATTTGAATGAAGGTATATCTATTTACATAGTATACCAAATAGATGAGATCTATGGTCTCAAGTAAGTTCTATATGACAAAAGAGACCAAGTGAAGTAATCGAAAGAACATATTTCTATGATAACTACACGAGGAGACCAAAAGAAAGTTTTGGAAGAAAAATGACTAATGTAAAGTCTTAACAAGTTTTTGACTAAGTTCTATATGATAAATTTTGACCAATAGTTTCAACCTTGAGATTTACTTAAGAGCCTAAATGAATCATAGTAACAATACCAGATTTAACAATGAGAAGGTGGCAGTACGAGAATTTGACGTATCAACAGCGGTGGAAGCCTTCAGAAGAGGTCTGCACCATGAGTCTGACCTATATAAGCAGTTAACTGTGCACCCTTGTCATAGCTTTATAGCGATGCAAGAAAAAGCAGCAGCTGCAATCAGACTGGAAGAAGATATCATAGCCAGAGCCAGCATGCCAAGTACGACAAGCGTATCCAGCACGTCAGCCATAGAGAAGTCAGGTAGAAAGCAACCCACTAGCAAGAAGGATGAAAGATACAGGCCATATGGTAGGGGAGTAAACAGAATCGACAATAGAGAAGAAAATCAGCAACTCCCCACACTGGCAGAGTACGGATTCACAACTGGCGTCGGAGGAATCCTGAAAGCACTCAGAGAAATGGGGGACGGGGTAAGGTGGCCCAGGCCACCAGTGGAAGGACAGGTATGGAGAAAAGATAGCAAGAAAAATGTGAGTTCCATCGTGACATAGGACATAATACAGAAGACTGCTACACGCTGCGCAGGGTGATCAGGCGTCTATATGAGCAAGAGGTCTGCACCATGAGACTGCAACGCCACCTGCATGTACCAAAATAATAAACGTGATAACAGGCGGCTCAGACTTAAGTGGATTAATATATTCAGCAGCCAAAAGGCGTGCTACTGAGACTAAGGGAGACAGGCCAGAAACTTCCTGCAGAATTTCTCACAGTGACCTACCTGATGTTGCTTTCGACGAAGGGGATGTACACGACGGAAAGGAACATCATGATGCACTCATCATAACTCTGTCAATGGCCAACTGCACAGTTAGAAAGGTCCTGGTGGATACTGGTAGCTCGGTCAATTTGATCATGCTAAAAACCATAGAAAACATGGGGTTCAGCGAGAAGGATCTGCAGAAGAAGACCATCCCGCTGGTAGGGTTCAATAGAGAGACAGCCAACTCATTGGGCGAGATAGTGATCCCAACCTATGTGGGAGGAGTCAACAAACAGGTAAGGTACTTGGTCATAGATGGACCTTCTACCTACAACGTTATTCTGGGAAGACCATGGCTGCACCTGATGAAAGTAGTTCCCTCAACATATCATCAATGCATAAAGTTCCCCATGCCATGGGGAGTAGAGATAATACAAGGAGACCAGGAGGAAGCTAGAGGCTGCTACAAGAAAGCATTAAAATGCACAGCCAGCCCCACAGCATAGCAATTACAGAAGCAGCATGTCCAGGACGAATACGTTGAGTCTCCAGCCGAGGAGTTAGACCAGATCAACCTGGACAAGCTACACCCGGAGAGAACCGTGTTAATAGGGGCAGGATGCACGGGAGTCCTCAGACAACACTTAATTAAGTTCTTGCAAACCAAAATGGAGTGTTTCGCATGGTCCCATGACGACATGATAGGGATAGATCCATCTATCATAACACACAAACTCAGGTGGACCCAGGATGCAAGCCCGTCCAGCAGAGGAGAATAAAGTTCGCAGCTGAAAGAAATAAGGTGATCAACCAGGAGGTAGACAGCCTGTTAGCAGCAAATAAGATAAGAGAGGTAAAGTACCCAGAATGGTTGTCAAATGTGGTGGTAGTACCCAAGAAGAATGGGAAGTGGAAAGTATGCGTGGACTTCACCGACCTCAACAAAGCATGTCCCAAGGACCCCTTCCCGCTACCACACATTGACGCAATGGTGGATGCGACAGCTGGACATGAAATGTTGACATTCCTAGATGCTTGGAGTGGATACATTCAAATCAAAATGGATCCAGCAGATCAAGAGAAGACAGCATTCATGTCAGAAAGAGGAATATACTGTTACAACGCCATGCCTTTCGGCCTGAAAAACGCAGGGTTCACATATAAAAGGTGTAATATCCGGACAGTAATATAAAAATACTAAAGGGATATGTCAAGTTTTTTTTTTCTTTTTGTAAACTTCTTTTTATTAGAAAAGACCAAGTTGTTGGAATATGTGTCGTCCGACAATAATGCGATCACGACTGTTGATCATGATGATCACATGTTTAAATCTCATTATAAAGAATACAATTGGGAAGTAATATTTTTACTGTCAATTGATCAACATATATCGGTAATGATTGGCTGACTAGATCGAGTTTGACATTACTGTCGTGCGACGGTGGTGATCAGTTGATCTCCTAGGTCATACCTATAGGGCAACACTCTTAATTGATCATTTAATTAATCGTATAATGTTACGAGTTAATTGAATTACTTGAAAATTGACGGACGATTTTGGAAGTAAAATTTACGTATCACATTGAAATTGATTAAAATGAGATACTGATCGAGTAATCGAATTGTATCATTACTCAGATGAAATTATTGTTTAAGGAAACAATTAAATTTGAATGAATTATTATAAATACGATTTATAAATTGGTAAATTATTTTGGTACAAGTAATTATGAATTACTAAGTCGATTTTTGCATATGACGTATTTTTATTAATACGTTGATTTTTAATATGTTAAAAAAAAATACATAACAAATTTATGTTACATATGACATGTGACAAATTGATAAATTGACAAAAATAATATGGAATCCATATTATCCAATGTGCCGAAAATTGGAGGAGTATTAAGCTAATATTATGTTGATTGTATTAGTGGAAGGCATGATGATTACCTACTAATCTAGCCATGCAACCCTATTATGCATTGTGAAGACAAATAATTGCATGCATTGGCTCCCTCCCATGCCCCCCTTCCACCCGGTTTTGTGAGAGGAAAAACCACTTGGTTTTTCCTCTTACTTCACCTAATATACACAAAATGTTTTGTGTTTTTATCATTCATTCATTATTCATCTAAACTTTGAGTTTTAGAAAGAGAAATAAAAACTTCCTTCTTCCTCCTCTCCAAACCGAAAATATTAAGTGTCTTATAATATTTTTGGGTCAATTTCATACAAGATTAATATTGTACTAGTAACTATAATATTAATTTTAATTAAGAGTAAGCTTTGGGTATAAATGCTTGGGAGAGATCCTACACTTGGGTCTTAGTTCATCCAAAAGGGAAAGCTCAAGAACAAGAGAGAAAGGTGATCTCTCTTGTGCCCATTAAACCGAAAATCACAATGTAAGAACAATGTTTCTTCCTTATTTTGTTTTAATGTTTGCATGCATAAGATCAATCATTAATTTTATGACAAATTAAATTAAAACATATATGAATATGTAAGTATATAGATCTACTTATCCTTTGAATGTTTACAACTCACCACTCATTAAAGAATGACGAGGTAACACCTTCCTTCACAGAGGAAGTTTTGAGTTTTCAATTCTGGATGAATTTGGACTATGATGAATCCAATTACGACAAGAAATATTGGATTAGTATTAAGAAATACACATCATATCAACATACACATAGGTTATTCATATAGATGAAAATGGAATTGCCATTAGCTGTCATGGTCGTTCATTGAACCTATGAATAGTTGATCTCATGATTATTAGTAACTAATGTTTCCGCCATTAGAAAAATCATGCACATGTCCAATAGTGAATCATATGCATAAGAGTATGATGATTCATTGGTAAGCCATAATATAAACATCATGAATTCTCAAGTAGAATCCGATGAGCGATTTCGGTGTTTGACGGAATACTCTATTATGTGTTAAGAGGTTGCACATATTATAGAAAGTTCGAACACACGTAAAGATTTATGGAAATCCTAACTTTTCAAATCAAAAGGAGAGATAAGAAGTTTTGGAAAGATACATAGTTGAATAAGAAGTTACTCAAAACTAATCTTTCCTAACTATGCTAGGACTTATGAGAAATGCTAGGCCAATCGTCTTGGCAAATTGTTGCAAGACTCTACAAAACATGTACCTAGTGCATTGTGTGTGGATGGAGTACTTGATCAGTACAAGTTATATCATTCACCACAAATTCGTTCGTTATGTGATAATCGATAAGGAAGTTCTTTCAAGTTAAAGAACCGAAACCAAGGTCGGGAACCTTGATGCGTACTTGGTAAGATTCATGCTATGAGAGAGAACATGAATGTAAAGGAAAATGCAAGTGTAAGAAGTTTGAACACATGGACACATTGCATGTTAAACTTCTATTGCAATCAATAAGTGTTTACACTTACGATATACATCACAAGGTTGTAATATGATATTGACTACCCGAGTGTGATGTCGACATTTGTCGTTTGAGTTATTATTAACTCACCTTGTACATTGTTACATCCAAACGGGTTGTGGAGACAATTGAACCCCGTTAAAGTGAACATGGATTAACATTGTATTTGCCCATAGTTACTTACATGAGGTGACGTCTCGAAGTGACTAGAGTGTGATGCGATTGATGGCAAGTTCAAGTGCCATAGAGTCATGTGAGATGACTAGTCGATCACATAGGCAGACTGTTAGGAACTTTTTGTCGGGCCTAATGACCGCTTATAGAGTTCTGGCAAATTTATATAGCCTGGTCGTGGCGAGAGCTGCTATAGTATTCAAATGAGTCGATTCTTTTGACTAAAGACTATTCGCCTAAGATGGCACAGTTTCAGATTAACTTTGATTTATGTTACTACGACCTTCGTAAATGGGGTCAAATTGGCATATTTTGGGTTATGATGGCTGTGGCTAGTCGAAGGGAATGAGTGCGATAGGAATTGTCCATCCCTAGTCAGGGTTATAACAATATCTCAGGGCCACTCGAGGAGTAATGAACTGGAAATGCGTGGCCACGCTCGAAAGGTATCTATAATAGATAAATCCGGTCAATCAGTTATTCTCCAGATCGAGGAAACCACTCTCGATATGATCACTTGCAAGTACGACCTGAAAGACACCTTGCATTGAGTGGGAGATAGTAATAGGACAAGAGAATTGGTGACGCACACTTGTCGATGTCGAGGATAAGTGGGAGATTGTTGGAATATGTGTCCTCCGACAATAATGCGATCACGATTGTTGATCATGATGATCACATGTTTAAATCTCATTATAACGAATACAATTGGGAAGTAATATTTTTTTGTCAATGATCAACATATATCGGTAATGATTGGTGACTAGAGTTTGACATTCGTCGTGCGACGGTGGTGATCGATTGATCCCCTAGGTCATACCTATAGGGCAAAACTCTTAATTGATCATTTAATTAATCGTATAATGTTACGAGTTAATTGAATTACTTGAAAATTGACGGACGATTTTGGAAGTAAAATTTACGTATCACATTGAAATTGATTAAAATGAGATACGGTCTGAGTAATCGAATTGTATCATTACTCAGATGAAATTATTGTTTAAGGAAACAATTACATTTGAATGAATTATTATAAATACGATTTATAAATTGGTAAATTATTTTGGTACAAGTAATTATGAATTACTAAGTCGATTTTTGCATATGACGTATTTTTATTAATACGTTGATTTTTAATATGTTAAAAAAAAATACATAACAAATTTATGTTACATATGACATGTGACAAATTGATAAATTGACAAAAATAAAATGGAATCCATATTATCCAATGTGCCGAAAATTGGAGGAGTATTAAGCTAATATTATGTTGATTGTATTAGTTGAAGGCATGATGATTACCTACTAATCTAGCCATGCAACCCTATTATGCATTGTGAAGACAAATAATTGCGTGCATTGGCTCCCTCCCATGCCCCCCTTCCACCCGGTTTTGTGAGAGGAAAAACCACTTGGTTTTTCCTCTTACTTCACCTAATATACACAAAATGTTTTGTGTTTTTATCATTCATTCATTATTCATCTAAACTTTGAGTTTTAGAAAGAGAAATAAAAACTTCCTTCTTCCTCCTCTCCAAACCGAAAATATTAAGTGTCTTATAATATTTTTGGGTCAATTTCATACAAGATTAATATTGTACTAGTAACTATAATATTAATTTTAATTAAGAGTAAGCTTTGGGTATAAATGCTTGGGAGAGATCCTACACTTGGGTCTTAGTTCATCCAAAAGGGAAAGCTCAAGAACAAGAGAGAAAGGTGATCTCTCTTGTGCCCATTAAACCGAAAATCACAATGTAAGAACAATGTTTCTTCCTTATTTTGTTTTAATGTTTGCATGGATAAGATCAATCATTAATTTTATGACAAATTAAATTAAAACATATATGAATATGTAAGTATATAGATCTACTTATCCTTCACAAGTAGCGACTAATTTTGATTTGACCCGACTCGATTAGCAAAACTACTTATTTTGACCCAAGATAACTTACTACATTATGATTTTTTTATCATTTTAGGATAATACCAATAGTCGATAGTTATTATATGTACTAATCACCTAGAATTAACTTCTCATAACTACTAAATGGACCAAGTAACTTATAATTATACATTATAGATATGTTATGACTAAAAAAAACTTTAAGCTTATCAAGTAAATAAGGATAAGTATCTTATATATGTGGCATAGCATAAGAGGGGTAAAAAAACTTAATCATTAAGTTTTAAAAGGGGCAAGACCACCACATAATGATAGTTACCCAATCTGGAAGGCTTAGCCGACATTAGTAGGCTATAAATAAGCCATTGTTCCCTCACAAATGAATACAGCAACACCAACTATTAACAAAGATCTCTAATATACGAACACTCTTTCATTAGTATACACCCATAATCACTTAGTATATATAATAAAGTTATGATTTCAGGACCCTTTATCGTAAAAATTAGTAATTTCTTTGAAATAAGATGATATTATAAGTAAATATTTGTAGAAATAATGATTATAGAGTCCATGTTATTGCTGTTATACCATTCACATGTTAATTTTATGTCCATTATACTATAGTGCTTTCATGCTCATTTTTCATATAATGTTCATTTGGCCATTTGTTACATTCGGGATACGATTACGGGAGGGGGACAACATTACAAATTTAACATGTGTACATGGAAGGGGGCACAGCCTCATGTGAACTGCGGTTCTGATTATTACTGGTGAAAGTGCCAGGGGGTTTACACGGGTCTTAGACCTGGATCCTGTGTACATGGAGGAGGGCTTAGCCCAGGGGAGTTTTACTCCGTAATGTGTCTCACTTCAGTAATAGTAGACTGGAATTCCATATTTTTCATATTATGATAAAATGACAGGGGTATCCAATTAATAGAAGACTGGTACTGGAAATTTTTAAATGAGAATTATATATTTTAGGACCGCTTAAGGTAACTGAGATCATATTCAGTCAGTTTGACTGATTTTGTTTATTTTAAATTTTTCTTTTTCAGGTTTATCTGCTGGGGAACCAAGGGAGTGAGTTTCACTATAGAAATTAAAACCTATTAAATAACTAGTATTTAATATTAAGTTTGGTAAGTAGATCTTGTAGCCAGTATTTCCAGTACAGGAAATACGGCGGTGACGCCTTGTAATAAATTTGTTTTCAAGTTTTTTTATATGAAATAAAAACGTACTCTTTGTTATTTTATATTATTGTCTTTATTTCAGGGCGTTACAAATTGGTATCAGAGCCTATATAAAAAAAATTAGTAAAATTCAACGAGAGAGGGGTAAATTAGTAGGAAGGGAAGGTAGTAGTAATTTTATTTATTTTATATTATTTTTCCATCTTATTATTATCCATTATTAATTTTTGTGCGTAAGATTACTAATGTGGTTAATGTCTTTTTGTTTTAGATATAATGGCAGTACCTCACCCGTATGATCTGATAATGACTCCGGATGAAACAGTTACAGTACATGTAGATCGTCTGAGAAATGCTTTAAGGAACCATAATGTCTTATTTCCAGCATTCCGGATGACTGAACCGTATTAAGCACATGCCCTTATCAAAACTTTGCCTGACATAGTACCGTGGAGAACCTTTAAGGATCGGTATTATGATTTGATAGTAAACGGGGTCCCAAATCATTCGAAATATCTTCACAGGGGTGCATTTTATGATCGCTGGATCCCCATATTTGAAGATACGTGGGAACTTATCACCTTTGAGAGGAACCGTGTGGTATATAATTCTGATGATGAGGTAGATGATAAAAACAATCAGGGGAACAACTATCTAAATGACAACCCATCCGAGGATGATGTTGGATCAAATGACGAGAATGTTAGTACCATAACTGGTAGGGACGGAGATGATACTCCAACCAAGCCGTAATCCAGCACATAGAGACGAAATGGAGGATAAATAGTGGCTTTGTTATCCCTTGTTATAAGTAGTGAAGCATAAGATAACGTAATGTATTAGACTAAGACTAATATAGGTTAAGTATGGTGGTTTGTAGATATTTTGATAGCTAGACACCCAATTTTGAGACTTGTGATCTATATAGGTTTGTTCTAATATATTGCGGATGTATGTAAAATTAGGCGTGTTATATGTTTGCGTGTAATATATAACGTTTGTAAATAGTGTGCACCTGTTAATAAATAAAACCGCGCTAAGTTTCTAATCCATGTGTATTTTATGTTTTATAGGATGTCTTTTCTTAATAATATCGACATCAACCAACCCGCTCCTACTAATCAATCAGATGTGAGAAACTTCATTGAAATAATGGCTGAAGCACTAAGGAATAACCCTCCTAATAATCAGGAAGAGAGTGCTAAATATTTTAAGAAAATGGCAAATTATAAACCAAAGACTTACGATGGAAAACCAGACCCTGTAGAGTTTGAGAAATGGGTAAGGGGATTTGACAAACTTTTCGATGCCATACATTGCCCTGAAAAATGGAGAGTAGATTTTGCTATTTATTATTTGGAAGGACAAGCTGATTTATGGTGGGAAATTGTTAAGGATAGAAGAGAGGAACCAGGATTTGGATGGATTCAGTTTAAGGAACTCCTGAGATCAAAATTTTATCCTCCTTCACTTAGGAGACAGAAAGAGGAAGAGTTTAACGACTTGGAACAAGGATCAATGTCTGTTACTTTTTATGCCTCAAAATTTATGGAATTATCTCGAATTGCCTTGCATATGGTGGCTACAGAAGAATTAAGGATGAATCGTTTCGAAAGAGGGCTGAACTGGAATCTCCGAGACCGATTGTCTACACATACTTGTCTAAATTATCAAGAGATGTATGATAAAGCCACTAATACAGAGAGAATAATGAAGGAGAGAAATGATACACCATCTGGAGGTAAAAGGAAGTTTGAAAGAAACAGTGTTACCGGGGGAAATTCCTATAAACAGCCAAACTTAGGATTCGGAAGAAACCCTTTTAACCAATCACATGAAAGGAACCAAACATTTCCATGCACAAGGTGTGGCCGTACTAATCATCTTACATCTCAATGTAGATTTGTTAGCCCGCGATGCTTTATGTGTGGAAGCCCAAACCATGTTAAGTATAATTGTCCAATGAATCGGACTACTGTGCCAGGAAATACCCCTAGGCCTAATTCTACTCCGTCTACATCAACCCCAAAAGTATTGGCACCTCAGCCTAAAACACATGGACCAACTCGGGGACGTGTGTTTGTGATGAACTCCCAGGAAATGGAGACTTCAGAAGATGTGGTTACGGGTAACATTTTTCTTAACTCTAATCCTGTTAATGTCTTATTTGATACCAGGGCATCTAATTCATTTATATCTCGATCCTTAAGTAAAAAGTTGAATTTGACCCCACAGATTCGGAAATTAACACTTTTAGTTGGATTACCTACCGGGGAGAATATTTCATGGCCTATTTAGTATAAAGACTGTATTTTAACCATAGACGCAAACCGTTTCTTGGCTGATTTTGTCCAGTTCAATTTACAAGATTTTGACATAGTATTAGGAATGGATTGGCTTAGTAAGAATCATGCGATGGTAAATTGTCATGAGAAATCATTAACTATTACAAAACCTAATGGGAATGAGATACTATTTCAGAACCACAAATCCAACAAGAACAACAATAGGATTATATCCTTTTTAAAAGCCCTTAAGTCATTACGACAAGGATGTAAGAGTTATTTATGCGATGTATGTAGCAGTGTAGAGGCAAAACCAAATTTGACCACTATTCCCATAGTGAAGGAATTTCCGTATGTTTTTCCTGAAGAAATCCCAGGAATGCCACCATATAGGGAATTAGACTTCACAATTGAACTAATACCAGGAAGTGCACCCATTTCCAAATCTCCTTATAGAATGGCACCTGCTGAATTAAAGGAACTGAAAATTCAACTAGAAGAACTGTTAGAAAAAGGGTACATAAAACCCAGTACCTCACCTTGGGGAGCACCAGTGCTTTTTGTTAAAAAGAAAGATGGAAGTTTGTGCTTGTGCATAGATTATCGAGATCTTAATAAGGTCACTGTTTTGGCAGGGATTTTACTAAATGGAAACGTCCTGCCAGGGAAGATTTGAGGGGCTGATCTAACTCAATTGATTTGCTTGACTAATATCACTAAGTAAACAAATGAACAAAAAGTAAAGACACAAAGATTTATACGTGGAAAAACCCTGGGAATAAGGGAAAAAACCACGGGCACCAAGCTAGGAGGGGTTTTCACTATGATTTTAAGTAACCTGACAGGGAATTTGTATATCAGGCGTTATACTAAATAGGACAGGCTAAGAGTAATGCTTAATTATATGTTGATTACAAGAGTGAGAGTAGTAATGTAATTGTATGAGTGAATAATAAAGTGTCCTTCTCCTTTCTTCTTCCATGCTATTTATAGTGATTTTCCAACGGTCTTTTGGGAGTGGTTTAGGGTTTCCTGATAAATAGGACCCGTGCCCTATTTACCCGGAGGCGGTTGTCTGGACTTGTGCTATATTCCAGTTCTTGCCTTTGACTATTTCTTCTATGTTCTTCTCTTGGACGTTTGAATAGGTCTTCCTCGTTTATAGGGAGTTTGTTCACAGCCTGATTGTGCTTTTCTTGCCGCCTGACCAGCTTTGATGATGCTGCCTTTGAGCCTGTCATAGTGTTTCTTTAGGCCAGGCTTACTGGCTGCCTTACCCGGTGTTTTCCTCCTGCTTGGTGCCTGCCCAGGCACTCCAAATGCCTGGCTTTAAGTATTTCTTGTTCAGGTTTGGCTTTGGACATTGCCTGATTCTTGTCTGGTCAGGCAAGATAATTCTGGGCCCAACAATTGTCCCTTATCTTCTTATTCTCTAATGGATCTGGCCAGGAATAAGGAGATAAAAATTCGAGCCAGGCAAAAATCGTATAGGAATATTTTACCGGAGTAGAGTTTATGTTTGGTTTAACTTCTATAACGGCTATTTTGCATTTAAGGGGGTAGATTCACAAAATCCTAGGAGAGTTATGATTAGGTTTGTCCACTTGCTTTTGCCCATTTCCTTTTACGGCTATAAATACTTTGTTCCGTTTGCCCTTGCTTTTATATTCTCATTCTCCAATCTTTCCTTTCTTTCTCTAAAATTCTCTCTCTTCCAAAATTCCCTTGTGAAATCAACCTTTTTTTTTCTTGAAAACAAAAAACCAATTCTCTAATTAAATCTGCAATAATGGCTGGGGGGGAAGAAAGACGGCTGCATCTAAAGCTGCTGCTGAGGTTGAGAAAGTTCCTGCTGTTGTTGATGTTCCAGACATCATTCCTGAGGATGAAGTTGTGGAGATAACTGCTCCCCCAGAAATTTTGTATATGTCATACAAGGGGGTTGAATATACTTCTATGAAGGCTTTGACTGTTTCTTTTCATGAGGCTAACCAGTTGAAGCTGACCTTTGAACATTATCTGAAGGGCAGGGGTCTCATTCCTGCTGAAGCTGACGTTTGGATCCCTGAGAGCGGCCCAGTCAGGGCCAATTGGGGGAAGTCCAGGCTGGTTTTGCATCTTTAAATGGGCGTTTAAGGGTGGATGTCGTCTTCCACTTTCCCCCTTTATGGCTGAGGTTATCAGGGCTATCAGGGTTCCTCCATTTCAACTCATGCCAATGGTTTGGAAGATTGTCCATTCAGTTGAGCAATTATGTACTAAGGACAAGTTGGTCATCACCCTGGAGGATTTTAAGAACGTCTATCATTTGAAGAGCCATTCCCCTGGTCGGTTTAATCTTCGAGTCAAGTCGAAGATGGCTCATCTGATTACCAACTTTGATTCGGGAGATGATAAAGGATTGGCCCAGACCTATATGTCCATCAGGGCTGACTCTATTGTCCCTGATCTGGATTATCTCAATTACCCTGCTGTTGAGCGAGGTAATTTTCTTTTCCTGCATTGTATTCTGGTTAGAGATGATTCATACTATTTGAAAATATGCTTACTTGATTTTTTCTTTATAATGACTGATTGGGCAAAAGATCCTGATGTTGAGGGGTCAGTTGACCGAATTACAGCTTTCATGGCATTGCCTGAAGAGAAAAGGACATGGCCTGCCTGTCTGGGGCAGGCACCTATGCCTCGTTTCAAGAAGGCTAAACTGAGCACTTACAAACCAGTGAAGGGTGCTAAAGCTTCAGGGGCTTCTTCATCATACAGTAAGTTTTGTTGGCTTTGCTTTGTAGATTTCTTGTTTGAACATGTGTTTATATTGCTGATATAGAACTCCGTCGTGCAGCTACTAGGGCTTCTGCTAGGATAGCTAGTTTTGGTTTATCCCTGGTGAAGGCAGGTGTTTCCCAAATTACAGGGGAGAAATCCAAGAGTAGTGAGGCTACAGGGAGTGATAGTGCTGTGCAGGTTCAGGCGCCTATTCAGGAGGTACAGCTAGCGTCTCCTGAAAAGGTTGTGGATGAGTTTGGTCGAGCTGAAAAGAAGAAGAGGGTTGATGAGGCCTCAGGTGGGGTCCATGAGGTTAGAGGGGTTAGAGCCCGGCTTGATGAAGTTCAGTTTGCCAAAGAATAAATCCAGGCTCAATCTTTTATGGTTGACGACCCTTATTATAAATATCAGGCTGAGGAGTCTTCTGCTCGTGCTCTGGCTGCTATGTACCGTACCAGGGATTATGCTGCCAATCTGATCACTATACTGCAGGAGGAAATTTCTTTTTGTCGGATTTTGTTTTGGTTATTTTTTGTTTTGCTTTGCCTGAATGGTGATATTTTGGCAGAATGTAAATGACACGTTGAGGGGTGCCTGTCAGCTGGATTCTGTAAACAACCTTAAAGATACCGTGGATTGGGAAGTGCAATGCCTGAAGAAAGATGCTGTCAGGCTTAAAGCTGAATTGGAAGCGGCAAAAAGTGAGAATCATTCTTTGAAGGAGGACAATGAGGCAGGGAAGGCTCGGTTGGGGGTGGAGTTGTCCAAGCTGTGTTCTGCTCAAAATGCCCTGTAAGCTCTCCAGGCTAAATTTGACACTGTTCAGGAAGAATTGAAGGTTGAGAAGCAGGCTATGCAGGAGCAACTAAAGGTAAATGAGGAGTTGGCTGTTGAGAGGGACTTGGTGCAGGGCAGGTATAAGGATGTTGCTCTCTATTTCTTTGGCAAGGGTCGTGTGGATGCTATGAAGGAGCCTGTTGAAGTCAGGCCTTTCTAGGATCCTGACCAGAAGATAGCTAACCTTAACGTCAATTACCTTGAGCTTTGCAAGCTACATGCTGATGAGGAGGTAGATTCTCCTCCGTCCAAGGAAAAGAGCGGTGAAGCTGATGAAGGTGGAGATGATGAAGAAGAGGAGGATGAGGAGCCTGTTGATGAAGGGATCAACTTTGCTACTGCTTCTAAGGCAGGCTAGTTGTTTTTGGTTTGTTTCTGAAGTAGTTATTTGAAGTAGTTTGTTTGAAGTAGTTGTTTTGTTTTGGCCCAACCAGGGGGGATGTTCCCTGAACAAATAATGTTTCTTTATTTTTGAGGATGTTTTGCCCTATCCAGGAGGGGTGTTCCCTGGGCAGTCACATTTTTTGTTTTGGTATAATTTGAATCCTTTTTTCTTCTGGTTTCTTTGAATGGCCTGATTTGTACCTGTAAACAATGCATTTTGAAGTATCTTGTTAGAAGGATGCCTGTCAGGAGGGCTTATGGCCCTCAATCCTTATCAGTAAATGATGGCTTTATTGCCTGTCAGGAGGCTTTTTAGTGAGAGGGGTGGTTGCCAGTCATGAGGGCTTATGGCCCTCAGCCTGTCAGGAGGGCTTTTTAGGCAAGTAGTCTAGTCTATTCCACCATCGCACTTGTCTTTTATTTTTTGTACTGAGCTCAGTTTTTTGTGTGTGTTTTTTGTGTCAGGTAGGCAGGTGCCTAGTTTTTTTTATAGCATTTCTGGGATGCTGTTCAGGTTGGGTGGAGTGGCCCTCAATCCTGAATATTTGTTTAAGCATATGTGTGAAGTATAACTTATGGAAAAAAGGCGTAAAACAAGTTTTCAGGATTCAATATAGTAGGATTTAAATAGGCATGTAAAAGAAAATAGGCAGATATTCAGGCAAGATAGCAGGTAGCAGGAAAACATGGTTTGCTAAGGTCACATGATTTCATTTGGGGGTTTGCTATATAAAGCTTAGTCATGCACATATAGAGTTAATAGGTTTACCTGGTTTTAATTTAGACATGAAATAACCTTAGGTGGGAAATGTTCCTCCGTCCAAAGTTTATAGTCTGTAAGCTGCCTGTCCTACTATTGAATCAATCAGGTATGGACCTTCCCATGTTGGGGCTAGCTTGCCAGCATTTTTGTCTTTAGTATTGAGGAAGACCTTTCGTAGGACCAAATCTCCTTCCTTGAACACCTGATGTTAATATTTTTGTTGTAGCTTCTGGCTACTATTTGTTGATAGGAGGCTATCCTGATCTTGGCCGCATCTCTTAGTTCTTTAGTCAGGGTCAGTCTGTCTTGCAATAATGGTTTGTTTTTCTCTATGGTATTCAGGCTACTTCTGCTGGTTGGTATATGGATTTCTGCTGGGATCACTGCTTCACAACCATAGACCAGGGAATACGGTGTTTGGCCTGTGGATGTCTTAGGTGTTGTTCTGTCAGCCCAGAGGACTAGTGGGAGTTATTCAGCCCATCTGCCTATTCTTTTTTGTAGTTTTTTCTTTAGGCAGCTGATTACTACTTTATTGCTGGATTCTACATGACCATTGGCTTTTGGATAGCCAGGTGTAGAGGTTACTAGGTTGATGTTCCATTGTGCACAAAAAGCTTTTGTTCTTTTTCCCACGAACTGAGTACCATTGTCACAGATTATCTTTAAAGGGATGACATATCTGCAGATGATGTTGCGTTTGATAAATGATATGACATCCTTCTCCTTGACTTACCTGTATGAGTCTGCTTCTATCCATTTTGAAAAATAGTCGGTCATGGCTAGCATGAAGACTTTCTGTCCAGAGGCTTGTGGTAGCTTGCCTACAATGTCCATTCCCCATTTCATAAATGGCCAGGGAGCTGAAATGGAGTGAAGTAGCTCTGATGGTTGGTGGATAAAAGGAGAATGGATCTAGCAGGCTTTGCATTTGGATCTGTAAGCTATACAGTCAGCTCTGAGGGTTGGCCAAAAGTAGCCTGTTCTTAGAACTTTCCTAGCAAGGCTTCTGCCACCTTTGTGATTTCCACGGTATCCATCGTGTATATCCTCTATGACTTGTTTAGCTTCATGAGGTTCCAGGCAACGCAGGTAAGGTCCAGCCTGTGACTTTTTGAACAACATGTTATTGATAATAATATAGGTGGAGGCTTTGATCTTTAGGGCCCTTGCCTCATTTTTATCATTAGGGAGTGTCCCATGTAGGAACCAATCATAGTATGGTTTGGTCCAAGAATTTGTGTCCTCATGGATAGGACAAGTTTGGTCAGGTCTTTCAATGGTTGGTTCTAACAGGTGGACAATGGGTATTTTATCAAACACAGCAGGGCTGAAATTTGACCCCAGACTGGCTAAGGCATCAACCTGAGTACTCAAGTCCATTGGTATTTGGTCAATGTCAAATGAACTAATTTTTTGCAAAGGTTTTTGACGTAGACTAAATAGAGAACCATTTTTGAATCCTTTGCAGCATATGTTCCTTTGACTTGATTGGAAATTACAAGGGAGTCAGTTTTTACCTTGAGATTTGTCACACCAAGTTCTATACATACCTTAAGTCCAGCTATCAGGGCTTCATATTCAGCTTCGTTGTTTGTTGCTTTGAACTCACAACTAATAGCCTGAGCAATTAGGTCTCCCCGTGGTGGTTTCAATACTAGTCCTAGGCCAGTTCCTCTCATATTTGTTGCTCCAACTACATGTAAGGTCTATTCCTGGCCTGATTTACGGGTGTCTAGATGGTTGATCACTTTTATGAGCTCTGGTTCTAGGTTAGGGCTGAACTCAGCCACAAAGTCTGCTAATGCCTGAGATTTAATTGTTGTCCTGGGTTCGAAGGTTATGTCATAAGTGCTTAGTTGCACTGACCATTTTGCCATTATGCCTGAAAGCTCAGGCTTTCTCAGGACAAATTTGATAGGCAGGTTGGTCCTGTCAATGATTGGGTGACTTTCAAAGTAAGGTCTAAGTTTGGTGTAAGACATAATTAGGGCAAGTACATATTTTTCAAGTAGACCATACCTTGTTTCTTTGTTTCTGCATCCAGGAGACTTTTACTTACATGATAGACTGGGTGCTGACCTTCAATTTCCTTGGTTAGGACTCTGCTTATTGCTGTTTTAGTGACAGATAGGTAGACCGTCAGGGGCTCTCCTTTGTCTGGTTTGGCCAGCAGAGAGGGGGGGGGGGGGGTAGTCAGGTATGCTTTTAGGTCCTGGAAGGCTGCTTTGTGTTCAGGCAACCATTTGAATGACTTGTTCTTCCTGAGGAGGTCGTAGAAGGATCTGCATCTTTCTGATGATCTGGATATGAATCTGTTAAGGGCTGTAACTCTTCCTGTTAACTATTAGATGTCTTTGACTGAGTTGGGAGATTCTAGTTCCAGGATAGATTTTATCTGTGGGCTAGCTTCTATTCCTCTTTTTGTTACCATATATCCCAGAAATTTGTCTGAAGAAACTCCAAAATGGCATTTGGAAGGGTTGAGCTTCATATTAAATTCTTCCAGGATCTTGAAAGCTACTTCTAGATCCCTGACATGATCTTCAGCCTTTTTTGATTTGACCACCATGTCATCAATATATACCTCCATTGTATCCCCTATTTGATCTTTGAACATCATATTGACCAGGCGTTGATATGTTGCCCCTGCATTCTTCAGGCCAAAGGGCATTGCTGTGTAGCAATATATGCCTCTTTCTGTGATGAATGCATTGTGTTCCTGGTCAGACGGGTGCATTATGATCTGGTTGAATCCACTTGAAGCATCCATAAATGTTAGGAGTTCGTGTCCTGCTGTGGCGTCTACCATTGCATCTATATGAGGAAGTGGGAATGGGTCTTTTGGGCAGGCTTTGTTGAGGTCTGTGTAATCTACACAAACTCTCCACTTGCTAATCTTCTTTTGTACTACCACCACATTTGCCAGCCACTCAGGGTACATGACTTCTCTTATCATTCCCATGTCTAGCAATTTGTCTACTTCTTCATTAATAATGGTATTGCGTTCAGAGGCAAATTTTCTTCTTTTCTATTGCACAGGCTTATAAGATTTATCAATGTTGAGTTTATGGGTGGTAATGATATTAGCATCTATACCAGTCATATCAAAATGAGACCAGGCAAAACATGAAGATTTACTCTTAAGAAAATTTACTAATCTTGGTCTGATATTGTCAGGGATATCAGATCCTACTAGTACATGCCTGTCAGGATACTCAGGGTCTAAAATTACTTTATCTATTTCCATTTTGGTTTCTGCCACATAAGTGGTCCTGACAGGGTACTGTAGTTGCTAGGAGAGAGACTTACCTGTCTTGGATGGTTTTAATGATTTAGTGTAACATTCCTGGGCAGATTTTTGTTCACCTTTAATGGTTGCTATTCCCCATTCTGTTGGTATCTTGACACATTGGTGGTAGGTGGAAGGTATAGCCCTAACTTTATGGATCCATGGTCTTCCTAGGATAACATTGTAGGATGATAAGCAGTTCAGGACTCCAAATCTCTCATATGAGGAGACTCCTTCCACATATGTTGGCAGGTATATCTCTCCCAGTGTGTTTTTTGTTTCTCCACTGAATCCTACTAGGACATTTTATTTCTTTATGATCTGGCTTTCATCAATCTTCATTGCTTTCAGGACATCAAGCATGATCAGGTTAACTGAGCTGCCTCCATCTACTAAAATTCTCAGGACACGTGCAGTCCCTATTTGCATGGTAATCATCAGGCCATCGTGATGTAGGTCAGGGATTCCCTGCATATCAGTTCGTCAAAAGTAATTTGAGGTATGTTTCTAGATTTAAAAGGAGATTTCATTTTTGACTCCCTGGCAATTTTCTTTGCGACAAAACTAGTCAGGACACAAATCTCAGATCCTCCATTGATGAATTTGACCTCATAGATGGGTGGTGGTGGGGGCAGTTCACGTTGTTGCCTTTCCTGATCTTTTCTTGCTCCATTATCTTCCCTGCTCCTTGATGGCATCAGATCTTTCAAGTAGCCTTTATTTAGTAGGTAGGCCACTTGTCTGCGCAATCCCAAACATTTTTCTGTTATATGTCCTATGTCCATGTGGAATTCACACCATTTTGTAGTATCTTTTCTTGAGTTGAGGTTGTCTGTCTTCTTTGGCCACTTGACAATGTCTCCCATATTGTCTAGTCTTTTGATTAAGCCTGCAATATCAACAGAGAAGTTATACTCTTGAATAGGGGGATAAGTATAGGAGTTACCTCGTTGTTCTTGTGCGTGGTTGACTTCTGATCTGTCAGGCCTTGTATAGGGGGATGGCCTGGAACTGCTTCCTCCGTTGTTGGAACTCTTCCTGTTGGATTTGTCATAACCTGAGTTGTTGTCAGTGGTGTCTGCTTTGAAGCCTTTATCTTCTTCTAGCCGGATATAGCCAAGGACTAAAGCCTGGACATCTTCAAAGGTTTGGCAAGGCTTCATAGTCATCTCATCATAGAAATCACTGTCCAAGGGCTGTTCCAACGTTATACCTGGGGATTGACACTTTCTCTTTGTTGAATCTGGTCATGAATGATCTAATTGACTCGCCAGGCTTTTGCTTGATCTTGTACAGGTCACTGGATCTCTTTTCAAGTTCCCTACTGCTGGCGAACGGGTGGTTGAAGGAGTTTACCAGGTCAGCAAAGGATTTGATGCTTCCATTTAGTAGGTTTATGTACCATTGTAAGGCAGGCCCGTTCAGGGTTGTTCCAAACCCCTTACACATGCGGACTTGTCTCAGCTCGCTGGGAATAGAGACTGCCAGCATTCTTTGTTTGTAGTACGCTACATGGTTTTGTGGATCTGTAGTCCCATCATAAATTCTCATTGATGGAACCATAAATTTCTTTGGTAGATCCACCCTGGCTATCTCATCCACAAAGGGCGAGTCAGCATAGCTCTCTGGCTTTGCTTCCTCAATGGATGTGGGTACTCCAGGGATCTTTTCATATCTTTCATGGAGCTTCTTGATTTCCTGGAGCATGGCCATCATGATTGCTATGTTGGTCTGATCTGGCACAGCCTCTTCATTGGGGATTTCTTCTAAGTCTGTATCTTCTCCTGCTCTGGTTTTTGGTGGAGTAGGAGTACCAAAGTTGGAGAAATCAATGTTCCTGATGATTGAGGAAAATGGCGTGCCAGGTTGAATCTTCAATTTTGATCCTGAAGCTTTGTCTCCTAGCCTTTGTTTTAGGCTAAACTCTGATTCCTTTAGTTTTGCAACTTCTGCTTCAGCCTGGGCCATTTTCTGTTTCATTTGTTCCATTTGCAACAATTGTTGCTGGGCGGCAGCCAGTTGTTGCTCAATACTGTCTCCAGTGATTTTTTATGTTTTTTGCGCTGTTTAATTTTTGGTTTTGATTATCTTTGAGCTAGATGCCCCACGGTGGGCGCCAATTGTTTTAGCAGGGATTTTACTAAATTGAAACGTCCTGCCAGGGAAGATTTGAGGGGGTGATCCAACTCAATTGATTTGCTTGACTAATATCACTAAGTAAACAAATGAACAAAAAGTAAAGACACAGAGATTTATACGTGAAAAAACTCTGGGAATAAGGAAAAAAACCACGGGCACCAAGCCAGATGGGGTTTTCACTATGATTTTAAGTAACCTGATAGGGAATTTGTATGTCAGGCGTTATACTAAATAGGACAGGCTAAGAGTAATGCTTAATTATATGTTGATTACAAGAATGAGAGTAGTAATATGATTGTATGAGTGAATAAGCAAGTGTCCTTCTCCTTTCTTCTTCCATTCTATTTATAGTGATTTTCCAACGGTCTTTTGGGAGTGGTTTAGGGTTTCCTGGTAAATAGGACACGTGCCCTATTTACCCGGAGGTGGTTGTATGGACTTGTGCTATATTCCAGTTCCCGCCTTTGACTATTTCTTCTATGTTCTTCTCTTGGACGTTTGAATAGGTCTTCCTCGTTTATAGGGAGTTTGTTCACAACCTGATTGTACTTTTCTTGCCGCCTGACCAGCTTTGATGATGCTGCCCTTGAGCCTGTCATAATGTTTCTTTGGGCCAGGCTTACTGGCTGCCTTACCCGGTGTTTCCCTCCTGCTTGGTGCCTGTCCAGGCACTCCAAATGCCTGGCTTTAAGTATTTCTTGTTTAGGTTTGGCTTTGGACATTGCCTTATTCTTGTCTGGTCAGGCAGGATAATTCTGAGCCCAACAGTCACTATAAATAATAAGTACCCTACACCTCGAATAGATGACCTCTTCGATCAGGTGCAAGGATGTGATATTTACTCAAAAATTGATCTTCGCTCTGGATATCACCAATTGAGGATAAAAAGAGATGACATCCCTAAAACTGCTTTCAGAACTCGTTATGGACATTATGAGTTTATGGTCATGCCTTTTGGACTTACCAATGCTCCTGCAGTTTTTATGGACCTTATGAATAGAGTGTTCAGGCCTTATTTGGATAGATTTGTCATTGTTTTCTTTGATGACATTTTAATATATTATAAGGATGAGAAGGAACATTTTCACCACTCGCGGATAGCTTTGGAAACCTTAAGGAAAAACCAGTTATATGCCAAATTTAAGAAATGTGCATTTTGGTTGAAAGAAATAAGTTTCCTAGGTCATGTTGTCTCAGAAAAAAGAGTACAGGTAGACCCTCAAAAGATTGAGGCAATCACAAAATGGCCCGCACTCAATAATGTTGCAGAAGTACGTAGCTTTTTGGGATTAGCAAGATACTATCGTCGTTTTGTGAAAGATTTTTCTAAAATAACCCAACCACTTACAAATCTTATCAGAAAAAGTACCAAGTTTGTATGGAATGAAAAGTTTGAGAAAGCATTTTATGAACTGAAAAATAGACCCATCTCTGCCCTTATTCTTACGCAACCAAATGGCATTGACGGATTAGAAGTACACAGTGATGCCTAAAAGCTAGGATTAGGTTGTGTGTTAATGCAGAATGGAAAGGTAATTGCTTATGCTTCTAGGCAATTGAAAGCACACGAGCAAAATTATCCCACTCATGATTTAGAACTTGTTGCGGCGGTTTTTGCTTTGAAAATTTGGAGACATTATCTTTATGGGATTTCGTGTCGCATATACACCGATCACAAGAGCTTGAAATACCTGTTTACACAGAAGGAGATAGATATGAGACAACGTAGATGGCTTGAATTTATCAAATATTATGACTTAGATATCCAATATCATCCCGGGAAAGCTAATGTGGTAACTGATGCACTTAGTCGAAAACCTTTTTCCACTCTAAACATGTTTACGGTAAAAGAACCTCGTATCCTGAAAGACATGAAAAGACTAGATATAGAAATGGTTATTGGTGATCTAAGTGGTTATATGGCAGCCTTAGAAATAAGACCAACCTTGAAGGATGAAATAAAAATAGCCCAAGGAACGGATCCCCAATTTAAGAAAATTTGAAAGGATATACAAAAAGGAAAAGCACCAGGTTTTGTGATTCAGGAAGATGGGTCGCTTTGGTTTCAAAATTTAATTTGTGTACCAAATTTAGAAATTATCAAGGAAAAGATTTTGAACGAAGCACATAAGTCACGATATTCGATACATCCCGGGGGAAACAAGATGTATAAAGATGTTTCGACATACATTTTGGTGGAGCAATATGAAGCAAGAAATAGCAGATTTTGTCGCAAAATGTGTAACCTGTTAACAAGTAAAAATAGAACATCAAAGACCAGGAGGACTTTTACAACCCCTAGATATTCCTACTTGGAAATGGGAGTCTATTGCTATGGATTTTGTGACAGGATTACCTTTAACATTTCAAGGAATGAATGAAATATGGGTAGTAGTAGATAGACTAACCAAGTGTGCTCACTTTTTAGCCACTAAGACTTCATGGAACTCAGAACGACTAGCTAAGAAATACATAAAAGAAATAGTGAGATTACACGGGGTTCCCACAACCATTATATCGGATAGAGATACAAATTTCTTAGCCAAGTTCTGGAAAAGTTTTCAAACGGCGATGAGATCTAAGCTTAACTTTAGTACCGCCTTCCACCCGCAGACAGATGGTCAAACTGAGCGAACCATCCAAACCTTGGAAGATTTATTAAGATCGTGTGTTTTGGATTTTCAAGGATCATGGGAGCAACACTTATCCTTAATAGAGTTTTCTTACAATAACAGTTATCATGCTAGTATTGGTATGGCTCTCTATGAGGTTTTGTATGGACAAAGGTGTAGAACACCATTATGTTGGAGTGATATTGATGAATCCAAAATAATTGGACCAGATCTGATACAAGAGAAAACTGATAAAGTAAGAATCATACGAGAGAAAATACGAACCATACAAAGTCGTCAAAAGAGTTATGCTGACCTCAAAAGACGACCATTGGAATTTCAAAAGGGAGATTTCGTATTTCTCAAAGTATCACCTACGAAAGGAGTAATACGCTTTTGGAAGCAACGAAAATTGAGTCCAAGATACATATGGCCTTTTGAAATAAATGAAAGAGTTGGAAGTGTGGCATATCGACTTCATCTTCCGATAGAATTGTCAAGGATACATGACGTTTTCCATGTTTCACTTTTAAAGAAATATATCCCTGATCCTAGTCATATTATTGACATACCACCTTTACAAGTTAGGGAAGATCTTACCTACGAAGAGCTGCCAATTCAAATTTTAGATCGAAAGACGAAAATTCTTCGTAATAAAACTATTCCATTGGTGAAAGTTTTATGGTCTCGCCATGATATGTCAGAAGCAACATGAGAAACAGAACTAGAAATGAAAAACAAGTACCCCCATTTGTTCTAAACCAAGGTAATTAAAGTTTCGGGATGAAACTTATTTTTAAGGAGGGTAGAATGTAATATCCGGGCAGTAATATAAAAATACTAAAGGGATATGTCAAGTTTTTTTTTTCTTTTTGTAAACTTCTTTTTATTAGAAAAGACCAAGTTGCGACTAATTTTGATTCGACCCGACTCGATTAGCAAAACTACTTATTTTGACCCAAGATAACTTACTACATTATGATTTTTTTATCATTTTAGGACAATACCAATAGTCGATAGTTATTATATGTACAAATCACCTAGAATTAACTTCTCGTAACTACTAAATGGACCAAGTAACTTATAATTATACATTATAGATATGTTATGACTAAAAAAAACTTTAAGCTTATCAAGTAAATAAGGATAAGTATCTTATATACGTGGCATAGCATAAGAGGGGTAAAAAAACTTACTCATTAAGTTTTGAAAGGGGTAAGACCACCACATAATGATAGTTACCCAATATGGAAGGCTTAGCCGACATTAGTAGGCTATAAATAAGCCATTGTTCCCTCACAAATGAATAAAACAACACCAACTATTAACAAAGAGCTCTAATATACGAACACTCTTTCATTAGTATACACCCATAATCACTTAGTATATATAATAAAGGTATGATTTCAGGAACCTTTATCGTAGAAATTAGTAATTTCTTTGAAATAAGATGATATTATAAGTAAATATTTATAGAAATAATGATTATAAAGTCAATGTTATTGTTGTTATACCATGCACATGTTAATTTTATGTCCATTATACTATAGTGTTTTCATGCTCATTTTTCATATAATGTTCATTTGGCCATTTGTTACATTCGGGATACGATTACGGGAGGAGGACAACATTACAAATTTAACCTGTGTACATGGAAGGGGGCACAGTCTCATGTGAACTACGGTTCTGATTATTACTGGTGAAAGTGCCAGGGGGTATACACGGGTCTTAGACCTGGGATCCTACGTACATGGAGGAGGGCTTAGCCCAGGGGAGTTTTACTCCGTAATGTGTCTCACTTTAGTAATAGTAGACTGGTATTCCATATTTTTCATATTATGATAAAATGACAGGGGTATCCAATTAACAGAAGACTGGTACTAGAAATTTTTAAATGAGAATTATTTATTTTAGGACCGTTGAAGGTAACTGAGATCATATTCAGTCAGTTTGACTGATTTTGTTTATTTTAATTTTTTTTTTTCCAGGTTTATCTGCTAGGGAACCAATGGAGTGAGTTTCACTATAGAAATTAAAACCTTCTCCCTCCAATTCACAATAAACCTCCCATTTCATTTTGACACAAAAATTAAGAAAACACACTATCCCACCATATAAATAAATTTGAACCACACAAATACACTACCCCACCATACAATTAAATTTGGACCACACAAGCACTTACCAAAAAGGGAAATAGGGAAGTTATTGTGAATAGACGGAAATGGAAATAGGGAGTTTTATTGTGATTTGGAGGGAGCATTAAATAACTAGTATTTAATATTAAGTTTGGTGAGTAGATCTTGTAGCCTTGTATTTCCTTCCAGTACAAGAAATACGGCGGTGACGCCTTGTAATAAATTTGTTTTCAAGTTTTTTTATATGAAATAAAAACGTACTCTTTGTTATTTTATATTATTGTCTTTATTTCAGGGCGTTACAAAAGGCTAGTCAACGGATGTTTAAAGAGCAGATAGGAAGAACCATGGAGGTATATATTGACGATATGGTGGTAAAGTCAGAGAAAGCTAAGGACCACATGCAGCATCTGGCAGAAACATTCAGCACCCTCAGGGAGTACAAAATGAAGTTAAACCCATCCAAATGCACCTTTGGAGTTTCCTCAGGCAAGTTCTTAGGCTACATTGTAACTCAAAGAGGGATAGAGGCCAGCATCGAGCAGATCAAGGCTGTGTTACAGCTGGAGTCACCAGAAAAACCAAAGGATGTGCAAAGGTTAGCTAGCAAAGTGGCAGCTTTGAGCAAGTTCATCTCAAGATCCTCAGACAAGTGCAGACTATTTTATGATATATTAAGAAAGAGCCAGAAGTTCGAGTGGACGGCAGACCATGAGCAGGCATTCTGCCAGCTGAAGCACTACCTCAGCACCCCGCCACTACTATCGAAACCAGAGCAGGGGGAACCACTATTTCTCTACCTGGCCGTCACAGAGGTAGCAGTAAGTGCGGTTCTAGTTAGAGAGCAGGACAATGATCAAAAGCTAGTCTACTATGTAAGCAAGTCTCTGCTGCCAGCAGAGACCAGGTACACATCTTTTGAAAAATTAGTACTAGCATTGGTAAGTGCATCTTACAAACTGCGCCCCTACTTTGAATGCCACACCATACATGTTGTAACCAACTATCCACTAAAATGTGTAATGAGGAAGCCTGAGCTGTCAGGCAGAATGTCAAAATGGTCCGTACATCTTAGTGGATACGACATCAGGTATGAACCAAGAACAGCAATAAAGTCGCAGGCACTGGCAGACTTTGTGTCAGATTTCAGCCCAGCTAGCCAGAATCTGGCAGACGAGGAGATACTAACCCTCAAATGGAGCAAAGAAGCAGAAGTCTGGCAGATGCATATCGATGGAGCCTCCAACCAAAGGGGGGCAGGCGTAGGACTAATCCTGCGGTCACCGTAGGGAGATCTGATAGCACAAGCAGTAAGATATGAATTTAAGGCAACTAACAATGAAACAGAGTACGAAGCCCTAATATTAGGAATGCAACTAGCCCTGGAGTTGGGAGTCAGGAACCTACAGATATCCAGTGACTCTTTACTAATAGGGAACCATGTGAATGATGAATTCATAGCCAGGGACTCGAAGATGATCGCCTACTTAAAAGTGGCAAAGGAGCTGAAACATAAATTCAAAGAGAGTGCAAGCTTAAGCAGATCCCCAGGGACCAAAACGTGGAAGCAGATGCCCTAGCAACTCTGGGGGAAACCTTCAAGCCAACCAAACTGTCCAACATCTCCATCGCGCACATACTGGAACCTTCTATCCAAAAATTAGAAGAGGCGAACAGAGGAGAATTGGAGGATCAGAAAAATGGGGCAGCAGTTCAATCAACTATAAATGGCCAGGCAGCTACCCAGCCAGATGGCCAGACAGCTGCCCAGCCAGATGATCAGCCAGCTGATCAGGCAGATGACTGGCACTGGCGCACACCATATCTAGACTGGTTGTGACACAGCAAGCTGCCAGATGACAAGAAGGAGATAAGAGGTTTTAAAATGAAAGCATCCAGATTCATACTAATTGACGATGTACTTTTCAGAAAGTCGCTGGCATGACCCTACTTACAATGCCTGGATAAGTAAGAGGCACAGACTGTGTTGCATGCCCTCCATAGTGGCGAATGTGGAAACCATGCAGGGGGCAGGAGTCTGTCAAACAAAGCCCTCAGACAAGGCTAATTCTGGCCCACAATGAGGGCGGACTCGGCAGAATATGCCCACAAGTGTGACGCCTGCCAGCGCTCAGCGCCAATGATCCATTAGCCGGCAGAGCCTCTAGATCCCATCATTTCTCCCTGGCTATTCATGACGTGGGGAATGGATATAGTGGGTCCTCTGCCTAGAGCCACAGGAAACGGAATATGGATGCTAGCAATGACAGAATATTTCTCCAAATGGATAGAAGCAGAAGCATTCACAGAGGTAAAAGACAAACAGGCCATCTCTTTTATTAAACGTAACATCATCTGCAGGTTTTGTATCCCGTCAGAAATTATATGTGACAATGGATCACAATTCATCTCAAACGACGCGGAAGGATACTATGCCAGATGGAACATCTCTCTGAAAAAGTCAGCACCCAGGACTCCAAAGTCCAACGGGTAAGCTGAATCTAGCAATAAGATCATCATGGATAACTTAAGAAGGAGGTTACAGGAGTTAGGAGGAAAGTGGGCAGATGAATTTCCACTAGTGCTATGGTCAGATAGAACAACACCAAAGACGGCGACAGGCCAGACACCCTTCAGCCTGGTGTTTGGCGCAGACGCAGTAATTCCCTCAGAGGTTCTAGTTCCAACTCATGGGTATGGATGTATGACAGGGGAACTAAACAGTGCAGAGATGATCAGGAGCCTGGACACGATAGACGAGCTGCGAGCAAGCGCAAAGAGACGTCTGGCTGCCTACAAGCAGTCAGTCGCCAGAAGTTACAACAAGAACGTAAGAGTCAGGCTCCTAGAGGTAGGAGACTTGGTTCTCCGTGAAGTGTTCCAGAACACAAAGAATCGTAAAGCAGGCAAATTCGCCTACAAATGGGAACGACCATACCAGGTATAAGGTGTTTTTTACCATGGGGCGTACAGATTAATGACCATGAATGGTCAAATCATACATAACCCATGGAACATACTTCACCTGAAGAAGTATCACTTTTGATAATAAGTAGAATTTAGTGTACAAAGTAGTGTATTAAGAAAGCCAAAAAAAAGAAAAAAAAAACGGTAGTAGGCATACTACCCATTTTGTGTCATTTTTCTTTTCTTTTATTTCTTTAAACCTTAAAAACTACTATTTGAGTTGTGTGGTCTGTAAACTTCCTGGGACCACAATTGCTCTGGCACCCCATGAGATGGCATCAGGTACTTCACATCGCTCTGGTAGAATTTTCTATTTTCAGGCTTCTTTAAATGCATCACTCTGAACTCTAATATCTATGGTACATTGAAAGTGTAGCTAGCAGGACTGTCAACTGCAAACGCGGGGTGAAAAGGCACATGGCACTCCAATATTCCTAACCTACATTTCTCCATTAGGAGCACCCTCACCAGGCGACCTGTGGAACATACGAAAGGGAGCCTGGCTGACGGCTAAAAGCTCATCCAGCTACCCTGGATACCACCCCCTGGACGTAGCTCGCAATCAACGCAATCAATCCGGGCCTCAGCATCCATGCACACACATATGGAACGCAGGGATATCTGAGCTACCAGAATCCTGCAACGTCCCATTGGTCCTCGAATGACGATAAACTTACCTAAGGTACGCCCCTGTTGGCTTTAAACATGATGAACACACCTTGCGTCATGAACAAGGTTAAGTAGTCAAAATGCGGAATATGCCTAAATCAGTCAGTAGACTGACACGTCAGCTAACTGACTCTAAATCAGCCTTTTCAGGCTGACACGACTGGTCTAAATCAGCCTTGAAGGTTGACACGGCCACCTCACCCAAAATGCGGCATACGCCTAAATCAGTCAGTAGACTGACACGGCAGCTAGCTGTGTCTAAATTAGCCTTTTCAGGCTGGCACGACTAGCCTAAATCTGCCAGCAGGCTGACACGGCAGCTTCTTAAGCTAAGTATATAAGTAAGAAACAAAACACGCAAGACATGACATTGTCAAACTTGCTAAAACAAGGCAAGGGGCATTTTAAAATTCGGCCAAAAAGCGGCCCCAAGTTCAGTTAGCCGTTACCACGACGGACAAACACAAGATGAAGTGTTTAAAAATTTTACAAGCCTGCACCACACAGGGTCAGACTGCCATTCAGAAAACGAAATATAAAATTTTAACTGGAAGCCAGATCAATGACCTCCCTTTCTACTTAATTAACTCTAATTATTTTAAAAGGTTGAATCACAGAAAAAAGAAGGATGAGAGAGAAAGTTGGAGAAAAAACCCTAATTTTCATACAGTAATTGTTTTGATTAGATGCAATGGCTCAATCAAAAAACAAGCACAATAATAATCCTTCACTTAATACAGGGAGAAAATCACAAAAAAATGATGGTATTAATCTTTCGAAAGGTAAAGGGAAATCAGCAGCGCGTCATATCCGATTTTCGTCTGCTGAGTTTGAAGGGGATTTAGAATCAATTATTGAACTTGATGAATTGGAGATAGAAATTCCTGAACAGGATGAACCGAGAACGTCTTCACCGCCGTTGTTTCGTATCACAAAGGAGGATGTTGCGGCTGAGGTAAAGTTCTGGTCTACTTCTGTATACTGCTATATACTTAGAGCGAATCCACCGAGTAATGTCATAAGTGGGTTTGTTAAGAGGGTGTGGCAGTTTAATGGGGTAGATAGGGTTTGTTTTCTTCCTAATGGGATTTTCTTAGTTCGATTTAAGACCAAAGAACAACAACAAGCTGTACTGAAGAATGGTCACCTCATCTTTGACAATAAGCCTGTTATAATTAAGGAATGGACCCCTGATGCAGAACTGGTTAAACATGATGTATCTAGGATTCCATTATGGATGAAAATTTATGGCTTAGATTTAAAGTTTTGGGGTGTTGATTGTCTGAAGAAGTTGAGTGGAGCTGTGGGAAAATTTGTTAAGTGTGATGATGCTACTGCTACCAGGGCTTTTCTGGGGTATGCTAGGGTTATGATTGAAGTACAAATTGGTCAACAGTTTTCCTCTGAACTGTCCTTTATTGATGAAGTGGGTAGGGTTCAGACAGCTAGGTTGGTTTATGACTGGCTTCCCACCACCTGCACTGTATGTCATGGAATGGGGCATATAGCTGATGTATGCAGGAAGGGGGGAAGTGGTTGCTGGAACTCGCAGGGTTTGGAAACCTAAGGTACCTACTTAGCAGAAACAGCCTCAGATGGGGGCCAAAAAGAGTAAGGATCCTCAGCCTAAGAAGAACCAAAATGGTCCACAGAAAGTTACTCCACCAAAGACTGTGGCACCAAGTGTCACCACTACAGTGGTTACTCCTGTGGTTCAGAGGGCTCCTCCTGTGGTGTTGTCCAAGGGTCCTGTCACTGAGCCATCTATGCCCAGGAAAATGTTGACTAGGTTGATGAGGGGAGACAATGGTGAAAAGAGGATGTTTACACTTGGGGGTTATCTTTTATGGAGTCCCTTACTCTTTCTCTTCAAAAGTCTAAAGCAGGGTTGATTGAAAGGGTCTTGCCTGAAAAAGGTGAATCTAGTCATCATCATACTGATAATGGGTAGCTTGGGTTTTTGGAATGTCCGAGGTATGAATAAGACTAGTAAGAAGAATGAAATAAAATGGTTTCTTAATCATAATAAAGTAGGGTTATTTGGTTTATTAGAAACTAAGGTTAAGTCTTTAAATTGGAATAAAGTTAGGAGTAGTCTTTGTGAGGATTGGTCTGTGTGCACTAATTCTAGCTGTCACAAAGGGGGTAGAGTTTGGCTGATATGGGATCCTGGTATGTTTGTGGTATCTATTCAGGAGATTACTGATCAATGTATCCATGCCCAGATTCTTGATAGGGGGAGGAACATCTCTTTTTGGCTAACCATGATTTATGGTCTGAATAAACCTGCTGAGAAAGAAAGTCTATGGCACAGGCTTAGGAAGTATCATCAGAGCATTAGGGGCCCTGGATTACTTGTAGGGATTTTAATGCTTTGATGGCAACTGATGAAATAATTGGAGGGGCACCAGTTACTTTGGCTGACATCAGACCCCTCAAACAGTTGGTGCAGGATTGTGATTTGTCTGAGCTTAAAGGGTGTGGTTCCTTCTTTACTTGGACAAACAAACATGATGCTGGGGCTAAGGTGTATAGTAGGATTGATAGGGTTTTCATTAATGAAGATTGGTTGAATTGTTTTCCTGGCAGCTATGCAAACTTCCTTCCGGAAGGGTTGTTTGATCACTGCCTATGCCTGATTAATCTAGAGGAGACCTGTCATAATAGGAAGCTTCCTTTTAAATATTTCAATATGTGGGCAAGGGCTCCAGATTTCCTGGAAACTGTGCAACAAAGTTGGGGACCTGAAGTCAGGGGTACTGCCATGTTTAAAGTGGTGACAAAACTCAAGAGGTTGAAAAAAGATTTGAAGGCACTGAACAAAGAACAGTTTAGTGACATTGAGAACCTTACTCGTGTTGTTGAGCTGTCTTTGGAGCAATATCAAACCTTGCTTAGATATGATCCTCTTAATGAGAAGGTATGCCAGGCTGAGAGTGAATGTGCCAAGGAGGTCATATTATTGCAACAGGCTAGAATTGAATATTTGCAACAGAAAGCTAAAATTTCTTGGGCATTGGATGGTGATGAAAATTCAGCTTACTTTCATGCCAGTATAAAAAAAGAGAAGGAGGAAGAATAAAGTGTTCCAGGTGAAGGACATGAGGGGCAGGATGTGCTCAAAAAGTGAGGAGATTAAGCAGGCTTTTGAGGAGTATTATGTTTCTCTTTTGGGCACCTCCATGCCAGTCTCCCATGTGAATAAGAAGATTGTCCAGTCAGGGGCATGCCTTACAATGCATCACTGTGAGGTTTTGATGGAACCTGTAACTGGGGAGGAGATTAGGAGAGCTATTTTCTCTATTTCAGGGACTAAGGCCCCTGGTCCAGATGGATACAGCAGTCAGTTCTTCAAAGACTGCTGGCCCATTGTGGGACAGAAGGTTATAGCAGCAGTTCAGAATGTTTTCCAGTCAGGACAGCTCCTTAGGCAATGCAATAATACTATTCTCACCCTTGTGCCTAAATTGGAGATCCCTGAAAATGTATTACAGTTTAGGCCCATAGCCTGCTGTAATACTATTTATAAGTGTGTCTCTAAAGTGATTTGTAACAGACTGAGTAGAGTGCTTCCAGATATTGTCAATCCTTCCCAGAGTGCCTTTGTTCAGGGGAGAGATATTGTGGGCAATATCCTCATTTGCCAGGACCTCATCAGGTTATATAAGAGGAAAAGTTGCTCACCCAGAATGTTAATGAAGTTAGATCTCCAAAAGGCGTATGATAGTATTGAGTGGGTGTTTGTGGAGGAAATGTTGAGAGCACTAAATTTTCCTCAGCACATGATAACTTTGCTTATGAACTGCATCACCACCCCCTCATTCTCTATTGCTTTAAATGGGGAGGTTTTTGGTTTTTTCCCAGGCAAGCGTGGACTGAGGCAGGGAGACCCCTTATCCCCCCTGATTTTTACCTTGTGCCTTGAATATTTGAGTAGAACTTTGAAGGTAACCCAGAGGCATTCAAAGTTCAGGTTTCACCCCCTTTGCAAAAGAATTGAGCTTTTACCTTATGTTTTGCGGATGATTTGACTCTGTTTTGTAAAGGAGAAAGGGTGTCTATTGAGTTGTTGCTGCAAGCTTTTAATTTCTTTTCTAAGGCTTCTGGATTAAAAATGAATAAGGGGAAATCTAATTATTATTGCAATGGTATGGATGACTGGTTGGTAAATGAGATAGGAAGGGCTACTGGCATGAAATTGGGAGCTGTTCCTTTTAAGTACCTGGGGGTGACTGTTTCACCAAAGAGGTTATCTGTACTGGATTGTACTAGATTGGTTGATAATGTTGTGGATAGGATACGAGGTCTGGGGGCTAAACATCTATCATATGCTAGCAGGTTAGTTCTGATTAGGGCTGTTCTTAGTACTCTTCATAACTACTGGGCTCGTATTTTCATTCTCCCCAAAACTGTTCTGAAAAAGATTGAATCCATTTGTAGAGAGTACCTATGGCATGGACAAAAAGACAGTGCTAGCCCATCCTTAGTAGCCTGGGATCGTGTGTGTAGGCCTAAGAGACAAGGAGGGTGTGGGTTGCATAACTTGATGTTGTGGAATATGGCAGTTGTTGCAAAGTATGTATGGTGGATTGAGACTAAAGCTGATCAGCTGTGGGTGAAGTGGGTGCACGTAATTTATATAAGGATTATGAACCAACTTCTAACTCGAGCTGGGCATGGTGAAAGATTTGTCAGATTAAATCTATCTTCAAGGAGATCTTAATGCCTAGTTCAGGAGTTGCTGCACCTTACTCTACTGCTATGGGTTATAAATGGTTATAAGCTCAGGATGCTGTGTGTGAATGGTATCCCTGGATTCTTAATACATGGGTAGTTCCCAAGCATGGGTTCATCAGTTGGTTAATGGGTCATAGCAGACTCCTTACTCAAGATAGGTTGATGAACATGCAGATTATTCAGTCTAATTTGTGCTACTTATGTGGACTGCAGCAGGTAAATCATACTCATTTATTCTTCAAATGTGAGTACAGTAGAAGATGTTGTAGCATGGTTTCTGACTGGTGTGCTGAGATGTTACCAGAAGAAGAGTGCATTAGCTGGTGGTGCAATAAACGCTACAGGAGTTTAAGTAAGAAGAAAATTGTTGGAGTTATTTTGGCAGGATTGATTTATCATTTGTGGATGGCAAGGAACAAGTGCAGGGTGGATCAGGCCGTGCTACGCCCAGAACAGCTTGTTAAATTTGTTAAGACTGATGTTTGTAATAGAGTTAAAAAATTTCAGTGTAAGTGTCAGTCGGTTAATGTTAAGAATTGGTTAGATGCATTGGTTAAGTAATGAAGGAAAGTTAGTATCACTATGCCTTCTAATTGTATGTAATTGGAGATTTATGATTATTAATGAGAAGCTTACATTTTCCCAAAAAAAAATGACCTCCCTTTCTGGCACCTCCTCCTGCTAACTTCCCGTTTCAGGTACAGGACCAGCTTGCACACCCTCGGCAACAGTAGCCTCCTGAGCTCCCTCGGCAACAGCAGCCTCCTGGAACGAGCCAGCACCCTCGGCAACTGTCTGCTCCACCAGTGCAGGAGAATTCACCTTGCCAACTTTAGGCATCAGCACGCTCAAATCAGGCTGGACAGGGTAAAAAAATCTCCAGCTGCCTCTCCTCCTCCTCTATGGCCTGCAATGTTGGAGCCTCAGTAAGGGCAGTACGCATTCCACTCGTCTTTCCCCGCCAGGTAGCATAAGCAATAATAATGGTGGCAAGGGAAATCAGCTCGTTGATCTTCTCATCAAAACGCTTGAGAGAATTAGAGAAGGTACTGCACACTTCCTGGGTACGCGCTAGCTGATCAGCTCCCTTCTTCAATTTCTTCTTGGCACCAGCAAGCTCAGCCTTCAGCTCCACCACATGTCCCCTCAAGTCAGAGCGCTGCTACTCCAGATCAGCAATAGTCCCAGCCAGTTCCTGATTCTTGGCATTGGTAGCATGACTAATGGTTTGTACCACGTTGATCATCTTCCTATTGTAAAGAGCTGACAGGAAGGCCTGAGGCAGAAAAGGAAGAATTAGCAGGTTTGACACAGATAACTCAGAACAGGTAGCAGAGGAAGAACACTCACCATGAAGGCATTGTGCACATCATTCTCAGCCATCTCTTCTGGGGAGAATTCTGAGAAAACTTCCACCAACGACGGGAAGAGGATATGGTCGATCTCAGGCCAATAAGGCACATTTTCTACGTCCCCAAAGCCATCAGGGAAGTGAGCAATGATGCCACCACTAGCAGCAGCAGCAGGAGTAGCAGGCGGAGTAGGAGGATGACGAGATAGCGGGCTAACCTCCAAAGGCTCAGGACCAGTGGTACTAGAATGGGTAGGAGGAGACTGGAAAGAAGCAGCCGGGGCACTCCTCTTGGAGGCAGAAGCTACGTCAGGGCTCGCAGCAGCTCTCTTTCTTTTAGCACTCTAGAAGATAGCCTCCAGAGGGTCAACTTTTGAACCTGCAAGCAGCCAGATCTCAGGCACCAGAAATACCAGGTAGATAGCAGAATTTCGTACAAGCAGAGATAGCACGAATGACAGCACAAAGTAACATACCAGAAGACAAGCTGTGGGCTGATTGTTGTGGATTGGAGGAAGAGGCAGGTAAGAAGCCGGGTAGCAAATCAGGAAACTTCATGTCGGACAGGGGCCGACAGGGAGATGCAGAACAGTTTGTTACGGGCAGCTGTCGGGTCGCCTAGGCGAGTCAGCGGGCAGGGGCCTGCGCAAAAGCAAAAAGTAAGCCAGTAAGCATTGGAAGAAGTAAATCAGGCATCAGAATAGTTAATTACTCGAGGTTATGACCCAATCTTCGAAGATATAATCAGCAGGCGGCAGAATGGAGGCCTTCCTCAGATAGAAGAAATTCTAAAACCATTTCTCATCCCTAGATTTTGACACATGCCTGAAAGGAGTCTCGCTGGAACCCCGAAAAGAAAATTGGGCTCTTCCCAGAGACCGAATCTCGTACATATGGGCCAGCTCGCCCAGGGAGATGGAGCTGTTGGTGTTTTGACTGGCAGACGGGGAGTAGAGGAGTACCCTCCAGATGGTGGCAGAGATTTGTGCCATGGCGAAGTTATTGGTCCGGAGAAAGTCTTGCATAAGTTTGGGAAAGGGGAAGCGAAGACTGTACCTAAATGGGTAGAGGTAGAAGCAGACCCATCCTGGCCGAACGGCGTCCGCCTTTTGGCCCAGCTCAGGGATAGCAATGTCAACCCCGTCGCCGAGACCAAGCAATTCCTTAATCAAAGGAATGTCGGCGGTGGTCAGAGATGAGTTACAGTCATGGGGGTGGACAAAAAGATTACGGGAAGGAAAGGTAGGGTCCGGATTTTGATCGGCCGGAGCAGAAGTCGAAGCGGTGTGACGAGTTTTACCCATGGTCGAAAGAAAGAAAAAGGAAATGATCGAAGAGAGATTGCAAGAAGGAAGTACCTGGTGAAGAACGGCGACGAGAGAGACGGAATCCGGCGGGAGGGCAGAAGGAAGAAGAAGGGTTTTGGGAAGGTGAGAGATTTAAATTTTGAAGTTAATGGAGTAAAGTGGGGGGGAGTTGAGATTATAAAGGAGGAGATAGAGAGGAAGCACGAGAAATGAGGAGAAGAGGGATGGGTGGGTGGGTGGATGGGTGGGGGAGGGGGGTAATGATGAGTGTTTGAGAAGTTGTGTGAAAGACGACGCATGATTTTTAAAAAAATCCGTAATTCCTTATTCGACGCCTCTAGACGTATCTCACAAGGAATTAGGGGCAAACTGTTTGGGCCAAAATCCGCTTATTGGCCTAATATGGAGCCGGTCCAAGTAAGTCCATCTAATGAATTGGGCCAAGAAGCATACAAAGATGGGAAAGCCCACTGGTGAAGGAAGCCCGCGTGTTGAAGAGTCGTCAGGGAGATTTCAGGGAGATTAGGGAGAATGGAGGAAGAGGATCCGTTTATGGAAAGAGTTGTGATAGGACTAATATTCCTTACCATAAACGGAGTAGGACATATCTAGGGTTCTTACCCTATAAATAGGCGAAGAGGCAAACAAGAAAAGGCATTCAAGATCCCACGTATACACATAACATATTGTGCTAGCTAGATTTACATTCCGTCTCCATTGTACTCATTCTCGAATTAACAAGCCATAGTACAATCCTTGGAAGGGTACCGTCCCTTCCCGCGGTCGTTTCCCACATTGGGTTTTCCGCGTCACCAAATCTCACGTGTCAACCTTTATTTACGTACTTAATTCCCTTACTTTACATTAGACATAAATATACATTCAATACGCAACGAGTAAGACCGCCATAACCTCGCTAAACCTAACTCGATAGAAAATTACCAAAACATGGTGCTATACATTTTTCTTTTTATCAAATATTGTTCGACAGCTTAGGTTACTGGTTCCCGTTCCATGTCCGTATGTCAGTACATGTGCATGTGTCTATTCGTCTTTCACTCTTTCATATGAACTTCCATTTAACACTAACCTCCGGGCGTTTTTTGGTGCTTCTCAGCCAATGAAGCGGAAGAGTGATGCCGGTGATAATAAGTCTGAGTTAAACGATTGGACAATCAGTCCAAAATACAAAGTAGTAGTAGCTCACAGCCGTCTCCAGACCCCTATGAATGGAAAGGGAGGGAAAAGAGTAGGAAAAAGACTGCCAAATGCAAAGGAGCTGGTACCCAGATTCCAATATCAAATACTGGTCAGTATGTGATGGTGATTGTTCGTAAGCTTTCTGAGAATGTTTGGGGAAGAACTCTAAGGGTGTGTTTGGATAGGAAAAATGGAGGGAAAGGGAGGGAGGGGGAAGGAGGGAAGGGAAAGGGAGGGGAAATGGGGTGTGGGTGTTTGGATACAATTTCCCTCTAAATCTTATCTATTGTGGAGAGATTTTAATTTGCCTTGGAGGAGGGAAAATGAATCCCTCCAAATCTTTTCCCCTTCATTTCCCTCCATCCTTATTTGCTATCCAATTAAAGAATTTTAAATCCCTTACTCACCCTCCCTTTCTTTTCTCTACAAATCTTTCAATCCAAACACACCCTAAATGATTATTTTGATTTGACAGATAGACTCACAGGTTCTCCAGGCAATGAACTTACTCCAGTTGGTGCTAGTCGCAATGATAATTCCCTTGGTAATTGACCTGACTTATACTTTGGTTCTTTATCAGCTTTTAGATTAATTGGCCTAGCTTGTGTTGCCTTCTATTTTTTTTTTTTTTTGGTTATGTAGTACTCCATAACAATTATCTTCTGTTGTTGATGCAGGATTTTTGGCGAAGAAGTTCATCGAACTGATCAAGGATTCTGAACATGGGATTCTTGATTTAAATAAAGCTACTGATACTTTAGAGGTGCTATTCAGATGCAGCTTCTTGATTTTTTTTCTCCCTAATTGATATGATAGTTTTTTGTTTATGATCTTGCAGGTTAAAAAAAGACGATTGTATGACATAACCAATGTTCTGGAAGGCATTGGTCTTATTGAAAAGTCTGTGAGGAATCGAATACAGTTGAAGTATGTTATCTGGCAGTGTACATTTGCTTGTCTGACTCTTGTATTCTTGTTGCTTCGTTTTGGAGAGCTTCTATTCTGAAGATGAATGACTAAATTGATTAGGGGACTTGAAGTTTTAAGGCCGGGAGAGGTTGATGATAGTGTTACTTCTCTGCAGGTATACCACATAGTTAATCGCAGGATATTTCTTTTCTATTTTTCCTAAAATAATTTGGCAAGGGTGTATATAAATTGTGTACTTTGTACTTCCTTATATACTGATCTATTGTGTATCTGTAGTGTTAGTTCATACATTCTTCTTCTTTCTGTAGGGAGATGTTAACAAGCTTTCAATGGAAGAGCGGAAACTGGATGAACGGATAAGGTCAGCTTTGCTATGTGCTTGCCTTTAGAACCTTGCCATGTTTCTTTGTAGCTAATCAAATGCGCTATTTGTTTGGGCTAAAAATAGCGTAATAAAGAAAGCCCACTTAGTAAAATAAAGATTATAAAGAAGAGGGAAGGAGGAAGGGAGCCCGCGGTCAGGAAAAGGGGAGATGGGCTTGAGAAGGATCAAGAGCCCACCGTGGAAGGTGCCCGCGTTAAGGAAAAGGGTGTCAGGGAGAAGTTAGGGAGATCGGGGAGAATTGGTAAGGGAATTCGGATTTGGAAAGAAGTCCTTATGGAAGTAATATTCCCTTTCCATATTCAAGGTAGGACATATCTAGGGTTCTCACCCTATAAATAGCAAAGGAAGGAAATCAAGAAGGGCATTCATTCACTCATCCATATATTCATTCAAGATTATATTCAAGACAACCACATCACGGCATACCATTCACACATATACTCTATACGAGATCTTGCAGGCCTGATACCTAACGCCAGCAAGATTAGCATAAACGTTATCATTGTAATCATCCTCCTATTCATATAGTGCAATACTTGGCAGGGTACCGTCCCTCCCGCGGTTGTTCCCACATTGGGTTTTCCGCGTCACCAAAATCTAACGTGTCAATTTACATTGCGCACTTTATTTCCCGTTTACTTATTGACATATAAATCATCATACAATCAACCAACGAATATAAACTACATTGACCCTAAATCGACTTAGGTAAAAAAGACCTAAACAGTTTGGCGCCCACCGTGGGGCATTGTGGTCGTCAATCGTTGATATTCGAGATATACAATGGAAAAGCAAGTATCCGAAGCCATGTCGAGAGAGCGGCAGCCATCGCCACCACCATCGTCTACCCAAAGTCCAACATCGACGGTAGCCACGCAGCTCCCGGACATACCCCAAGAATCATACCGACAACAAAAGCTTCTCTACCTCCCAGGACCCTGTTGTCTCGGCCCGGACGAGATCGACAAAGGAACATCAAGCTCGGGCGTTACTCGCCGCCCGGTCCCACGCAGATTCTCGCTCACCGGCGTGGAAAATCTTGAAAGCTATGGAAAACATGAGAGAAGATCAAAGGAGAGCAGATGCCGAGGTAAGAAGGAGAGACAGAGAGCTCTGGGCACAAATTGATCTCTGACGGAGTCCAAAGACTCCAAAAACAAGACAGGTGAAGGAAGATTTCCTTTGGTAGATCTGACGCAAGGAGTGGCGGCAGCAGATACCAGTGAAATAATTACAAGATTGGATTTAGCTACGACACCATCAGATGGAAGGATAACCCCACGAGGGTTAGGATACCTCACGCCGAGATAGGCGGCGGCCCGGCCATTTGCGTAAGGATACAAACAGTGGCCTCCCCGTTAGCGATCTGCAAAGAATCGATCGACACACCGTAGCGAGATCCGAGTCAAACCAAGCAAGTGAACGCGGCAGCAGGGACAATCGTTACCGCAACCCCCCGGGCACGCCGGAGCTTATCAGAACCTTCAAGAAACCGGATCGGAGGAAATATGCGAGGCAGTGATGGGAGGACCCCAAATTCAGCCAATATAACTAATCAAGAAAGACTTGGAACTAAAGGAGATGCTAAGTAGGGTTCCGTGGCTACCACCCCCACTCGAGAAAGCACAGACAGATGTTATGCCGACTCGCCATTCGTGGACACCATATCCGTCACAGCCATGCCAAAGGGGTTCACAAACCCAAATATGCCTCTCTTCGACGGCACAGCAGACCCCTTTGATCATATCGGCCCAAGTATAAAAGAAAATAATGACGGTAATGACCATAGGATAAGTTAAGGAAGCTGCGCATGTACAAAGGATTCGGGTCCACCCTAACAGGACCAAAGACTTCGATGGTTTGTAAGCTTGCCAAACAGTCGATATCTACATTTGTTTGAATTGGTAAACGCATTTACTCAACAGTTCGCAAGCAGCAGAAAGCCACGAAGCACACGGGGGACTGTACGAGAATCGTCCGGGGGGGAGAGAGCATTGGAGAATACAATACCAGATTTAACAATGAGAAGGTAGCGATGCGCGAGTGTGATATCTCAACGATAGTAGAGGCCTTTGAAGAGGCCTCCACCATGACTCGATCTATACAAGCGGTGACTATGCATCCTTGCCATAGTTTCGAAGCGATGTGCGGAGAAAAGGTATTGCCGCGATCGGGACCGGGAGGAAGATATCCTAGCGAGCCGGCTTACAGAGCACGCAAGTATTTCTAGTACTTGGTAGTGGAGAAATCGGAAGAAAGCAAACCACCAACAAGAAGGACGAGAGATACGAGGCCATATGGGAGGGGAGCCAACAGAATCGAGGAAAACCAACTACTCCCCACCTTGGCAGAATATGGGTTCACTACAGGTATCGGAGGAATCTTGAAGGCACTTAGAGAGATGGGAGACGGAGTCGGTGGCCTAACCCACCGAGGGAGAGCAAGTCCGGAGAAAGGATAGCAAGAAGAAGTGCGAATTTCACCGTGATATTGGGCACAATATCGAGGACCGCTATACATTGATAAGAGAGATCAAGCGCTTGTACGAACAAGGAAAGCTGAGCCACCTGTTACCACGTGGGGGCAAGCAAGCAGATAAGGTAGGCTCCGCCAGCCGGCTGCACCCACCCACATGCACTAAAATTATAAACGTGATAACAAAGCGGCTCAAACTTAAGCGGCCCGACATACTCGGCGCCTAAAAGGCATGCCACCGAGACCAAAGGAGACATACCAGCCAATTCTTGCGAGAATATCTCACGGTGATCTCCAAAACATCGGCCGATGAGGGAGATACATACGATGAAAGAGAACACCATGATGCACTTATTATCACCTTGTCAATGGCCAACCGCACAAGAAGAAAGGTCTTGGTAGATACAGAAGCTCGGTCAACTTAATCATGCCGAAAACCATAGAAAACATGGGATTCGGCGAGAAGGATTTGCAGAAGAAGACTATTCCGCTAGTAGGCTTCAGCGGGGGAAACAACAAATTTGACTCGCTAGGTGAGATAGTCATCCCAACCTATGTGGGAGGAGTCAATAAGCAAGTCAGTGCACCTGGTTATAGATGGCCCCTCTACTTACAACGTCATCCTAGGAAGACCATGGTTGCACCAGATGAAAGCAGTCCCTTCAACATATCACCAGTGCATAAAGTTCCCCACCCCATGGGGAGTAGAAACGATAAGAGGAGATCAGGAGGAAGCTAGAGGCTGCTACATGAAGGCACTCAAGGGCACTGCCAGCCCTCCCGCATAGCAATTACAGAAGCAGCCTATCCAGGACGAATACATCGAGCCCCCAGCAGAAGAGCTGGACCAGATTAACCTGGATAAGTTGCACCCAGAGAGAACCGTGCTCATTGGAGCAGGATGTACAGGGAGCTTACGACAGCAGCTAGTCAAATTCTTACAAGATAACATGGATTGCTTTGCATGGTCACACGATGATATGGTAGGCATAGATCCATCCATCATAACACACAAGCTTAGCGTGGACCCAAAGTGTAAACCCATCCAGCAGAGAAGGAGAAAGTTTGCAGCAGAGAGAAATAAGGTAATCAACCGGGGAAGTAGACATTTCTGGCGGCAAAGCAAAGAAGATAAGAGAAGTGAAATACCCAGAATGGTTGTCTAATGTAGTGGTGGTGCCTAAAAAGAATGGGAAGTGGAGAGTATGTGTGGACTTCACTGATCTCAACAAAGCGTGTCCCAAAGATCCATTCCCGCTGCCTCATATTGATGCAATGGTAGACGCAACAGCTGGACACGAGATGCTAACATTTCTGGACGCATGGAGTGGATACAATCAGATCAAGATGGATCCTGCAGATTAGGAGAAGACAACATTTATATCCGAGAGAGGAATATATTGCTACAACGTCATGCCATTCGGCCTAAAGAACGCAAGCTCCACGTATCAAAGGTTGGTTAACCGCATGTTCAAAGAGCAAATAGGAAGAACCATGGAGGTGTACATTAATGACATGGTGGTGAAGTCAGAAAAAGCCAAAGATCATATGCGGCATCTAGCAGAAACATTCAGCACCCTCAGGGAATACAAGATGAAACTAAACCCATCTAAATGCACCTTCGGGGTATCTTCTGGCAAGTTCTTGGGCTATATTGTGACTCAAAGAGGAATAGAAGCCAGCATCGAGCAGATCAAAGTTGTCTTACAGCTGGAATCACCCGAGAAGCCTAAAGATGTTCGGAGATTAATTTGGAAAGGTAGACCACTGAACAGGTTCATTTCAAGATCTTGAGACAAATGCGAGGCTATTTTACGACGTGCTAAGGAAAAGCGAGAAGTTTGAGTGGACCGCCGAACACGAGCAAGCCTTCGAGAGACCGAAGCACTATCTCGGCAGCCCGCATGCGAAGTCAAAATCAAAGCCGGAGAACCATTATTCCTATACCTAGCCGTCACGAAGTAGCGAGTGAGTGCTACCTGGTCGAGAGCAAGAAAAGGAACGAAGCCGTATACTACGTGAGCAAGTCTCTGCTGCCGGCAGAGACCAGGTACACATCCCTTGAAAAGTTAGTACTAACATTGGTAGTAGCATCTCACAAACTGCGTCCCTATTTTGAGTCACACATCATACATGTTGTGACAAACTACCCGCTAAAAGCTATCATGAGGAAGCCTGAACTGTCAGGAAGAATGTCTAAATGGTCAGTACACCTCAGTGGATACGACATCCAATACGACCCTAGAACAGCAGTTAAATCACATGCACGGGCCGACTTCATGTCAGACTTCAGTCCAGCCATCCAGAATCTGGCAGATACCGAGATCCTCACTTTAGAAGGAAGTAAGCAGACAGAGGTCTGGCAGATGCATATTGACGGAGCCTCCAACCAAAGGGGGGCCGGTGTAGGATTAATTCTGCGATCACCACAGGGAGATCTGATAGCACAAGCTGTAAGGTGTGAATTCAAGGCAACCAACAATGAAATGGAATACGAAGCCTTGATATTGGGAATGAAGCTAGCTCTGGAGCTAGGGGTCAGACACCTGCTCATATCCAGTGACTCTTTGTTAATAGTCAACCACGTGAATGATGAGTTTATAGCCAGAGATTCGAAGATGATTGCATACTTGAAAGTAGCAAAGGAATTAAAACATAATTTCGAAACTTGCAAGCTTAAACAGGTTCCCAGAGACCGTAACGTGGAAGCAGACGCCTAGCAAGAACCTGGGGGCAACATTCAAACCAACAGAGCTATCCAGCATTCCAATAGCACATATGCTGGAACCTTCTATCCAGAAGGCAGACGAAATAGACAGAGGTGAACTGGAGGATCCACAAAGCAAAAAGGAAATCCAAGCAGTTACAGAGGAAGGTGAGAGCTCTCGGCCAAACAGGCAGGCGCCTGACCAAGTAGCCGACCCAGCAGACGACTGGCGCACACCTTACCTAGACTGGCTGCGCCATAACAAGCTACCAGACGATAAGAAGAAAGTGAGAGCTTTTAAAATAAAGGCTTCCAGGTTCATACTCATTGATGATACACTATACAGAAAATCGATAGCAGGTCCCTACCTACGGTGCCTGGACAAGGAAGAAGCACAGACTGTGTTGCATGCTCTCCACAGTGGCGAATGTGGAAACCATGCAGGGGGCAGGAGTCTGGCAAATAAAGCCCTCATACAGGGATACTATTGGCCTACAATGAAGGCAGATGCAGCGGAGTACGCACGAAAATGTGATGCGGCGCTCGGCGCTCAAAGACCAATGATTCACCACCAAAGTGGAACCCTCGCACCCTATTATTTCTCCCCTGGCCATTCATGGCATGGGGCATGGACATAGTAGGCCCTCTACCACGGGCCACAGGAAGAGAACCCGGATGTTAGCAATGACAGATTACTTCTCCAAGTGGATCGAGCGAAGCATTCACGGAAGTAAAGGACAAACAGTCATCTCATTCATAAAACGAAACATCATCTGCAGATTTGGTATCCCATCAGAAATCATATGTGACAATGGCTCACAATTCATCTCAAACGATCATCAAGGATACCGTGCGGGTGGAACATCACCTTAAAAAAGTCAAGCACCAGGACTCCAAAGTCCAATGGACAAGTCGAATCCAAGAATAAAATCATTATGAACAATCGAGAAGGAGGTTACAGGAGTTAGGAGGAAAGTGGGCAGATGAATTGCCACTAGTATTGTGGTCGATTAACAACGCCAAAGATAGCAACAGTCAAACACCCTTCACTGGTGTTTGGCGCGGAAGCGGTCATTCCATCGAAGTTCTAGTTCCCACTCACAGGTATGAAAATATGACGAGGAAGCGAACAATGCAGAGATGACCGAAGCCTGGACACAATTGACGAGTTGCGAGCAAGCGCAAAAATCCGTCTGGTCGCCTACAAACATCGGTGGCCGGGAGTTATAACAAGAACGTAAAAATCAGGCTCCCGGAGGTAGGAGACCTGGTTCTCCGAGAGGTGTTCGAACACCAAGAATCGAAAAGCAGGCAAATTCGCCTACAAATGGGAAGGACCATACCAGGTAGAAGGAGTTGTTGGCCATGGTGCATCAGATCGATGACTATGGACGGTCAAATCATTCAACGCCCATGGAACATACTTCACCTGAAGAGATATTACTTTTAATAATAAGTAGACTCTAGTTTTTAGAATAATGTACTATGAGAAGCCAAATCATTTTTAAAGATAAAATAAATAAATAAAAAATTCGGTAGTAGGCATCCGCGCAGTTTCACTCTTATTTTCGGTGTCTTTAGTTGTTTTTTTTTTTTTAACTTTAAATTACTATTGGATGGTGTGGGTGGCAGCGTCCGGGACCACAATTGCTCAGTACCCCATGAGATGGCGGCAGTGTACTTCACACCATTCGATAGATTTTTCTATTTTCGGCTTCTCTAAGTACATCACTTTGAATTCTCGGTATCTATGGTACTTTGAAAGGATGTCTAGCAGATCAGCCAATCGCAAACGCGGGGTGACAAGGCACATGGCACTCCAACATGCCTAACCTACTTTCTCCACAAGGAGCACCCTCACCAGGCGGACTGTGGAACATACGAAAGGGAGCCTGGCTAACAGCTGAATACGCTTATCCGGCTACCCCGATACCACCCCGGACGTAGCTCGCACTAGTCGCACTTAATCGTGGCCCCAAAGATGCATGCAAAACGAACATGGAACGTAGGGATATCTGCGCTACCAGAATCCTACAGCGTCTCCATTTGGTCCTAGAATGACGATATACTTGCCTCAATGACGCCACCTGCTGGCATAAAATGAGACGAACACACCTTGCGTCATGAACAAGGTTAAGTAGTCCACAAACTGCGGCATACGCCTAAATCAGCCAGCCGGCTGACACGGCAGCTAGCTTGGTCTGGATCAGTCTTTTCAGGCTGGCCAGGCTGGTCTAAATCAGCCCCCTGGGTTGACACGGCCACTCCTCCTTACATTGCGGCATACGCCTAAATCGGTCAAGTAGGTGACATGGCGACTAGTGAGTCAGAATGTTAGCCTTCTCAGGGTGACAAGACTCGCCTAAATCAGTCAAGCAGACTGACACGACACAGACTTCCTAAAAACAGGGAGAATAAACAACAAACACACGATATGTAAACTAAAACCTTGCCAAACTATGACAAGGGGCATTTCAAAATATGGCCAAAATACGGCCCCAAGTTTAAACCGCCACCCTGGCGGAGCAAGCACAAAAACAAGTTTAAAAACTTACAAAGTCTGCCACCTCTGGGCCAGACTGCCAAAAAGTTTATCAAAACATAAAAACTTAATTGTCGGTCACATTAATGACCTCCACCTCTGGTACCTCCTCTGCCTGCTGACCATTCATTTCAGGTACTGCACCAGCTTGCATATCCTCAGCCGCCATAGCTCCCTGAGCTCCGTCAGCAGCATCCTGGGACATTCCAAAGATCACCCCAGCACCGCTCACCAACGCAGAAGAATTCACCTCACCAACCTCGGGCATCGCGCACGCTCAAATCGGGTTGGGTGGGGTAAAGCATCTCCACCGCTTCTCCTCTTCCTCTATGGCCTTTGGTAGGAGCCTCCTCGACCGCAAGACACGCATTCATCGATCTTTCCCCGCCGGGTGGCATATGCAACAACGTTGGTGGCAGGGAGATCGGCTCGGTGATCTTCTCCTCGGGCGCTGAGAGAGTCAGAAAAAGTGTTGCACACCGCCTGGGTTCGAGCCAGCTGATCAGCTCCCTCCTTCAACTTCTTTTTGGTGACAACAAGCTCAGTCTTCAGCTCCACCACACGCTCCTTCGAATCAACACTTGTGCGGATCTGCAATCGTTTCCTTGACTCCCGGTTCTTGCGCGGTAGCACGACTAGTGGTCCGCACTATGTTGATCATCTTCTGTTGTAGAGTGCAGATGAAGAGTCCGGGGCATAGGTAATCGAAGTCAAAAGAGTTGGGAGGCAGAATTTAAGCAAGAAACAGGCGGACAGACAGGTAGAAAATGAAGAATATTTATCATGAAGGCGTTGTGCACGTCATTTTCAGCCATCTCCTCTAGGGAGAACTCTGAAAACGTTTCCTCAACCGGAGGGAAGAGCAGCTGATCGATCTCCGGCCAGTATGGCACCTTGTCCACATTCCCAAAGCCTTCTGGGAAATGAGCAATGATGCCCCCACTAGTAAAAGCATGGGGACTGGCAGGAGGAGTAGGCGGATTGCGAGATCACGGATCGACCTCCAGGGGCACGCGAGCAGCAGAACTAGAAACTGCAGGAGGAGTCTAAAAAGAGGCGGCAGGAGCACTCCTCTTGGAGGCAGAGGCCACATCAGGGCTGGCAGAAGGTCTCTTTCTTTTAGCACTTTGGAGGATGAGTTCCAGTTGATCGACTTTTGAACATGCAAGCATACTGATCTCGACGTGAGAATGCTTAAAACATCATGAAGAACGACCGCAAAACGAAGTGGTTCGTAATCCTTACCGAGAAGACATCTTTGTGGGCTGATTGAGGAGGATTGGAGGAAGAAGCGGTGAAAAACCGGGAAGCAGTGTCCTGGGAATTTTCCTCGACTTAGAAATCTTTGAATAGCTTGCTGCAAGCAGGGATCTTGGCGCCGATACGGGTGAGGTCGCAGGGGCCTGCACGAAGACGATGAAGTAAGCTAGTAAGCAGCGCGATAAAACAAATTAGGTAGCAGGAAAGCTACTTACTCGAAGTCAGAACTCATTTCTCGAAAATATAATCGGCAGGAGGCTGGATGGAGTTCTTCCTCACATAGAAGAAGCCCTCGAACCATTTCTCATCGCGAGATTTTGACACATGTTTGAAGGGAGCCTCTCCACGGCCCCGGAAGGAGAATTGACCCCTGCCCAGGGACCTGATGTTGTACATATAGGCCAGATCGCCCAGAGTGACAGCTTTGCCAGTATTCTGACCAGCGGCCAGAGAGTAGAGAAGAACTCTCCAAATGGCGGCAGAGATTTGTGCCATGGCGAAGTTGTTGGTAAAAATGAAATCTTGGATGAGTTTAGGGAAAGGAAAACGAAGGCCATATCTAAACGGGCAAGTAGAAGCAAACCCACCCCGGACGGAGGGCGTCAGCTTTCTGTCCCGGTTCAGGGACGGCGATCTCAACCCCATCACCAAGACCAAGCAAGTTCTTGATCGTTGGAATGTCGGCGGGAGTTAGGGCGGAGTCACAATCGTGTGGGTGTTTGAAAAGTCCCCGAGAAGGGAAAGTAGGGTCGAGATTACGGTCGGAGGGCGTTGAGGTTGACGAAGACTGTCGAGTTTTGCCCATAATGGAGAGAGAAAATGAAGATTAAAAGGAGGGAAGGAGATAGATTACCTGGTGATGAAGACGGGAAAGGGAACAGTGAAGCCGATGAAGATTAAAGGGAAGAAGATTGAGGGTTTGAGAGAAGAGAGTTTTTTGAAATGATTTGGAGTGATTAATGAGAGTGGAAGAGAGATGTTGGGGTTATAAAGAGGAGAGAGGGAGTTGGGTGCGGAGAAAGAGGAGAAAGGCGGCTTGCATGGGAAGGAGTAAAAAGGCGGCGTAGGGTTTTAAACATTTAGTTACGTAAATTCCTTGTTCGATACTAGAAAGCGTACTTCACAAGAAATTTGGGGCAAACTGTTTGGGCTAAAAATAGCGTAATAAAGAAAGCTCACTTAGTAAAATAAAGATTATAAAGAAGAGGGAAGGAGGAAGGAGCCCGCGGTCGGGGAAAAGGGGAGATGGGCTTGAGAAGGATCAAGAGCCCACCGTGGAAGGTGCCCGCGTTAAGGAAAAGGGTGTCGGGAGAAGTCGGGGAGATCGGGAGAATTGGTAAGGGAATTCGGATTTGGAAAGAAGTCCTTATGGAAGTAATATTCCCTTTCCATATTCAAGGTAGGACATATCTAGGGTTCTCACCCTATAAATAGCAAAGGAAGGAAATCAAGAAGGGCATTCATTCATTCATCCATATATTCATTCAAGATTATATTCAAGACAACCACATCACGGCATACCATTCACAAATATACTCTATACGAGATCTTGCAGGCCTGATACCTAACGCCAGCAAGATTAGCATAAACGTTATCATTGTAATCATCCTCCTATTCATATAGTGCAATACTTGGCAGGGTACCGTCCCTCCCGCGGTTGTTCCCACATTGGGTTTTCCGCGTCACCAAAATCTTACGTGTCAATTTACATTGCGCACTTTATTTCCCGTTTACTTATTGACATATAAATCATCATACAATCAACCAACGAATATAGACTACATTGACCCTAAATCGACTTAGGTAAAAAAGACCTAAACACTATTCTATTGCAGAAAAATGCAAGAACAGTTGAGGAAGATGAGTGAGGAAAACAATAATCAGAAGTAGGCTTTACCTCTCTTATTTTTTACCCTTCCTCAGCCTCTTTCATTTATGGCAGTTTATCTTCTCTATAGCTTAATTAAAAAGGCAAATACAAGTTTTGTAACTAAGTCATGTTTTGCATGTGACATCATTCAGGTGGCTGTTTGTAACTGAAGAAGATATTAAGGGCTTACCCTGTTTTCAGGTTCGTTTTATTCTACTGCCCTTCTTCTAAGCACATACTCTACATTTTGTAATCGTTCCAAAAAATTTCATGTTAAGGTTTTTTTGCTTAAAATTTTAGTGTTTCATGTGTACTTGTGATGAATAACAGAATGAAACGTTAATAGCCATTAAAGCTCCGCTTGGTACAACTCTGGAGGTTCCAGATCCGGAGGAGGCAAGTTCAATGATAATAGCTATGTGATTTACGGACTATATGTTTGAATACCGCCATTTATACATTTCTGAAAACCTCTCTGATGTCATTTTTAGGTTGTTGATAATCAACAGAGAAGGTACAGAATACTTTTTCGGAGCACAATGGGTCCTATTGATGTTTATCTAGTCAGGTATGATTCCGTGGCTCTGGAGCTCAACATGTCAGTCTTCCATGCCTACATTTTACTCAAAAAGTGATCCTGTATGTGTTTAGATACTGTGTTGCAGAGAATGTGCTTGTCAAATAAAGTCTATTCATAGTAGTTGCCCCCTTATGACAAAACTTACCATCTACTCTCTAATTAGTTTGGGGTTGAATACTCTAAACTTCGGAAAATGATTACTGTTTGATGATTTCCAACTTCATTTATTGATTTTTTAGTCAACTTCATTTATTGACTAATCTGTGATGAACCGATGACACTACGAAATATTTGTCCAGTCCTGTGGTTCAGTACTTAATTGGTAGTAGGCACATCAAGTCCTAAATGGATCTTTCCAGTAAAAAAGGGGCACATTAAGTCCGTGTCTCGAATCCCCTTTCCCCAATACTAGTCTTTGCGCCTCTGAACAAAAAGAGAAAACAGTTAGTGATGGAAAGCTTACCCTCTGCTGTATTTCCATCTTGGCTGTTTCTTATTTTTCTTGTTTCTGACTTTCTGTTTCATACTTGACCGTTTTTCTTCTTCCACCATGTTTGTAGTCAATTCGAAGAGAATTTTGAGGAGATAAATGGTGCTCCTGAACCTGCACAAAGCTTATCGAGTTCCTCAGCTTATTATGAAAGCTCACCAGTCGCAGTTAAGAATGACGACAGATACACTGCAACGGAAATGCAAGGACAAAAAGACCATTAGCCATGCTCGGATTCCAGCTCTCAAGAGGACTTTGTGGGTGGAATCATGAAGATAGTACCTGAAGTTGATGTAAGTTTATTATGTAGTTTGTTATGCTACGTAAGAATGTTTTTTACGACATAAAATGAAGTTGAGTTTGTTTCGGCTACTGTACATCTGCACCCTAACCCATTGTTTGGAGACAAAAAGAAGTGGGAAGACGGGGGAGCGAAAGGAAAGGATGGAACAATGACATCCCTTTCACTTTTATCATTTTGGAAAGATATTAATTTGGCTTGGAAGGAAGAAACTTGATCGCTCCATCTCCCTCCAATCCAACGCCAACCAAACAAGGAAAATTGTCTCCTCCCTTTCCATCTTGATCCCTACATACATCCAAATAGGGATAAAGAAAATATTCTTTAGGTATGACTCTTGATACTTATACAATTACAAGGTGTTCAGTATGTTAGCCAACGCATTCCAATTCGTTGTTTAATCCAGACTGATGCAGACTACTGGTTGCTGTAAGATGCCGATGTTAGTATTACTGACATGTGGAGAACAGATGGTATCCTCTCATACATTTTGCTTCCATTTTTCTATCAGAGTTCCTTGCATAATATCCCTCCCCTCCGAAGAAAGAAAAGATACTCATATCCTCGACTTTGCTCACTCAACTTCTGTGATGTTCGTTGATTTAATAATAGCTGGAGTTGAATGGAATGAGTTGGGAGCGATACATGAACATTTTACCGTGGGAAATGTCACTGAGGAACCACACAGCCCACCACTAAGTGCAACATAGAGCCAGCCATGAACGCTGCAGCCTGAAGGATGTTGTTGAGTACCACAGTACACAAGGGAAATGGTTAGATTTCTGTTGCCGATCCATTGTACAGCCGGCAAGGAGTAGATTCTCTAACAGCGACCATAACTGAGAATCAATTAGCTTTTAGCTTTTCTCTGTACATTTTTTGTTCACCAACTTTTGTCATTCAAGGTTATTTAGCAATTAACTGTAGGCACGTTACTGTCTCTTATTAGAAGTCAACTCCATTTGATTCGGTCCTCATGTTTATTATTCCATAACGGACATTTTCCCAAAATAACTCGATAACAACACACCTAAAATCGGGGAAGTGGCAAATAAGCCCCAAACGTTTGCCACTACGTCTAAATTAGCCCCATAACATTTTACACGTGCAAATTAACCCCATTAGTTATACCCGATGTGCAATTTAGCCCAATTATAGATATCCGAGTAAATTTCTCATCGGAAAATATTGACGTGGCACCGGAAAGATGACTAGGATAGATTAAATTAAAAAAAAAAAAACAAGAATTAACACTACCAAATAATCTGTCACTCTTATCACCTCGTTACTTCCTCTCTCTCATCTCTCCCACTCTCATATATTAAACGAAGTTTCGCAACAATGGCGATGGGTTGATTTGTTTACTGTAATTATTCCCATATATCATCCACCATTTTTGTAATTAAACCATCGCCATTGTTGCGAAACTTCGTTTAATTTTCGAGCTCAATTCTTGTAAAAATGGCGGTATATAAATGTACTGTGCATAAATTCAATTTTCCCCAAATTTTTTTTTTTTTTTTTCAGTTTTTGTGATACTTGCTAAACTTTAATTACAATAATGGTAGATATATGGGAATTAGTGTAGGTACATCAAACAACAAAATTGAGATTAAAAAAAAAAATAGAGAAAATGGATAGAGGTGTGAGGATTGAAGGAGCTCAAAATATATGAGAGTTTTGAGAGTGGGAGAGATGAGAGAGAGGAAGTAACACGTCAATATTTTCCGGCGAGGAATTCACTCGGATATCTCTAATTGGGCTAAATTGCACATTGGGTATAACTAATGGGGTTAATTTATACGTGTAAAATGTTATGGGGCTAATTTGCACGTAGTGACAAACTTTTGGGGCTTATTTGCCACTTCCCCGAACCTCCCACTATCCCAATTCCCAAACATGAGAAGACCAACCCGTCCCCATCCGACCTGGATGTTGGCAATACAAAATTACCCGAACTCGAATTAACCTAACCTACATTCGACCTAATTGATCCATTTATCAGGTCCAAAACAAACCTCTATTTTTAATTGACTCAACCTACAAAAAGTATCCAAACTTAAATGCTCGGTTAAAACTTGATTCGACCCGAACCACTTGTTTGTCAAGTCTTTATATTCCCTCTGACTCAATGAAATGTTTACATATTCTTTATACACAAAGATCAAAGTACAAAGAGAGGGAAATTAATTTTAATATTATTAAAATATAAATTAGAGAGTAAAATATATCCAAAATAAAAATGTAAACTAAAGGAAATAAAAAACTTTCTCTCTCTAGGGTTTCTATGAGAGTCCTTGTCTAAGTCAAATCTTGGTTTCTTCCTTCCTGCTCAAGGCATACATCTACGGAATTGGTACGTAGATTTGTGTTTGTTTTTTCTTCGTCTATATTATTTGTGTCCTTTGTGAGAGTAGTTGCTGTTAGATATTGTAGTTGGTCTTTAGGGTTTGAATTTTTTAGGAAGATTATCTTTGATTTCTACGTGGGACGTGTATGGCCTACGGTAGTTGTAGTAAGGGAAAAGAAGTGATGGGGAGACCTAGGCAGAGGGTGGTGGGGTGTTTGATTGGGACGTGGAAGGTGAGGAGGTTCAGAAGACTAAGGAGGAGTTGATTTTAGTTGCAAAGCTCTGGACTTTGAAATCGATAAACAGTCGCGCAGCTATTGATACAATGCTTAGGGTGTGGAGTCCGCAGGGTAAAGTTGTTGGAAGTGTGGTGGATGCGAGGCAGAGGATCTTTATCTTCAGATTCGAAGATGTGCGAGATAAGGGTAAGGTTCTTGACGGACAACCTTGGCACTTTGATAAATATGTATGGTGCTTTAATGAACCCAATGCTGAAGGGAATTTAATGGAAACCCCGCTCTACTATATGCCGCTATGGACGCGTATTTACGATCTTCCTATTAAAGGTCGTACGAATGAGGATAATGTAAGGAGGCTAGGGGAGCAACTGGGTAAATTTGTGGCTAAGGATGAGATGTTATACCCTGAGATGGAGAGGTCAGTTCGATTACGTATTTTGCATAACATTCGTAAGCCTCTTAAAAAATTTGTTGAGGTACGGATGCCGTCTGGCAAAGTTAATTCCTTCGATGTCAAGTATGAGAAGCTGCCGTTATTCTGTTATGGGTGTGGGGTGTTAGGTCATGGTGAGAAGGAGTGTGAACATGGTCCATACCAGGAGGATGAACTTATGTACGGGGATGTGTTGAGGGCATCACCAAGGAGAAGGGAAGGTGGGTGGCGTGGCAGAAGGCAGTAAAGGCGGGCGGGATTTAAGGCCAGCGTTTGAGGAGGAGTACCGTAGGTGTGAGAAGGAGATGATTGAGAAGTTGCAACAATTCGCTATTTCGAATAAATTAAAGCAGAATCAGAGAGTCGCTGTCGAAGGGATTAGGAGTGTGTTGGAGGAGGAGGAGGGGGAGGTTAATGAGAAGGATAGGGTGATAGGAGTTGAAGTGAAGGAGCTGGGTGATATGCAGGATAATGAAGCCGTGGGTATGGGAAGGGGTGAAGGAGGTGGACATGTGGGTTTGGTGCAGTCTGGTGTGGATGGGGAGGGGGATGTGTGTAAGCTGAATGGAGTGTTGGGGCGTGGGGCAGTGGAAAAAGTGGATAATGGGGGTGGGGTGTGGACACAGAGAGTGCGTACTGGGAGTGAGATGCAAGTTCAGCAGATGATACATCTCAACAAGAATCATAAAAGGATGCGGGAAGAAGATGGTGATGGTGGTGACTTGGTACAGAAGAAGGCTAATACTCACAGGGATGTGATGATATCTGAGGCGGAGGTTGAGACCACTCAACCCCGCCGGGCCCAATGAGTATCCTAAGTTTTAACTGCAGGGGGCTGGGCAACCCCGATGCAGTTAGTGGTCTTCGGAACCTTGTCTGACGGGAGGCCCCGGCTATTATATTTCTATGTGAAACTAAACTTAATAGTCGTGATATGCGGAAGGTTAGAGAGCGTTTGGGTGGATATATGGGTTATGAGGTCGATAGTGTGGGCAGGTCGGGTGGGTTAGCAATGATGTGGAAGGAGGAGGTTAAGTGTAGTTTTCGATCAGCAACTGTTCATTATATTGATGTTGATGTTGAGGTAGAGGGTCAGGATTGGAGACTTACGGGATTTTATGGGTGGCCTGCATTACAAGACCGTCATTTATCTTGGCAACAAATTAGGTTGTTAGCTAGGGAAACTAGCAGTCCCTGGCTGTGTATTGGTGATTATAATGAAGTACTTTATGCAAACGAGATTAAGGGAGGGCAATGGTTACAGTGGCAGATGAATAACTTCCGGGACGCAGTGGATGAATGTGGATTGAGGGATCTTCCAATGGAAGGCTATGCTTTTACTTTGGATAATGGCCAAGCCGGAGAGGCTAATGGACAAAGTAGAATTGATAGGGCGATGATAACTGGTTTGTGGATGGACTTGTACCCGTTTGCTAAGCTTTATCATTTGGATAGAGAGTGGTCGGACCATGCACCAATTAAAGTCTTACTGAATAGGCGGTGTGAAGAGGCACAAATGAGTTCGAAGCTGTTTAGGTTTGAGCAGATTTGGGTGGGGGAGGATGGTTGCGAAGAGGCGGTCAGGCGAGCTTGGGATTATGATGACGGGGACTTATTGAACACCATTAATAAGTGTGCAGCAGAAATTCGGGCATGGAAAGGAGTAAGTATTGGTAAGATAGTGCGGGATATTAAGAAGAAAAGGGATCGACTTAAACGTATGAATGAAGGTGGGAGAACTGAACGGCTGGTAAAGGAACGACGTAAGCTTGTTAAGGAAATAGCTTTATTGCTTCAGCATGAGGACTTATTCTGGAAACAACGGTCGAGGGCTTTGTGGCTACGTGACGGAGACCGTAATACTATATTTCACATGAGGGCAAGTCAGAGAAAGGAGAAGAACAAGATCTCAAAGCTTGTTGATGAAGAAGGTCGAGTTTATGAAAACACCCCTGCTATGGCTCGATGTGTTGTGTCCTATTTCTCTAATCTGTTTACAAGCTCGAGACCGTCGAACTTTGATGATATTTTAATAGGGGTGGAAGGCCGTGTTACGCAAGAAATGAATGAGGGCCTTCGATGTGATTACGATGAAGAGGAGGTGCTCGTGGCACTAAACCAAATGCATTCACTCAAGGCCCCAGGGTTAGACGGTATGAATGGTCTCTTTTATCAAACTTATTGGCATATAGTGGGTAAGGCTGTGGTGAGAACGGTTTTAGGAGTGCTTAATGGGGGACCTATTCCGGACGGAATTAATAAAACTAATATTGTTCTTATACCAAAAAAGAAAGCCCCAGACAAGATGGCGGACTTTAGACCAATTAGCCTATGCACTGTTATATATAAATTGATTTTCAAGGTCTTAGCTAATAGATTAAAGGTGTTCTTGGGAGATATTGTATCGGAGAATCAGAGTGCTTTTACCCTAGGGCGATTATTTCTGATAATGTTCTCGTTGCTTTTGAGCTGTTTCACTATATGAAGAATTCGCGAAGGGTGGTCATATGGCTCTGAAGCTTGATATGGCAAAAACTTATGATAGGGTGGAATGGGGGTTTCTAAGGTCGGTTCTGAACGCTATGGGATTTGATAGAAGTTGGGTGGATAGAGTTATGGTGTGTGTCGAATCTGTCTCGTATGTTGTCAGTGTTAATGGGTTGCTGTCTGAGGAGTTTCGGCCTGGTCGAGGCCTTCGGCAAGGAGACCCTTTATCACCGTATCTCTTTATTTTGTGTGCTGAGGTGTTTTCTAGTATGATTAGGAGAGCTGTAGAAAATAATGCAATACATGGGATACGAATTGCTCCTTCGGCGCCCGTGGTGTCCCATCTTTTTTTCGCTGATGATAGTATCATTTTTGTGAAGGCTAAAGAGAGGGAGGCTCGCTATGTTCGGGGTATTATACAGCGATATGAAAGTGCTTCTGGACAAATGGTGAGTTTAGAGAAAACGACCGTCTCATTTAGTAAGGGAACAGCTTGGACTCGGAAGCAGGAGGTGTTAAGGGTCTTTAATGTTCGTATAGTAGATGTTCAGGGTAAATACTTGGGCTTGCCAACTGTGATAGGTCAGTCGAAACATGCACTAACCAGGATCATTCGGGACAAGATTAGTAAGAAATTACAGGGATGGCGGGGTATGCTGCTCTCGAAGGCAGGTAAGAAAATCATGATAAAGGCTATAGGTCAATCCATTCCTACCTATTCAATGAGGATTTTTAAGCTACCGGCTAATTTTTGTGATGAGCTTCGCTCTCTTGTTTCAAGGTTTTGGTGGGGCAGTGAGAATGGTAGGCGGAAAATCCCTTGGGTCGCGTGGGAGAAAATGTGTCGTCCAAAGTGTAGAGGAGGGATGGGTTTTCGTGATTATATGAGTTTCAATAAGGCTTTACTTGGAAAGCAAGCATGGCGGCTAGTGACTAATTCTGAGTGTCTTATGGTGAGAGTGCTTAAAGGGAAGTACTTCCCGAATGCGGCCTTTATGGAGTCAGAATTGGGAGTGAATCCAAGCTACACCTGGACGGGAATTTGGGAGGAAAGGGACGTCCTCAATAAGGGTATTCGTGGGAGGATTGGGGATGGACTTAGCACAAGGGTTTGGGCTGATCCGTGGATACCTGGAACACAAACGCGACGGGTGATTTCGCCGAGAGTACAAAATAGTGGGATGATGGTGGCTGGCCTGGTGAGTGGGACTGGGGAAGGGTGGGATACGGAGAAGCTCCAGGCGGTTTTTTTGCCCTTTGAAGCTGATCGGATAAGGCGTATTCGCCTTAGTAGCACTAGACCACCAGATGAGTGGTGTTGGGATCCTGAGAAGAGTGGTGAGTATTGTGGGAAATAATCTGTATACTTCCCTTAATTTAGAAGGATTATAACGAATTTAACAATGATGATTAAAGGTCATAAACAAAATACATAAACAAAGTATAAAGGATTCAGAATTAACCTTCGGTCCTAGCAAATATGGCCTAAGAACAATATCAAAATTGATATTCGCCTATCAGTTTCACCCAAGACGATATGAGATATGCCCTTATTGATTGTGCTAGAATCGATCTAAAGTTTTCTGTAAAATTTAGTTGTTTTGTGTTTTTTCTGATGAGAGAGAGAGAGGCTAGGTCAAGAAAAAGAATTAGGGTAGAATAATTCTCTCCCTTTCTTTCTTATACTGGCCGAAAATTAGGATGAATAATACTTTCCTATTTTCGGCCCAACTGACCGAAATAAGGAGTATATTCTCCTTATTTTTGGTCTTTCCAAAAATATATAAAATGTGTTTAATTGTCATCTAGTGAGGATCGAACCCATGACCTCTTGGTATGTGTACCCTCACTATTACCACTATGACACATTCATCTTGTTAATATTAAATATAACTGATTATATTTAATTACGAATTAACAGATTAATTCGTCCAAGCTAACATTACATATATTTAATTAAATATAACTTATTATATTTAATTTACGAATTGATTGATTAATTCGTCTCATCTAATATTATTTAATTTTCATTAAATAATTATCTCATCAACACATTGACTAACTTTTTAGTCATATTGGGCATCAATGTGATTATATTTCTATAACCACATTTCTCAAACACATCCTATAGGTGTGACCTTTAGGGACCAGTTGATCACCGCCATCTGTATGATAATAACGTCAAACTTTCTAGCAAGCCAACCGTTATTAGGTAAACGTTAATCAACTGATTAAATATACGAAGTATACCCTTGTGAACCTGTAAGAGATTTACAAATGTTATCACACTAATTTGTGGAGGACACAAGCTCCAACAAACTCTCACTTGTCATCACAAGTGTATGTGCGATAACCGATTCTCATATCCTATAAAATTTCTCACACTCAATGTAAAACAATTTGCAAATCCGAATTCACAAAGGTCGTATGTTACAAGCGATCAATATCAAGAGTGGTTTCCCCGACTAGAGAGTAACTTAACTGATAAACGAATCAACATTCGAGCATGGCCATGCATTTCAGTTACAACTCCTCGAGTGGCCCCGAGAAATAACTATACCGATAAGGGTTGGATATTTTCCTCAACTCGAATCCTGCAGATGTAAGCACGGTATGAAATGACCCAGAAAAAATCTACTTAGCCTCCGATTACTTGCAGACCGTGAGAAAGAAACCAAAGTCACCCAAAAGCGCCTTAATCTCAAGAGACGGTCGATAGTCAAAAGAATCGACTCTAGGAACACAATGGATGTCCTATCCACGACCTGGCACCGAATGTTATTAAACATTTAGGACTCCATTACGTTGTCACAAAAAAAAAGTTGTCCTACGAGGTATCGTCATAATCTCGTATCGTGATCGATCATCAACCGTTTGACTTATGGCTCGTTGAACCCACCATCAATCGATTGCACAATATAATAGCCGGAGTTATCGGCTCATATTGGCGATTACGGACCAAAACAAATATAATGTAATTCAGTTCACTTTGTGGCGTTCAATGTTGTCGATACAATCCACATGAAAAACAAAATATTATATATAAAACGATGAAGTTATAAATAGTATATGAAAAAGATAATGTATTAAATCCATAATCAAGTACTACAACTCAGGTACATGTTTAATTCCCATGGAATTAACATGTCCTACATGCTTATCATAATTCAACGGTTTGGTGAGAGGATCCGCGATGTTATCATCCGTCGCAATCTTGTCAATCACTATCTCTTCTTGCTCAACGTAATCACGGATCAGGTGAGCTTTCCGAAGTACATGTCTAGATTTGTTGCTAGACTTTGGCACCTTAGCCTGGAAGATGGCACCTCTATTGTCACAATAGATGGTGATCGGGTCATTCGAACTAGAAACTACCGAAAGCCCTTGTAAGAATTGACGCATCCATATCGCTTCCTTTGCTGCCTCCGAAGCGGCATAGTACTCGGATTGATAGTAGAATCGCTACAACACTCTGTTTGGAACTCTTCCGGTGACCGCAGACACCATTAAGAGTGAAGACGAACCCGGACTGAGATTTTGAATCATCTCGATCCGTTTGGAAGCTAGCATCTGCGTAACCGGTTGCGCATAGCTTAGTATCGCCTCCATAAGTCAATACCCAATCCTTAGTCCTCCGTAGGTACTTGAGGATATTTTTGACTGCAATCCAGTGTGATTCACCTGGAGTCTTTTGGTACCGACTTGTCATACTCAATGCATATGCCACGTCTGGACGTGTGCATATCATGGCATACATGATTGATCCTATTGCAGATGCATAAGGAACACGACTCATGCGCTCTATCCCTTCAGGCGTCGTGGGTGACTGAGACTTACTCAACTGCATCCCAGTCGTCATAGGAAGGTTCCCCTTCTTGGAGTTGGTCATGCTGAACCTCTCAAGAACCTTATCCAAATAAGACTCCTGACTAAGTGATAACGTCCGTCGTGATCTGTCTCGGTAGATACGGATTCCCAAAATGCGATGTGCCTCACCCAGATCTTTCATCTGGAAATGGTTCTTCAACCATTCTATAACCGAAGATAGGAGAGGAATGTCATTCCCAATTAAGAGTATGTCATCGACATACAATATCAAGAATACAATCTTGCTCCCACTCGACTTGATATATAAGCATGGTTCCTCGACCGATCGAATGAAGCCATACTCTTTTAACACTTGGTCGAAACGATGATTCCAACTCCGAGAAGCTTGCTTAAGTCCATAAATGGAACGCTTAAGCTTGCATACTTTCGTAGGATGCTCAGGATCTATGAAACCTTCGGGTTGCACCATGTACAACTCTTCCTCCAAATAACCGTTTAAGAAGGCGGTTTTCACATCCATTTGCCAAATTTCTTAATCATGAAATGCGGTAATCTCTAAGATTATCCGAATGGAACGTAGCATGACTACAGGTGCAAAAATCTCATCATAATGCAATCCGTGCACTTGAGTAAAACCTTTTGCCACAAGCCGTGTGTAACACCCCCATTTATTCAGGAGCCTTTAGCTAGACATTCCCAATAAATAGGACTGTTACCATCTCGGTTTCCCGAGGTAGTGTATAACAAAGTACAACAAACCAAAGTACTTTAAATTAAAACTTCAATGATTATATGTTTATTACCAATTATCCAACTAAACTTAGTATAAAATATTTACAACTCGCAGCGGAAATAAATAAAGTGATATAAATTGTTCTATGTGATCTAGACTTCAACTATGGTCCAAGTCGAGCTCTCTTCCCAATGCTCCCAAGTCAGCTAGCTCCAAACCTGCTATTTAAATCTGCTCCCCATTTAACCGGAAATATTAAATGGTTCACCACAGGATGCCATCAATTAAAGCAGGCATCAATTTTATTTTGACACAGAAGCAAACACGTCAACCAATGGTTGAGTAGGATAAAATATATTAAAACAACCAATCTCTCACAACTGTCAATATTCCAATCTCATCTGTTCACATGTCACATCTCAACATCATCTATCCACGTTATCCACCAGAGACTAAGCCTGGGGCCTTCCAATTATTCACACACGTTATCCACCAAAGACTAAGCCTGGGGCAGTCCAATCACCACTCACGTTATCCACCAGAGACTAAGCCTGGGGCAGTCCAATTCTCATAAACCATTCTCGTAATTAAACACGACAATCATGTATATAAACCATCCAATTAAATAACATCACAAATTAAATTGCCAATCAACCATATATCATAACCGTATGATAAATAACACCAATTACACAATCAGTTGAGTATATTATCCTACCTGGCAAGCAATTCCAATTACGCAGCTCAAGCAATCCAATAAACAAAGCAATCTGATTCGATTATAATTCTTCACAACCGTCACCTAATCAACATATTATAATTCAATTCAATTATTTATTACTTCAAATTACTATTTATAAATTTATATTTATTATTCAAATTTATTATTTATTATTATGATTAAAGGTCTACGGTACTTAAAAACCCGATTCAATTATAACCCGAGTTACCCAAATAAAACCCGACTCAAAAACAACACACATCACCCCCCATACACGGTTTATAAACCGTGACCAACTCCCCTCCTAAAAACCACCAAACCCGCCACCACACGCTGCCACAGCCACCACCCAGCCTCGACACCTCAAGCCTGCAACCCCACACACCCAACTCACTCTAAACCACCAGCTAAACCACCACCAACAACCCACAAACCCACGCCCTATCACACGACACCAACCGCAACACCACCTGACACCCCCACAAAACACGCTCGTAACCACCACCTAACGCCACCTTCACCGCCACCTACAACCACCAATCAACTCCCCTATCCTCCCTCGACAAAAGCCACCCAGAAACCCCCCGAACCAGACCACTTAAAACCCCTAAAATCCCCCCGAAAACCGCCTGCCCAGAACAACACCTCCTCCCCTATTTCCCGTCACCATCGCACAAACCACCATACCTGACCACCCCAACACCACCAATACAACCGCCCCCTGCCGACAACATCAACCACCCAAACCCCAGGTCAAGGCGTGTCCAATTAGTGGGTCAAATAACCATCCCAAACACCCACAACCAACCCGTATAACCCTTCTGCCCAGCCGTCTTTCAACCGCCCCAAAAGCCACCGTAACAAGGTCAACGACGGTCAAATATGGTCAAGTTAGAAAATTTGCAGTGCAAGGTCGCTCTAGGTCCAAATCTCGAGTCCTATGGCGGTCTATACAAGTCATACGGTTGTCTTAAAGATGCTCACATGAAACGAATATAAATTGATTTAAGACGAATAATTACCTCGAGTTGATTAATTGGTTTATGTTAATTCCTTCCTCTTCCGTCTCCTAAAGCTTCTTCTTTTTAATTTGTGAATTATTTCTCAGATTTGAGGTGGTATTTATAGTGTAAGATTTAGAGAATACGAGGCCAATTAGGAAACCATGTAACTTTCCTTATTCTAATTAGTATAGAAATTGTCATTATAATTAAATCATTATTATTTATCATATACTATTAATCCTATCACAATTATAATTTCCTCATATAATATTTACTATTTTATTATTATTATCATAATTATAATTACCTTTATATAATATTATTCCCATATTATTTATTATTAATTCCCGATTACACTCGTACCAACTAAATAGATTTCGGTCCAAACAACATTGACACACGGCCCAATGCTAAATATTAGCTAAACTCAATTCCCGACTTGCATTATTAATTTATTATGTAATTAACATCTTATTATAATTACTATTAGAAATGTCTTATAATTAATTAGTAAATTACATAAATTATCTTCACAATTTATTATTAAAATACGGAGTATTACAGTCTTCCCCCCTTAAAATGAACTTCGTCCCGAAGTTCGCCCACAACTCCCATCATCCAACATTATCATTCATCACCATCATCCACTTACGATTATCATCCATACCAATCGCATCACAATGTATCACAACAACAACTCAAAACATTCGTAGTATTACATTCCTTCCCCCTAAAATTTAACTTCGTCCTCGAAGTTCGAAATATCAAACAATGAAGCAACCAAATCATTATTATAATATAAAACATGAAACACACATTGTAATATAAAACAACTTTTATTTCCAACACTAATTAATGGTTAACTGAATACAAAACAAAATATTTGATTCACTTCCGAGTAGCGAAACCACAACTTAAACTAACTTTATTTAAACTCCTGGCGAATACATTGCCAAATAAATAATATACTATCACAAAAGCTAAGCATAAGTGTGTAGTTACTTTTCTTAATTCAAATGACCCTTCTAAGTCTATTCCCAAGACGAGCCCATTTGTGCTTCCTAGGTTTAGGATCAGGTGTATACTTTTGTTTAACGAAAATCACATCATCATCCATCTCATAGTCCGAGGCTCTCTCTTTGTCGAGGTTGAAGTCTATCATTATCATCATCATAAGGTCCAGTCCACATAATATCTACCTCTTCCTCCTCCTCCTCATCATCATCATCGCTAATCTCTATCACCTCACAAGTTTCACTCTCCTTTTCCCCAAGGAACATACAGGACTCCCCCTCTTCATCACTACTCCCAATGGCATGATCAAATTGTTCAGGTCCACGGTTGATACTATGGTTATCAGCCCAACATACATATACTAGGTATCTTAATCGGCTAAAAACGACATCATAGGTGAGATGTGAAGGATAGATAGGTCCATAATAATGACTATAATTCTCATGCATCCTGTAGTTATCATACTCAGTCATGTAATCCTCTCTTACTTTCCCTAAAGGTCCAGAGAAAGGTAAAGTGTTAACCAAAGTGTAGGCTCTAAGATGAGTGTCATTTAGGTACTTCGAATCCACTAAAGCTCCATAAACATCCATTTGAGATTCCAAGGCGTTGCAATGCTCGTGCAAATCTGAGTTTGGGTACATGAATATGTTCTCTGGGTGCAAATAGGGATCCATCCTAAGAAATATAAGGGAATCAAGTTAGGTTACGGAATTCATATGCTAGTGTTGTGCTATATGGAATGCATATGGGTATTAGATGCATGCTTGGTATGCATGGAGATGCTATAATTATGTTAACTATTGGTTTGGTATGACGGTCACCTAGTCTATTGAGGTACTACCCACCCTTCCTTCATCATTGATTTATTATTTGTTCATTTTAGTTTCTATCATTCATTCAAATCTCTATCAACATCATCTAACTTAAACATAGAGGCATAATTGGCTTAGGGCAACACGTTCCGCATATCACTAGACATATTATTCTATTCCACATAGTTGATAACATCAAAATATAGAAAGTATATGAACCATGAGAAAAGAATCAGATCAAAACTCCAAATGACTAATTTATAATGCATTTTACAAGTTACTTGGTCGAAACAGAAATTTTACAGCAACTTGTCAGAAACTTAGGTCAACTTGTAAAACTCACCATAAATTGTCAAAATATTTTCTTAAAACGTGGCTTACCAATTTAGAAACATACATGAGTCTACTAAACTGTGGCGTTGGAATTATAACAAATAATTAAGTAGTTTTTAAATGGCAAATTTTACAAACACATGGCGCGAAAACATCACTGTACAGGAATATTTCGACTACTGTCCACTAAAATATTTATTTCTCCTAAACCGTATATTATTTGAACATGAGACCAGTGGCATATGAAAGCTAACTCATAAAGATATTACTCATAAATTTTGCATACGAGAATTTTAAACAGGTAGTAAATGGCAGCCAAAACAATCAAGGGTAAAATTTCGAGAAATCAACCAAAATCGCATTCTTCACAATTTCATGCAATTCTTTCAACACTTCACATATTAACCATACTCACACCTCCCACATACATGCCAACATACCTTCCTCATCTCAACATGCTCATAACAATACTTAAAAGAAATCATCCACAATCATTAACGAAAACAGTCATTCAAACAAGACAAACAAATTCCTAAAGGAAATATACTATATTTATTTTAAACTACCCCACACTGAAATGTCTCTCAAGGTTCCCGGTTCAAAGCTGAGAGGGCCATGGTACGAATTAAGGCGCGCTTCTTAACCGCACTAAGAGGGGCTCCTAACAGTTTCTGCCCGGGGTTCATTTTATTTAGACACATCCTAAGTTCATTATTATTCATTGGTTAGGCCTGAGGATCGTTTTGCTCTGATACCACTTTGTAACACCCCCATTTATTCAGGAGCCTTTAGCTAGACATTCCCAATAAATAGAATTTGTTACCATCTCGGTTTCCCGAGGTAGTGTATAACAAAGTACAACAAACCAAAGTACTTTAAATTAAAACTTCAATGATTACATGTTTATTACCAATTATCCAACTAAACTTAGTATAAAATATTTACAACTCGCAGCGGAAATAAATAAAGTGATATAAATTGTTCTATGTGATCTAGACTTCAACTATGGTCCAAGTCGAGCTCTCTTCCCAATGCTCCCAAGTCAGCTAGCTCCAAACCTGCTATTTAAATCTGCTCCCCATTTAACCGGAAATATTAAATGGTTCACCACAGGATGCCATCAATTAAAGCAGGCATCAATTTTATTTTGACACAGAAGCAAACACGTCAACCAATGGTTGAGTAGGATAAAATATATTAAAACAACCAATCTCTCACAACTGTCAATATTCCAATCTCATCTGTTCACATGTAACATCTCAACATCATCTATCCACGTTATCCACCAGAGACTAAGCCTGGGGCCTTCCAATTATTCACACACGTTATCCACCAAAGACTAAGCCTGGGGCAGTCCAATCACCACTCACGTTATCCACCAGAGACTAAGCCTGGGGCAGTCCAATTCTCATAAACCATTCTCGTAATTAAACACGACAATCATGTATATAAACCATCCAATTAAATAACATCACAAATTAAATTGCCAATCAACCATATATCATAACCGTATGATAAATAACACCAATTACACAATCAGTTGAGTAGATTATCCTACCTGGCAAGCAATGCCAATCATGCAGCTCAAGCAATCCAATAAATAAAGCAATCCGATTCGATTATAATTCTTCACAACCGTCACCTAATCAACATATTATAATTCAATTCAATTATTTATTACTTCAAATTACTATTTATAAATTTATATTTATTATTCAAATTTATTATTTATTATTATGATTAAAGGTCTACGGTACTTAAAAACCCGATTCAATTATAACCCGAGTTACCCAAATAAAACCCGACTCAAAAACAACACACATCACCCCCCATACACGGTTTATAAACCGTGACCAACTCCCCTCCTAAAAACCACCAAACCCGCCACCACACGCTGCCACAGCCACCACCCAGCCTCGACACCTCAAGCCTGCAACCCCACGCATCCAACTCACCCTAAACCACCAGCTAAACCACCACCAACAACCCACAAACCCACGCCCTATCACACGACACCAACCGCAACACCACCTGACACCCCCACAAAACACGCTCGTAACCACCACCTAACGCCACCTTCACCGCCACCTACAACCACCAATCAACTCCCCTATCCTCCCTCGACAAAAGCCACCCAGAAACCCCCCTAACCAGACCACCTAAAACCCCTAAAATCCCCCGAAAACCGCCTGCCCAGAACAACACCTCCTCCCATGTTTCCCGTCACCACCGCACAAACCACCATACCTGACCACCCCAACACCACCAATACAACCGCCCCCTGCCGACAACATCAACCACCCAAACCCCAGGTCAAGGCGTGTCCAATTAGTGGGTCAAATAACCATCCCAAACACCCACAACCAACCCGTATAACCCTTACGCTTCACCGTCTTTCAACCGCCCCAAAAGCCACCATAACAAGGTCAACGACGGTCAAATATGGTCAAGTCGAGAAAATTTGCGGTGCAAGGTCGCTCTAGGTCCAAATCTCGAGTCCTATGGCGGTCTATACAAGTCATACGGTTGTCTTAAAGATGCTCACATGAAACGAATATAAATTGATTTAAGACGAATAATTACCTCGAGTTGATTAATTGGTTTATGTTAATTCCTTCCTCTTCCGTCTCCTAAAGCTTCTTCTTTTTAATTTGTGAATTATTTCTCAGATTTGAGGTGGTATTTATAGTGTAAGATTTAGAGAATACGAGGCCAATTAGGAAACCATGTAACTTTCCTTATTCTAATTAGTATAGAAATTGTCATTATAATTAAATCATTATTATTTATCATATACTATTAATCCTATCACAATTATAATTTCCTCATATAATATTTACTATTTTATTATTATTATCATAATTATAATTACCTTTATATAATATTATTCCCATATTATTTATTATTAATTCCCGATTACACTCGTACCAACTAAATAGATTTCGGTCCAAACAACATTGGCACACGGCCCAATGCTAAATATTAGCTAAACTCAATTCCCGACTTGCATTATTAATTTATTATGTAATTAACATCTTATTATAATTACTATTAGAAATGTCTTATAATTAATTAGTAAATTACATAAATTATCTTCACAATTTATTATTAAAATACGGAGTATTACACCGTGCTTTATAGATATCTGGTTGCGCGTCTACAGAACGCTTTATTTTGTAAAGCCATTTGCACTGTAGAGGTTTTACATTATTAGGTAAATCAACTAGATCCCATACGTTATTCTCATACATGGAGTCCATCTCGGATTGCATGGCTTCGAGCCATAGCTTTGAGTCGGAACAGGCCATAACACCTTTATAGGTTGCGGGTTCATTACTTTCTAGAAGTAAAACGTCATTCTCCTCGACCATACCAATGTATCTGTCTGGAGGATGAGAGTCCCTACCCGACCTCTAGGTTCCTCAGAAATATTAACCGTATCATCAGTTGGAGGTACAGCTTCCTTCATCTGTTCCTCGCTTGTTGGTTCTGGAATCTCCGACAGCTCGAAGGTTCTATTACTCGTCTTGTTCTCGAGAAAATCTTTCTCTAAGAACGTCGCACTAGCCGCAACAAAAACTCGATGTTCGGTAGGCGAATAGAAGTAATGACCAAATGTTCCTTTTGGATAACCTATAAAGTATGTCTTGACCGATCGCGGGCCGAGCTTATCCTCGTGTCTCCACTTGACATAAGCCTCGCAGCCCCAAACCCGAATAAAGGACAAGTTGGGGACCGTTCCCTTCCACATTTCATATGGAGTCTTGTCGACAGCTTTAGACGGACTTCGGTTAAGTATAAGAGCGGCTGACAAAAGAGCATAACCCCATAATGAATCAGGCACTACCGTGTGACTCATCATGGATCGAACCATATCAAGTAAGGTTCGATTTCTCCGTTCGGACACACCATTCAATTGAGGTGTTCGGTGGAGTTAAGCGCAAAATGATTCCACGAGTCTTTGGGTTGATCAAACTCATTTGATAGATATTCGCCACCCCGATCCGAACGGAGTGCTTTAATCTTTCTACCCAGTTGGTTCTGTACCCTATTCTGGTATTCCTTGAATTTCTCAAAGGACTCACTTTTATGCTTCCTTAAGTAGACATATCCGTATCTACTCAAATCGTCCGTGAAAGAGATAAAATATCTATAGCCATCTCTAGCGGTAATTGACATAGGTCCACATACGTCCGTATGTATGAGTCCTAATAGGTCACTAGCGCGCATTCCAACACCTTTGAAGGAAATTCGAGTCATCTTGCCAATGAGACATGATTCACACGTGCCATATGTAGAAAAATCGAATGCGGGAATAGTCCCAGTATCGACGAGTTTCTTCACGCGTTTCTCATTTATGTGTCCCATTCGACAATCCCATAGATAGGTTTGATCTTTGTCACCAACCTTTAATTTCTTATTATTCATGTGTAATACTTCCGTGGTTTGATCTAAGATGTAAATTCCATTCATGGAAACTGCTTTGCCATAAATCATTTCATTAAAATAGAAAATACAACTATTATCCTTTATTGAAAATGCAAAACCGTCTTTCGCAAGTACGGAAACAGAAATAATGTTCTTAGATAAACTGGGTACATCGTAACAGTTATTTAAAGATAACTCAAAACCACTAGGGAGTTGGATTACATATGTCCCCTTCGAGGCAGCAGCAACTCGTGCTCCATTCCCGACTCGCAGGTCCACATCACCTTTTTCGAGAGGTATGATGTTCTTTAGGCCTTGCAAATGATTACACAGATGAGAACCACAACCAGTATCTAGTACCCAAGTTCCGAAACTTGCATGGTTAATCTCAATCATATGAATATAAGATGACATACCAACAGGAATGACGCGGCCTGCCTTGATCTCCTCACGGTAGACGGGACAGTTCCTCCTCCAATGTCCAGTCTTGTGACAATGATGGCACTCTATGTCACCGCCCTTGCTCTTTGTCTTGCCCTGTGAGCCACTTGTCTCACTAGGCGCACTCTTACCGTTTCCTGGCTTCTTAAACTTTGGCTTACCTATAGCTAGGTCGCCATGAGCCTTGCCCTTACCTTTACCTTTGTAAATTGTGAGAACATCCTGCTTCACGCTCCCACTCAATTTCATATCCTTCTCGGTCTGTACGAGAAGGGAGTGTAGCTCATGAGGACTCTTTTTCAAGTCATTCATATAGTAGTTCGCCCTGAAAAGGGCAAAACCATCGTGAAGAGAATGAAGTATTCGGTCAATGACAATGCTCTCACTGATTTTACAATTCAGTGCCTCCAGCTTCTCGACATTCTCAATCATGTGAAGAATGTGTAGGCTAACCGGTTGGCCTTTCTGGAGGTTCGCATCAAAGAAGCGACAGGTATGCTCATATGTAACGATTCTCGGTGCCTTTGAGAACTCGTTAGTGAGCGTGGTGAAAATCTTGTTTGCACCTCGGGCAATGAAGCGTCTCTGTAAATTGGTTTCCATTGCAAAGATGAGTACGTTCTTTATCGCACCCGCTTCCATAACGAAATCACTATAAGCGAGTGACTCGTTGGCTCCTGCATTGGGGCCTGGGTTGACCGGTAATGGCTCAGTTAAATACCTGAGCTTACCGTCGGCAGATGGAGCATTCCGTAGTGCCGCCTCCCAGTCCGCAAAATTGGACCCATCATTCTTCAGTCAAGTGGACTGATTCATTTGGTCCATGAACATTTTAAGCCAGGACGAACGATCTAGTGTGGCACTAGGCATTGGGATTAGGTTATTTCCAGCCATTTGTTGTAAAGTATTATTGATAATAAACGTGTTCTACACTGCGAAAGAAGAATAAAAATAATAAGCATGTGCATCGTTTTGATTTTAAGTCTAATGAACTAATGTCATAACGTGAAGACTCAAAACATTTATACAATTGACCTCCCTCAAGAATTATATAAATGACCCCAAGACTCGATTCTCTGTAAATTGATAAGCTAACCTTTTAGCTAATTCTACCGTTAGAATTCTTGGTCGATAAATTTCTGTAAATACTATCTTTAGTCCATCATAATCACGAGAAACTCTTCGGACTATGATGTTGAGGTAAACTAAGTTAACACAGCTACTTACCCAACGTAGAAGGGGTCATATTAGGCCTACCGACGAAGAAGGGATTCATAGATGTTTGCCCTTATAAAGACTAATCTCAATTTCCGTTTTAGAGGAAGATCCCATCAACTTTATTTTAATTCATTTTAAGTGAACTATAATCTAGCATGCGAGAATGAATAAACTAAAGTGATGGCTTATAGACTGTGACATCTGCATGTCCATGAAAACTAACATACAACCTATATGAGTCAATTTTCATGCATTTTAGAAGTAGGTGGTTTGGTTTTAGGCGGAATATGATGCAATTACTAACATGTGAATGAAACGCAATAATAATGAAAAACGTAAAAAAAAACAGTAAAAGTCCTAGTGTGGCCTATCCTATCAAAATGAACAATAAATACAAGTTTGGAATCCATCCTTGGACCCGAGAAGCTTGTCTTGATGTTCCATCTTGATCCATGTAGCGGGAGTGAGCTTGAATCTTCATCTTTAGTCTTCTTTGAAATTACAATAAATAAAATTACATAATTGACCTATTTATTACATTCTAATTTCAAAACCCAAAACTAAAATAAAGGAGATTCGAGATCTCATAATTACATAAAAATCATGTTTCCTTCATTACGAAAACATAATTTGACTAAGGCCACACTAAGTATTACAAATTACAACCGATTGCAAAATTAAATACGTAAATAAAATTCATTCATTCGATTCATTCAACAAAATTAAAAGCATCAACTAAAAATAAATTAAACATACATGACACAATTCCTTAATTATGTTGATTAATTTATCCAAACCACCTATTTAAATTTAAATTAAGTGACAATTCCGCAATTAATCACATTAATTTCATTCTTAATCCATATTAAACTTGTAATATGAATTCTATCCGTCAAAATTTTAAACTGCTTTAAAATAACTCGGTATCTTTAAATTGTGAACCGATTCACAATAACTAATTGGCCAAAATAAAAATAAAAATAAAACAACCCTTTTTTTTCTTGTTTGGTCTCGGCAGAACCAAACAAAAGAATTTTTTTTTTTTTTATTAAAATCCCAGCTCTCGGTTGGAAAAAGAAAATAGCCAAATTTTTTTTTTTTTATGTATCCGGCAATAAAAATAAAAAACTTTCCTTTTTTTTATGCGGCAAAAAGGGAAAAAAACAAAACTTTCCTTTTCTTTTTCTGATTCGGTAAATCAAAATTTTTTTTCCTAAAAACCGTTTTTTTTTCTTTCCAACGGCAAACCCTAAAAATTGAGCCGTCAAAAAAAAATATTTCCCTTTTGCGGCAATATGCCCTAATTCAAAGATTTTGTGAAGAAAATGTTTAAATTGCTATTTGGACATGATTTAGCAAATGCATTAACAAACATGATTAATCGTATATGCTAAAACTATATAGCAAAAACAAATTCTTACATCAATGACATGATGATACTATATGTATTTTAACTTAATCTGCATTAAATCAAAATCTACCAATTCTCATATGATAATTTTAACCGATTAAAACAATGATATGATCTAAAGAAATTGGATATAAATCATCAAACAAAAGGAAAAACGAAAGAAGAAAAAAAACAGGCCGAAAGAAAAAAAACTCGGCCAAAAATTTTTTCAGCCGAAAAAAACGAAACCCTAATTTTTCGAGAATTATGTAATAGTTTACATACAATTTTTATGAAAATCATCAAAATCAAAAACGTGGCCTATTGCTCTGATACCACTTGAGGGAAATAATCTGTATACTTCCCTTAATTTAGAAGGATTATAACGAATTTAACAATGATGATTAAATGTCATAAACAAAATACATAAACAAAGTATAAAGGATTCAGAATTAATCTTCGGTCCTAGCAAATATGGCCTAAGAACAATATCAAAATTGATATTCGCCTATCAGTTGCACCCAAGACGATATGAGATATGCCCTTATTGATTGTGCTAGAATCGATCTAAAGTTTTCTGTAAAATTTAGTTGTTTTGTGTTTTTTCTGATGAGAGAGAGAGGCTAGGTCAAGAAAAAGAATTAGGGTAGAATAATTCTCTCCCTTTCTTTCTTATACTGGCCGAAAATTAGGATGAATAATACTTTCCTATTTTCGGCCCAACTGACCGAAATAAGGAGTATATTCTCCTTATTTTTGGTCTTTCCAAAAATATATAAAATGTGTTGAATTGTCATCTAGTGAGGATCGAACCCATGACCTCTTGGTATGTGGACCCTCACTATTACCACTATGACACATTCATCTTGTTGATATTAAATATAACTGATTATATTTAATTACGAATTAACAGATTAATTCGTCCAAGCTAACATTACATATATTTAATTAAATATAACTTATTATATTTAATTTACGAATTGACAGTTAATTCGTCTCATCTAATATTATTTAATTTTCATTAAATAATTATCTCATCAACACATTGACTAACTTTTTAGTCATATTGGGCATCAATGTGATTATATTTCTATAACCACATTTCTCAAACACATCCTATAGGTGTGACCTTTAGGGACCAGTTGATCACCGCCATCTGTATGATAATAACGTCAAACTTTCTAGCAAGCCAACCGTTATTAGGTAAACGTTAATCAACTGATTAAATATACGAAGTATACCCTTGTGAACCTGTAAGAGATTTACAAATGTTATCACACTAATTTGTGGAGGACACAAGCTCCAACAAGTATACGGTTAAGTCGGCATATCATTTGCTTTACGGGGAGAGTGGTGATGGCGTAGGTCAGTCAGAGATGGGAATGGAGCAGTGGCTATGGAAAATTATATGGAAGGTGTCGGTACTGCCCCGTATAAAAGTTTTCTTTTGGCAACTTTGCAATGATGCCATAGCTACGAAAGGTAACATTGCAGTTCGTTCAGCTTGGACGGATAATATGTGTCCTCGGTGTAAGGACTGCGTGGAGTCTTGTCTTCATGTGGTTAGAGAATGTGGTTGGGTTGGGGGTGTGTGGGATGAGCTGGGGTTGGAAATTGGTGAGGGAGGGGAGTTTCGGGGTGTGAGGGAGTGGATAGAGCACATGTTCAGGGAGTTGGGTGGTCGGGAACGAACGGAATTGATTGTAACACCCCCGCACACCAGGATGCCTTACCAAGGACCATTCCAGTGTAAGACGGTGTCACCATCTCGGTTTCCCGAGGGAGTAGATCAAATTAGACAACAAAAGAACAATCTTATACTATTAATATGTCTTATACAATACAACTCAATACAACGTCTTTATAATAAAGGTACAACCATAACACTCATGACACTGCCTCTCTAGAACGGTAGCGTGATGACTCGATCCCTCCAATCCTAGCAGCCACAATCAACAAAACTGCTAAGCCAATGCTCACCATCCCCGAATGGATCACCGCAGTTTTACAAAACAACAACAACGGGGTCAAGATCTTGACTAATCAAATGTAAGACAAGATAACAATGTAAAAAGTGATCATCCTCTATCCCGGTCTTACGACCAAGACAAGAACCGACTACACCCCGAAGGGTGTAGCCCCGCCAGATTACCCATCGCACGGGTAATCCTCGCCGCCGATGGTGACCGCAGCCCATCCCCACCTAGTCCAGCTCATCAACGAGCGACTAACAATCCCTGTCTCTTAATGTGCACATCCCCTCCCGTGGCGGGTTCCACGGAGGGCGAACTAGGGTGTGAAGTCACTCCCGCAAGTGACTCCACCACCATCACAACACACACAGCCTCACAGCTGTCACAACACGATATCCGTCACAACACCGCCACAATACCACCGTCACCACTATACTAATACTCCGATGATCAGCAGATAACAATCATACACAGTACAATTACAATCTAAAATCAATTAACAGTAAACTGAGTAGGGAAACCCTACCTCGTCGTTAAGCATGTAAGACCTCCATACACAGCCACGCACGGCTCCAATACGCATCCTAACCACGATAACCACCTCCTATTACACAACTATACTCAAAGAATCACTCAAATGAACACAAGGCAGAAACTTACCTAACATTACGCATTGACGACGACATAGGCGACCACCACCCACGTCATCCTTCCTCAGCGAATCCCGTCATTCCCATGGTGGAGGTTTAGGCTAATTCCATTAAAGTGTGAAGCTATGGAGTGATAGAGGAGGGAGATAGGTTAGGGTTAGAGAAAGAGAACTGTCGAGGAAATCAGAAAATGAAATGAATCTCGCAAACTTGCGTTTATATAAACGTGTCGACAGCAGCTATACTCGGTCGAGTACAGGAGTACTCGGCCGAGTAGGCTCTACTCGGTCGAGTATGGGTGATACTCGGCCGAGTAGCCTCAGCTAGGTCGAGCAACTAATCCTATCAACCTCATGTTACAAGCCTGATCCCTCCCCATTCATCCCTAAGGTCTGTTTGGTCAACAAGATCGGTGAACAACGTTCCTAAATATCCTGGGTGTTACAATCTTCCCCCCTTAAAAAGAACTTCGTCCCCGAAGTTCGACCCGCACGACACTCTCCTCAGGTTTACGTATTGAGACATTAACCACCTACACCAAGGTGAACAAATTCACACCATCCTGACATTACCATCATACCACCTTATTCAAACAACAATCACCTATCACACCTACTCCTCCAAACAATACTAATCACCAACTTTCACATATACCTACGGAAACTAACGAATTCATATGCATTCTTTTGTCAAAAGCGACACAACTACTATCAACCATACACAAATGTGAAGCAATACTCGGAACAACACTCAACCATACAAATATACCAATATACAAATGCAAACCATCCACAAATGTGAACCACCACATTCTGTACGCTTATATTAATTATCATAAATTGAATTGAGACACCCGTGCACAGTTTAACACCACATATTACTTGAATACAACATGGATACAGCTTAAAGGAAACATGAATGTAATTCCGAATGCTAACATGCCTAACATACATTTGATTCCAAAAATCATAGGTATAATTAAATACATATTTCTCATAAATAAATACGTATAATTAAATACATGTTTCACATAAATAAATACTTAGTTCCGCGACATTACTCTTCCTCTCTTAAAAGAACTTCGTCCCCGAAGTTCACCACTAGCCACTTCCCGTGCCCAAAGCCAATACGTACCTCATGACGGTGACGTTACTCATAAACTCTTGTAACACAACTTGCTTTATGACATTACACTCTTGTGACTTATAATGACAAAATATTTCAGCAACCAAGTAGTGTGTAACAATTAAAATATGGAATTAATAAGAAATAGCAGCTTGATGCGTAACCCGTTGAGGCAATTATCACTGTAACCAAACATATATACGTATAAAACTTGTTACAGTTACCCCCCTATATGAGTATGGTGTTACCTTTCATATGTTTTAATGATTCGGGTATTCCCCTCCAAAATAATTTAAGATTCTGGTAACCAACCAATGTTATACAACGAAACATTCACAAATTCATAGTTTATTCCAACAATCACGTATCCGTGATACAACCATAATCCATCTGTGGAACATCTTATAGTATAAAATAGTAAAATAAGGCACTAACAAACTCTTTCATATAATTATCATATAACTTATGTAATTCACATAGCTATTTCCCATCAGTTCTCTGTTTCAGCAATACTCAGCCGAGTATGAAAGGCTACTCGGTCGAGTAAGCTCTACTCGGTCGAGTATATTTGTATACTCGGCCGAGTAAGCTCTACTTGGTCGAGTAGTAACTATGCTCGGTCGAGTTATAACAGCCAGAGAGCGTTTTGACGACATTACCTAGAGCATTCACAATCAACCTGCATCAAATTCTTTGCAGCAATATTAAACACAATTAATTCTTACATAAACGACATTCAACACGTCTCCATACGATAATTAAGTAAATAACGGCCTTATGGCCAAATACAGTCATCCAACGGAAGATACCAAATTCCGAAAGCAACATCCAAAGAAGAAGTAATAAATCCAACACAACAAAACAAATCCATCACAACCAAGTAAATCCAACATCAAAGAAATCAAACCAAATAACCTAACAACATAAGATCAATAACGAGGACCCTCCTCCATGTCATCATCACCACCTGCGCCAGAGGTACCTGCACCTAAACTCCCTGCTCCTGGAAAGCTCTCGTCGCCGAGTAGTCCCCTCCTACCGATCGCCGAGTTGGCTCCCCATGGTCCCGTAAGGTAGCCAAACTCAGTCTCCTCCGGAGGTCTCCAGTAGGTCGGGTCGACACCATAGCTGTGGAATACTCTCGTATCCACTCTCGGTCTCCTCCACCAGACAGGCTGTGCAAGCTGTGTCCCTATGCTCTGGTTAAGGGTCATCTCATGTAGGTTGCGGAGCACCAAAGTAGAGGAGATCCGCTCAGCCAGTTCATGAGGCTGCATCCTGGGGTCATGCATTGTGGGGTAGGGCGAGTACTGATAAGGGTGGTAGGGGTAGGAGTCAGGGGCAGAGTAAGAGGGCTCAGGTACAACCGGGTCTGCCCTAGACTGCCTCACTCCACGGCGCTCCCTAAGTGGGGGAGGTGCCTGCTGCTGTCCCTCAGGCACGGTGACCGGCTCAGGTAAGTCTAAGCGAATCCGCGGGTCAATGAGGTAGGACTGGGGCTCAGGTCTAGGAATGGCACAAGTCTCCCACTCAGCCAAATGATCAACAACAGGGAGATGAGCTGGGTCCGGAAGCACCATCCACATAGTTCCCCTCACCCTCCAAGCATACGACCCATCATCCATCTTCCTCAACCATCGGTTCTGACGCCAGTACTGAGCGTCCATGGTAGGCACAATCTCTACATACTCATTCCCCTCAGGAGGTGGGGCCTCAAAATCTGTCAGGCGCTGAGCTAGGCGGGTCACTATGGCCCCGCACACAATGTGTCGGGTCTCGGACTGTGCCATGCGCTCAATACTAGAGCACACTACACCAGGGGCACTGTAGTAGAATGGTTTCTGACGGTGTAGGTTGAGGTAAGACAAAAGTAACATGACCTCGTGAGAATTAAGCTTGCTCACATCATCTCTCGAGTATAACAAACAGGTCATCATCCTCAGAAACATACGAAGGGAAACGTCTTTGAACATCATTAATATGCATGGCACGGCACTAGGGCGGGTCCGCGATCAAATATGGAAGGTATTGAGGTGCACCATTTGTTCTTGGCCACATCACTAAGGTACCCATCCTCCTCGGCCTCTAAACCCAAATGGTCAGCCAACTCGTCTAGGGTAAGCTCATGATCCTCATTCATGAGACGAAAAGAGACAGTCTTTCCCTTCTTATCATAAACAAAAGAGCTTAAAAACTCTAAGGTCAAGTGGGGGTAGGATTTCTTTCTCAGATGATACAACCCTTCCATGCCCAAAATCTTGAAAATATGAATTATGTCCTCCTTGATCCCCAAAGTCTCAAGGATACCAGGGTTAACACAGCGGGTGGGGCGAAAAGGGCGACGCATAAGAGCCACAAAAGCCTTACGATGATTGAAATCAGATAATATTACCGATGGATGTGCTTCCACCGGCGGAACTACCGGTTCAGTGCTTGACTGACCAGTCTCAAGCTGGACATTAGCACGAGTTCTTTTTTGGGTAAGCCTCTGGTTTTCACCATACTGCAAGAGAACAATCTTTAACAAGGGTTTGACACTAAATTCTTAGCGCAAAAGACGGACTGTTTTCAATTGTATATCGATTTTAGAACGATCTTTTTACGACAACTATCAGAAAATCACCAATTACCTTACAATTCATATGGTTCCAAGCTTTAAATTGTTTCAATTTAAGGAATAATCATCAACAACAAGGAGAGTTTCGTTTTTGGTAACCCTAGAATTCAGAAATTGAATTTTAAACCATGAAATTAATCAATCAAGGCATACACAAGATTGATATACAGTTGAATCCAAGAATCAACAAGTTAAAGACTAAATTTCAATTGTTTTAGCAAGGAAATCGAAATATAGCATGCTATTATACCATAACTTTGAAAACAAGTGAGAAAATTGAGTTTAAATCTTACCTTAAACTGGTTTGAGGCAAGCAAGAACAAGTAGAACACCAAAGTTTTACCCAAAAGCTTGAGGAAGGAAGGATATGGAGTTTTTTTTAGAGAGAAGGGAAGGTGAAGATGGGAGGCGGAAATAAGAAAGAAAGGCACGAAAATAGGGTTTTTGTATAACCCGTATACGACCTGCTACAGTACTACTCGGTCGAGTATTGGAAATACTCGGCCGAGTGTGGTCCACTCGGTCGAGTACCCTTCTTACTCGGTCGAGTTTTGAAGAACAGAAGCGATTCTTATTTCCTCAAAACGTATACTCGGTTGTATAGCCTGATACTCGACCGAGTATGGTCTACTCGGTCGAGTACAGTCACCTACTCGGTCGAGTTTTCCGAAAGTGAAGAAAAAGTCGTAACTTTTCACTGTTCCTGCAAAATTAGACAATATCGTTCGGAGTTCCGTACAACCGGCTTGTCACTATTAAAGCTGATTTCTACCACATAAACACATAACAGTACGTATATTTGTACACCCATCATCAAACAATCATCACTCCTACCTTCATTCCTCACTATGCCAAGAAACTATTATCCCGTACCCTTATAGCATACGTCAACAATCTAATTACGGTACCTACAAGGTTTAGCTCTTATATCACATCATCTCTAATACTGCTAAACACCGGACATACACCTTAATCACATTTACAAAGCAGCAATTCAACACACAACACATTCATTGCGAAATAACTTGGTTAACTTACCACTGGTCACACATCGCAACAATTCCGTCACTCACTCCAACTTTTCCACACATACATCATAACTCATATCACCGTAATCATGGATACACACAACAATCATCACCAAGCAATCAACGACTCTCACTAGCTACCCTTTTTCCCGTGTCTGGCTTAAGTCCGATGGGGCCATGATTTTGAAATGAGGGCGCCTACTCACCCAAAATCTAGCATCGGCTGGGGCTCCCAACGTACATACACCAGGTTCATTTTAATTGACACCCTATATTCATTAGATTCATTGGTTCAGGTTCCAAAAACCTGCCTCTGATACCACTTTGTAACACCCCCGCACACCAGGATGCCTTATCAAGGACCATTCCAGTGTAAGACGGTGTCACCATCTCGGTTTCCCGAGGGAGTAGATCAAATTAGACAACAAAAGAACAATCTTATACTATTAATATGTCTTATACAATACAACTCAATACAACGTCTTTATAATAAAGGTACAACCATAACACTCATGACACTGCCTCTCTAGAACGGTAGCGTGATGACTCGATCCCTCCAATCCTAGCAGCCACAATCAACAAAACCTGCTAAGCCAACTGCTCACCATCCCCGAATGGATCACCGCAGGTTTTACAAAATAATAACAACGGGGTCAGTACTGACTAATCAAATGTAAGACAGTATAACAATGTAAACAGGTGATCATCCTCTATCCCAGTCTTACGACCTCGCACAGTAACCGACTGTAGGGTAATATCCGTATAAAACCCCTTAAAATTAAGGAGTATAACGTAATTTATCATGTGATTAATGGTCATAAACGAAAAACTAGAGAAACGATAAAAGAATAAGAATCAACCTCGGGTCCTGTGCAAAACGGCCTAAGAACAGAAATCAACGCAGATTTCCTCCTAATCGTTGCACCGAAGATCGTCTGAGACTATGCCCCTTGTGCTAGAAATTGCTCTCTGATTGCCTTGCAATATTGAGAGAGCTTTTTGTGAGGTTTTTGATGTGAGATCTAGAATTTCAGAGAAAAAGGCTCCAAAACCCTAATTTTTCTTCAAATGAGAAGGATTAGGTCAAAAGGAGAGAAGGACTCTCCTTTTGTTCTACTCGGTCGACCGAGTGCTAAGGGAGGGAGTGGGCTTTCCACTTTCTACTTATTTAACTCGTGGTCCGACTCGTTTTGCTAAATGTATATGACGGGTTTTAATCATAAATTGTTATCCGTTATCGGATATTAAAATATCGACTAATAACATGAATCAGTCGACATGTTAATACTTGTCCGACAATGACAATATTGTATAATTAATTAATTCAATATACATTAATTAAATATAACCGTTTATATTCAATTTACGAATTAACCGCTTAATTCACCTTAGCCAGTATTATTTAATCCGTATTAAATAAATATCTCAACATCGCGTTTGACTAATTATTAGTCAATAACTCCGACTAACCGCTTAGTTATATTAGGCATCAACATGACTGTATTTTCATGCCGTCACATCTCTCAAACGTATCCTATAGGTGTGACTTTTAGGGACCAGTTGATAACCGCCATCTGTATGACAATAATGTCAAACTTATCTAGCAAGCCAACCGTTATTTATAAACGTGGACCAATGGATAATAATACAAAAGTATACCCTTTGATCCTTTTAGAGATTTATATGTCATTGCACTAACTGTGGAGGACACCAGCCCCAACAAGCTCCCACTTGTCCGTACAAGTGTACGTGCAATAACGTTATCCGCACTAACTGGAGGACACCGGCTCCAACAAACTCCCACTTGTCCGTACAAGTGTATGTGCGATAACCGATTCTCATATCCATTTAAAATTTCTCCCACTCAATGTAAAACAATTTTCAGATCCGTATCCGCAAGGTCGTAGTTTACAATCGATCTGTATTAAGAGTGGTTTCCCCGACTAGAGAGTAACTTAATTGATAAAACGAATCCGCATTCGAGCATGGCCATGCATTTCAGTTACAGCTCCTCGAGTGGCCCTGAGAAATATCGAGTACCTGATAAAGGCTGGATATTTCCTTCAACTCGACTCATGCCGATCTAAGCGAAGTATGAAATGACCCAGAAAAAATCTACTTGGCCCCTGTTACGGATGACCGTGAGAAAGAAACCAAAGTCACCCAAAATCTGCCTTAATCTCAAGATATAGTCGATAGTCAAAAGAATCGACTCTTAGGATCACCATGGAGGTCATATCCACGACCTGGCACCGAATGTTATAAAACATTTAGGACTCCACGTCGTTGTCACAATTGTGTCCTACGAGATATCCGTATAACTCGCCTCTGGGATTGGTCAGTCAACCGTTTGACTTATGGCTCGTTGAACCCACCATCAACCGACGTCACAAAATAATTGCCGAGTTATCGGCTCACTTGGGCAATTAAGGACCAAAAATATAATGTTTGTTCAGTTCACTTTGTGGTGTTCAAGATAGTCGTACAACTCCACATGAAAAACAAAATATATAAATATCAAAACGATGATATCGTATAGAGTACACGAGAAAAAGAATCTAATCCATGAAAGAGTACTACAACTCAGGAACACGTTTAATTCCCATGGAAATAACATGCCCTTCATGCTTATCTTGTCGTAATGGTTTAGTGAGAGGATCTGCTATATTATCATCTGTAGCAATCTTTTCTATCACTACCTCCTTTTGCTCCACGTAATCTCGGATTAGATGAGCTTTCCGTTGTACGTGTCTAGACTTGTTGCTAGACTTAGGCTCCTTAGCCTGGAAGATGGCACCTCTATTGTCGCAATAGATGGTGATCGGGTCATTCGAACTAGGCACTACTGATAGTCCTTGTAAGAATTGACGCATCCATATCGCTTCCTTTGCGCCTTCGGGGACGCGGCATAGTACTCGGACTCGGTCGTAGAATCTCTTTGTAACACTTTGTTTGGAACTCTTCCGGTGATCTAGCGCGCCATTAAGAATAAAAACGAATCCAGATCGAGATTTCGAGTCATCTCGATCCGTTTGGAAGCTAGCATCTCACAGAATAGGTTGCGCATAGCTTTTGATCGCCTCCATAAGTCAATGCCCAATCTTTAGTCCTCCGTAGGTACTTAAGAATGTTCTTGACAGCCATCCAATGTGATTCACTTGGATGCTATTGGAATCGACTTGTCATACTCAATGCATATGCCACGTCCGGACGTGTGCATATCATGGCATACATGATTGATCCTATAGCCGAAGCATAAGGAATCTGGGTCATGCGCTCTATCTCTTCCGGTGTCTTTGGTGCCTGAGACTTGCTCAAATGCACCCCTGGAGCCATAGGAAGAAACCCCTTTTTGGAGTTAGTCATGCTGAATCTCTCTAGAATCTTGTCTATATAAGACTCCTGACTGAGAGATAACATCCGACGTGATCTATCTCGATAGATACGGATGCCCAAAATTCTTTGTGCCTCACCCAGATCTTTCATCTGGAAATGGTTCTTCAACCATAGTTTTACTGAAGTTAAGAGAAGTATGTCACTCCCAATCAGGAGTATGTCATCAACATACAATATTAGGAAGACAATCTTTCTCCCACTCGACTTGATATATAGACATGGTTCCTCGACCGATCGAGTAAATCCATTTTCTTTTATCACTTGGTCGAAACGATGATTCCAACTCCGAGAAGCTTGCTTAAGTCCATAAATGGAACGCTTAAGCTTGCACACTTTCTTAGGATGTACAGGATCGATGAAACCTTCGGGTTGTACCATGTACAACTCTTCCTCCAAATAACCGTTTAAGAAGGCGGTTTTCACATCCATCTGCCAAATTTCATAGTCATGAAAAGCGGCAATCGCTAAGATAATCCGAATGGAACGCAGCATGACTACGGGTGCAAAAATTTCGTCGTAGTGCAAACCTGGCACTTGGGTGAAACCTTTAGCAACTAGTCGTGCTTTATAGATATCTTGTTGACCTTCCACAGAATGCTTTATCTTGTAAAGCCATTTGCATTGAAGGGGACGAACCTTAGCAGGCAAGTCAACAAGATCCCATACGTTGTTCTCATACATGGAGTCCATCTCGGATTGCATGGCCTCAAGCCATAGCTTTGAGTCGGAACTAGCCATGGCACCTTTATAGGTTGCGGGTTCACTACTCGTTAAGAGCAGAATGTCATCTATGTCATGTTCCTCGACCATACCAATGTATCTGTCCGGAGGAATAGAGACTCTTCCCGACCTCCTAGGTTCCTCAGGAATACTAACCGCAGTCGGGATTGAAGGAACTGGTTCCTCCAATGGTTGCTCGGCATTTGGTTATGGAATCTCCGACAACTCGAAGGTTCTATTACTCTTCGCGTTCTCGAGAAACTCCTTCTCTAAGAATGTCGCACTAGCCGCAACAAATACACGTTGTTCGGTTGGCGAATAGAAGTAATGACCAAATGTTCCTTTAGGATAACCTATAAAGTATGTCTTGACCGATCGCGGGCCGAGCTTATCCTCGTGTCTCCACTTGACATAAGCCTCGCAGCCCCAAACCCGTATAAAGGACAAGTTGGGGACCGTTCCCTTCCATAGTTCATATGGAGTCTTGTCAACATCTTTAGACGGACTTTGTTAAGTATTAGAGCGGTGACAGAAGAGCATAACCCCACAATGAATCAGGCAATACGGTGTGACTCATCATGGATCGAACCATATCAAGTAGTGTTCGATTTCTCCGTTCGGACACACCATTCAACCGAGGTGTTCCGGTGGAGTCAACTCGTAAGACAATCCCACGATCCTTAAGGTGTTGATGAAACTCGTGTGAAAGATACTCGCCACCACGGTCTGATCGTAGTGTTTTAATCTTTCTACCCAGTTGTTCTCAGACCGATTCTCGGTATTCTTTGAATTTCTCAAAGGACTCACTTTTATGCTTCATTAAGTAGACATAGCCATATCTACTTAAATCGTCCGTGAAAGTGATAAAATACCTATAGCCTTCTCGTGCGGTGATTGACATAGGTCCACACACATCCGTATGTATGAGTCCTAATAGGTCAGCAGCGCGCATTCCAACACCTTTGAAGGAAATTCGAGTCATCTTACCTATGAGACATGATTCACACGTGCCAAATGATTCAAAATCAAAGGCCGAGATAGCTCCATTCTGTATGTTTGTTTTAACGCGTATCTCATTAATGTGTCCCATACGGCAGTGCCATAGATAAGTTTGATCTTTGTCACCAACCTTTAACTTCTTATTCATTACGTGCAATATTTCGGTTGTCTGATCTAAAACATAAATTCCATTCATGGAGACTGCCTTGCCATAAATCATATCGTGTAACGAGAAAACACAACTATTATTCTCTATTACAAATGAAAAACCAAATTTGTCAAGTGCAGAAACTGAAATAATATTTTTAGATAAACTGGGTACATAATAGCAGTTATATAAAAATAACTCAAATCCGCTAGGAAGCTGGATCACATATGTTCCCCTCGAGACGGCAGCCACTCGTGCTCCATTCCCAACACGCAGGTCCACCTCACCCTTTACGAGGGGTTCGATGTTTCGGAGCCCTTGCACATGATTGCATAGATGAGAACCACAACCAGTATCTAGTACCCAAGTTCCGTAACTTGCATGGTTAATCTCAATCATATGAACAAAAGTAGAAGAAGAAGAAGACATACCAACAGGAGTAACGCGACCTGCTTTTATGTCCTCATGGTATACAGGACATGTACGCCTCCAATGCCCAGTCTTGTGGCAATGGTGGTATTCCATGTTACCGGTCTTGCTCTTTGTCGTGCCTAGTGAGGTGCTCGACTCACCAGGCCCACTCTTACCCGATCCCGACTTCTTAAACTTCGGACACCTCGCTAGGTCTGCCTGAGCTTTGCCCTTACCCTTGCCCTTGTTTGACACAACGAGAACATCCTGTTTCAGGCTCCCACTAAACTTCATGTCCTTCTCGGTCTGCACGAGAAGGGAGTGTAGTGCATGAGGACTTTTCTTCAAATCATTCATATAGTAATTGGCTCTAAAGAGCGCAAAACCATCGTGGAGTGAATGAAGCATGCGGTCAATCACGATGTTCTCGCTGATCTTACAATCAAGTGCCTCCAGTTTCTCGACATTCTCAATCATGCTGAGAATGTGTGGGCTAACCGGTTGGCCCTTCTGGAGTTTCGCCTCAAAGAAGCGACAGGTATGCTCATAGGTCACGATTATCGGTGCTTTCGAGAATTCCTTAGTGAGCGTGGTGAAAATCTTGTTTGCACCTTGGGCTATGAAGCGTTTCTGCAAATTGGATTCCATTGCAAAAATGAGTACGTTCTTTATCGCACCCGCTTCCATGACGAAATCGCTATACGTGGCGATCTCGTTAGCTCACCGTGGGGCACGGGTTTGGCGGGATGGGCTCTATCGATATTTGAGCTTCCCGCCAAAGAATGAAAGCATTCCGTAATGCCGCCTCCCATCCGCGAAGTTTGATCCATCATTCTTGATCGAGTAGATCGATTCATCCGATTCATGAAGATCCGAAGCCAGGACTCACGGTCCAATGTGGCACTTGGCATTGGGTCGTCCGTACGGCCAACCATTTTGTTATTAGCAGTTTAAATGATCGTGTTCTACACTGAAAAAGAAAGAAAAACAAAACGAAATAAGCAACTCATCGAGGTGATTTAAGTCTAATTAAAATTCATTTTAACGTGTAGACTCATTGCACTTGTATAATCGATCTACCTCAAGAATTATACAAAAGATCCCAAGACTCAATTTCCGTAAATTGATAAGCCAACTGTTTGGCTAGTTCTACCGTTAGAACTCTTGGTCGATAGATTTCCGTAAATCCTATCTTTAATCCAGCATAATCACAGGATCGTACGAGTGACCATAGTGTTGAGATAAAATAGGTCAATCAGTTCCAACTTACCCGACGTAGAAGGGGTCATATTATGCCTACCGACGAAGAAGGGGTTCATTGGAGTTTGACCTATAAAGACTATTCTCAATTTTTGGTTATACGAGGAAGATCCCATCAACTTAGTTTTAATTCATTTAAAGTGAACGAAAATCTAGCATTACGTGAATGAATTAACTTAGGTGATGGCTTATTAAGTCCGTGTGACATCTGTATGTCATAGAAAACTAACGCGTAACCTCTATATGAGTCAGTTTTCATGCAAATATTAGGTGGTTTGGTTTTAGGCGGAAAATGATGCAAACTATCGTTACGATGAAAAACATAAAAAAAACAAAACGTAAATAAAAGTCCTAGTGTGGCCTATCCTAGCAAGATAAACATAATACAACTTTGGAATCCACCGTTGGTGTGACACCTCTCCTTCTAAGTTTCGAGGACAAAACTTTTTAAAAGGAGGGGTGACATAACGCTAATTTTTAAGGGTGTCACAGTTGGACCCGAGAAGCTTGTCTTGATGTTCCATCTTGATCCATGCAGCGGGAGTGAGCATCCGATCTCCATCTTTGGTCTTCTCAAAATTACAATTTAAAATTTACAAAATATAAACCTATTTACATTCTAAATTAAAACTGTAACTACAAGGAAAAATCCAAAACGGAGATGCGAGATCTCAAAATACAACCAAGACCGTGTTCCATCATTACGGTAACACATTCTACTAAGGCCACACTAAGTTACAACCGTTTGTAAAATTAAATACGTAATAAAAACATTCATGGCATTCAAAAGTAACGATAAATAAAAGATGCATCAACTAAAACAAAATTATTCGTGACATAATTCCGTAATTATGTTAAATTTATCCAAACCACCTTTTAACGCTTAAAATTATATGACAAAACCGCTTTTATCAACTTAATTTTAATCCATTACAATCCGTTACTTTAAACCGCTTTAAAATAACTAAATGGTACGTGTGTGAACCGTTTCACAATCAAGTGAGTGCACAAAATCCGTATTATTTACATTGTATGGCCGAAAAAAAAAAAAAAAAAAACACGAATTTTTTTTTTCTTTTCACCGCGGCACTCAAGAAAACGATTTGACAAAAACAAAACCAATTGCAATTTTGACCTAATCCGTATTAAATTAAAACTTCAATTGACAAAACCTTAAACATATTGCTATAATAATCGTTTATAATAACAATATGCAAAAACAAATCGAAAACAAAACCAATCGATCGAGACACAAAAGTCCTCGATCGACTGATCAGCCGTGAACATGCATTTCACGGTTTTCAAGGCAAAAAAAAATATCGATTCAAATCGTTTTATGAAAATCACGATGAAAAATTTACGTGGCCTCGCTCTGATACCACTTGTAGGGTAATATCCGTATAAAACCCCTTAAAATTAAGGACTATAACGTAATTTATCATGTGATTAATGGTCATAAACGAAAAACTAGAGAAACGATAAAAGAATAAGAATCAACCTCGGGTCCTGTGCAAAACGGCCTAAGAACAGAAATCAACGCAGATTTCCTCCTAATCGTTGCACCCAAGATCGTCTGAGACTATGCCTCTTGTGCTAGAAATTGCTCTCTGATTGCCTTGCAATATTGAGAGAGCTTTTTGTGAGGTTTTTGATGTGAGATCTAGAATTTCAGAGAAAAAGGCTCCAAAACCCTAATTTTTCTTCAAATGAGAAGGATTAGGTCAAAAGGAGAGAAGGACTCTCCTTTTGTTCTACTCGGTCGACCGAGTGCTAAGGGAGGGAGTGGGCTTTCCACTTTCTCCTTATTTAACTCGTGGTCCGACTCGTTTTGCTAAATGTATATGACGGGTTTTAATCATAAATTGTTATCCGTTATCGGATATTAAAATATCGACTAATAACATGAATCAGTCGACATGTTAATACTTGTCCGACAATGACAATATTGTATAATTAATCAATTCAATATACATTAATTAAATATAACCGTTTATATTCAATTTACGAATTAACCGCTTAATTCACCTTAGCCAGTATTATTTAATCCGTATTAAATAAATATCTCAACATCGCGTTTGACTAATTATTAGTCAATAACTCCGACTAACCGCTTAGTCATATTAGGCATCAACATGACTGTATTTTCATGCCGTCACATCTCTCAAACGTATCCTATAGGTGTGACTTTTAGGGACCAGTTGATCACCGCCATCTGTATGACAATAACGTCAAACTTATCTAGCAAGCCAACCGTTATTGATAAACGTGGACCAACTGATAATAATACAAAAGTATACCCTTTGATCCTTTTAGAGATTTATATGTCATTGCACTAACTGTGGAGGACACCAGCCCCAACACCGACTACACCCCGAAGGGTGTAGCCCTGCCAGATTACCCATCGCAACAGGTAATCCTCGCCGCCAGTGGGTGACCGCAGCCCATCCCACCTAGTCCAGCTCATCAACGAGCGACTAACAATCCCTGTCCCTTAATGTGCACATCCCCTCCCGTGGCGGGTTCCACGGAGGGCGAACTAGGGTGTGAAGTCACTCCCGCAAGTGACTCCACCACCATCACAACACACACAGCCTCACAGCTGTCACGACACCATATCCGTCACAACACCGCCACAATACCACCGTCACCACTATACCAATACTCCGATGATCAGCAGATAACAATCATACACAGTACAATTACAATCTAAAATCAATTAACAGTAAACTGAGTAGGGAAACCCTACCTCGTCGTTAAGCATGTAAGACCTCCATACACAGCCACGCACGGCTCCAATACGCATCCTAACCACGATAACCACCTCCTATTACACAGCTATACTCAAAGAATCACTCAAATGAACACAAGGCAGAAACTTACCTAACATTACGCATCGACGACGACATAGGCGACCACCACCCACGTCATCCTTCCTCAGCGAATCCCGTCATTCCCATGGTGGAGGTTTAGGCTAATTCCATTAAAGTGTGAAGCTATGGAGTGATAGAGGAGGGAGATAGGCTAGGGTTAGAGAAAGAGAACTGTCGAGGAAATCAGAAAATGAAATGAATCTCGCGAACTTGCGTTTATATTAACGTATCGACAGCAGCCATACTCGGTCGAGTACAGGAGTACTCGGCCGAGTAGGCTCTACTCGGTCGAGTATGGGTGATACTCGGCCGAGTAGCCTCAGCTAGGTCGAGCAACTAATCCTATAAACCTCATGTTACAAGCCTGATCCCTCCCCATTCATCCCTAAGGTCTGTTTGGTCAACAAGATCGGTCAACAACGTTCCTATATATCCTGGGTGTTACATTGATGGTAGGATGTTGGGCTATATGGGAGCGTAGAAATAAAGCAATCTTTGAAGATGGTGAATGGCGTGCTGACTGGGTTGTTAACCGGACGAGGGAGTTGATGGGGGAAATGATGAACGAAGTTGAGGGACGGAGTTTAAGAGGTACGGGGAGGTATGGTGTGGGTATAGAGAATAGGGTGGATGAGGTGGGTGAGGGAGGTGGACGTAGGCAGCAATGGGAGAAGCCGATGTATGGTGTATTAAAGGTGAATGTGGATGCGGGTTTGATGAGGGGTAAAGGGGTTGGATGGGGTGTTGTGTGTCGGAATAGTTATGGTCAAATTACTTGCTGCACAGCAATACAAGAGAAGGAGGAGAGGTCCCCGAAATATGCGGAAGCAATGGCGGTTTTCCATGGTGTGCAGGAGGCTCGGAGTATGGGTGCGAGAAATATTATTATTGAGAGTGATTGCTTGGAAGTGGTTGAAAATTTGAAGATGGGAAATGAAGGACGAAGCGACATTCATCTCGTTTATTTGGATATTTTTTCTATTTGTTCGTTTTTTGATTCCGTTGTTTTTTCTTTTACTCGTCGTTATTTCAATATGGTAGCTCACTCGGTTGCTCATTACTATCCGTGGTCTTTAGGACGAAGGGTGTGGTAAGACGATGTACCTTATGACATTATGGCTTTAGCTGAGAAGAATGTGAATGAAATAGTATAAACCTTTTTTGGGTTCTTTCAAAAAAAAAAAAAATGTAAACTATTGACTGAAACAATTAAAAAAGAAAATATAAACTATTGTATAGAGAAAACAACCTATTTGGGCCAGGCTGAAATCACAACTCAGTCCAATATAGTAACCGAATAAACAAGACTCCTATAATATCCCCCCTCCAAAGCCCTCTCTCATTCTTTTCCTCTTCTTCCTCCCAAACTACTCCTCTCCGTCGAAACCAAATCTCAAAACCTTCGCAAACCTACAAAAATGGCGGGAGGAAAGATAAGGAAAGAGAAACCAAAAGGAGGAAGTAGCAGCCATTTTCAAGGAGGAATACCATTTCACAAATCAAAAGGACAACATATTCTTAAAAATCCAATGTTAGTTGAATCAATTGTTCAAAAAGCTGGTATTAAACCTACTGATGTTATTCTTGAGATTGGTCCTGGTACTGGTAATTTAACTAAGAAACTTATTGAAGCTGGTAAAAAAGTTGTTGCTGTTGAATTGGATTCTCGTATGGTTCTTGAACTTCAACGTCGCTTTCAAGGCACTCCTCTTTCTAATCGTCTTCAGGTTCGTTTGACTGTTTTTGGTGTCGGAGTTGGGATTTATAGTTGTGTTTTCTATTACTCCTTCTGTCCTGATCATTTGTTTACTTTTTATTATAAAGGTGAATAAATGATTAGGAGAGAGATAGTATTGTAGTAATATTGTTTATTAATTCCCCTTGGTCTTGATCATTTGTTTACCTTTTATAATAAAAGGTCAAAAAATGAATGGGACGGAGAGAGTAATATTGTTTATTAATTCGTGTACGAGACGGTCTTGCAATAATGTGTGAGGGTAAGACCTTACTTCCTACGTCAATCATTTTAATTAAAGATATACTAATGATTGGGATGTAGGGAGGGGATTGATTTATAGTTATGTTTGCTGAATTGTTCACTGATTCTCATGTTAAGACGGTTTTGCAATAATGAATAATTGTTGTCCCGAACTAATTTAATATGAGATGGGATCTTAGGAGACTTGCGCAAAATTGCTAAAAGGCGCGAATTAGTGATAGGATAAAGTAAGTTAGGAAAAGAAAATCGATAGTTTTAGCTAAAGTCTCGATTTTTTTCATTGTTTAGGGAGCGATCGTCTCTGCTAGCCTCCAGTTGTTTTTAGCTCAGATACTTTTAATTTGATGTTTGTATGTTTTGGTATAGGGTTAGTTTACTGTGTTTGGAAAATTAAATTTCTTGATTGTTGTTTATTGTGAATATGTTAAGAAGAGGGGATTTTTGGAGCTTAACTTGTATGGCTTGTCGAAAGTTCGGGTTGGTTTGTTTGGTGTCAATTAAGATTTGAGTAGGGTATGCATTGGGTTGTGACTTGTGATGTATGATTAGCGACATTTTGTGTGATTTTGTTTATGAGTCTCTGAACTACTAAGCTGGTGTGGGAGCGGAGAGGTGGTTTTGTACCTGCAGAAAGACTTCAGCTTTCGTGTTGTTTAGAGTAATACCAAGCTGCTAAATGTGTGTGATGATCTCGAGTCGTTGATGTTGGAGTTTGGATTGGGATTTGGGAAAACTATATGGAGCGTGTTTGGCTGGTGGTAGTGTAGCAGCTTGCTTTCATGACAGTGTCATTGTAAAACATTAGATGTAATGCAATTGACAGGCTTTGCAGTCGTGCAATTAGACTTGCTTGAGGAGGACTTTGAACAAAAATACGAGTTTGTAACAGAAAAGTTAGACATCTATCTCAGTGAGTTATGCCCCCTTTTGACTGTTTTCTCCTTTAAAAAAAGTAGCGTTGGGCTTATTCACTTAGATGGAGGGAGTAGCCTGTTAAATGGTTGTATAGGTATTGACTAGCATGCTTCACGTTTGTCTAAAAAAAACTAGCATGCTTCACACCCACTATCGTTTCGGAAAAGTATTTAGTTCTTAATACTACAACATTACAGTATTTAGCTTTTGAGAAGCTTTAACACTATGATAACATCTGTGATTCACATTCAACTGTACTACCATAGAATAGACGATTGCTTGCCATTAATGTTAATGTGATACAGAACCGGGATTTATAGTTATGCTTGCTAATATTGTCCACTTATCTCGTGTGAGACGTATTCACAATAATGTTAGGGTGAGACCTCTCACATTATAGGAGACTTGCTCCCTAATTTAATGTGAGACAGTGCTTGCTCAAAATTGTCAGGGGCACAAACTAGTAATGGGATAAAGTGAGCTAGGAAAAAAGGGATAGCTTTAGCTGGAAGTTTCGAAAATTTTCAATTGTTTAGGAGGCAATCGCTCGTGTTAGTCCCCCTTATTTTCAACGCTGGTAGTTCTGCCGGTAGTTCTTATTTGATATAGTGTAGCTTGTTGCGTTTGGATAATTGAAGAACTTGATTGTTGTTTATTGTGATTATTGTTAAGCGGAGTTTTTTGGAACTTAACTTGTATAGCTTGTTGAAAATTCGGAAAGTTTTATTTGCTGTTGATTAAAACTTGAGTAGGGTATGCATTGGGCTGTGATGTATAATTAGTGACATTATGTGTGATTTTTTTTTATTTTTTATTTTATTTTATGTGAGTCTTAACTACTAAGCTAGTGTAAGAGCAGAGAGGTGTTTTGAACCTGCAGAAAGACCTCAGCTTTCGTGTCGTTTAGAGTATTACAAAGTCAGCATATGTCTATGATGATCTCTGTGTCTTTGATTTTAGACTTTGGATTGTGAAAGCTATATGGAGTGCGTTTCACTAGTGGTAGTGTTAGCAGCTCTCTTTCATGACAGTGCCATTGTAAAAACCATCAATGTAATGCAATTGACGGGGTTTTGCAGTCATGCAATTTGAGTCGCTTGGGGACGAATTTGAACAAAAATACCATTTTTTGCCAGAAAATTACTGCATTTATCTCAGCGAGTTATGTCCAATCAGACTGTTTTCTCCTCTTAAAAAGTTAAATGGGGCATATTGACTTAATTGAAGGGAGTAGCATGTTAAATGGTTTGATAGGTATCAACCAGCATGTTTCAGGTCCACTATTGTTTAGTAAAAGTATTTAGCTCTGAATACGGAGTAATACATTACAATATTTAGCTTTTGATAAGGTTTAAACATTGGGATAGAATCTCCGATGCATATTCCACTGTACTAGCGAAGAAATAGATGATAGCTTGACATTTAAAGGTCATTTTTAATTAATTTTGTTTCAAGATTACAAGCTATGCATATCGTCTCTTATAGTTTGCTGATCAACTGCTTCATCCATCATGATCTGCAGGTTATCCAGGGCGATGTCCTTAAGTGTGATCTCCCATATTTTGATATTTGCGTAGCCAACATCCCTTACCAAATCTCGTCTCCACTAGTGTTCAAGTTGCTAGATGTCAACCAGAGGCAGAACTTTAGATGCGCTATCATAATGTTCCAAAGGGAGTTTGCCATGAGGCTAGTTGCTCAACCCGGTGACAAACTGTACTGTCGTTTATCTGTTAACACTCAACTCCTTACTCGTGTTAATCATCTCCTCAAAGTCGGGAAGAATAATTTTAGACCTCCACCTAAGGTTGACTCCTCTGTGGTTCGTATCGAACCTAGAAGACCTCTTCCTATTCCGGCGGGTAAACTCAAGGAGTGGAATGGAATGCTATCACTATGTTTTAGCAGGAAGAACAAAACTCTCGGTTCAATATTTGCGCAGAAGAAAGTTGTTGCAGCTCTAGAAAAGAATTACAAGACATTGGAATCATTAGGGCAATTCAAGAATGAAGACGACGATACTGTGACTATTGATATCTCTGACTTAGTCGACGAAAACGTTGATAAAATCCTATTTATAGATCAAAATGGGGACGAGGTTATGGAGGTTGATGGCGGAAAAGAGGGTGACGATGAAATGGAGGTAGAAGCTTCGGATGACGAAGCAGATGATTCGAGTTTTAAAAGTAAACTTGTGGGTGTGCTGAAGAAGTATGATTATGCTGACAAGAGATCCTCCAAACTCACTCAAAATGAGTTCATACATCTACTCTCAATATTTAACCAGGCTGGTATTCACTTTACAAGCAGTAAATAACGGTACTCTGATACTCAACGATGTTAGAGCATTCTTATTTCGACCGGGTTAGCTTTTTTATGGTGTTTTTCAGGCGATGTACAATAGTATATTTCCCAGTGGCGTTATGACTACCCTATATATTATGTCGAGAATTCAGCATATGTTTGTCTCAGTGAGAGGCTGTTTCCAATTTTGTTTCATGCTTTGCTAGTGTGTTTTGATTATTAATTCTATTTAGCAGCTCTATATTGGAAATTAATTCCTTTTTCTCGGTCTTGTTCCCTATTGCGTGATTAAAAATATAGGGTAGTTAATAGACCCTCTAATATCAATAGGAGAGTAGAAATTTTTAGTGTCTTTAGGATTCATCCGGTAACTCTGGATAGAATTTTACCTAAATATACTCCCTCTGTCAAATCACATAGCCCCACTATGATCCACAAAAGGTTGCCAAAAATATAATAGAAATAGATAACAATTAAAATAAAAATAAATAACAATTCAATGATTATAAGATTTCCAAATTCCATCGAGTTTATTATACACTCAGCTGTTGTTATATATTCATAGATGGACGCCAAAAATTAGAAAATTTCCGTAATTTTTTTTAAATATCGAAACTTTTTAGAAGTTTGGCGGTAGCCTTGCTATATCTTTTCAATTGATTTTCTCGCCTCCGCCATTGCTGTCGATCCCATAATGAAGAGAAAGACAAGTATTGTTGTTGAAGCTAAGACGAGTATGGTTGTTGAAGCTGTTAAGGACGAGCACAATATGTATTCATACGCAGCCAGGCGGCCTCATAGTTTAAGGAAACAACGTCGATCAAAGGGGTTCATGATGTTAGCTCGACTCCAGAATCCTATACCTGCTTCCATGATGCGATTCCCTACAACAATGCAGCCATTTATTATCCCGCCCTTCTCCTGATTTCGCAACAAATATCATCTCAATCAACGACTTGACCTCTAGAAAATCGTGTCAGCCGACCGCAAAGAAACCACTAGTTTGTTTCAAGTCTTTTTTTTTTTTTTTTTTTTTTTTTTTTTTTTTTTATAACGGTGTTTGGGTCTTGTTTCACCGGCTCGAAGCATTGACGGCACTGCTGATTGCTAGTTTAGTTAGGACTTGGTGATAGAATAGAAATCAGTTGTATAAAGTAAACCATGTTAAAATCAATTACATGAGTTTTTATGATGCGGTTAGTCGGTTACCATGTCTCATAATTAACGAGTTTTTCTTATGACGGTTACTAGCTTGTGGCGTAGAGTTCCTTTTCCTTTTAACATTATTTATCGACTGTAACTTGTGAGAGCTGTCATAACTTGTGACCGTCACAAGTAAGAATTTGTGTTTTACTGTTATTATCTCTTAAATTATTATTACGTGCTTTAGGCAAAATAATCTTACGATATTGTTTTAAGATGGTCTCATACATTATTTTGGTGACACTATACAAGTATTTGTGCCACAATCGATCACCAAGCCCATCAATTGTAACACAAATTCTCATTATAGACGTACACTATCCGTTTATACGTATAGACGGATATCACTTTCCCTCACAAAATACTCATTTGCCATAAAGTGGGAAGCACATGGGGGTGCCCCACCTTGTCCCCCTACCCATTTTATTAGAGGTCTTTACCCGTCTGTTCGCCCCACCCGTCTATACCAAGACCTATTGCAATTGTAAATTTAATACGTGCCAATTAGCAATCACTTTCTTTTACATACCAGTTTTTAAAAATAATTAGTCTCATTATAGACGGGCATCCGTCTAAAGATGTAAACGGGTCAAATATATCACCACTTTCATAATAGACATAATAAGACAATCCCATCATCCCACTTGTTTGACATATTTAACCCGTCTACAAGTTTAGACGAATAGTGTCCGTCTAAGGTGAGATTTTGTGTTTCTAAAATAACTCCCTCTTTATTTTTTTATTTTTTTTTAAAATTACTCCTTCAAAATACACTTTTATCAAAAATTTATTCCGTCTGTTTTTTGAACTTATTATGTCAATGGATAATAAGTTACAATGGATAGTAAGTTCAAAAACAGACGAAATTTTTTTATAAAAGTGAATTATTTTAGAAAACTGGTATGTAAGGGTGAGTAATTGTTAATTAACTCTTATTAAAACCTACTTTTAGTCAACAAAAAAAGTAACACATCCTTTATAACATTATTTAAATCGATGTGAGACGTTAGAAGCTTATAAACGTCACCAAATAAATATTCGGAATTACTTTTTCACATACGAATTTTACTCTTTCAGATACATTTTTTCATTAATTTTCCATTTATTACCCTTCTCACCTAAAACTTAACGAAATTAACCGCTATGTTAACATTCCCTTAATCCAATCGTTTGGTTTGAGGACTTGCTTGCAATTTCGAAAAATTACAAGCTAGTAGCTCAACCATTGGAGGCTTCCATTTATACTAGCTTAGTTTGGTCTAGTAGCTTTATGAAGCTACTAGCTTAAGTTGGCCCACAAAAATAAAGCAACCAATAGGAAAATAGTGTTCACTTAAATAAATAAGAAAATATGATATGTGGTTTTCATCTAAGCTACTAACATTGGCTAAACCATTGGAGTAATTTGTATCTTAAAATTATTGTAGCTTAAAATCTAATGTGGCAAAGTTAGGCTAGTCGATAATTGTTCAACCATTGAACTTGTCCCTTTCTATAAAAGCTACTCCCTCCATTCAACTCCACTTTGCAACTATGCTTTTTGCGCGGGTATTAAAAAACGGATTAAAAAAACTATTAAAAGTACATAGGGAAAGAGAATGGTGGGGTTAAAGATACTAAAAAAATATAAAGGTGAGTTTTATGGTGGATTTGTGTGGGGTATGAATGACATTTTTTGTAAATATAGATTTTCAATAAGGATAAAAAGGTCTTTTACACGTCCAAATAAGGAAACCTGTAAAGTGGAGTTGAATGGACGGAAATAGAATACTTGTAAAGTGGAGTTGAATGGAGGGAGTAAAACATTTAGCTTCTTCCTATAGGTTCCTGATATTTTGGAATGGATTTTTTTTTTTTTTCTTGCAATGTAGGGACCCCACTATCTTTAGTTGATTTAATTACACTCCTATTCTTCTCTTACTCTTATTTAATTAATGATTAAATATTCACACCAAACTATACATTATACAATTACAAACTATACATTATATAAATACAAATTAATAAATTACAAAATAAAAATTACAATTACCAAAAAATTAATAAAAACTTCAAAAAACAATTCTTTTTGACTTCTACCCTATTTTTTTCGGGGAAAAAAATTACAAAATCAGTTCTTATAATCTTTAAAAAATTACAATTACACAATTTATTCAAAAATTCATCCTCTTGATTCAAAAAATTACAATTACACCAATTTATAAAAAAAAGAATTATACGAGTATAATCTTTAATTTCTGTATTTTATTAAAAAAATTAGTTTGATGAGAGTTAACATAATCAATATAGTAGATCTGAAAATTTTCGGAAAAAAATTGATATGAGATGATTAAAGTCGAGTATTATTTTTAATTTTTGTAGTTTATAAAAAAAAAATTGATGAGAGTTAACATAATCAATATAGTAGATTTGAAAATTTTCTAAAAAAAAAATGATATGAGATGATTCAAAATCAGAATAAAAAAATCAAAAATAATTAATGGGGTTTTTGCATGAGAGATATTGGATGGAGAAATTAATCTGCAAGTGAACAAGAAGCGGTTGAGTGTTAGTGAACAAGGAAGGCGAATGACGAATGAAAGAGATGTGATTCAACTGAGGAAGGAATTAGAATTCTAATTTTGGTAGAAATAAAAGAGTAAATGATAGCAACCTGATTTCTGAAGAGTTAGATCAGTTAATGTATTATACAACCAGTTGTATATACAACTTATTTAGTGTTGTGGAGCTTTGTTACAAAGTTGTCGAGCTCTATTAACAAAATTATCGAGTTATGTTACAAAGTTGTTGAGCTTAACAGAATAATTATTAAGCTCAATAAGTTCGTAAAATAGCTCAATAACTTTTAAAATAACTCAACAACTTTGTGTGAGAGCTCGATAACTTTGACGCGGTTGTACATAGCTATTATACAACTAGTTGTAGGATAGTATTTGTGGAGTTAGATAGGGTTGGAAATAGTTTAATGTGTACCTATTTATGAAGAACTTCAGGCCCTATTTGGTAATCAGCAGATTGATATTAGCAGAAGCAGATTGGTCAAGTAGATTATAAATGACAGATTGGATTAACAGGTTTGGCTAGTATATTTCAATTAGCAGATTTAGTAGAAATGTTTGGTAATTAGCAGATTTTGGTTAATAGAATGTTGTATCTATGTGTAGATTGTTGACGGATTCATATTTCACAATCTACTAATGTGAATATGCTGGGTAGAGCAGCATATTGAAAAGCAGTAGATTGAGCTCCAATCTACTATTTCAATATGCCATTTACCAAACACTCAAAATAGTAGATTGGTGAGTCAAACATGCTAAAAGCCTTGAATATGCTGAAAATTTTTCAATCCGCCATTTACCAAACACCCCCTTAATATGAAGTAGATGATTGGGCTTTAACCTATTTTTTTAAAGGGTTATTTTATAGGAATAATCCAACCTATTACCCATCTTCTCAAAATAATCTCAATTACATTTAATCCCATATTAATCCCAACTTTGTGTATCCTATTCTCAAAATAGACTTGGTGACTTGCAACCTGATAACTGGTCATCTCCAACTGTTACTCTAAACACCTCCCTCTCAAAATCAGTCATCAGTCATCACTCATACTACTCCCATCATCCTTGTGAACATCCCTACTTTTCCAACCATCATGAATAATCATTGTATATCGTTAATCATGTCCCTCTCAATGACATCCGTACACCTCCTCTAGTCATAAACAAGTAAGAAGGCAAGTCACCGTAATTTGCCTGGGATTGGGAACAATGCAAGTGATGAAAATCAATGCTAATAAATCTATCTAACACAATCAACAAATTGAGGAGGAGATAAGTAACCGTGATTTGCCTGGGAATAATCAAATGTATCTTTAGCAACCAGGTCATGGCCGCCGACATTACATGTGGCCACCACAGACGCGGTCAGATCCGATCACTACAAGACCTCACAACATCAATCAGGTGGACTGAGCCACACTGCTGGGGGCCACGCCGGCGACATCAGGGAGAGAGAATAGGTGACACATTTCATGGTGGTGAAAGTGGATGCTTTAGAGTCACATCAAGGTGACGGAGGCTGAAGTGGTGGCGCCTGGTGATTTAGGTGAGATATGGAGTGAGTGCAACGACGGAAAGGTAAGACGAATCTGGCCCGGAGCATGGAGGTGGAGTGATTCACGGCAGCCGGAGAAGACATGGGGTTTGATGGTGTGAGGTGGTGTCAATGGAGGGAGGTGTTGTAATGGAATTATTGTAGAAGGGGATTGCGGTAACTGGTAAGGGAAGGAGAAAGGGGAGATAGAAAGAGCCAGTCACTTTTAACCTGATATAACAGGTGGAAATTTAATGGGTGTATTATAAGAATACAGTATCGAAAGTTGGGATTAATATGAGGTTAAATGTAGTTGGGATTATTTACAGAAGATGGGTGATAGGTTGGATTATTCATATGAAATAACCCTTTTTTAAATATAATTTTATGGGTTAAGTCGGATGAAGAGCTTTAATATGTGTATTCTTATTGTATTCAAATATTAAATCCCGTGTATTTACATCTCCACGAGCTAAAATTTGTAACAATGTTATTATTATTATTATTATTATTATTATTATTATTATTATTATTGTTATTATTATTATTATTATTATTATTATTATTATTATTATTATTATTATTATTATTATTATTATTATTATTATTATTATTATTATTATTATTATTATTATTATTATTATTATTATTATTATTATTATTATTATTATTATTATTATTATTTATGCATCATATTATTTTATCGTCACTTGAAAATATTACGTCTAACTATATTCGTATTATTAACATACTTAAATTATATGTACGTCGAATCTCTAATCATAGACTTATTTTTATTGTCATGACGCCTATTTTTACGACCCGCGCATTTTTTGCACAAGAATTGTTGAGTTTATCGATCCGGTACTTAAGAGGGGGAGGGGATGAATTAAGTACCCTTTTTAAATTAAAGCAAAATTAAAGCACTAGGTCGTTCACGAATTTCCTTCTGAAATAATACACAGGCTAATTGAACAGTCTCGGTGACTGTTCAAACAATTAGAGTTGTGCTGTATTGTTCGTTTGAGTAAATACGTGAACCCAAAAAGGAAAACAACTAAAAACAAGAGCAAACGAAATAAAAGAAAGCAAGAGACACACGATTTTTAACGCGGTTCGACCTACTTTCTAAAGGTCTACGTCCACCCTCTCTCTTATTAATATTTCCTTTATAACCAAACTCGATTACAAAGAAAGCCCCCACGATCAACCCCGATCGTGCGACTCGAGTACAACCTCGTACCCCAATAAACGCTCTCTCACAAAAAGAGAAAATTACAACACAAATTGTCTCCTTATATGGTTCAACAATTGGAACAATGGAGAACAAAAAAATCCTTATGAATATAAGAACTTGTGTATTCAAGAACAATCCAAAACTCACGGCTTTTGAAATAAACTTTGCAAATAAAAATAGAAAGGAATGTTTTCACCAAATTTGCAAAAGACGATTTAAAAACCAGTTCGACAAAGTTGACTTTGCGTTAAAACCTTTTGGATTTTTTTAACTCTCCGTATATGCTGCGCACTCTTGCAACCAAGATTTGTCCATCTTATATATTTTCAGATATTGACCAAATCAAATCTTTTTAATCAAGCAACCAACTTTAAACAGAATCTTTGACTATGATATTTTAGTTGCCTTCAAAGACACGAACTCCTCAAAAAAGTTAAGATATTATTTAGAGAAAATTGAGGAAATTCCAACGGATTGAATTTTTTCAAAATAATTATTTAGAAAAAATATTTTATCTTGAAATTATTTTGTCTAAAAAGATAAGCCGTGATTTATTGGACCGAATAAGAATAAGCACAAGATATATATTCTTACAATTTTTCTAGACACGAACCAAGACTCATCCAACGCTCTACCCGTCTTCATTTCCGAGCAAATATGAAATACTTTTGGACCTGTCAGACACAGGTCTAGCACACACCATTAATTTAGAGGGATACATAAAAGTGAAGGACTTGTCATCATCAATAAAATAGATGCAACAAATTCCCCCTTTGAAGATGGCAAGTCCCTAAAAAAGTTCCCCCTCAATAATGGAATACTTCTGCAAACATTCAAAAAAATCCAAGACAACAATAACAATAGAAGTAGGAAACAACACAATCAGTAAAATAACTAAACCAAAGTTCATGAGAACGCAGTGAGAAAGATCGTCACAATCAAAAGTCTAAGTCCAGATAGCTACTAAGTACTAGAAGTCCTAAATATTTCCCCCTCTTGACATCATCAAAAGGAGAGGGACGATCAAAAAATGTTAGCGCAGAGTACCGAAGTCAAGGAGGTCTCAATGAAACTACCGGACACAGTCAAAATAGACATCATCGTAGCTAGTACCGACCATGAGACAGAGTATTAAACATACAGTCTTAGCATAAGAAAGCATAATCAAAATAAAAGGGTGAGGTCAGGACAAATCAAGGTGGAGGGGGTAGACGAGCTATAAAACGCTCAAGAAGGTCAGGTAAGGCAAGGAGTGGGGTAAGGGCAGATTTGATAAGCTCGATGTCAGTTGCAATTGTTCCCAAGCGACCAGCCAAGATGTCATGAAAAGCCCTAAACTGAGACGAGATACCACGAATGGTACTAGCACTGCAACCCGCCCCTGCATAGCCATCTCCACTAAACCCAACCAGCTTATCATCAACAATGCGAAGATGCATTTGACCCAGCAACCCATCCGTCATACAATCCTTCATAGAAACACAGTATCCATCAGAAGGCAATACTTTTTTCTGCCACATGATGTGGGACAACCACATACCACACGGGAGCTCTCTTTTAGTCTGAGTCACCTTCCTCGACTTCTGCTTAGTGACAACGATCACACCCGTCTGTACCTTGGCCGCAACTTCCTTTATGTGGAAGAACATGAGAGAAGCCAAGTTCACAGGCCGCCCCGTCGTTAAGCAAAACAGAACCCACAGATCGGGGATAGAGCAATAACCGCGAGAGTGTGTGCGGGGTAAGATAGTGCGACGAATGCAATTAAACAAGAACTGATGTGGTCCATACAAACGACTAGGAGGAATACGGGTTTCCATAGTAGCAGACGGGTCAAAAGATCGTAAGACAACCAGAGAACCAAGACCGTCTATAGGAGGCCACCCGTTTGAATCGGACAGCTCAAGACCCGTATTTGGAATATGTAATATTTGGGCAACCTCATCAGTACTGACCATAAACGATTTCCCATTTACCACCGCGATAAAAAATTCACCAGAGGGATGCACAGTAACAGACTGGTAGAATTGAATAATTTCGGGAACAAAAACCACAGAATAAACAGAAAACATACCAACCCAGTTTTGAGCTTTAAGAATTTCCAAGAAAAAATTAAAAGCTTGCTCAGATTGTAGCCAATGTTGCGGGTAGTAGCGACCCGGAAGGATAGAATGCTCAACTAGGCGAATGCACTGTTGTAGCACCGTCTCTGACAGTCCCACACCTTTTAGAATTTCAATAACTCGGTCTTGATCAACCGAGGTGCAAAGAGTAGCAGATACATCATCATCCGAATCATCTTTAGCCCACTTTCATTTTAAAGATCGGCCCTTGCTTTGAAATCATCTTTAAGCACATCATCGTTATTGTCATCATCCCAATCTTCATCACAAATATCCTCTTCCTCCACAATTTTTCCTTTCCCTTTACCCAACACAACCAGATCTTCCTTTCGGTTCTCAGACTCAGTGGGTTCATTTATGATAATCCCTTTTCTTACCCCCTTTCGAGTTCTCGTAGCTTTTGTGACTATGGGTGTGGTGCTCCTTGAATCTGGTGCAGACGGCTCCTCGACTTCTGTGACTGGCGGCTTAGTTTCAATTGCATGCGATTTTTTCGAGCGAGTGAATACAAAGGAGGGTGAAGGGTTGGGTTTTGAAGTTGGGATTTTTGATTTGGGAGAGGTGTTGATGGGTATGGTTTCGTTTTTTTGTGACGGGGTGGTGTCGGGTTCAATTGGAGTTTCGGGATTGTCGGAGGGAGGAGTGTTATTGGCGGTTTTGGTGAAGGCGGCTTTGGATCTGGTGGTGGTGGTGTTTTTGGGGGTGGTTACTTTGGTGGTGGTGGATTGGGTTTTCCTCTTGGCCATGGCTGCCGTCGAAGAGGTTAGGGTTTATGATAGATTTTTGTGGTTTATTTGATTTTAGGTGGAGAGTTATGAGGGCTATGGTAGATGGAGAGTTATGAGGGTATTAGGTGAGGTTTTATGAGGTGGGTCAGCTGGATGGCGTGTTTAGGAAGGATTTAAGAGAGATTTTTATTTTGCCATAAAGATATATGCATAAGACATGTACATTAATATTCAACAATGGTCAACTTGCTACTAATCTATATGAGACACAAGAACGACTAGAGTAAGAAGATTGCACCTCAACCTTAATGACCTAGGACAAATTGCAAACACATAATCACGATTGCTCCAAATTAGTCAATCATTGGGATATAGATTTTAGGAAAAAATAGACTACGAGCTATCATTAAAAAGTCCCAATTCCAACCGAATTTTCTCAAATTGTTCTCTAGCCAAAGGTTTAGTAAAAATATCGGATAACTGATCTTCTGTTTTACAAAATTTTAAGCTTATGTTTTCTTTTTCTACGTTATCACGAAGAAAATGATGACGAATGTCAATATGTTTTGCCCTGGAGTCTGAACGGGATTTTTAGAAATATTAATTGCGCTAGTGTTATCACAAAGAATGGTTCACACAATTAATGATCATACCGTAATCCCGCAGCTGTTGTCTTACCCATAGGATTTGAGCACAGCATTGAGCAGCAGCGACATATTCACTCTCAGCAGTAGATAGAGCAACCGTATTTTGTTTCTTGGAAGCCCAAGAGATAAGACACGGTCCTACAAAGGTGGCAATACCATATGTACTCTTTGTTTCAACTGAGCAACCTGCATAATCTGCATCTGAATACCCCGTGAGAATGAAATTATAGTCCATAGGATACAATAAATATAAGTCCTGAGTACCAATCAAATATCGAAGAATACGCTTTACAACTGTTAAGTGTGATTCTTTGGGATTTTATTGGAACCGGGCACACAAACATACACTATAAAGAATATCCGGACGACTAGCTGTGAGATATAAAAGTGAATCTATCATACCTCGATACACCTTTTCATCTACACTTTTACCTTTTTCATCTTTGTCAAGCTTGAATGTAAAACACATAGGTGTAGGAAATGGATTAGCTGTAGTCATACCAAATTTTTTTAGCATCTCCTTGATATATTTTCTTTGATGGATCATTATGCCATGTGTGGTTTGCTTTATTTGAAGACCCAAAAAGAATCCTAGCTCGCCCATCATGCTCATCTCGAACTCCGATTGCATAAAATTGTAAAAATATGCACATAAAACATCATTAGTTGATCCAAAAATGATATCATCTACATAAATTTGAACAACTAATAAGTCCTCCTTCACCGGTTTTAGAAATAGTATTTTGTCAACGGAACGTCTTTGAAAACCATTTTCAATAAGGAACTTTGATAGTCTATCATACCAAGACCTAGGTGCTTGTTTAAGACCATAAAGTGCCTTATCTAATTTATAAACATGATTAGGAAAATTACTATCTAAAAAACCGGGAGGTTGTTGAACATATACTTCCTCTTGCAAATAGCCATTAAGAAACGCGGTCTTAACATCCATTTGAAAGAGTTTGATACCCATATGAGCGGCAAAAGCAATAAGGAGAAGAATGGCTTCAAGTCTTGCCACGGGTGCAAAGGTTTCATCGTAATCGATCCCTTCCTGTTGATTGCATCCTTGAACTACAAGTCTAGCCTTGTTTCTCACAATCACACCTGCATTATATAATTTGTTTCGAAATACCCATTTCGTTCCTATGATGGAACGATCTCTTGGACGTGGTTCCAAATGCCACAACTTGCTTCGCTTAAATTGATTTAGCTCTTCCTGCATAGCAATAACCCAATCAGGATCAGTTAAGGCATCATTAACATTAGAAGGTTCCAATTTTGATAAGAATGAGTAATGAGCACAAAAATTTCTTAGAGAAGATCTAGTTTTGACTCCCTCATGGATGTCAGTCAGAATGTTATCCATTGGATGTGAACTTTGATGCTTCCAACGTCGAGGAACAAATGTTTCTGTTTCTGGTGTAGCTTGAACAGTACTGAATTCTGTTCGATTTTGCTCGACATTCGTATCTGTAAATTGAACATCACTGTATTCTGTTCGATTATGCTCAACATCTGTATTCGTCTTTCTTGACGTATCTGAGCTACTGGAAGCCTGATTTGTCTTATTAGACGGTGCAGATGTCTGTTCAGATTCGCCTGAACTTGATGATTTTTCACGACTGGACAGATCTGTTGTAATACTACGGTTTTATGAGTCTCTGGGTACTCTATCGAGTAGGCCTTACTCTGTCGAGTAAGGGTGTCTTGCGTTTTAAAATAGTTTCTGACTTGTTGGGTACTCGATCGAGTAACGTAGATACTCGATCGAGTAAGGGGGCACTCGATCGAGTACCTTAGCTACTCGATCGAGTAGCCGGTTTACGGGGAATGATTTGACGGGTTTTGCTAATAACGCGAGTTTGATATAAAAGGTTTCCGTCAGTTTATTTAATCACTTTTAACCTTTCTAAACCCTTCAAAAGAAAAAGGAGTTACGTAGTTCTCTCTCGTCGCGTTGTTGGCAAATCCCCAAGGCTAGTAGTGTCGGATCATCTTGTTCTTTGCATCATAGTGTTCCTTGCGTCAAGGGTAAGATCTACATACCAATTTTATACTGTTTCTTCGAGTTTGTTTAAAACCCTAATTGGGTAGATTTGGAGGTTTTGGGAGGGTTATGTTGATTAGGTGATAATTGTATGATTATGTGTATAGGAGAAGGGTTCGTAGAGGAAAGGTTTTGAGACAGCTGCTAGATCGTCTGATGTTTGTGTTGCATTCCAGGTAAGGTTTCCCTACTCGCATTATTAGTTACATAATGTGTGGTGATTGTCTTGTAATTAGTGCTTGTTGATTGGTTTCGTGACGGTTGTTGATTGATTGTTGTTGATGGATGTGATTGTTTGTCTCTGGTTCTCGAGATGCGTTCTCGGCTGAGTGGAGTCACTTGCGGGAGTGGCTTCACGCCCTAGTTTCGCCCTCCGTGGAACCCGCCACGGGAGGGGATGTGCACATTAATGGGACAGGGTTATCGCTCGGTATGATGAGCGGGGCTTAGGTGGGAACGATCGCGAGTCCCCCGCGCGAGGGTGGTCCAGTGGACAGTCGGTGACGGAGATTGATTGGAGTGGGTGTGATTGTGTGTGTGACTGTTTGAGCTATGTTGTTTGTTGTGTTGTTGGATCATATAAATTGTGTGATTAGTACTGACCCCGTTTTAAATGTTTTAAAACTGTGGTGATCCATTCGGGGGTGGTGAGCAGTTATTGAGCAGGTATGAGACGATGCGTATGGGATAGCTGGGATGAGTCACCACGTTGCAGTTTAGAAGTCTTCCGCTGTGTCTGACGCTTGATAGTATTTTGATAGTAGATAGTTTTGAGAACTTGTTTTTTTTTTCCTTTTATCAGTTTTGGTTTTGAGCATGTAATCACTTAAACTATAATTAATTTTAAAGTACGTTTCTTTATTGTCTTATGATATTCATTGCCTCGGGCAACCGAGATGGTAACATCCTTATACCTGGGTGGTCCTGGTAAGGCACTTGGAGTATGGGGGTGTTACAAAATGGTATCGAGCGACGATCCCGAAACTCAGTAACCAATGAACCCAATAAACATAGGGAGTCAAATAAAATGAACCCGGGGTAAAAGTTGTAGGAGCTAATGCAAAGACTTGGGAGACGTCCTAAAGTCGCGAACTCGCCCTACAATTTTGAACCGGTCACTATGGGATATGAGTCGGGATCGTTATGTGTTTACCTTGTGTATTGTGTACCTATGTAGTGATGTGTGGCATGAATCAGTGGATGTACGTATGTTGAGAATGGGGAATGTGTAGAAAAGATGGTGATGATGTGATCTCGTAAGTTATTGATTGAAAGTATGATAGTTGTTTTACGATATGGCATTATAGAAATACGGAAAGAAAATTTGTTTGACTGGAGTTATACATAGAGTTATGTATACATATATGTTGTTGGTAGTATTGTACGAGTTTATATAGCTGAAAGTTTGAGTAAGAGCATGAATAATTGGTGGAAAAAGATGATAATTGTTGCATGATAATATGATTTTTTTTTTTATAACGCATGTTGTATGATGAAAGAGATTTTATAGGGTTATTATGCTAGTAACATGTGAATATGATACTTGATGTCATATAATTGTGATTTTGTTTACGTAAAGTTATATAATAAAAACATGTGGGTAATATGTGATTGGTAAGTTGAATGATATATGTGCATCGAGTTATTTGTTGCTTGGCTTTTGAAGTTAGTAACATGTGGTTAGGGAAACTGGTTTTATGAGCATCGAGTTGTTTTTGTTTACCATGTTGTCGTTTAAGTTGTTGGGAAGTAAAATCAAGTAGTTGTGTTTTCGATTATAGGGAGGTTGTCTTTAAACTGTTATAACTTGAGATGCATAAATTATTTTAATATGATTCCAATTGGAGGTGATAGCTTGTCCTTTTACTATTCTAACGATAGGTCACACGCCCAAAACGACCAAGAAATGAGTGAGTTATGACTGCATTTCTAAAACTGGACAGTCTTTGAGAAATGCGTAGGTACTCGATCGAGTAGCCTTGGTACTCGATCGAGTAGGGGGGACTCGATCGAGTACGTTAGTTACTCGATCGAGTAGCCTTGGTAATTTGTTTTATGTGCTTCTGATCTTCACCTACTCGATCGAGTAAGTCACTTACTCGAACGAGTGTCCTGTACTCGATCTAGTGACCCCTGTTTTGGGTCATATGCTTATCTTTTGAATTCGTTGCATATTATGTTTAATTCAAAGTTGTTATTTTGCTTCTTTATGCATTGTTTTACATGTACGTTGGTCTTGACGCGTAAGTTACCCAATCTTGTGGTGTAGTGAGTGGCACCTGTGGTGAGTATGAGTTCGGTGGGAGGACATGAGTTATACGTGGTTGTGATAGATAGTGGAAAAATAAAAGGAAGATCGTTATGGTTTATTGAGACATAGAGCATGTTTTGTGAGATGAGATGAGCGATATGTTTGTACGTTGAGTAATGCAAAAGTAATTAAATGTGGGCAAGGGATGATGTGAGTTGATGGAACGTTAGAATGAAAAGATTGAAATGAGGGACGCAAATGGTGACATCTTGAGATGTGTAAAGAATCATGGAGGGGGATGGTTAGGAGTCGTGTGGGTTAAGAATATACATAGTGAAAGTTCGTTTTAAAAGGGTTGAGAAGAGTAGTATATAGTGAACTTTGTAAAGACATGTCGCGAGGTGGATTTGTAGACAGTGAATGAGTTTGGGAGATTTGGTTTATTAAGAGATGAAACTACTGTGTGATTTCCTTGGGCAATTAGCGGTATGAAAGGAATTTTGATTTCTAGAGATGTAATTGTTGAACAGTAAACGTTGATTATATGGATGGATTAGTGGCAAGGGTGATTGATGACATAAGAAGAGAATATTTGTGGTAAGAAAGAGTGAGATGATATCGATATGAAATAATTAGATGTGAGTTTTGGAGCAGTGAGAAAGTAACCGGAACACTAAAGAGTTAGGTAGAAGTGATAAGGAGTTGAATGGTTAATTGATTTTGTAGAGTGTAAAAGAAAAGAATGAGGGGAATAAAACTAAGAAAATGTTGACCGGAGTTATGTGGTATAGAGATAAGGAGTCATCGAGATGTGTGTTACCAATCATGAGGATGTTAGTTAATGGTTATAGAGGAGTTTCGGGACAACATGATTAGTCTTGAGTTTTGAGGAATTCAGGAAAGTAAGAAGTTGGTAGAATATCTGCATGATATGAGATTTTGGTGGAGATTTAGATGATGATACAGTTAAGAATGGTATTGGGAAGAATGTTGAAGTAATTTTGTTGATGGATTTGATGTTCGTTATTTGGGATGTTAACCAAAGATAGGAAAGAAATCGTGATATTTAGAGATGAGTGTAAGGATTTGATGTCCGGACAGTGGTAGTGTTATGGTTTGTGACTAGTGGTTAAGGGTGATGGTATATTAGAAAGGTAACAATTCTGAAGCGGTTGATTTTGCAGAGACCAGGTTGATATGTATGGTTGTGAGAGAGTGTAAGAGGTGGTTATATGAGGCGGTTGTTAGTAGTTGAGTATTAATAGTATGGTTACATTTGGCAGGGGGTGATGGATATGCGAATGGGAGAATATGTTATGATGGGCATATGAGTTAAGCTCGGGCGACAGGTAACCTTTGTTGAGTGGTAACTTACGTGACCAGGATTGACTAGGTGGATGTGATTACGGGTCTATGATACGTGTAAATGTTTGTGTGAGGTTCTGACCTCACAAGAAGTTGTATGGTGTGATAACTATAAAGTTGTTATATGATTGTTTTGTAATTTATGTTGGGTACGGTATACTAATGGAATGAGGTTCAAAAGGTAATAATGTGATTGATCTGGCATGGATAGTTAAAATTCTATGTGTATGGATGATACTTGTTTATTCCGTGAAATGGTAAGGATGATGTTCATGAGATTATTATCTGTTTAATTCATATAACATGTTGCATTGTGATTTAGTAAAGTGGATTTGAGTAAGTTTTTCTTGTCCGAGAAGTTATGTTGGGTCAGTGTTTATGGGATTGTGTCTGTTGTGATGTCTATCGGTGTAGTTGTGGTGCCTCGGGTGATGATCCGGGCACGGTACCTAGTGTTGTGATGCAGGTATTTTCGCACTGTGGTGTGGCTGTTGGTGGTGGTGTTGCGATGTCGTCACCGGTTGTGGTGGAGTAGGCGGGATGATTATGATTCGAGTTTCGAAAGTACATACCAGTTACACATAAATTGTTGTTTTGTTTGATGTTGCTTCCTGTGAGTTTCGGTTTTACAGATAGATAGACGGTTGTTTTGTTTATTGATGTTTCTTACCGGTTAAGTTTTGGTATGAGGGTAGAGTATGATATGAAAGAGAGTTGTATATGTTTTCGTTGTTGTCATGGTATAGTGACATTCTGTTGATGGGACACGGTTGTCGAAGTTGTTCTGATACTTTTGATCTTGTTTTAAGATGAGGCTTTAGACATAGTCATGGTAAGTGATTGATAGAACATGTGTTGTATTGATCGGGACTGCAGTGGTTCATAATCGATTTTGGGACAGTGAGTGTAGGGTGTTGGGAATTAGTGTCATGTTATGTTTTGTATGAGTTTTGCGGTAATAAAGAAAAGAACTTGAGGATTTAGTGTGAGTGTACGTAACGAGTGTAGATCGTGAGTTATGCTTTTGGGAGATAGGTGCCTTACATAGAGAGGTATGTTGTTTTGCAGTAAGAATGGAGAGTTAGTATGGTGATTTTGCTACGAGTTTTATGGTATAGGTTAGGTGGTGTGCCGTATGAGTTGAGGTACGAAAAATGTTTAAGTAAGAGAGCCTTGGATATGTTCATGGCGAGTGTTTAGGTTATAGGTGGTTATCTTTGACATGCGGTGGTGATGAGGATAATGAAAAGATATATCTAGGATTTAGTATTAGTGAGTTACGAGGACGTAACATTTATCGTAAGAGGAGTAGGATGCGATAAAAGAGATTTTGATGGTTGTTCATATGGTAGTATATTTGGAAGTAGAGTGTTGGTGTAGCATAAGATATGGATTTGTATATGTTGTGGTTGATAGTGTTAAAAGGTCATGGACGTGCTTCTAGTAGTTCGATGTTAGGAATGCGAGAATACTTCGATATCATTGATTGAGTTGGATGATGAGGTTATGAGTGTGAGTAAGCTTCGAGGACGAAGTTCCTTTTAAGGGTGGTAGAATGTAACATTCCGTTTGATGTTTATGTAGTTGGTTATGTATGGAGTTAGTGTTGGGAGAGTTTATGATGTAGTTGATACGACATCGTGAGCGAGGTGTGGAGGTAGGAATAGTTGGTAGAGTTGGTGTTAAGAGTTCATGGTTTCATGTTTTGTAAGTTGGGGTTTTGTTTTGAGTTCTTAGTAGCTTTGTTGCGTTTTGACCGAGTTAGTATGTTGTTTTTATGTATGGGTTGAACTTCGGGGACAAAGTTCTTTTTAAGGAGAGAAGACTGTAATACTACGGTTTTATGAGTCTCTGGGTACTCTATCGAGTAGGCCTTACTCTGTCGAGTAAGGGTGTGTTGCGTTTTAAAATAGTTTCTGACCTGTTGGGTACTCGATCGAGTAACGTAGATACTCGATCGAGTAAGGGGGCACTCGATCGAGTACCTTAGCTACTCGATCGAGTAGCCGGTTTACGGGGAGTGATTTGACGGGTTTTTGCTAATAACGCGAGTTTGATATAAAAGGTTTCCGTCAGTTTATTTAATCACTTTTAACCTTTCTAAACCCTTCAAAAGAAAAAGGAGTTACGTAGTTCTCTCTCGTCGCGTTGTTGGCAAATCCCCAAGGCTAGGAGTGTCGGATCATCTTGTTCTTTGCATCATAGTGTTCCTTGCGTCAAGGGTAAGATCTACATACCAATTTTATACTGTTTCTTTGAGTTTGTTTAAAACCCTAATTGGGTAGATTTGGGGGTTTTGGGAGGGTTATGTTGATTAGGTGATACTTGTATGATTATGTGTGTAGGAGAAGGGTTCGTAGAGGAAAGGTTTTGAGACAATTTTGCTAGATCGTCCGATGTTTGTGTTGCATTCCGGGTAGGGTTTCCCTACTCGCATTAGTTACATAATGTGTGGTGATTGTGCTGTAATTAGTGCTTGTTGATTGGTTTCGTGACGGTTGTTGATTGATTGTTGTTGATGGATGTGATTGTTTGTCCCTGGTTCTCGAGATGCGTTCTCGGCTGAGTGGAGTCACTTGCGGAAGTGGCTTCACGCCCTAGTTTCGCCCTCCGTGGAACCCGCCACGGGAGGGGATGTGCACATTAATGGGACAGGGTTATCACTCGGTATGATGAGCGAGGCTTAGGTGGGAACGGCTGCGGTCCCCCACTGGCAGGGCTGGTCCAGTGGACAGTCGGTGACGGAGATTGATTGGAGTGGGTGTGATTGTGTGTGTGACTGTTTGAGCTATGTTGTTTGTTATGTTGTTGGATCATATAAATTGTGTGATTAGTCCGACCCGTTTAAATGTTTTAAAATCGTGGTGATCCATTCGGGGGGTGGTGAGCGATTATTGAGCAGGTATGAGACGATGCGTATGGGATAGCTGGGATGAGTCACCACGTTGCAGTTTAGAAGTCTTCCGCTGTGTCTGACGCTTGATAGTATTTTGATAGTAGATTGTTTTGAGAACTTGTTTTGTTTTTCCTTTTATCAGTTTTGGTTTTGAACATGTAATCACTTAAACTATAATTACTTTTAAAGTACGTTTCTTTATTGTCTTATGATATTCATTGCCTCGGGCAACCGAGATGGTAACATCCTTATACCTGGGTGTTCCTGGTAAGGCACTTGGAGTATGAGGGTGTTACATCTGTGTTCTGTTCAGTTCCCCCTGAATTTATGGACTGTTCTGCACCTGTTCCTTCCAACGATGAAGGCTCCTCCTCTAGTTCAGGTGGATCATCTCTTACAAATCCAATCTCAAAGTCATCATCATCCTGCAATTCAGCGTTAAACACATTAGTTTATCGAAAATTACATGTACACTTTCCTCAAAACACATAGTTCTTTTATTGTAAACTTTATAGGCCTTGCTTTCGTTTGAATATCCAATGAAAACCGCCTCATCGCTTCTTGGATCAAATTCTCCCAAATTATTTTTGCCATTGTTATGAACATAGCATTTTGATCCAAAGCAGCAGAAATGTGAAATGTTTGGCTTTCGCCCATATAGAAGCTCATAAGGCGTTTTCTTATGCATAGATCTAATAGCCACACGGTTACGAATATAACAAGCTGTGTTCACAGCTTCGGCTCAAAAGTTTCTGTAATACTCCGTATTTATGAGTCTTTGGGTACTCTATCGAGTAGGCCTTACTCTGTCGAGTAAGGGTGAGTTGCGTTTTAAAATAGTTTCTGACCTGTTGGGTACTCGATCGAGTAACTAGGATACTCGATCGAGTAAGGGGGCACTCGATCGAGTACCTTAGCTACTCGATCGAGTAGCTCGGTTAGCGGGTGATAATTCGACGGGTTTTGTTAATAACACGGATTAATATATAAATCTTTCCGTCACTTTCATAATACACTTTTACAAACCTAATAACATTAAAAGGGAGATTCAAGTTACGTTCTTCGCATTCATCCGTGTTGTTGACAAATCCCGGAGCTTGAGAGGTCGGATTCCATCGTTCTTTATACCTTTGTGATCCTTGCGTCGAGGGTAAGATCTACATACCAATTTTATAGTATTTCGTCAAGTTTCGTTAAACCCTAATTTTGGGATTGGGGTTTTGTGTTAGTTTTGTGATTGTTAGTAATTATGTGATTATATGTTAGGAGGAGGATTCGTAGAAAATGATTTGTGATACAAATTTGTTGAGACCGTCGATTGTGTTCTTTGTTCCGTGTAGGATTTCCTACTCGCATTAGTCCCATAATGGGATATTGGTTGATGTGTTGTATTTGGTTGTTTGATATAATAATTGTACCGTGTTTGTGGTTGTGATTCTTTGTTGATGGTTCGCGAGGCGTGGCCTCGGCGAGTGAGGTCACTTGCGGGAGTGACTTCACGCCCTAGTTTCGCCCTTCGTGGAACCCGCCACGGAAGGGGATGTGCACATTAATGGACAGGGTTATCGCTCACTATGTGGAGCGGGGATTTGGTGGGTACGGCTGCGGTCCCCCATCGGGGTGGTTGGTCCAAAGTGGACGTGATCAAGATTGAGATGATGGGAATTGGTTGGTTGTGTGTGTGTGTGTGTGACAGTTAAAGCTGTCTGTGTATCTTATTGTTGTTATACCTATTGATTGTGTGATTAGTACTGACCCCGGTGTTGTTTTGTAAACCTGCGGTGATCCATTCGGGGATGGTGAGCAGATATTGAGCAGGTAATGAGATGAGTACTGGGATAGCTGGGATGCCACGACATGATGATAGGAGTCTTCCGCTGTAGCCTTTAGTTTAATTACATTTCAGTTAGAACAGTCATTTTGAAATAATGTATCGTACTTTTGGTTTGGTTTTGAGGATTGTAACTATTCGCTAAACTATTTATATTAAACGTTGTTTCTTCATTGTTGTTTGATTATCATTGCCTCGGGTAACCGAGATGGTAATGTCTTCATACCTGAGTGGTCCTGGTAAGGCACTTGGAGTATGGGGGTGTTACAAATGGTATCAGAGCGACGATCCTGAAACCTGTAACCAATGAACCTAATGAACATAGGGAGTCAAATAAAATGAACCCGGGGTAAAAGTTGTAGGAGCTAATGCAAAGGCTTGGGAGACGTCCTAAAGTCGCGAGGTCGCCCTACAACTTTGAACCGGTCACATGGGGGGAGTGTTTGTCGAGTCGTATGTGTGTTTGGTTAACTTGTGTAAGAATGTGATGAAGTATGTGTAATTGTTGGATGTTTGGAGTAGAAAGTTGAGAATGTGAAAGAAAGATTGATGAGATATATAGAACTGTGGTTGGAATGAGAAACATGATGGATGATTCATAATGTGACATAATAATAACATGTGAATAGAAATGTTGTGTTGTATACGTATATTTTGTTTGCATAGAGTTGTATGATAAGTTTATGTACTTGTCCACGATTGTTCATGGGTATATGTTGTAAGAAGTGTGTAGCTGTAATGGATGAATTAGTTGGAAGAGATTAAGTAAGTAATTGCATAAGAATATGAAATTCATGCGTGGAGCATATTTATGTGGGTAATGGATTGTATAATATTGCGATGTTAGTAACATGTGAATAGGGGATTTTATGTCGTATATTATATTATTGTGTACGTAAAGTTATAAAATAAAAGCATGTGGGTAAATCGTGATTGACAAGTTAAATAACCTATGTGCATGATGAATGTTGTTGCTTGGCTTTTGAAAATAGTAATATATGATTATGAATACTGGTTTTATGAGTTTTGGACTGGTTTTGTTTGCTTGGTTGTTGTTTAAGTTGTTTGGAAGTAAAATCAAGTAGTTGTGGATTATAAAGAGGTCGTCTTTAAACTGTTATAACTTGAGATGCATAAATAATTTTGATGTGATTCTAATTGGAGGTGATAGCTTGTTCTTTTACGATTCTAACGATAGGTCACACGCCCAAAACGACCAAGAAATGAGTGAGTTATGCCTGTTTTACGAAAAACGGACAAAGTCTTTGAGAATTGGGGTACTCGATCGAGTATCCTTGGTACTCGATCGAGTAAGGGGGTACTCGATCGAGTACGTTAGTTACTCGATCGAGTAGCCCTGGTGATTTGTTTTACGTGCTTCTGATCTTCACCTACTCGATCGAGTAAGTCACTTACTCGATCAAGTGGCCTGTACTCGATCTAGTGACCCCTGTTTTGGGTCATATGTTTATCTTTTGACTTCGTTGCATATTATGTTTAATTCAAAGATGTTATTTTACTTCTTTATGCATTGTTTTACATGTATGTTGGTCTTGATACGTAAGTTACCCAATCTTGTGGTGAAGTGAGTGGCACCTGTGGTGAGTAGAAGTTCGGTGGGAGGATATGAGTTATACGTGTTGTGATAGATAGTGGAAAAAGAAAAGGAAGATTGGTATGGTTTATTGAGACATAGAGCATGTTTTGTGAGATAAGATGAGCGATATGTTTGTATGTTGAGTAATGTAAAAGTAAATGAATGTGAGCAAGGGGTGATGTAAGTTTATGGAATGTGAGAATGAAAAGATTGAAATGAGGGACGCAAATGGTGGCAGCTTGAGATGTGTAAAGAATCATGGAGGGGGAATGGTTAGGAGTCGTGTGGGTTAAGAATATACATAGTGAAAGTCCGTTTTAAAGGGGTTGAGAAGAGTGGTATATAGTAAACTTTGTGGAGACATGTCGCGAAGTGGATTTGTAGACGGTGAGTGAGTTTGGAGAGATTTGGTTTTTTAAGAGGTGAAACCACTGTGGGATTTCCTTGGGCAATTAACGGTATGAAAGGAATTTTGATTTCTAGAAATGTACAAGGGAGATGCAATTGTCAAACAGTAAACGTTGATTCTATGGGTGGATTAGTGGCAAGGGTGATTAATGGCATAATAAGAGAATATTTATGGTAAGAAAAAGAGTGAGATGATATCGATATGAAATAATGAGATGTGAGTGTTGGAGCAATGAGAAAGTAACCAGAACACTGAAGAGTTAGGTAGAAGGGATAAGAGTTGAATGGTTAATTGATTTGTCGAGTGTAAAAGAAAAGAATAAGGGGAGTAAAAACTAGGAAAATGTTGACCGGAGTTATGTGACATAAAAGTAAGGAATCGTCGAGATGAATGATACTATCAAGAGTAAGTAAGTTAATGATTATACAGAACTTTCAGGACAACATGATTAATCATGAGTTTCGAGGAATTAAGGGAGTAAGAAGTTGGTAGAATATCTGCATGATATGAGATTTGAGTAGAGAGTTAAGATGATGACACAATTAAGGATAGTATTGGGAAGAATGTTGAGGTAGTGTTGTTGATGGATTTGATGTTCGTTATTTGGGATGTTAACCACCGATAGGAAAGAAATCGTGATGTTTAGAGATGAGTGTAAGAGGTTTGATGTCCAGACAGTGGTAGTGTTATGGTTCGTGACTAGTGGTTAAGGGTGATGGTATATTAGAAAGGTAACAATTATGAAGCGGTTAATTTTGCAGAGACCAGGTTGATATGATATGTAAGGCTGTGAGAGAGTGTAAGATGTGGTTATATGAGGGGGTTGTTAGTAGTTGAGTCTGAATAGTATGGTTAAATTTGGCAGGGGGTGATGGATATGCGAATGGGAGAATATGTTATGAGGGGCATATGAGTTAAGCTCGGGCGACAGGTAACCTTTGTTGAGTGGTAACTTACGTGATCAGGATTGACTAGGTGGATGTGATTACGGGTCTATGATACGTGTAAATGTTTGTGTGAGGTTCTGACCTCACAAGAAGTGGTATGGTGTGATAATTATAAAGTTGTTATATGATTGTTTTGTAATTTATGTTGGGTACGGTATATTAATGGAATGAGGTTCAAAAGGTAATAATGTGATTGATCTGGCATGGATAGTTAAAATTGTATGTGTATGGATGATACTTGTTTATTCCGTGAAATGGTAAGGATGATGTTCATGAGATTATTATCTGTTTAATTCATATAACATGTTGCATTGTGATTTAGTAAAGTGGATTTGAGTAAGTTTTTCTTGTCCGAGAAGTTATGTTGAGTCAGTGTTTATGGGACTGTGTAAGTTGTGATGACTATTGATGTGGTTGTGGTGCCTCGGGTAGTGATCCGGGCACGGTATTGAGTGTTGTAATACGGGTATTTTCGCACTGCGGTGTGGCTGTTGGTGGCGGTGTTGTGATGTCGTCACCGGTTGTGGTGGAGTAGGCGAGATGATTATGATTCGAGTTTCGAAAGTAAATACCAGTCATACATAGATTGTTGTTTTGTTTGATGTTGCTTCCTGTGAGTTTCAGTTTGTACAGATAGACAGTTGTTTTGTTATCGATGTTTCTTACCAGTTAAGTTTTGGAATGAGGGTAGAGTATGATATGAAAGAGAGTTGTACATGTTTTCGTTGTTGTCATGGTATAGTGACATTCTATTGATGGGACACAGTTGTGAGAAGTTGTTACAGTAATTTTGATCTTGTTTTATGATGAGGCATCGGTAGTCATAGTCATGACAAGTGATTCGTAGAACATGTGTGGTAATGATCTGATATATGCAGGTGGTTCATAATCCTTTGTTGAGACAGTGAGTGTAGGGTGTTGAGTAATTAGTGTCGTGTTAAGTTATGTACGAGTCTTGCGGTAATGAAATAAAGGAACTTGAGGATCTAGTGTGAGTGTACGTAACAAGTGTGGATCGTGAGTTATGCTTTTGACGATAAGAGTTTTATGTAGTTTATATAGAGAGGTGTGTCATGTTGCGGTAATAGGGAACAAGTGAAGTTTTGGATTAATTTAAGGATTTTGTGGTATAGGTTAGGTGGTGTGACGAGTGAAGTGAAGTATGAGAGTTGTTTAAGTAAGAGAGCCTTGGATATGTGCATGGCGAGTGTTTAGGTTCTAGGTGGTTATCTTTGACATACGGTGGTGATGAGGATAATGAAAAGATATATCTAGGATTTAGTATTAGTGAGTTACGAGGACGTAACATTTATCTTAAGAGGAGTAGGATGCGATAAAAGAGATTTTGATGGTTGTACATATGGTAGTATATTTGGAAGTAGAGTGTTGGTGTAGCATAAGGTATGGATTTGTATTTGTTGTGGTTGATAGTGTTAAAAGGTCATGGACGTGCTTGTAGTAGTTCAATGTTAGGAATGCGAGAATACTTCGATAGTGTTGATAGTTGGATGATGAGGTTATGAGTGTGAGTAAACTTCGAGGACGAAGTTCCTTTTAAGGGTGGTAGAATGTAACATTCCGTTTGATGTTTATGTAGTTGGTTATGTATGGAGTTAGTGTCGGGAGAGTTTATGATGTAGTTGATACGACATCGTGAGCGAGGTGTGGAGGTAGGAATAGTTGGTAGAGTTGGTGTTAAGAGTTCATGGTTTCATGTTCTGTAAGTTGGGGTTTTGTTTTGAGTTCTTAGTAGCTTTGTTGCGTCTTGACCGAGTTAGTATGTTTGTTTTTATGTATGGGTTGAACTTCGGGGACGAAGTTCTTTTTAAGGAGGGAAGACTGTAATACTCCGTATTTATGAGTCTTTGGGTACTCTATCGAGTAGGCCTTACTCTGTCGAGTAAGGGTGAGTTGCGTTTTAAAATAGTTTTCGACTGTTGGGTACTCGATCGAGTAACTAGGATACTCGATCGAGTAAGGGGGCACTCGATCGAGTACCTTAGCTACTCGATCGAGTAGCTCGGTTTGCGGGTGATAATTCGACGGGTTTTGTTAATAACACGGATTAATATATAAATCTTTCCGTCACTTTCATAATACACTTTTACAAACCTAATAACATTAAAAGGGAGATTCAAGTTACGTTCTTCGCATTCATCCGTGTTGTTGACAAATCCCGGAGCTTGAGAGGTCGGATTCCATCGTTCTTTATACCTTTGTGATCCTTGCGTCGAGGGTAAGATCTACATACCAATTTTATAGTATTTCGTCAAGTTTCGTTAAACCCTAATTTTGGGATTGGGGGTTTTGTGTTAGTTTTGTGATTGTTAGTAATTATGTGATTATATGTTAGGAGGAGGATTCGTAGAAAAGGATTTGTGATACAGCTGTTGAGACCGTCTGATTGTGTTGCTGTTCCAGGTAGGATTTCCTACTCAGTATTAGTCCCATAATGGGATATTGGTTGATGTGTTGTATTTGGTTGTTTGATATAATAATTGTACTGTGTTTGTGGTTGTGATTGCTGTTGATGGTTCGCGAGGCGTGGCCTCGGCTGAGTGAGGTCACTTGCGGGAGTGACTTCACGCCCTAGTTTCGCCCTTCGTGGAACCCGCCACGGAAGGGGATGTGCACATTAATGGACAGGGTTATCGCTCACTATGTGGAGCGGGGATTTGGTGGGTACGGCTGCGGTCCCCCATCGCGGTGGTGGTCCAAAGTGGGATCGTATTGAGATGATGGGAATTGGTTGGTTGTGTGTGTGTGTGACGATTAAAGGTTGCCTCGTGTATCTTATTGTTGTTATACCTATTGATTGTGTGATTAGTACTGACCCCGGTGTTGTTTTGTAAACCTGCGGTGATCCATTCGGGGATGGTGAGCAGATATTGAGCAGGTAATGAGATGAGTACTGGGATAGCTGGGATGCCACGACATGATGATAGGAGTCTTCCGCTGTAGCCTTTAGTTTAATTACATTTCAGTTAGAACAGTCATTTTGAAATAATGTATCGTACTTTTGGTTTGGTTTTGAGGATTGTAACTATTCGCTAAACTATTTATATTAAACGTTGTTTCTTCATTGTTGTTTGATTATCATTGCCTCGGGTAACCGAGATGGTAATGTCTTCATACCTGAGTGGTCCTGGTAAGGCACTTGGAGTATGGGGATGTTACAGTTTCTAGGTAACTCGCTACAAAGTAACATGGATCTGGTCATGTCTTCCAAAGTTCTATTCATTCTTTCCACTATACCATTTTGTTGCGGTGTCCTAGGAGCAGAAAAGTTATGATCAATACCATGTTCCCTGCAAAAAGATATAAACGAATCATTCTCAAATTCTCTTCCATGGTCGGTTCTAATGGAGATCAATTTGTGACCAAGTTTGTTTTGGAGTTTCTTAATCAAAACATGGAATTCTTCAAAGGTTTCACTTTTAGCATGTAAAAATAAAGTCCAAACAAACCGTGAATAATCGTCCACTAGAACACATACATAAAGACTTCCACCTCGGCTTCTAATCCTCATCGGACCACACAAATCCATGTGAATGAGTTCTAGAGGCTTGGTGGTGCTAACGAACCTTTTAGATTTAAAAGAACTTCAGACATGTTTGCATCGAGCACAAACATCACAAACTCCGTCAATTTCAAACTTCATAGGAGGTAGGGCTTCCACTAAATCGAGTTTGTAAAGTTTGTTTAGAGATGAAAAGCCAACATGTCCAAACCTCTTATGCCATAGATTCGGATCGTTTTGCCTTACGAATAAACATTTAATGGTTTCCCTAGGAATGCTTCCTAAGTCAGCCACATAGATGTTATTAACTATCTTACCTTGAAGAACAATTTTATTAGTACTTTCTTTTATTACATAACAAAGGTTTGCATGAAACTCGACTTTATTTCCTTTGTCACATAATAGAGAAATACTAATCAAGTTGTGTTTGAGACCCTTTACAAGCAGCACATCATCAATGGAATGTGAAAGAGACTTACCGACTTTGCCAATACCAATTACTTCACCTTTTTTGTTGTCTCCAAATGTCACATTTCCACCATCGTAGGCCGATAATGAGAGGAATTGGTTTCTATTACTTGTCATGTGTCGTGAACATCCGCTATCAAGATACCAATGGCTGCCTCCTCTCATGTGGCCCTGCAAAAGAGAATTAGTTAGATGATTTAGGAACCCAAACAAGTTTGGGTCCCTTCTTATGACGAACGGTATCTAAAACATCTTTTCTAATCGACATTTTCTTAACAACTCTTATGTTTCGATCCAAATGACCTAAGCGTTTTTTACAAGCATTAAATACGTGGCCGGTGTGTCCACAAAATTTGCAAAGAATGTATTCAGGTAGACCCACATACTTATGCTTGCGAAAATCTCTCTCAATGGGTTTAGGTATTTTAATCTCAACAGTACTGGCGTTAGTCTGAATTGAACAGTCGGTAGGAGTGTTTACTTTCTGTTCAGGGATCCAGACAGTACGATACTGAGAACCGTTCTGCCTGAAATCAGAACGTGAGTCATAGCCTAATCCAAGTTTATTGTTGTTCTTAGATTGATTAACTAGAAAATCAAGGACTGTAGTACTACCTTCCCATTTAGCAACTACATTTCTCGCATTACTTAAATCAGTTTCAAGATTGTTGACTACTACGAGCAACTTTTTATTCTTAGCAAGGAGAGCTTATTAAGTCTATCAAACTTAGAACAAACTTCAGAATAAGAAGTTGAACTAGTAACATGCAATTTTTTAATCTCATCTAGTTCATTTGTTAAGACGTGGATTTTATTAATAAGACACTCGTTTTCAGCAGTGAGTTCAGATTGAACAGTCTTAACTCTATATTCTCCTCCGCAATACTTTCAATTTCAGATTGCATAGCCTCAAGACGCTTGTTTTGTTCATAACTAGTATCCAAAGTCTCATCAAGCAATCTTACAATTTTTTATTTAGACAAAGATCTAATCTTAATTTTGAGATTTGAGAGATTTACCTCATCTTCGAATTCGCTATCCGATGCATCATAGTGAGCCATGAGACACCTTAGAGAGTCGTCATCCCTTTTTCGTTGAGATCTAGGCTTGTAGGTAGACCGTAGGCAGAATTTCTCATCTTTCTCATTTTCAGAAGGTTCCTCGTCCTCTGAATCGGACTCACTCCATACAACAGCTATCATTGCACGTTTGTACTCCTGCTTAGACTTTTCACGTTTATCCTTAGCTTTTTCTTCTTCCCATTTAGGGCAATTTCGGATCTGATGATCCCGTTCACCGCATTTGAAACATCCCATTCTAGATATAGAACGAGATGAGGAAGACGAAGAAACAGATTTCTTTGGTTTATAACTTTCGAACTTTCCTTGATTTTGCTTTCTAATTATTTTGGCAATTCTTTTAGACAGCAAGGCAACTTCCTCCTCAAGATCACTTTCATTATCACTTGAGATGGCATTCAAGGCCATACCCTTAGCTTTGGGTTTCTCTTCGACATCATTTTCAAGTGTTATTTCGTGTGCCATAAGAGATCCCATTAAAGCTTCATAGGTAAGAGTGGCTAAATCTCTACACTCTTCAATGGCCGTGACTTTTTGTCGCCATTTCTTGGTAAGACTTCTTAAAATTTTACAGATAATGTCCTCAGTTTCAAATTGTCTACCAAGATTTGAAAGTTCGTTAGTTATACTTGAAAAACGTGAAGACATGCTTTTTATAGGTTCATCCTCGTGCATTTTAAAGTTTTCATATTGTTGCATTAAGAGATCAATACGTTGTTTCTTTACTTGCACGGTCCCCTCATAGGCTAGTGATAAACTGTCCCAAATTTGTTTAGCGATTTTACATCCCGCACCGACCGGGTTTCGATTCACCAATTCCGGATTGCGGGGAGTGATATAGCCCTAGCATTCTTCTCCGCCTTTTTGTAATCATCGGATGTGTAGTCCTTGGGCTCTTTTACACTAGACGCACCATTGGCATCGGTGGTAGTGATAGCCAGGGGACCATTTTCGATGATTACCTAACATTCATAATATGTTCCTTGTATGAAATGCATCATACGATTTTTCCACCAGCCATAGTCCGTGCCATCGAAGACAGGACATTTGACAGATTTGGAATTCATTGAGAAAAAGAAAAGAAAAACTGATAACCTCAAAAGGATCAAACTCTTTGCGATAAGGCAATCAAGAGCACGAGGCTCTGATACCAATTGTTGAGTTTATCGATCCGGTACTTAAGAGGGAGAGGGGGTGAATTAAGTACCCTTTTTAAAATTAAAGCGAAATTAAAGCACTAGGTCGTTCACGAATGTCCTTCTGAAACAATACACAGGCCAATTGAACAGTCTCGGTGACTGTTCAAACAATCATAGTTGTGCTGTATTGTTCGTTTTAGTAAATACGTGAACCCAAAAAGGAAAACAACTAAAAACAAGAGCAAACGAAATAAAAGAAAGCAAGAGACACACGATTTTTAACGTGGTTCGACCTACTCTCTAAAGGTCTACGTCCACCCTCTCTCTTATTAATATTTCCTTTATAACCAAACTCGATTACAAAGAAAACCCCCACGATCAACCCCGATCGTGCGACTCGAGTACAACCCCGTACCACAATAAACGCTCTCTCATAAAAAGAGAAAATTACAACACAAATTGTCTCCTTATATGGTTCAACAATTGGAACAATGGAGAACAAAAAAATCCTTATGAATATAAGAACTTGTGTATTCAAGAACAATCCAAAACTCACGGCTTTTGAAATAAACTTTGCAAATAAAAATAGAAAGGAATGTTTTCACCAAATTTCCAAAAGACGATTTAAAAACCAGTTCGACAAAGTTGACTTTGCGTTAAAACCTTTTGGATTTTTTTAACTCTCCGTATATGCTGCGCACTCTTGCAACCAAGATTTGTCCATCTTATATATTTTCAGATATTGACCAAATCAAATCTTTTTAATCAAGCAACCAACTTTACACAGAATCTTTGACTATGATATTTTAGTTGCCTTCAAAGACACGAACTCCTCAAAAAAGTTAAGATATTATTTACAGCAAATTGAGGAAATTCCAACGGATTGAATTTTTTCAAAACAATTATTTAGAAAAAATATTTTATCTTGAAATTATTTTGTCCAAAAAGATAAGCCATGATTTATTGGACCGAATAAGAATAAGCACAAGATATGGCTGGGCTAGAATTGGTACCTATTGCTTGGTAAAGTTGGAGTGATTAGGACTGTGGTCTGCTTGTGATTTATTGAGTTCTGATCAAGTCTAGGCTGGTCTAAGCTCAGTCCAGAAATGTCATTGACCCCATAGACTACCTCAAAGGGACTGTGACCAGTAGCAATAGAGGGTGCTCTGTTTAATGTAAATTCAGCTGCAGCTAGCTTCAGATCCCAATCCTTTAAGGTCTTGCTGACTAGACACCTTAGTATCCTTCTCAAAGTTTTGTTAGTGACCTCAGTTTGGCCATCTTTTTGAGGGTGGTGGGTGGTATTGAACAAAAGCTTTGTCTTCAGAAGCTTCCATAGGGTCTTCCAGAAGTAACTCATGAACTTGGTATCCCTGTCTAAGACAATTGTCTTAGGTACCCCATGGAGTCTCACAACTTCCTTGAGATATAGCTCAGTAACACTGGCAGCATCCTTAGTCTTATTGCAGGCTACAAAGTGAGGCATTTTACTGAACCTATCCACAACCACCATGATTGAATCTTTCCCTCTTTGTGTCCTAGGAAAAGCCACTGTAACACTACGGGTTTCTAAGTCTGTTACTCGGCCGAATATGGATTACTCGGCCGAGTAATGCGTCTTGTATTTCTGGTCAGGTTACAGTCCAGGAATACTCGGCCGAGTATGGGAATACTCGGCCGAGTATGGGAATACTCGATCGTGTAGGGGATACTCGGACGAGTATACTCTATACTCGACCGAGTATCCGGTCTGACGGTGATTATTTCCGCCGTTTGATTTAGAGAGGATTAGAGTTATATAAACGAGATTTACAGTTTCTTAATCAGTTTTACCAAAAACCTAAACGTACAACGTAACTAAAATCATCTCAAATCTCTCTCAAGTTCGTAGATTTCTCGCGAGTCTTGTTCATCCTTCTTTTGCGTCGATTGTGTCGGTAAGCCTCTAGTTCTATGAGTTTTGTCATTTTGTCTTTTAGGGTTTGCTTTAGTTTTGTAATTTTGGGGAAATGGGATTTTGTTATGATCGTAATTAGAAGTGTATGGATATTGGTAGGTGGAGATTTCATAGAGGAGCCGTTTTAGCTTACGTGATTGTATCGTTCAGATTGTGCTAAGGTAGGATTTCCCTACTCAGTTTACTGTATAATCGATTTAATGCATTGTTGTGATTGATTAATTTGATTCATGCTGTTGATTGATTGTTGTTGGTAGATTGGAGTATGGGTGTTGGAGTTGAGATGGTTGTTGATGTTGCGAGGTGCATCCTCGGCTGAGTGAAGTCACTTGCGGGAGTGGCTTCACGCCCTTGATTCGCCCTCTGTGGAACCCGCCACAGGAGGCGATGTGCACATTAATGATCAGGGTTACCGCTCGTTGATGAGCGGGGCTTAGGTGGGCAAGGCTGTGGTCCCCCATTGGCTGGGCTACACAATTTGGTGTGTAGTCAGTTATGAGATGTGATTGGGCGTTGAAGGTGGATTGTGAAACAATTGTTTATCTTTATCGTACCTTGTGTTATTTTGATTATGCAGTGTACTGACCTCGTTGTTGTTTTGTATAATCTGTGGTGATCCATTCGGAGATGGTGAGCAGATTGTGACAGGTGATGATGGTCTTTAGCTATGGGGACGAGATGGGGAGTCATCATTCGAGTCTAGCTTCTGATGTCACGAGACTAGTTGTCTTAGATTCAGTTCTTTGAGTACTAGTGAACATTTGTTTTGGATTTGGTTTTGGAACTTGTAAACTTTAACTTATTTGCTTTAATAAATGTTGTGGAATGGTTTCTTTTGATATACTAACCTCGGGCAACCGAGATGTAACAGTCTCTCATGCTAGGGTGGTCCTTGGTAAGGCACCTTGGTATTTGAGGGTGTTACAAAGTGGTATCATAGCGATGATTCTGGAACCTAAACCAATGAACCTAATGAACATAGGGAGTCTAAATAAAATGCACCCGGGGAGAGTTGTTTGGAGCTACCGCAAAGACTTGGAAGACGTCCCGAAGTCGCATTGAGGCCCTTAGGATCTCGAGCCGGTCACATGGGGGAGTCTTGGGAACCGTTGTGTATTTAAAGCTATGTGTGTTGTACTTGCAGTTGTGAATCTTGTGAAGTTGTTGGATGAAATGAAAAGTGAATTGCGTAGTTGAACATGATAGACTTTGAGCATGATATGTGGTTATTACTTAGATTTTGAAAGGGTAGTGAAGTATCGTGTATATAGAAATGTATGTTTAAGTATGTTAACGTAAGTTTATAGCTCGTTTTGGCATGACTCGGCCGAGCAGGGCGAGTACTCGACCGAGCAGGGGATACTTGACCGAGTAACCAAGCACTCGACCGAGTGTTGGTTGGTGTGTACGTAGCAATAGCTACTGGTTGTGATCACTCGGCCGAGTAGTAGGCATACTCGACCGAGTGAGGCATACTCGACCGAGTATCACCCATACTCGATCGAGTATGTTCTCTGTGTTTTTGACGTTGGCTTCTAGAGTGGAACACTCTGTCGAGTAGTAGTATTACTCGACCGAGTAGTCTATACTCGACCGAGTATCTCACCATACTCGGCCGAGTGCTTCATTAACGGAGGGTCTTGTTTATTTTGAGCCGTAGGCTATGTGCTTACGTTTCCTTGCTTTTATCAGCTTAAAATGCCGCCAAAGAAGTCAACAGCATACATCCAAGCCACTGAGATGACTGTGGATGAGGTCGCCCGTATGATTGAGTAGCAGGATGCACTCATGGAGGCTCTTAAGAATGTGAGAAAGGGAGGTGAGAAACTGGTGGATGTAACCCATCTAAGCACCATCATTGCTCACTTCAACCCTTCGACTTATGAGGGCATTGGAGAGCCTAAGCTGCTCGATAACTGGCACCATGAGATGGAGAGTCTTCTTGAGGTTCTGAAGTGTCCGGCGGAGTTGGCGGTCGAACATGTGGCGTACTACCTAAGAGGTGAGGCTGGGGTTTGGTGGCAGAACATGAAAGAGGATGCCAGAGCATACTAAAAGGACGAGGGATACGATACTATACCGTGGTCAGGTCTAAAGAGCGCTATGAGAGAGCATTTTATGCTGGAGCATATCTGCCACAAGCTAAGGGTTGAGTTTGATTGTTTCACCAAGGCTGATGATATAACTGTCATAGAGTACTATCACCAATTCCTAGAGTTGTCACGTTACGCAGAGGATATGCAGCTGGGTCAACGAGGTTTGGCTCTTCGTTTCGAAAAGGGGTTGACACCTAAGATCATGGATAGACTACCAATACTTACCGATCTGAAGGAGGTATATGCACGAGCTGGGCATGATGAGAGGTTGGTGGAGTTGGCCAAGGAGGCTAAGGAAAGAAACACTTAAAAGAGTAAGGCAGAGAGTGAGAGTGGCAACCAGTCGGGCCACAAGAAGAGCAATCATGGGCAGTCCAGGGCTTTTTCTGGAGGGTCTGGGTATACAGGAGGATCTAGAGCGTGGGGAAGAGGTGGTGGTCCGAGTACTAGTGACAACTCTAACCTTACCTGCTTCAAATGTGGCTGAGTGGGTCACAAGAGGCACGATTGTACCAGTGCCAGAGTTGACGGAGGCTTTTGGGAGCTTACCAGGGGAACTTCTCTCAGGCTCCGTGCCAGAGGTTTGCTAGCAACATGCCATCTGGGTCATGGGGCAATCATGGAGGGCAGAACAACAACAATGGCGGTTTCAACCACAATAGTGGAGGATCCTATCAGCGCCCGAACAACAGTGTGACTCAGAACTCGGCAGCTAAGCCGACTACTTCGAATACCTCGGTCCAGGGTAGAGGTCAGAAAAGCAGCGGGAAGCTCTTTATGATGGGCAAGCGGGAGGTAGAGAACGATGCTCATGTAGTTACCGGTACATTTCTTGTTCATAATACACCGTCTTTCATTTTGTTTGACTTAGGAGCATCCCATTCTTTTGTGTGTAGGGGTCATGCCTTAGCTATGGGTTTGGGGGAGTGTTTACTTGTAAAAGATAATGTGTTTATAGATTTTGGGGAGTCGGTGTCTTGATCTAAGTTGTATAGAGATGTGTCCATGTTGGTAGGGGAGGTAGACTTACCGGTCAACTTGTTAGAGTTTCCTATGAATGGGTTTGAGGTCATCGTCGGGATGGACTTGCTGGGTAAGTATGATGCTAAGATAGATTTCAGACTAAAGAAAGTGTCCTTAAAGGGTCCCAAGGGTGTCAGGGTATCATATAAGGGGTTTGTTGTGAGACCAAAGTGTAAGTTCATAGCCGTGATGACTTTAAAGTCATGTTTAAGGAAGAAGTGTCCCTTGATTCTTTGCCAAGTGAGAGATACAAGTGTGGAGAACCTGACGGCGTCTGATATACATGTGGTTAGGGAGTTTAGTGATGTCTTTCCAGATGAGATACCGGGGTTACCATCTAAGAGGGATATCGACTTCAATGTTGAACTCAAACCGGGGACGGGTCCTATATCTAAAGCACCGTACCGTATGGCACCAAAAAAGTTGGAAGAGTTGAAGAAGCAGCTGAATGATCTGTTAGACAAAGGATATATCCGGCCTAATGTGTCACCGTGGGGAGCACCAGTGTTGTTTGTGAAAAATAAAGATGGGAGCATGAGGCTATGCATCGACTATAGGAAGCTAAATCATGTCACGGTGAAGAACAGGTATCCTTTGCCAAGGATTGATGATCTTTTTGACCAGCTGAGTGGTGCACGAGTGTTTTCAAAGATCAACTTAAGGTCGGGTTATTATCAGTTGAGGATAGCAGATGAGGATATCCCTAAGACAGCTTTTCGGTCACGTTATGGTCACTATGAGTACGTAGTGATGCCTTTTGGGTTGACGAATGCACCAGCAGATTTCATGGATCTTATGAACCGGATTTTCAGCCCATTCTTAGATAGGTTTGTGGTCGTCTTCATTGATGATATCTTGATCTACTCTAAGACTAAGGAGGAGCATGAGGAGCATCTGAGGTTAATTTTGCAGACCTTGCGAGATAATCAGCTATATGCCAAGTTATCTAAGTGCGAGTTTTTGTTAGAGAAGGTGGCTTTTCTGGGTCACGTGATATCTAAAGAGGGTGTGTTAGTGGATCCTAGCAAGATTGAGACAGTGACCAAGTGGGAATCACCAAATAATGTTGTTGAGATTCGGAGTTTCTTGGGTTTAGCTGGCTACTACAGAAGGTTCGTGAAAGACTTTTCTACGATCGCGAGGCCTATGACAGCATTGATGAGAAAAGAGACCAGATTTCGTTAGGATGAGAGTTGTGAGACGGCGTTCCAAACCTTAAAAGAGCGTTTGAACACAACTCCTATCTTATCTCTACCAGAGGGAAGTGAGAACTTTGAAGTATACACCAATGCTTCAAAGAATGGTTTGGGTTGTGTTTTGATGCAGAATGGGAAGCTTATAGCTTATGCATCGAGGCAGCTGAAGCCGTATGAGGAGAACTATCCTACTTATGATTTGGAGCTGGGTGCAGTTGTTTTTGCTCTTAAGATTTGCAGGCACTACATTTATGGGGTAACCTTCAAAGTGTTTTCAGACCATAAGAGTCTGAAGTATATCTACACTCAGAAAGAGCTTAACATGCGACAGAGGCGATGGATGGAGTTGATTGGGGACTATGACATGGAGATCATCTATCACGAGGGTAAGGCCAATGTTGTGGCAGATGCTTTGAGTAGGAAGAGTGTTCATTCGTTGTGTGCAGCTATGTCTTTACTGAAGCTGAGGGATGAGATGTCCAAGATGGGGATTCATATGTTTCGGAAAGGGGATACCACCGGGGACTTGACGATCGAGCCAGACTTGTATGACGATATAAAGAGGAAATAAGAGTTTGATCCAAAGATTCAAGAATGGAATTCAAGGGTGGAGAGTGGCACGGTTTCTAGGTTTTCTATCCACATTGATGGGAGTGTTCATTTTGATGGGAGATGGTGTGTTCCTAATGATGCAGATTTGAGGAGGGTGATCATGACAGAGGCTGATTGCACTCCTTATTCAGTTTACCCAGGGAGTGACAAGCTTTATAAGGACATAAAGAAAATGTTTTGATGGCCTAATATGAAGAGGGATGTAGCCGAGTTCGTGGCTAATTGTCTAACTCGCCAGAAAGTGTAACACCTCCATTTATTCAAGAGCCTTTAGCTAAACATCCCAAGTAAGTGAGAGCGTTACCATCTCGGTTTCTCGAGGTAGTGAATAACAAAGTACAACAAAGCAAAGTACTTTAAATAAAATTTTGCGATTACATGTTTATTACAACTCAACCAAACTAAAAATTAATATAAAATTAAATACAACTCGCATCGGAAATAAATAAAGTGATTAATAACTATATGATCTACACTTCTAGGGAGACTGGCCAAATCCTCATGCATTGCATAAGCTCCCAAGTCAACTAATCTTTAGCATCTGCGAATCTTCTCCCCATTTATGGTTCATCACAGATGTTCACGTATACACTGTCAACCACGAGGTTGAGTAGGAATAAACTAAACAACAATAATAATCCAACCAAAATAGACATCCTTCAAGTTCTCATCACTTCATTCGTACAACTCACTTACATCACTGGCAGTAGCACAACCCCCTTAACACCGTGCTATGCTCAACCCAACTGGTAGTGGTACTCTCATACCATGCTCAACTGGCAGTAGTACCCTCCGTACTCTGCACAACTGGGAGTAGTTATCACTTACTATGCACAACTATCTGGCAGTAGCAATCACTTGCTATGTGCAACTGGCAGTAACAATCACTTTTTATCCACAACTGGTAGTAACACAATCCGTTTTATGCTCAACTGAACAACCATCGCACCACACCATATATAACCAACAATAATGAACAATAACAATCCAGTCATACGGCTCCGTCAACAACTTAGCATACACATATACTCCGTCTCCAATACTCTTTCATAATATTAACATTAACCTCGTCATCCATCACAATTCAATATATGTTCACATAATAATATCATACGAGTTGAGTAGGAAATTCCTACATGATAAGCAATATTCCAGTAAATGCAATCCAACCAAATGAAGCCTTTCAACAATTCCGTCACCTATCATAAATAATTATTCCATTATTATGAACTCATTATTATTAATTATCTGTGGACATGGGCCACCCGCGCCGCGCGCACCCGCGCTTTGGTTTCGAGGTGGAAGCACTTCTCCCATGGAACCTTGATTTGTCAAAGCACGTCATGGGCCGTTACCGATTGGTGAGGCATTGAAAGCGGTGAAAGGTTGAATAAGCCTGCGTTTGTGGAGTCGCAACCAATTTATTGTGGATAAATTGGAAACCGTTCGAATAACTCGCGTCATGTCAAGACACAAAGTATTGACTTGAACACTAATAACTCGTTACCCTTAGCATTCTATGTCTTGAATGACTCTCAAAGATGCCAATGGACACGGATGTCCAGAGATAACTGGAGTAAGGGGGTGAGGGTACGTATTAGGAAGTTCTTTAATTCGAGCACCTAATCCCGCCCGCCTCGATTGCGGCCTCTACTAATGATTAAGGAAATTGTTCATATTTGATATGTCGTCGATGTAATTCATGCAATACAACAAACATAGATTAATCCTAGCATGTGAAATTAGACTATGTCGGTTAACACGTGTTTTAGCAAATAATTGGGTCAAAGTTGGAAGTTAGATTCAATACATGTGAATGCCATGCAATTAAATCATACATAATAATAATAAATAAAATTACAAGCTTTATTTGATCTACGCCAAAAGCACGCTCAAAGATGGGATTTCAAAGAAGAAAATAAAAAGGAAAATAAAATATGAAAATACGTCAGATTAGAGGTGATAATATGAATAATAGTTGATTTAAACCGTAATTAGGAGCTACATCAAGGCGAAAAAGAGTTCAGGGACAGAAACCAACCCAGAATAGGCGCTGCATCTGCTGCATCCTCTGGAAGAGGCGCAACACTTCATGCGTCTGTTCTAGAGCTGAGTTCTGGCTGTGAAGTCAAAACCGCAACACTGTTATCGTTTGTTGGTAGATTTAGGAGGAATTATCGATATTATACTCGAATTGAAGTGTTTTAACCGATTATATTTATCTGGGCAAGTCATAAAACGAATTAAAAACGAGAAATTACAGCGGTTTACATGATTATGATTAACTCGTGTCGGAAATACAAAAGGAAGAAACTTGAGGTTAAATTAAGACGAAATTAGACAAACAAAACTTGAAAGAAAACTTATGTATCAAGTTAGGATTCCAGAACCTCGATATGAACAAGTCGAAGGTCGATTTGAATTAAAACGGCGAAAACTCGCAAGTATTGGATTACTCGGGATTAATGATGAATTAAACATTGTAATAAAAAGGATTTGTTAAAAACACGATTTATATACTGAACAACAAAGAAACAAAGAAAAACGAAAGAAATAAGAAAAAAGAGAAACTTGCAGGAAGTCGAGGAACGAGATGAAGAGCAGGAGCAGCAAGCAGCCTCTGGAAGAGGCGCAGCTGTTGCTGCGTTTCTTCTCGACATCTGATCTCTGCTGTTTCGTAAAAAACGGTGTTAAAAGATGGAATTTAAATAGGTTTTCGAACGTGGTTTTGATATAGATCTACATTAATTGATACAAAATAAAAAGGTACAATAAAAAAAATGGGATTTACACCCTCAGACTTACATGTTTGATGAAACGAGATTGACTAAAGTTATTGTTTTAGTGATTGCTTGACTCGAATATGCGTGGAAAGTGCCCTCATTAGAGGATTTAGTAGATTGATTAGGTTGATTAAAGGTGGAGTTGGTGAAATTGGTCGGTCTATGCAACGTGATTGGGACTCGGAATGATCTGAGCTTACGTGGTCGATTGATAAGTACGTAGGCGTCGAAAGCAATAGCGTAGTCTAGAATGAAAAGAGAGAGAAAGAAGGGGCGGAACACTCGCGTGCCAAATATGGAGGCCGGGGGCCTGTATTTATATTAAACATATAGAAGAGTTTAGGAATGCCACGGATTTGGAAACAAATCACGGAAATATTCTGGAAAACGTGAAAAGAAGGATGGAGAAGAGGCACAACCTCTACTGCGACCATTGGAAGAGGCGCAACACCTGCTGCGTCATTTCCCCAGAGGTTTCCTCCTCAGCAAGAAAGATTTCCGCGTTTTATTATGGAATTTCGGTAGATTTACACTTCCTTATTCCATAAAACACAATATACGGAATATATTTACTTAAAACATATATTTTAATTAGGAATAAATATCTAGAGAATTCTAGAACATTCCGGAATATTCCGACTCGACATTTAAACGGTTTTTAGAAAATGAAGTTGTTTTTTACCCGAACTCCAAATGAACTCTAATTACTGTCAAAACAACCGTATCGGTACGTAGATGACGACCAAGTGGTTGACTCGAGTGTTTGAGCTATCACTTGTCGATGGACTTAGGGACTGTCATAAATCGTTCCTCGTAGCAAACATGCGGCCCAATCATCACTGGGTGGTTGGCGGGAAGTGTAGAAATGAGGTATCTACAGAGCCCCCAGTTTGACTGAGGCTTGGACAAGGCAAAAGTCAATGTATAGCCATCAGGTTAATCGAAGATTACAACCTGACGACTATGGCGACGCGAGGCGGCTCAAGGGGTCTGAACGAAGGACTTGTCGTCGGAAACATTTTAGAGTTTGTCGACTATCGGGGAGGGTCATTTAAATTCAATTAAACTACGTAAAGAAGCTCTCTAGCCATAAGAAGAAATCATAACTGAGACACTCCTAGGTGAAGGATTTGAAGGTACTCATGCTCTCCGGAGAATTTTATCTTAAACTTCGTGGAGAAGAATCATATGTTGAGTCGACAACGGCGCGCCCTTGTTACTCCTAAAGAGAAAATAATAGATTGACAACGACGCACCCTTGGCATCGCTAAGGAAAATAAAGGTGTTTGATCGACAACGGCGTGCCCTTGGCACCGCTGAGCAGAAAATCCGCTCGGCTCGTCGTAAGCGAAATTCCGATAAAGAGGAGAAGCCCATGAACTGTATTTAGTGATCATGAATTCTTGCTGGGGAACCAAAATGTGGTGGTTGTTTGCAGTCTGCTGAAGAGAAAATGCCGATTCGGATGAAGAGAACACCCAAAAAGGAGCCATATGTTGAGGAAGAGGCGCATGAAGCCCGGGCCCACAAATAACGAACTTATAACGAACTTTATCAAAATTCTGAGGAAACCCACTGAGGAAAAGGCGCAGCAAAAGCTACGAACTTTGGAAGAGGCGCAGCAAGTGCTGCGTCTTCTCCCGAGCTCACCCATGTCTGGGTAAAAACCCGACTTAAGCCGTGTTTTGTTTTCATTTCAAAACACAAAACTATTTCAAAACTCAACCAAATCCCAACCAAATTTAGTCAAAACTTGATCAAAACTTGCCATAAACGATGACTAATCGAGGTATGTGTCTTGTACTTGCTTTATTTTGCATTTGAGCTTTGATTTTGGAGTGAAAATTAAGGTTTACACACCCATTTATTTCGAAAATTTAGGGCTTTCGTCCCAAATGAATTTTTCTCATGAAATTGACATTAGAAATGAGTAATTGATCATGTTAAGAACATGACCATGTATCCCTTTTGAATTTTCATCGAGTATTAAGGATTTGAGCGCGAAATGTGACGATTTCTTGCTAAACCATAAAACCCTTTGAAAATGGCCCTACACTAGCCCATTTTTGATGAAACTTGATGTTTTGGAACCCTTGAATAATGGGTAAACTTTCTATCATGCCGGATTTTCAATTCGTGACAGCTCCTCCGGGACACTTTTGTACGACATAATTGCTATTGTAGCGAAATGCTGTCGAATTTTTGACTCAAACCCGCAACTAGGCTAGAACTTAGACTCTTCTTGACTTAACCTACCACATGCGTGGTCGGGCTTTGAAAATATGGGCCATGGCTAGAAATGCCGTTTTTAAATGCTTGAAACGCTTGAAAATGCTTGAAAAAGGTTGACATTGCTTTGTCTACTTCGATTTGCAGAGGATACGCCTTTTACATCGGGGAGAGACCCCATGGACACTACGTTGACCCTTCCACTGATCCGGGAGCGACCCAGGAGATGAAGGAGGATATAGAGGAGGAGGCCGCGTAGAGGGCCAATGTAGGACGAGGCGGTCGTCAGCTCGTAGGAGCGCCTGAGTGGGTCGAGAAATGGGATGGTAGACATCTCATTTGGGCAGCGGAGAGCCACCTGTCGTACATGACGGCGAGGAGCATGGTAAGCCTTCAGCCTGTCATTCCTTTATTCATTTATTTCTTTTACATTTCTATGCTTAAGAAAGCTTTCTTTTGAATTGACGCAGGAGGCTGGGAACATGATATCCTTTTCTGGTTACACAACGATGATGGATGCCTTTGGGAAGCTGTCGGAGGAGGATAAGGCTATCATTGAGCGGGGAGCCTTTGTTGCCTTGGTACGAGGCTGGAGGGAGATCAAGGAGAGGAAGATTCGGGCTAACCTTAGCCTGATTCGAGCCATTCTTGATCGGTTCTGGGACACGACCTCGACTTTCCATATGCCTTTTGGAGAGATCGGGGTCACCTTGGAGGACTATGGCATGATCTCGGGTCTTCCGTGTAGAGAGGAGCCGTTAGTGTGGCCGTTGAAGGTGTGGACGTGGGCCCACCTGCACGCCCAGCCGATTTGTGGACATGCAACGGTCTTTTGAAAGCCACGCTCAGCGGCGTAAAAATATGCTTTCGACCGGATCGTTTTAGATCGGTCGGTTTCGTCTCGGCAAGGGTCTCAAAACGATTAGAGATGTTCGGAGTCGCCACCAAGCATTTATGGGATGCTTGGAACCCGTTCGAATCCACTTTATACCTTGGTCAAACGAAGCACAAAGCAGTGTTTGACATAGGTACTAAAGACAAGGAATCGTCTCTCTTTAACATCCTATCTCTAGAATGACTCTCGTACGCCCTGGATAAGGTCGTCCACTATTCAAAGTTTCTGAGTAAGAGGTGAAGGTATGTATTGGGAAGCCCTTTAATCGGACACCCAATCCCGCCCGCGGTAGCGGCCTCTATTGATCAATCTTGGTTGGTTAAATGCAAAAGTTGATAAAATGGGTAAATGCATGAATGCGCGATCCACAAGTTTAAACCTAACATGTGAGCTCTCTATCGCAGTTGTTTATCCAAATATCAAGTAATTGATGTCAAGTTGGATTTAATGTTGATTTGCATGCAAGACAAAAATTAAACATCCATTTACCGAGTTAGGTTTATGGTGCATAACGTGATCCATTTGTCTTAGAAAAGCGTTTTGCAAATACGGTTTTTCAATGAGCAAATTAGTCGTCTGATCCGTCCTATATCCGGGTTAGCCAAAGTCGGGATCGTCCTAGACCAATGCTGGAAGGGGAACAGACCCTGCATCAGGCAGCCAGAATTGGCGCGAGCCTATTGGTGATGTAAATGGGTCTCCCCTGGTTTGAAAATAGGAAAAGAAGTGGCCTGTTTAGGCGCGGGTCAGTCAACGGTATATGACGTGTTCTGACCATTGAAAAACGTTTATAAAACGTGTTAAAAGATGGGTATTTGAACCTGTTTTGGTTTGAAAGGGACTGTTTAGGCCGTATTCGCGTTGATTTGAAGAACGAGACTTGAATAATCGTCATTGTTTTGATGATATTCGATGTCGGGTTCGACTTTGTAAGCTTGACATGAATAGTTTTGAAAATGAATATGGACTAATTGTTTTAAGTTCATTTGAATATAACTAGTCGATACTCATCATCGTAATCGGATTAAAATCCGACATGGTATGTAGAACCAAGGATGACTTTGTGTTGGTGACTAATACATTTATTTTGAAAATGTAAAGAAATGATGAAAGGCTTTAAAATACCTTCCAAAATGTAAAGAAATGAAATAAAAGACTTTAAAATACCTTTTAAATGTAATTAACCAAATATTATCACCGAAACACGGACTAAACCGTCATGGTATTAAGAACCAAGGGTGAAAAATATTTTATGGTTAAAACTTGTAGAAAATAGTTTGAACATACTTGAAATGGTAAAAACCGATTACAAATATGAAAATGAAAATAGAGAAAAAGAAGAGACCAAACACGGATTGGACTTAAGGCTGGGCAGGGTGCTTTAGGCGCGAGCCTATGTGCTACGTAAGTAGCCTCTACCTCAACCAAAAGTCCGGTTTTGGCTCATTCTTCCCATGTTTTGGACCATGTTATGCATGATTTAGCATGTTAAAATCATAAAACAAATGAAAACATGATAAAAGAAAATTTTTACACCCTCATACTTATATGATTGGCTTATGGCGAGAAATCGACGTAAGTGTATCAACTCGTTTGGTCGGAAAACTCGGTTTAAAACCGTTTTAGTAAGTAAAAAGAGTGTTTTGTTAAGTTTAGTGATGGTGTAGTGGTCGAGATGGTCGGTCAAGTGGTTTAATGCACGATGACGGTACCAAACAATGTGTAAGGCTTGTGTTTACGATCGGTAGGTTGTAAACACGTGTCGGATTGTGACTTAGGAAGTCGAGTCGACAATTTTAATGGAGAAAAGAGGGGGCGGACGCTCGCGTAACTCTTAAATGGTTGCATTTGAGGGGTATTTATAGGAAAATGAGTGGTTGTGTGAGTTTTGAGCAACGTGGCCACCTGGACTGCTCAAAGAGGCGCGAGCCACATCGCACGTCTTCGAGGTGTCTTGTCGCTTTCACACAAACGCAATCATGATTTGTTCTATCCTAGGATTTGTATGCACATGTTTGGTACTTGACCATGCATGATCCCGGGAAATCTTAACATGGAAGCATTTGAATGGTTTGTTTTTTGTGTTTGACTCGGTTTGACTCGTTGTTGGAGTCGGGATTTGAATTTTTGAGTCGGTTTTTGGTCCGGTGTCGGGTTTGACTCTAGTTAGTGTCATTGCGACCCCGTCGTCATGCATTAAACACTCCAGGTACTTTTGAAAAGTTTTGAAAAGTTTTATTTTCGAAATCGTTTTTAAGTTTTCCGACGTAAAGTTATACACAATCTGTCGATCGAACGCCGCGATTCCAAAGCATGTTGTAGTCCGATAATCATCGGGTGCTTGTTAGAGTCTCAGCAGATACTGGGGCATCTACAGAGCCTCGACTTTGACTGAGGCTTGGATAGGGCTAAAGTCAATTTAGAGCCCCCAGGTCAATCGTAGATTACAACCTCGAGACCCAAGCGACGTCAAGGCGGCTCGAAAGGATTCGGGCCAAGGACTCGCCGTCGAGAAGGGCGACGCCAAGGCTACTCGAGGGTACGAGCCAATGAACTGTCGTCGGGAACAGTTTAGAGTCTGTCGATTGTCTATGCGGGTCGTTTAAAGTCCGTTAGACTACGTACAAAGGCTCGCCAGCCATAAGAAGGAGTCATACCTGAGGCCTATTCGGATATGTCCTCGCGTGTTTGCGGACAAAGGCTCGCCAGCTGTATTACGGATATGAAGGGCTTGGCCCGCCGCGGTGCGTTGTAAGGCTCGCCAGCTATGGTGCGTACATGAGGAGGGCTCGCCAGCCGCGGTGCGTACGTGAGGAGGGCTCGCCAGCCGCGGTGCGTACATGAGGAGGGCTCGCCAGCCGCAGTGCGTAGTAAGGCTCGCCAGCCATCGTGCGTACATGAGGAGGGATCGTCAGCCGTGGTGCGTTGTAAGGCTCGCCAACCATGGTGCGTACATGAGGAGGGCTCGCCAGCCGCGGTGCGTTGTAAGGCTCGCCATCCATGGTGCGTACATGAAGAGGGCTTTGTGGTAAATATCGGTATACTTCCATTAACATAATAAGGATTATAACGAAATTATTAAAATGAAAACTAGTCATAAAAGAAATTTGCATAAACAAAATAGAGAGATTATGAAATCAACCTTCGGTCCTAGCAAAATCGGCCTAAGAACAATATCGCAATGATATTCACCTATCAGTTGCACCCAAGATGATACGAGATATGCCCTTTTCTTCTTGCTAGAATCGACCCCCTTTTACTTGAAGAGGAACCCTAATTTCTAAAATAAAATTTAGGGTTTTTTTTTATGAGAGTTTTGTGAAAAAAAAACAAGTAAGAAAATAATCCTCCTTTTACTCCTATTATAACCGAAAATATGGAGTGAAAATAGGGAAGATTTTTTTTCTTTTTTTCCTTCTCTAATTTGGCCAAAATGGGAGTGAAATGGGAAGCTTTATTTCTTCCTTTTTTATCTCCCTTTGATCGAAAATTCACCAACAATAAGGAGAAAAATATCTTCTTATTTTTGGTTGGTTTTCTAAATGTACAAATGTGTATTAATTATAAATTGTCATTAATGTCGTCCTGTATTAATAAGTCCACACACTTAACACCGATCCGTCATCATTTATTATGACAATATCGTATAATATATACATTAACTATAAATATCGCATATTTATAATTTGCTAATTAAATATAATTGATTACATTTAATTACGAATTAACATCTTAATTCGTTTAAGCTAACATTATATACATTTATTAAATATAACCTATTATATTTAATTTACGAATTGACAATTAATTCGTCTCAGCTTATATTATTTAATCGGCATTAAATAATCGTATCAACACGTTGACTAACTGTTTAGTCAAATACTTGAACTAACCTTTTAGTCATATAAGGCATCAATGTGATTATATTTCCATAATCACATTTCTCAAACACATCCTTTAAGTGTGACTTTTAGGGACCAGTTGATTACCGCCATCAGTATGATAATAACGTCAAACTTTCTAGCAAGCCAACCGTTATTAGGTAATCGTTAATCAACTGATAAAATACGAAGTATACCCTTGTGAACCTATAAGAGATTTATAAATGTTATCACACTAATTTGTGGAGGACACAAGCTCCAACAAACTCCCACTTGTCCTCACAAGTGTATGTGCGATAACCGATTCTCATATCCTAAAATTTCTCCCACTCAATGTAAAACAATTTGCAAAATCTGTATTCACAAAGGTCGTATTTTACAAGTGATCTGTATCAAGAGTGGTTTCCCCGACTAGAGAGTAACTTAACTGATAAATGAATCTTCATTCGAGTATGGCCATGCATTTCAGTTACAACTCCTCGAGTGGCCCTGAGAAATAATTATACCTGATAAGGGTTGGATATTTTCTTCAACTCGAATCCTGCAGATGTAAGCACAAAGATGAAATGACCAGAAAAAATCTACTTAGTCTCCGATTCTGACGGACCATGAGAAAGAAACCAAGGTCACCCAAAAACTGCCTTAATCTCAAGAGACAGTCGATAGTCAAAAGAATCGACTCTAGGAACACAATGGACGTCCAATCCACGACCTGGCACCGAATGTTTTTAAACATTTAGGACTCCAATACGTTGTCACCAAAAAATAATTGTCCTACGAGGTATCGTTATAACCCGTATTTGTGATCGATCAGCCAACTGATTGATTATGGCTCGTTGAACCCACCATCAATCGACTGCACAATATAATAGCCAGAGTTATCAGCTTATTAAGGCGATTACGGACCAAAACAAATATAATGTAATTCAGTTCACTTTGTGGCGTTCAATGTTGTCAGTACAATCCACATGAAAAATAGAATATTATAAAAACGATGAAGTTATAAATAGTATATGAAAAAGATAATGTATCAAATCCATAATCAACTACTACAACTCAGGAACACGTTTAATTCCCATGGAAATAACGTTCCCTTCATGCTTATAACAATTCAACGGTTTAGTGAGAGGGTCCGCGATGTTATCATCCGAAGCTATCTTGTCAATCACTATCTCTTCTTGCTCCACATAATCACGGATCAGGTGAGCTTTCCAATGTACATGTCTAGATTTGTTGCTAGACTTAGGCTCCTTAGCCTGGAAGATGGCACCTCTATTGTCACAATAGATGGTGATCGGGTCATTCGAACTAGGAACTATCGTAAGTCATTGTAAGAATTGACGCATCCATATAGCTTCCTTAGCTATTTCCGAAGCGGCACATTACTCTGATTCAGTGGTAGAATCTACTACAACACTCTGTTTGGAACTCTTCTAGCTGACCGCAGCACCATTAAGAGTGAAGACGAACCCGGACTGAGATTTTGAATCATCTCGATCCGTTTGGAAGCTAGCATCTGCGTAACTGATTGCGCATAGCTTAGTATCGCCTCCATAAGTCAATACCCTATCCTTAGTCCTCCGTAGGTACTTGAGGATGTTTTTAAGAGCTATCCAGTGTGTTTCACCTGGATTCTTTTGGTACCGACTCGTCATACTCAATGCATATGCCACGTCTGAACGTGTGCATATCATGGCATACATGATTGATCCTATTGCAGATGCATAAGGAACACGACTCATGCGCTCAATCCCTTCAGGCGTCGTGGGTGAGTGAGACTTGCTCAACTGCATCCCAGACGTCATTGGAAGGTTCCCCTTCTTGGAGTTGGTCATGCTGATCCTCTCAAGAATCTTATCCAAATAAGACTCCTGACTAAGTGATAACGTCCGTCGTGATCTATCTCGGTAGATACGGATTCCCAATATGTGTTGTGCCTCACCCAGATCTTTCATCTGTAAATGGTTCTTCAACCATCCTTTAACCGAAGATAAGAGAGGAATGTCTTTCCCAATCAAGAGTATGTCATCGACATACAATATCAAGAATACAATCTTGCTCCCACTCGACTTGATATATAAGCATGGTTCCTCGACCGATCGAGTGAAACTGTACTCTTTTATCACCTGGTCGAAACGATGATTCCAACTCCGAGAAGCTTGATTAAGTCCATAAATGGAACTCTTAAGCTTGCATACTTTCTTAGGATGTTCAGGATCTATGAAACCTTCGGGTTGCACCATGTACAACTCTTCCTCTAAATAACCGTTTAAGAAGGCGGTTTTCACATCCATTTGCCAAATTTAATAGTCATGAAAAGCGGCAATCACTAAGATTATCCGAATGGAACGTAGAATGACTACAGGTGCAAAAATTTCATCATAATGCAATCCGTACACTTGAGTGAAACCTTTTGCCACTAGTCGTGCCTTATAGGTATCTGGTTGCGCGTCTACAGAATGCTTTATTTTGTAAAGCCATTTGCACTGTAGAGGTTTTACCTTATTAGATAAATCAACAAGATCCCATACGTCATTCTCATACATGGAGTCCATCTCGGATTGCATGGCTTCGAGCCATAGCTTTGAGTCGGAACAGGCCATAGCACCTTTATAGGTAGCGGGTTCATTACTCTCTAGGAGCAAAACGTCATTCTCCTTGACCATACCAATGTATCTGTCCGGAGGATTAGAGACTCTACCCGACCTCCTAGGTTCCTCAGGAATATTAACCGTATCATCAGTTGGAGGAACAACTTCCTCCATCCTGTTCCTCGGTTGTTGGTTGGAATCTCCGAGCACTCGAAGGTTCTATTACTTGTCTTGTTCTCAAGAAATTCTTTCTCTAAGAACATCGCACTAGCCGCAACAAAAACTCGATGTTCGGTAGGCGAATAGAAGTAATGACCAAACGTTCCTTTTGGATAACCAATATAGTATGTCTTGACCGATCGCGGGTCGAGCTTATCCTCGTGTCTCCACTTGACATAAGCCTCGCAGCCCCAAACCCGAATAAAGGACAAGTTAGGGACCGTTCCCTTCCACATTTCATATGGAGTCTTGTCGACAACTTTAGTCGGACTTCGGTTAAGTATAAGAGCAGGTGACAAAAGAGCAAAACCCCATAATTAATAAGGTACTACCGTGTGACTCATCATGGATCGAACCATATCAAGTAAGGTTCGATTTCTCCGTTCGGACACACCATTTAATTGAGGTGTTCCAGGTGGAGTTAACTGCAAAATGATTCCACAGTCTTTAAGGTGTTGATCAAACTCATTTGAAAGATATTCGCCACCCCGATCTGAACGGAGTGCTTTAACCTTTCTACCCAGTTGGTTCTCAACCTTGTTCTGGTATTCCTTGAATTTCTCAAAGGACTCACTTTTATACTTCATTAAGTAGACATATCCGTATCTACTCAAATCGTCCGTGAAAGTGATAAAATATCTATAGCCATCTCTAGCGGTAATAGACATAGGTCCACAAACATCCGTATGTATGAGTCCTAATAGGTCACTAGCGCGCATTTCAACACCTTTGAAGGAAATTCGAGTCATTTTGCCAATGAGACATGATTCACACGTGCCATATGTAAAAAAATCGAATGTGGGAATAGTCCCATTATCGACGAGTTTCTTCACGCGTTTTTCATTTATGTGTCCCATTCGACAATGCCATAGATAGGTTTGATCTTTGTCACCAACATTTAATTTCTTATTATTCACGTGTAATACTTCCGTGGTTTGATCTAAGATATAAATTCCATTCATGGAAACTGCTTTGCCATAAATCATTTCATTGAAAGAGAAAATACAGCTATTATCCTTTATTAAAAATGAAAAACCGTCTTTATCAAGTACGGAAACTGAAATAATGTTCTTAGACAAACTGGGTACATAGTAATGTGATTATTTAAAAATAACTCAAAACCACTAGGGAGTTGGATTACGTATGTTCCCTTTGAGACTGCAGCAACTCTAGCTCCATTCCCGACTCGCAGGTCCACATCACCCTTTCCGAGAGGTGTGATGTTTTTTAGGCCCTGCAAATGATTACACAGATGAGAACCACAACCAGTATCAATTACCCAAGTTCCGAAACTTGCATGGTTAATCTCAATCATATGAATATAAGATGACATACCAACAGGAACGACGCGGCCTGCTTTTATGTCCTCACGGTACACGGGACAATTCCTCCTCCAATATCCAGTCTTGTGACAATGGTGGCACTCAATGTCACCGCCCTTGCTCTTTGCCTTGCCTTGTGAGCTACTAGTCTCACCAGGCCCACTCTTACCGTTTCCTGGCTTCTTGAATTTCGGCTTACCTACAGTTAGGTCGCCTGGAGCTTTGCCCTTACCTTTATTCTTGTTGGAAATCGTGAGAACATCCTGCTTCATGCTCCCACTCAATTTCATATCCTTCTCGGTCTGTACGAGAAGTGAGTGTAGCTCATGAGGACTTTTCTTCAAGTCATTCATGTAGTAGTTCGCCTTGAAAAGGGCAAAACCATTATGAAGAGAATGAAGCATTCGGTCAATGACTATGCTCTCACTGATTTTGCAATAAAGTGCCTCCAATTTCTCGACATTCTTAATCATGTTAAGAATGTGTGGGCTAACCGGTTGGCCCTTTTGGAATTTCGCATCCACGAAGCGACAGGTATGCTCATAAGTAACGATTCTCGGTGCTTTTGAGAACTCGTTAGTGGGCGTAGTGAAAATATTGTTTGCACCTTGGGCAATGAAGCGTCTCTGCAAATCGGTTTCTATTGCAAAGATGAGTACGTTCTTTATCGCACCCGCTTCCATGACGAAATCACGATAAGCAAGTGACTCGTTAACTCCTGCATTGGGGCCTGGGTTTACCGGTATTGGCTCAGTTAAGTACATGAGCTTACCGTCAGCAATGGCAGCATTCCGTAGTGCTGCCTCCCAGTCCGCAAAGTTGGACCCATCATTCTTCAGTCGTGTGAACTAATTCATGTTGTCCATAAAAACTTTAAGCCAGGACTCGCGTCCAAGTGTGGCACTCGGCATTGGGATTTCGTTATTTCCAGCCATTTGTTGTAACAGTATTATCAAAATAAACGTATTCTACACTGCGAAAAGAAGAATAAAAATAATAAGCATATGCATCGTTATGATTTTAAGTCTTAATGCAAAACTGTTATAAGCGAAGACTCAAGCATTTATATAATTGACCTCCCTCAAGAATTATATAAATGATCCCAAGACTCAATTATCTGTAAATTGATAAGCCAACCTTTTGGCTAATTCTACTGTTAGAATTCTTGGTCGATAAATTTCTGTAAATTTTATCTTTAGTCCATCATAATCACGAGAAACTCTTCGGACTATAATGTTGAGATAAACTAAGTCAACACAAACTACTTACCCAACGTAGAAGGGGTCATATTATGCCTACCGACGAAGAAGGGATTCATAGTTGTTTGCCCTTATAAAGACTAATCTCAATTTCCGTTTTAGAGGAAGATCCCATCAACTTTATTTTAATTTATTTTAAGTGAACTAATATCTAGCATGCGTGAATGAATAAACTAAGGTGATGGCTTAAACTGAGTGACATCTGTATGTCTATGAAAACTAACATACAACTATATGAGTCAATTTTCATGCATTTTAGTAGTAGGTGGTTTGGTTTAGGCGGAATATGATGCATTAACTATCATGTGAATGAAAAGCAATAGGAATGGAAAACGTAAAAGCAATAAAAAGTCCTAGTGTGGCCTATCTACCAAAACGAACATTAAATACAATTTTGGAATCCATCTTTGGACCCGAGAAGCTTGTCTTGATGTTCCATCTTGGTCCATGTAGCGGGAGTGAGCTCCAATCTCCATCTTTAGTCTTCTCAAAAATTACAATTTAAAATTACATGATAAACCTATTTACATTCTAATTTCAAAACCGTAATAAATAAAGAAAGCCAAACGGAGATACGAGATCTCAAATTACATTAAAAATTATGTTTCCATCATTACGAAAACATAATTTAACTAAGGCCACACTAGGTATTACAAATTACAACCGGTTGCAAAACAAAATACGTAAATAAATCCATTCAACGATTCATTCAACAAAAAAAATACATCAACTAAATAAATTAAACATGCAAGACATAATTCCTTAATTATGTAGATTAATTTTACCCAAACCACCTATTTAAATGATCGAATTAACTGACAATTCCTCAATTACACACATTAATTTCAATCTTAATTCATATTAAACTTGTAATATGAATTTAATCCTTCAATATTTTAAACTTCTTTAAAATAATTAGGTATCTTAAATTGTGAACTTCTTCACAACAATTAATCATACATTATTGATTTAATATATAATCATTATTGGCCAAAACAAAAACAAAAGAAACATCTTTTTTTTTAAATTGTCACGGCAAAAGCAAAAAAAACAAAACAATTTTTTTTTTAAACTCTCGGTAATTCCTCAATAACCGAAACAAAACAAAAAAACAGAATTTTTTTTATTTTCCAGCCCTCGACATTAGCCAAAGAAAAACCCTAAAACCTTTTTTTTTCTTTCGGCAAAATGCCCTAACAACAACAAAAAAAACAGTTTTTTTTTTTTATTGTACTCGGCTAAATAAAAAACAAAACAGCCCAAAAATTTTTAAGATGAACAAAATTGTTTATAGTTGCTATTAGAACAAGATTAGCATATTAATTAATGAAACATGATTAACCGTATATGCCAAAAACTATATAGCAAAAACAATGTTAACATCATCAACAAGACGATTTCCATTTATATTTTAACTTAATCTTTCATTAAATCAAACATCTACAAATTCTTCATATAATCATTTTAACTGAATAAAACAACAATAGGAAAAATCTAAATGGAAATAAATCACCAAAAAAAAAAAAAGCAAACGGCAAAAAAATGAACCCTACGGCCCAAAAAATTTTTGACAGCCGAAACCTCCCTTTTTTTTTTTCTCGAAAATTTGTTTAAATCAATTATGATAATCATCAAAATAATTTCGTGACCTTGGCTCTGATACCACTTGTGGAAAATATCGGTATACTTCCATTAACAAAATAAGGATTATAACGAAATTATTAAAATGAAAACTAGTCATAAAAGAAATTTGCATAAACAAAATAGAGAGATTATGAAATCAACCTTCGGTCATAGCAAAATCGGCCTAAGAACAATATCGCAATGATATTCACCTATCAGTTGCACCCAAGATGATATGAGATATGCCCTTTTCTTCTTGCTAGAATCGATCCCCTTTTACTTGAAGAGGAACCCTAATTTCTAAAATAAAATTTAGGGTTTTTGTTTTGATGAGAGTTTTGTGAAAAAAAAAAAAGTAAGAAAATAATCCTCCTTTCACTTCTATTATAACCTAAAATATGGAGTGAAAATATGGAAGATTTTTATTCTTTTTTTCCTTCTCTAATTCGGCCAAAATGGGAGTGAAATGGGAAGATTTATTTCTTTCTTTTTTATCTCCCTTTGACCGAAAATTCACCAACAATAAGGAGAAAAATATCTTCTTATTTTTGGTTGGTTTTCTAAATGTACAAATGTGTATTAATTATAAATTGTCATTGATGTCGTCCTGTATTAATAAGTCCACACACTTAACACCGGTCCGTCATCATTTATTATGACAATATCGTATAATATATACATTAACTATAAATATCGCATATTTATAATTTGCTAATTAAATATAACTGATTACATTTAATTACGAATTAACATCTTAATTCGTTTAAGCTAACATTATATACATTTATTAAATATAACCTATTATATTTAATTTACGAATTGACAATTAATTTGTCTCAACTAATATTATTTAATCGGCATTAAATAATCGTCTCATCAACACGTTGACTAACTGTTTAGTCAAATACTTGAACTAACCTTTTAGTCATATAAGGCATCAATGTGATTACATTTCCATAATCACATTTCTCAAACACATCCTTTAGGTGTGACTTTTAGGGACCAGTTGATTACTACCATCAGTATGATAATAACGTCAAACTTTCTAGCAAGACAACCGTTATTAGGTAATTGTTAATCAACTGATAAAATACGAAGTATACCCTTGGGAACCTATAAGAGATTTATAAATGTTATCACACTAATTTGTGGAGGACACAAGCTCCAACAGGCTTGCCAGCCACGGTGCGTTGTAAGGCTCGCCCGCCATGGTGCGTATATGAGGAGGGCTCGCCAGCCGCGGTGCATTGTAAGGCTCGCCAGCCATGGTGCATACGTGAGGTGGGCTCGCCAACCGCGGTATGTAGTAAGGCTCGCCAGCCATGGTGCGTATATGAGGAGGGCTCGCCAGCCGCGGTGCGTACATAAGGAGGGCTAGCCAGCCGCGATGCGTTGTAAGGCTCGCCAGCCGTGGTGCGTAGTAAGGCTCGTCAGCCATGGTGCGTACATGAGGAGGGCTCGCCAGCCGCGGTGCGTATATGAGGAGGGCTCGCAAGCCGCGGTGCATTGTAAGGCTCGCCAGCCGTGGTGCGTATTAAGGCTCGCAGCCATGGTGTGGTCGGTTGATCAACCGTGAGAATAGCCGCGTTGGATGGGCTTGTTTTAAAATAGCGGACTCTTGATGCCGCCGTAAAATAGTGAATTTTGAATTTCACTATTACTGTTTTTGAAGTGACGGATTATGTTGCCGCCGTTGACATTTGAAGGAATAGTGAATTTGAATTTCACTATTTGTTTTTGAAGTGACGGTTTATGTTGCCGTCGTTGACATTTGAAGAAATAGTGAAATTGAATTTCACTATTATGTTTTTGAAGTGACGGTTTATGTTGCCGCCGTTGACATTTGAAGAAATATTGAATTTAAATTTCACTATTATGTTTTTGAATTTGAAGTGGCAATTTTAATCGCCGTTTGTTTGAATTTTGAAGGAATAGTGAATTTTCACTATTATCGTTGAAATGACGGTTTTAATTGCCGTCGCCGAAGATTTAAGGTTTGTTATGGGAAATTGGGCCAAAGCCCAAAGTTTCACTGAATGAAGCAGGGAGCACCCCATTGAGGCGCGAGCTACTTGGCGAGGTAAGGGGGCTTCCCTATTTTTCTGTAAAAGACGCGAGAATGGCTTGCTCGTCATTCTCACTTTGTCTTCTTCATCCTCTCGACAAAACCCAAACAAATCGCCATTGTTGGTCTTCTTGCTTGCTTGAGTTCGTGCCATCATCAACATGTCATCTCAAGATATGTATTTCCTCTTGAATCCATTTGAATTTGTTGGTCTTTTTGATTAATTAAATTAGGGTGAAATTTGATACCCCTAAAATCGATTTGGGGCTTTTTGATTGAGCCTATTTCGAGTGAAATAGATGATAACAGTAGGTTAGAAACCTGTTTAGGAGTATAGGGGTGCTTTTAGTTTGCATTTTGTTCCCCGTTTACGTCCCCTATGCTTGAAAAACGTTAGTGAGGCAGAGAAACTGTCTCATTTCACAATGCCAAGTTTATTTGCTTGGGTAATGGGTCCCAATAGGTTGATTGTAGTCGGGAAAGACCGTGTTTGCCATTGTGGACCTTTATTGGGTATTGTGGGAAAAATGGGAAGTTTTGCCTTTTGTGACGGTCTTATGTCTGACCAAATAAGCGTCTGTTTGGGCTTGAATTGAGTCATTTTGCCTTAAAATGGACCTTATTGGTAGTTTAGGTCGCTTTGAGATGTGATAAAATCACGTTGCCTAGTTGTGGTCGCATTTTGAAGTTTTGACCTGTTTGTGCTCAAATTGGCGTAAAAATTGCCTTTTCGAACTGTAGAAAATACCCCATTGTGTCGGGAATGTATTTTGGTTTGTTGGCGGACCTTGTGTGGGTCCTGAGGTGCCGTTTTTGTTGTGGTTGTTGTTTTGACTCGTCTTTTTCTTGAAAAGAAGGGCGAGTCATTTTTTGTGCGTTTTTTGTTAATTGTTTTGTTTGGTTGGGTTTGGACGGGATTGCCCTTGTTCTGCTTTGCAGGTTTTTTTTTGGATTTGTCCATTTTATGCCGTCATAATGCCGAAATTTTGGCTGACGTTCTTTGATTGCCTTTGATTGCAGGGGAGCGTTCGGGGCCTACGGGGTCTGTCGTTGAGGTCTTGGAGGAGGAGGATGATCCGGGAGGAGCAGAAGCGACCGGGGAGGCTGTTAGAGCCGAGGTGGTGGTAGAGGATGCTTCTGTGGAGAAGGGGAGGCGGCTGACGTGGCCGACTTGTCCTTTTCATTGTGGCTTATAGACAGGATGACTGATGATTGGGTGTCAACACCAGGGTGGTGCGCCGCATCATGGTTCTTGGCCTCCTTATCATCCAAAGTCTGCCAGACACTGTCTTCTTTTTTGTCGTGGAGTAGGAGCGAGGTATTACCGTCGTGTTAACCACCTCTGCTTCCGTTGTTACTCCTCTGTTTCCTGTGTTGCTCCTTTTCTTTTCTGAGCGAAAGGATAGGGAGTGCTTAGTTCGGTAGGTGGCAGATAGCCCCCAGTTCGTTGTTTTAGGCCAGTGTCTGTATGATAGATGGTTGTTTTGGGCCAGTGTCTGTATGATAGATGTTTGTACTGGCTCCTGTTTGTATGGTCAGTTGTTTGTATCAAACGTGCATCGATGTAATTTGCGTGAGGTGGTTTGTATATATGTGTTTTTGGATTGTGGTTTATTTTGTGATTTTGGCTTTTTTATGTCGTGTTTCGGAGGAGCGCTATCGGCTGTCAATTCCCCTTTTACTTCACACTAGTTCCTTCATCGTTAGTGTAGAAAACATGCAACAGGTAGCATATATGCATAAACGCAAACACGTAGAAAGTACTTCAAAGCGAAATTAATCACGGTGACTCAAAGTTAAAATTGAAATTCGAAATTTGAAATGATATTTTCAAAATTCCGTGACAAATCGTCACGTTTGGATTTCTCGAGGAATTGATTTGAAAATTCGAGCAATTAACTCATGTCTTGAATTAAATTGCTTCGAAAATGTTGAAATTGATTCGTGACTCGAAAAAATTCAAACTCAAACTGCCAGGGGTGAATTTTAGTATTGATTTTTTGAGTGTATTTGATTTTTGATTTTTGTGAGATCAAGACTCGGATTTGTGAGTGCTTGAATTTTTGAGGAAAACTGATGCCGTGTTATCAATTTTCGATTTTATTTTTTGCTGAAAAAAGTGCGAAAAAGCGAAAAAATTTCGGAATTTCGATAGACATGGAAACGATCCGTCATGGATCGGGGCGACTACCCCCCCTCCCCCTAAAAAAAGAAAGAAAAATCCGTATGCTTAAAGCCGCGTCATGGAAACCGTGTCGGATTTCGTAAAATGCGAAAACAAGGAAATGTGAGTGTGAGAAAACACAAAATGTCCTGGACCATCCCAAAGAGGCGCGAGCATTCTGGCGGGAGGTTTGAGGTGTCAGGATAAAACACAACTTGAAAGGGACAATTCAAGGTGGGAATCCTGAGAACAGGCCCAAAGAGGCGCAAGCTACTTGGCGATAGTAAGCAGCTCTCCCTTTTTCTGAAAAACGCGCTGATTGTTTCGTATAAATAGTGATGTTTGTGCTTCATTGTTTCATCATCCGAAACACGAAAAACATCTCTACAAAACATCTTCTTCTTCCACAAAAATATTTCATGGATGCCTTTGAGAATGCGTTGCGACAATGGTGCCGAGATTTGTCACCTCCCGAAAAGTATCAACTCGTTTGTATGAGAGTTGGAAAATTGTTGGTGCTCCGTCAAGTCAAGGTGCAATCCTCATTTATCGAAGCATGTTCTCGTTTTTGGGATTCGAAACATCACGTTTTCGTTTTCCCGAAAGGTGAAATTTGTCCTCTTACCGAAGAAGTTGGTGTGGGATTTATCTGTATGCATCCCTTTATATTTAAGGATTATAACGAATTATAAAGTGATGATAACTAGTCATAAAATAAATTGCATAAACAAAATCATAAAGGATTAAGAAATAACCTTCGGTCCTAGCTTTTATGGCCTATGAACAATATCACAATGATATTCTCCTATCAGTTGCACCCAAGATGCTCCGAGAAATGCCCCTCAAATTGCTAGAATGAGATCCCCAGTTTTCTGTAAATATTAGGGTTTATTTGTGTGATTTTCTGATGAGAGAAAATGATGAGCAAAAATTAGGTTTTTAAAAAAAACCTAACTCTCCTTATAACCGAGTATATGGAGAAATAGGGTTGATTTTCTTTTTCCAAAAATCGGCCCATATGAACCAAAATAATAAGGATTAAAATCCTATTTTCGGTTATTCCAAAAATGTATAAATGTGTTAAAGATAAATTGCCATCTAGTGAGGATCGAACCCATGACCTCTTGGTTTGAGTACCCTCACTATTACCACTATGACACATTCATCTTGTTGATATTAAATATAACCGATTACATTTAATTACGAATTAATGATTAATTCGTCAAGCTAACATTACATACATTTAATTAAATATAACTTATTATATTCAATTTACGAATTGACAGTTAATTCATCTCAACTAATATTATTTAATTTTCATTAAATAATTGTCTCATCAACACATTGACTAACTGTTTAGTCATATTAGGCATCAATGTGATTATATTTCTATAACCACATCTCTCAAACACATCCTATAGGTGTGACCTTTAGGGACCAGTTGATCACCGCCATCTGTATGATAATAACGTCAAACTTTCTAGCAAGCCAACCGTTATTAGGTAATCGTTAATCAACTGATTAAAATACGAATTATACCCTTGTGAACCTTTAAGAGATTTACAAATATTATCATACTAATTTGTGGAGGACACAAGCTCCAACAAACTCCCACTTGTCCTCACAAGTGTATGTGCGATAACCGATTCTCATATCCTAAAATTTCTCCCACTCAATGTAAAACAATTTGCAAATCCGTATTCACAAAAGTCGTATTTTACAAGCGATCATTATCAAGAGTGGTTTTCCCGACTAGAGAGTAACTTAACTGATAAACGAATCATCATTCGAGCATGACCATGCATTTCAGTTACAACTCCTCGAGTGGCCCTGAGAAATAACTATACCTGATAAGGGTTGGATATTTTCCTCAACTCGAATCCTGCCGATGTAAGCACAGTATGAAATGACCAAGAAAAATCTACTTAGCCTCCGATTCGGCAGATCGTGAGAAAGAAACCAAAGTCACCAAAAAGCGCCTTAATCTCAAGAGACAAGTTGATAGTCAAAAGAATCGACTCTAGGAACACAATGGATGTCCTATCCACGACCTGGCACCGAATGTTTTTAAACATTTAGGACTCCATTACGTTGTCACAAAAAGTTGTCCTACGAGGTATCGTTATAATCTCGCATCTGTGATCGATCAGTCAACCGTTTGACTTATGGCTCGTTGAACCCACCATCAATCGACTGCACAACATAATAGCCGGAGTTATCAGCTTACATTGGCAAATACGGACCAAAACCAAGATAATGTAATTCAGTTCACTTTGGCGTTCAATGTTGTCAGTACAATCCACATGAAAAACAAAATATTATAAAAACGATGAAGTTATAAATAGTTTATGAAAAAGATAACGTATCGAATTCATAATCAACTACTATAACTCAGGTACACGTTTAATTCTCATGGAAATAATGTGCCCTCCATGCTTATCATATTTCAATGGCTCATAGAATCTGCTACAACTTCTGTTTGGAACTATTCCGGTGACCATGACAAAGACCATTAAGAGTAACAACGAATCTAGACTGAGATTTCTAATTATCTCGATCCGTTTGGAAGCTAGCATCAGCGTAACCGATTGCGCATAGCTTAGTATCTCCTCCATAAGTCAATACTCTATACTTACTCCTCCGTAGGTACTTGAGGATATTTTTAACAGCTATCCAATGTGTTTCACCTGGATTCTTTTGGTACCGAATCGTCATACTCAATGCATATGCCACGTCTGGACATGTGCATATTATGGCATACATGATTGATCCTATTGCAGATGCATAAGGAACACGACTCATGCGCTCAATCCCTTCAGGCGTCGTGGGTGACTGAGACTTGCTCAACAGCATCCCAGACGTCATTGGAAGGTTCCCTGTAATACTCCGTATTTATAAGTCTTGGGGTACTCTATCGAGTAGGCCTTACTCTGTCGAGTAAGGGTAAGTTGCGTTTTGGAAAAGTTTCTGACCTGTTGGGTACTCGATCGAGTAGCTGGGGTACTCGATCGAGTAGGGGGTACTCGATCGAGTATCCTTGGGTACTCGATCGAGTAGCCGGTTTCTGGGAATTTTCTCGGGTTTTGTTAAATATGCGATTAAGGTATATAAGCTTTGTCGTCATTATTCTAAATCACTTTTGCAAAACCTAAATTACTGTTTAAGAGAGAAAGGAAACAAGTTCTTCATCCTAATCGCATAATTAGCAATCCCCGGAGTTTGGAAGGTCAGTTCTTAGCGTTGATTATACCGTTGAGTTCCTTGCGTCGAGGGTAAGATCTATGCACCCTTTTTATTGTCTTTCCTTTGAATTGGTTAAACCCTAATTTAGAGATTTGGGGGTTTATGTGTAGTATGTGATTTGGTAGCCTTTATGTGTTGTATGATAGGAGGAGGGTTCATAGAGGAGGCTTTTTGATTCAAAGAAGAGAGACCGTCGATTGTGTGCTTACAGGCAGGATTTCTACTCGTATTAGTCCCATAATGGGATATTGGTTGATGTATTGTATTTGGTTGTTTGACATAATAATTGTATTGTGATTGTGGTTGTGATCGTTGTTGATGGTTCGCGAGACGTGGCCTCGGCTGAGTGGGGTCACTTGCGGGAGTGGCTTCACGCCCTAGTTTCGCCTTCTGTGGAACCCGCCACAGAAGGGATGTGCACATTAATGGACAGGGTTATCGCTCACTATGTGGAGCGGGGATTTGGTGGGTACGGCTGCGGTCCCCCTCGGGCAAGGCGGGTCCAGTGGACGATCGGTGATTGAGACGATTGGATCCGGCGTGATTGCGTGTGTGTGGCGATTAAGTCGTCTGTTTGCCTTATTGTTATTATATATTGAATTGTGTGATTAGTGCGACCCGGTGTTGTTTTATAAACTGCGGTGATCCATTCGGGGATGGTGAGCAGATATTGAGCAGGTATTGAGATGAGTACTGGGATAGCTGGGATGGCCACGACATGATGATAAGAGTCTTCCGCTGTAGCTTATTAGTTATTTATATTTCAGTTAGAATAGTCAGTTTGAGAACATGTATTGTACTTTCAGTTTGGTTTTGAGGATTGTACTTCTTCGCTAAGTATTTATAATTAAACGTTGTTTCTTCATTGTTTATTTGATTATCATACCTCGGGCAACCGAGATGGTAATGTCTTCATACCTGAGTGGTCCTGGTAAGGCACTTGGAGTATGGGGGTGTTACAAATGGTATCAGAGCGACGATCCTGAAACCTGTAACCAATGAACCTAATGAACATAGGGAGTCAACTAAAATGAACCCGGGGTAAAAGTTGTAGGAGCTAATGCAAAGGCTTGGGAGGCGTCCTAAAGTCGCGAAGTCGCCGTACAATTTTGAACCGGTCACATGGGGGGGAATGTTTGTCGAGTCGTATGTGTGTTTGGTTAATTTGTGTAAGAATGTGATGAAATGTGTTAATTGTTGGATGTTTGAAGTGGAAGGTTGAGAATGTGAAAGGAAGGTTAATGAAATATATAGATTTGTTGTTGGAATGATAACATGTTGGATGTTCTACAATGTGGCGTTTAATAACATGATGAAATGATCTCGTAGATCGTATGAAAAGATGCGTAGCATGTTAGTTATGATGTGATGTGGTTTTATAAAGTTTAGCATGTTTTCATATGATATAGCATGCGGGTAGCGTTTCTGAATTAGCATGACTCGATCGAGTGGGACTGACTTGATCGGGCGGGTTTTTGATAATTTTGAGTTCAGAATCGAGTTTTGGGGCACTCGATCGAGTAACTAGGGGTACTCGATCGAGTAGGGGGTCACTCGATCGAGTAGCTATGTTAGAGGTCAGAAGGTCTGTTTAGGGTCTGATGTTTGGGTACTCGATCGAGTATGTTGGGTACTCGATCGAGTAGCCTGTTACTCGATCGAGTATGTTTGGGCACTCGATCGAGTAGGTTCTGGGTGGCGTGTTTTCGTGTTTTGAAGTTTAGTACGTTTGTTCATATCTACCCTTTCTTATATATGTATAGTCTCAAGATGCCGCCCAAGAAGACTGCTTTGTATGCGAGAGCTGAGCTTATGACCATGGATGACATCGTTAAGATGTTAGAGCACCAGGATGCTCTTACTGAGACCCTAAAGAAAGTGAATGAGGATAAGAATAAAGATAAGGAGAAGGAGGTTGATCACTATAAAATCAGCCTCTATATAGCGAGGTTTAACCCGAAAGAATATAAGGGAGTTGGGGAGCCTAATCTTCTTGATAGTTGGCTGAGAGAGATGGAGAACATATTAGACTTGCTTCACTATCCTGATGAGATGAGAGTGGAACAGGCTGCGTTCTATCCGAGGGAGGCAGCTGGCAAGTGGTGGGATACAGTGAAAGTGAGTGCCAAGGAGATATATACAAACCAAGGGTTATCTGCTATACCTTGGGAGGAGTTTCGTAGGGTTGTGAGGAAAGAGTTTGTACCGGAGCATATGAGGAGTAAGTTGAGGGAAGAGTTTGACAGTTTTAAGATGACCGCTGAGATGTCTGTAGCCGAGTACTACAGACAGTTCAATGAGAAGTCTAGGTATGCTGAGGATATGGGTTTGAGTGAGGAGAACCTGGCGTTGAGGTTTGAGAGAGGGTTGACCCCTAAGATTATGGACAAGTTACCCGTGGGAGTCCTTACTGATGTTAAGGAAGCTTATGAGAGGGTTGGGAGAGCTGAAAGGTTGGTGGAGATGGCTCAGGAGAGGTTAGGTGGTGAGAAGAGGAAGTCTGAGAGCGAGGGTGGTGGCCAATCTAATCACAAGAAAGGCAACCACAATCAGTCTAAGGGATTTTCTTCTGGGTCTGGGTTCAGTGCTGGGGCTTCCTTTGGGCGTGGCCGTGGAAGTGTGAAAAATAGTTGGGGAGTGACCTGCTATAGCTGTGGTGGTGTAGGCCACAAGAGACATGAGTGCACAAGTGCACCGGGATCTTTCCAGAGATCTGCACAGAGCTTCGCGAGCAACAGACCGGCTGGATCATGGCCAAACCGGGAGGTCGAGTTGCAGTGGAGGCAACCGCAACGGCGGTAATTCTTATCGAAACCACCAAAGAACAACAACAATAATCAAGGGTCGGGTGCTAAGCCGACCACTTCAGCCAAGATCTTGTCCGGGAGGTGGGCGGAAGACCGATGTGCAAGTTATTCATGATGGAGAAGAAAGCGGTGAGGAAGATGCGCACGTTATCACCGGTACATTCCTTGTTAATGGTATTCCTACCTTTGTTTTGTTTGATTCGGGGGCTTCTCAGTCGTTTGTGTCTTCGAGTCATGTTAAACAGTGGGGTTTGAGAGTATATGAGTCTGTTAGTGAGCAAGTTTTTATACCTTCGGGTGAGTCTGTATCTTGTGGGAGATTGTTTAGAGATGTATCCATGATAGTGGGGCAAGTTGATCTACCTGTAGACTTGCTAGAGTTTCCTTTTGACGGTTTTGAGATGATAGTCGGGATGGATTGGTTAGGAAAGTATAAAGCTAAGATAGACTGTCATCAAAAGAAAGTGTCTTTAAGAGGTCCTAAGGGTGTTAGTGTGTCTTATCGTGGGTTTCTAGTCAAACCCAAAGTTAAGTTGATTGCAGCTGTCACCTTGAAGTCTTATCTAAGGAAGGGATGTCCTTTGATCTTGTGCCATGTGAGAGATGACCGGGTAGAGAGTCCGACAGTTGATGAGATACCAGTGGTGGGAGAGTTTGCAGATGTTTTTCCAGAGGAGATTCCGGGGTTGCCACCGAAGAGGGAGATAGATTTCACCGTTGAGTTGAAGCCAGGGACGGGGCCGATCTCTAAGGCACCGTACCGTATGGGTCCTAAGGAGATGGAGGAGCTTAGGAAGCAGTTGGATGATTTGATAGAGAAGGGATACATTAGACCAAGTGTATCGCCGTGGGGAGCACCAGTTCTTTTCGTGAAGAAGAAAGATGGGAGTTTGAGGTTATGCATAGATTACAGGGAGCTGAACCGAGTGACGATAAAGAACAAGTATCCTTTGCCAAGGATAGATGACCTGTTTGATCAGTTGAGTTGTGCATCAGTCTTTTCTAAGATTGATTTGAGGTCGGGGTACCATCAGGTGAAGATTAGAGAGGTGGACATACCAAAGACAGCTTTCACGTCGAGGTATGGCCATTATGAGTATGTGGTGATGCCGTTTGGGTTGTCTAATGCGCCAGCAGTGTTTATGGATTTGATGAATAGAATCTTCAGACAGTTCTTGGACCAGTTTGTAGTGGTATTTATCGATGACATCTTAGTCTACTCTAAGACTAAGGAGGAGCATGAGGAGCATCTGAGGATCGTGTTGCAAACTTTGAGGGATCATGAGTTGTATGCTAAGCTATCCAAGTGTGAGTTCTGGTTAGAGAAAGTTGCTTTTCTGGGGCATGTAATCTCTAAAGATGGGGTAGCTGTTGATCCGGCGAAGATAGAGGCAGTGACAAAGTGGGAAGCACCAAAGAATGTTGCCGAGGTTAGGAGTTTCCTTGGGTTTAGCTGGATACTACAAACGGTTCGTGAAGGATTTCTCCAAGATAGCTAGACCTATGACAGCGTTGATGAGGAAAGAGAACAGGTTTCGTTGGGATGAGAGTTGTGAGACGGCGTTCCAAACATTAAAGGAGCGTTTGACCACAGCTCCTGTCTTAGCATTGCCTGAAGGGACCGAGAACTTTGAGGTTTATACAGATGCCTCAAAGAATGGGCTGGGATGTGTGTTGATGCAGAATGGTAAAGTGATTGCCTATGCTTCTAGGCAATTGAAGCCTTATGAGGAGAACTACCCTACTCATGATCTGGAGTTGGGTGCAGTGGTGTTTGCTCTCAAGATTTGGAGACATTACCTTTATGGAGCAATCTTTAAGGTATTTTCTGATCACAAGAGTCTCAAGTACATCTTCACACAAAAGGAGTTGAACATGAGACAGAGGAGGGGGATGGAGCTGATTGGCGATTACGACATGGAAATCATCTACCATGAAGGGAAGGCCAATGTTGTTGCTTATGCTTTGAGTAGGAAGAGTGTACATTCTCGTGTGTGCCTCTATCCTTGATGAGGCTGAGGGATGAGGTAGCGAGCTTTGGGATACATATGATGCAGAAAGGAGATGCCATGGGTGATATGACATTACAGCTTGAGTTTTATGATGATATTCGAGGTAAGCAGGCTTTGGATCCTAAGATAGTTGAGTGGAGAGCTGGAGTAGAGAAAGGGACAGTGTCCCGCTTTTCTATTCATACAGATGGTAGTTTGCGATTTGATGGTAGGTGGTGTGTTCCTAATGATGAGGAGTTGAAAAAGACTATCATAACAGAGGCGCATTGCACACCATATTCAGTTCATCCAGGTGGAGACAAGCTATACAAGGATTTGAAGAAAACGTTTTGGTGGCCTGGGATGAAGAAAGAGACAAATTTGAGTTTGTGTCCCGTTGTTTGACATGCCGTAGAGTTAAAGGGGAACAATGACGACCACAAGGTAAGATTCAGTCTTTAGAGGTACCTGAGTGGAAGTGGGAATCCATTTCCATGGACTTCATTGTGGGTTTACCAAAGAGTCAACAAGGTAACAACATGATTTGGGTAATAGTGGATCGACTGACCAAGTCAGCTCACTTTGTTCCAATGAAAGATACATGGACTAAGGCACAATTGGCTATGGCCTATCGAAAGAACGTGCTTAAGTTACATGGAGTCCCTAAGGACATAGTGTCTGACAGAGATGCGAGGTTTATATCGAGGTTTTGGAAGGAGTTGCAGGAATCGTTGGGAACAACTTTGAAGATGAGTACAACATTTCATCCTGCGACAGACGGGCAGACTGAGAGAACAATCAAGACTCTTGAGGATATGTTGCGAGCTTGTGTGATGGATTTTGGTGGTAGCTGGGAGCAGAGGTTGGACTTGATAGAATTTTCTTACAATAACAGCTATCACACGAGTATTGGTATGGCACCGTTTGAGGCTTTGTATGGGAGAAGATGTAGGAGTCCAATCTGTTGGGACGATAGTGCTGAAGCAGTGGTTTTGGGACCAGAGATGGTGCATGAGATGGTGGAACAGATTAAAATGATCAGGGAAAGGATGAGAGCAGCTCAGGATCGACAAAAGAGTTATGCAGATCTACATCGCCGGGATATAGAGTTTCAGGTTGGGGATAAGGTTCTTCTGAAAGTGTCTCCTATGCGTGGGGTTATGAGATTTGGGAAGAAAGGTAAGCTGAGTCAGAAGTTCATCGGTCCTTATGAGATCTTAGAGCGAGTGGGAGAGGTTGCTTATCGTCTGGCTTTACCTGCTGCGTTAGAGAGAGTACACAATGTGTTTCACGTATCGCAGCTGCGGAAGTATGTGAGTGACCCGTCACATGTGTTAGAGGCAGAGAGCTTAGAGCTAGATGAGTCCTTATCATATCTTGAGGTGCCTAAGCATATTCTAGACCGAAAGGTTAGAAAGACTAGGAGTGGTGAGACAGTTTTGCTTAAGATCCTTTGGTCTAACCACGAGACCGAGGAAGCTACATGGGAGCCAGAGGAAGCTATGAAAGAGCGTTACCCTTTCCTTTTTGATCAGGTATGTATGGTTACGGGGACGTAACCTTGTTTCTTTTAGGGGGGTAGGAGATGATCGCGAATAGTTTTTAAGAGTTTTATACCCCTTTTATATGTTGTGTCGGTATGTTTGTCGGGATGAGTTGGGTTAGTATCATGTTTTATGTTGAATTTTGTTTGATTGTTGAGTCGGGAATGTTGTGGGAGTACCTTTGTTTAGTAGTGGTTTGAACTTCGGGGACGAAGTTCCTTTTAAGGAGGGAAGACTGTAATACTCCGTATTTATAAGTCTTGGGGTACTCTATCGAGTAGGCCTTACTCTGTCGAGTAAGGGTAAGTTGCGTTTTGGAAAAGTTTCGACTGTTGGGTACTCGTTCGAGTAGGGGTACTCGATCGAGTAGGGGGTACTCGATCGAGTATCCTTGGGTACTCGATCGAGTAGCCGGTTTTACGGGGAATTTTCTCGGGTTTTGTTAAATATGCGATTAAGGTATATAAGCTTTGTCGTCATTATTCTAAATCACTTTTGCAAAACCAAAATTACTGTTTAAGAGAGAAAGCAAACAAGTTCTTCATCCTAATCGCATAATTATTAATCCCCGGAGTTTGGAAGGTCAGTTCTTAGCGTTGATTATACCGTTGAGTTCCTTGCGTCGAGGGTAAGATCTATGTACCCTTTTTATTGTCTTTCCTTTGAATTGGTTAAACTCTAATTTAGAGATTTGGGGGTTTATGTGTAGTATGTGATTTGGTAGCCTTTATGTGTTGTATGATAGGAGGAGAGTTCATAGAGGAGGCTTTTTGATTCAAAGAAGAGAGACCGTCGATTGTGTGCTTACCGGTAGGATTTCTACTCAAAAGTATTAGTCCCATAATGGGATATTGGTTGATATATTGTATTTGGTTGTTTGACATAATAATTGTATTGTGATTGTGGTTGTGATCGTTGTTGATGGTTCGCGAGGCGTGGCCTCGGCTGAGTGGGGTCACTTGCGGGAGTGGCTTCACGCCCTAGTTTCGCCTTCTGTGGAACCCGCCACCGAAGGGATGTGCACATTAATGGACAGGGTTATCGCTCACTATGTGGAGCGGGGATTTGGTGGGTACGGCTGCGGTCCCCCCATCGGGCGTGGCTGGTCCGGTGGACGATCGATGATTGAGACGATTGGATCCGGCGTGATTGCGTGTGTGTGGCGATTAAAACATCTGTTTGCCTTATTGTTATTATATATTGAATTGTGTGATTAGTGCGACCCGGTGTTGTTTTGTAAACTGCGGTGATCCATTCGGGATGGTGAGCGGATATTGAGCAGGTATTGAGATGAGTACGGGATATTTGGGATGGCCACGACATGATGATAGGAGTCTTCATTTGTAGCTTATTAGTTATTTACATTTCAGTTAGAATAGTCAGTTTGAGAACATGTATTGTACTTTCAGTTTGGTTTTGAGGATTGTACTTCTTCGCTAAGTATTTATAATTAAACGTTGTTTCTTCATTGTTTATTTGATTATCATACCTCGGGCAACCGAGATGGTAATGTCTTCATACCTGAGTGGTCCTGGTAAGGCATTTGGAGTAAGGGGGTGTTACATTCCCCTTCTTGGAGTTGGTCATGCTGAACCTCTCAAGAATCTTATCCAAATAAGACTCCTGACTAAGTGATAACGTCCCTCGTGATCTATCTCGGTAGATACGGATTCCCAAAATGCGTTGTGCCTCACCCAGATCTTTCATCTGGAAATGGTTCTTCAACCATCCTTTAACCGAAGATAGGAGAGGAATGTCATTCCCAATCAAGAGTATGTCATCAACATACAATATCAAGAATACAATCTTGCTCCCACTCGACTTGATATATAAGCATTGTTCTTCGACCGATCGAGTGAAACCATACTCTTTTATCACCTGGTCGAAACGATGATTCCAACTCCGAGAAGCTTGCTTAAGTCCATAAATGGAACGCTTAAGCTTGCATACTTTTTTAGGATGTTCATGATCTATGAAACCTTCGGGTTGCACCATGTACAACTCTTCCTCTAAATAAGCGTTTAAGAAGGCGGTTTTCACATCCATTTGCCAAATTTCATAGTCATGAAATGCGGCAATCGCTAAGATTATCCGAATGGAACGTAACATGACTACGGGTGTAAAAATTTCATCATAATGCAATCCGTGCACTTGAGTGAAACCTTTTGCCACAAGTCATGCCTTATAGGTATCTGGTTGCGCGTCTACAGAATGCTTTATTTTGTAAAGCCATTTACACTGTAGAGGTTGTACCTTATTAGGTAAATCAACTAGATCCCATACGTTATTCTCTTACAAGGAGTCCATTTCGGATTGCATGGCTTCGAGCCATAGCTTTGAGTCGGAACATGCCATAGCACCTTTATAGGTAGCGGGTTCATTACTCTCAAGGAGTAAAACGTCATTCTCCTCGACCATACCAATATATCTGTCCGGAGGATTAGAGACTCTACCCGACCTCCTAGGTTCCTCAGGAATATGAACCGTGTGATCAGTTGGAGGAACAACTTCCTCCATCCGTTCCTCGGTTGTTGGTTCTGGAATCTCCGTCAGCTCGAAGGTTCTATTACTCGTCTTGTTCTCGAGAAATTATTTCTCTAAGAACGTCGCACTAGCCGCAACAAAAACTCTATGTTCGGTAGGCGAATAGAAGTAATGACCAAATGTTCCTTTTGGATAACCTATAAAGTATGTCTTGACTAATCGCGGGCCGAGCTTATCCTCGTGTCTCCACTTGACATAAGTCTCGCAGTCCCAAACCCGAATAAAGGACAAGTTAAGGACAAAAGAGCAAAACCCCATAACGAATCAGGCACTACCGTGTGACTCATCATGGATCGAACCATATCAAGTAAGGTTCGATTTCTCCATTCGGACACACCATTTAATTGAGGTGTTCCAGGTGGAGTTAACTGCAAAACGATTCCACAGTCTTTAAGGTGTTGATCAAACTCATTTGAAAGATATTCGCCACCCCGATATGTACGGAGTGATTTAACCTTTCTAGCCAGTTGGTTTTCAACCCTGTTCTGGTATTCCTTGAATTTCTCAAAGGACTCACTTTTATGCTTCATTAAGTAGACATATCCGTATCTACTCAAATCGTCCGTGAAAGTGATAAAATATCTATAGCCATCTCTAGCGGTAATTGACATAGGTCCATAAACATCAGTATGTATGAGTCCTAATAGGTCACTAGCGCGCATTCCAACACCTTTGAAGGAAATTCGAGTCATATTGCCAATGAGACATGATTCACACGTGCCATATGTATAAAATTCGAATGCGGGAATAGTCCCATTATCGACGAGTTTCTTCACGCGTTTCTCATTTATGTGTCCCATTCGACAATGCCATAGATAGGTTTGATCTTTGTCACCAACCTTTAATTTATTATTATTCACGTGTAATACTTCCGTGGTCTGATCTAAGATGTAAATTCCATTCATGGAAACTGCTTTGCCATAAATCATTTCATTAAAAAGAAAATACAGGTATTATCCTTTATTGAAAATGCAAAACCGTCTATATCGAGTACGGAAATAGAAATAATGTTCTTAGATAAACTGGGTACATAGTGTGGTTATATAAAATAACTCAAAACCACTAGGGAGTTGGATTACATATGTTCCCTTCGAGACTGCAGCAACTCGTGCTCCATTCCCGACTCGCAGGTCCACATCACCCTTTTCGAGAGGTATGGTGTTCTTTAGGTCCTGCAAATTATTACACATATGAGAACCACAACCAGTATCAAGTACCCAAGTTCCGAAACTTGTATGGTTAATCTCAATCATATGAATATAAGATGACATACCAACAGGAACGACGCGTCCTGCTTTGATGTCCTCACGGTACACGGGACAATTCCTCCTCCAATGTCCAATCATGTGACAATGGTGGCACTCAATGTCACCGACCTTGCTCTTTGCCTTGCCCTGTGAGCCACTAGTCTCACCGGGCCCACTCTTACCGTTTCCTGGCTTCTTAAACTTTGGCTCACCTACAGCTAGGTCGCCATGAGTCTTGCCTTTACCTTTACCCTTGTTGAAAATCGTGAGAACATCCTGCTTCACACTCCCACTCAATTTCATATCCTTCTCGGTCTGTACGAGAAGGGAGTGTAGCTCATGAGGACTCTTTTTCAAGTCATTCATGTAGTAGTTCGCCCTGAAAAGGGCAAAACCATCGTGAAGAGAATGAAGCATTCGGTCTATGACAATGCTCTCACTGATTTTACAATCAAGTGCCTCCAGCTTCTCGACATTCTCAATCATGTGAAGAATGTGTGGGCTAACCGGTTGGCCCTTCTAGAGTTTCGCATCAAAGAAGCGACATGTATGCTCATAAGTAACGATTCTCGGTGCCTTTGAGAACTCGTTAGTGAGCGTGGTGAAAATCTTGTTTGCACTCTGAGCAATGAAGCGTCTCTGCAAATTGGTTTCCATTGCAAAGATGAGTACGTTCTTTATTGCACCCGCTTCCATAACGAAGTCACTATAAGCGAGTGACTCGTTGACTCCTGCATTGGGGCCTGGGTTGACCCGGTATTGGCTCGATTAAGTACCGAGCTTACCGTCGCAATGGCGCATTCCGTAGTCTTTGCCTCCCGAGTCCGCAAAGTTGGACCCGTCATTTTTCAGGCGTGTGAACTGATTCATGTTGTCCATAAAAACATTCAGCCAGGACGCGCGATCAAGTGTGGCACTTGGCATTGGGATTTCGTTATTTCCAGCTATTTGTTATAACAGTAAAATTAACGTGTTCTACACTGCGAAAAGAAAATTGAATAATAAGCCTATGCATCGATTTGATTTTTAAGTCTAATGCAATCTTTTTGTTATAATGCGAAGACTCATGTATTTATACAATTGACCTTCCTCAAGAATTATATAAATGATCCCAAGACTCAATTTCTGTAAATTGATAAGCCCACCTCTTGGCTAATTCTACCTTTAGAATTCTTGGTCGATAAATTTCTGTAAATTCTATGTTTAGTCCATTATAATCACGAGAAACTCTTCGGACTATAATGTTGAGATAAACTAAGTCAACACAAACTACTTACCCAACGTAGAAGGGGTCATATTATGCCTACCGACGAAGAAGGGATTCATAGTTGTTTGCCCTTATAAAGACTAATCTCAATTTCCGTTTTAGAGGAAGATCCCATCAACTTTATTTTAATTCATTTTAAGTGAACTAATATCTAGCATGCGTGAATGAATAAAATAAGGTGATGGCTTAATAAGTATGTGACATCTGTATGTCCATGAAAACTAACATACAATCTATATGAGTCAATTTTCATGCATTTTAGTAGTAGGTGGTTTGGTTTAGGCGGAATATGATGCATTAACTAGCATGTGAATGAAAAACAATAAGAATAGTAAAATGTAAAAACAATAATAGAGTCCTAGTGTGGCCTATCCTATCAAAATGAACATAAATACAAGTTTGGAATCCATCTTTGGACCCGAGAAGCTTGTCTTGATGTTCCATCTTGATCCATGTAACGGGAGTGAGCTCCAACCTCCATCTTTAGTCTTCTTTGAAATTACAATAAATAAAACGGAAAATTCACGTGGTACCCTCGAACTTTGCCATTTTGCACGTGGTACCCAACTTTTTAAGTTTGTGCACATAATATCCTTGAGATTTGATTTTCAAGCACAACGTGCCCTTTTTATCGTTCTTAAAATTTTCAATTGAGCATAAATCATAGACCAGAAATCGGAATTGACTAATTTTTTTTTTTTCAAATTGATTATCTCTTCGAGATCTATAAAATGATAAAACAAAAATGGTTATTCGGAAATTTAAGATCGAAGATATGGTTGATTTGATATTTTCGTTAAAAAAAGCCCTATAAAATGTCAGTCGACAAATTTTTTTTCCACAAATCGTAGATTATGACGAGATAATCATTTTAGGGAAAAATTTAGCCGATTCTAAATTCCGGTCTAGGAGTTATGCGCAATCGAGTTTTCTAATAGCGACAAAAAGGGCATGTTGTGCATGAAAATCAAACATGAAGGGTATCATGTACGCAAACTTAAAAAGTTGGGTACCACATGCAAAATGGCAAAGTTTGAGGGTACCACGTGAAATTTCCGTAAATAAAATTACATAATAAACCTATTTATTACATTCTAATTTCAAAAACCCAAAACTAAAGAAAAAAAAAGGAGATTCGAGATCTCATAATTACATAAAAAATATGTTTCTTTCATTACGAAAACATAATTTGACTAAGGCCACACTAAGTATTACAAATTACAACCGATTGCAAAAATACGTAAATTAAACCATTCAAACGATTCATTCAACTAAATAAAATGCATCAACTAAAAAAAATTAAACATGCAAGACATAATTCTTTAATTATGTAGATTAATTTTATCCAAACCACCCATTTAAATTATCAAATTAAGTGACAATTCCTCAATTAATCACATTAATTTCAATCTTAATTCATATTAAACTTGTAATATGAATTTAATCAAATCAAAATTTTAAACTGCTTTAAAATGATTAGGTATCCATGAATTATGAACCGCTTCACAATAATTAATTGGCCACAACAAACCCAAAAAAAAATTTCTTTAAAATTTATCTTGGTAAAACCGAAACAACCCAAAGAAAACTTTTCTCGATTTTACAGCTAAAACCGAAAAAAAAAACAATTTCTTTTTTTTAAATCGGTCCATAACGTGAACAGTAACAGAAACAATTTTTTTTTTTTTTTTTTTTACTTTTCTCTCGGCTGGATAGACAAAACAACAAAAACAGCCCGTTTTTATTTCTTTCTTCTAGCGGTTTTTCTGTAAAAACCATAACAAAACAAAATTTTTTTTTATTCGCCACCTTTGTGAAACGAACAGGAAAAAAATTTTCTTTTCTCGGATGCTTTTCAAATCGGCATAAACAAAAAAAAGTAGTAAAAAACTTTAATCGGTTTTTCAGGAGAAACCGAAAGGAAAAACAGAATTTTTTTTTTTTAAAAGTACTGTTCATCCGTGAACAGTACGGAAACGAAAAAAAAAAAATTCCACGGCTCAAAAAAAAAATCCAGCCGATTACCTTTTTTCGCAAACCCTAATTATAGTTTACAAACAATTTTATGAAAATCATCAAAATTAAAATTCGTGGCCTTGGCTCTGATACCACTTGTGGGATTTATCTGTTTGCATCCCTTTATATTTAAGGATTATAACGAATTATAAAGTGATGATAACTAGTCATAAAATAAATTGCATAAACAAAATCATAAAGGATTAAGAAATAACCTTCGGTCCTAGCTTTTATGGCCTATGAACAATATCGCAATGATATTCTCCTATCAGTTGCACCCAAGATGCTCCGAGAAATGCCCCTCAAATTGCTAGAATGAGATCGCCAATTTTCTGTAAATATTAGGGTTTATTTGTGTGATTTTCTGATGAGAGAAAATGATGAGCAAAAATTAGGTTTTTAAAAAAAAACCTAACTCTCCTTATAACCGAGTATATGGAGAAATAGGGTTGATTTTCTTTTTCCAAAAATCGGCCCATATGAACCGAAATAATAAGGATTAAAATCCTTATTTTCGGTTATTCCAAAAATGTATAAATGTGTTAAAGATAAATTGCCATCTAGTGAGGATCGAACCCATGACTTCTTGGTTTGGATACCCTCACTATTACCACTATGACACATTCATCTTGTTGATATTAAATATAACCGATTACATTTAATTACGAATTAACAGATTAATTCGTCCAAGCTAACATTACATACATTTAATTAAATATAACTTATTATATTCAATTTACGAATTGTGATTAATTCGTCTCAACTAATATTATTTAATCTTCATTAAATAATTGTCTCATCAACACATTGACTAACTGTTTAGTCATATAAGGCATCAATGTGATTATATTTCTATAACCACATCTCTCAAACACATCCTATAGGTGTGACCTTTAGGGACCAGTTGATCACCGCCATCTGTATGATAATAACGTCAAACTTTCTAGCAAGCCAACCGTTATTAGGTAATCGTTAATCAACTGATTAAAATACGAAGTATACCCTTGTGAACCTTTAAGAGATTTACAAATGTTATCACACTAATTTGTGAAGGACACAAGCTCCAACAGTTGGAGCCATTGGTGGGTGGTCAGGTTGTGTTCCGGTGCTTCCTCCGACTCGGTTGTGTTATAAGGAGAAATTCCGTTTCATGTTGGGCTTGTCAACAAGCCAAGTCAACTTCCTCCTTGCTTCGCATGGTGTGGATATGTTGGCTCTTATCAACATCTTCTCAAACCGATTGGATGCCAATGTTTCGGAGGTGGCTAGGAGAAGGGGTCTTGGCTTTTGCCTTGTCCATGTATACCTCTGTGTTAATGGTTTGAAGAAGGAGGGGCCAAAATGCTATGGTAGAATGACCCTTGTGCATGTGGTTAAGCAAATGGAGCATAGTAGGGATCCATCATGGTTTGTACTTGGCGAGATCATCCAAGCCTTGGACAAGAAGGGCTCTTGTGGAGAAGCTCCCTCGTTTGGATCTCCAAGGATCTTTCAAGTGTGGCTATTGGAGAGGCTAAGGTATGTAGAGCCTCCGGTTGATTCTTCTTCTTATTCCTTCCGTGACCTTACTATGAGGAAGAAGTTGTACTCGGATAGCTTTGCTTCCACTGAGGCCTATTGGGCCTCGAGATTGGCGGAGGAGGGTGGTTCTCACATCCGTTGGGTGGTGCCATGGTGGCACTTGAGGTCCTTCACAGGGTTGCCCGCTTCGGGTGCTAGTCCTCATTCTTTGATGGTGGTGGGTTTGAAGGTTGCTTCCTTCATTTATCCCGAAAGTCTCATGAGGCAAATGGGGCGTCAACAAAAGGTGCCCGCTCAAGATACTCTCGTCCAAGAGAATTTTTTCCGAAACTCTGAGCTTGTGGGGGTCTTCGAAAGATGGTGGGCCACTCGACCGCTTTTGGAGGTACCAAACCCCATTGCCACGACATGGGTGACTCCCTCTTATGTCAAGTGGTCAAGAGCTTCATCATTGGAGGAGAGGTCCAAATCCCGTAAGGACGAGGTTGTCGACTTGAAGTATCGAGAGGTTGGCAAGGCCAACCGTGCCTTATTTGAGGATTATGTTGATGGAGTTATCCCGGAGGTGATGAGGCCACCAAAGAGGAGAAGCTCGGGTCCCAAAAATGTAGTGGGCCGTGTATGGGCTCGTTTTGGGCCGAACATGGGGTCTTGCAATAGACCGGAGGCCGTCGCCATTGTAGATCCATCAAGGATCCGTTCTAAGGAGGAAGTTCATGCTAGGCGGGCCAACAGGAAGAACAAGGGGAATATGTACCCCGAGGGAAAAGGCAAGGGTAGAATGGAAGAATGAAGACCTCCATTACCCACTTTATTATTATGTTGTATTAGCGATGTGAGTTTTTATTATGTTGTACTAGCTATGTTTTGTGTGTTTTGTGCTAGTTTTACTATGTGAGGTATTTTAGTCGACACCTTAGCTTTGACAAGTTGTAGACTCGTCGAGCTTTATTTATTGTTGAAATTATAATCCCTCCTATTATTAATTAAATAAGTGGATTGCTCGTGTCAAAATTGTGATCGCTTGTTTCTTCCATCCATTTTGTAAAGGCAATTCGGTTTGAATCGCCCTAAACATTTGCACTTGGGAAAGTGGGATTTTTGTAGGAAGGGAGAAAGGCTTCGTTTTTGTATTTTGTGAGAAAGGGAATGTTCTTTCCCTCTTTTTTTTGATGGGGATGATATGGGTGATGTTTTTTTGATTATGGGGATGTTTTTTTTTTATTATGGGGATGGTTGTATCCTTCTTGTGTAAGAAAGGATTGCCTACGTATCCACCTGAAGAGGTGAAATCAAACCATGATCGTAGTTCGAAATGTTTTGTAAATTTGATTGGGTTTGGTGGTTGTATCCCTCATGTATAAGAGGGTCTACCTACATATCCACCTGAAGAGGTGAAATGAAACCATGCTTGTAGTTCAGGGGTTTTTTGTTTTAGTGCAAATAGATGTTGCCTTTGACAGATCAAAGGGCATTCGAAACGGGCAAGGTGCCGCAACTTAGACTCGATAAAACATGCAATTTCAAATCAGAATGCGTTGAGGAAGTTGACTTGAAATGGGTTAAGGTGGTTGCTAGTTGTAAAACTAGGGTTAGGTCGTTGGTTGCTACGGTTCAAGGGTAGTATTTCTTGAGTTGGTCGGGTTTGTAAAATCCTCTCCGTCTAGGTCACTCAGTCTCAATGCACCCCCTGAAAGTAGACCAGGTACGGCCCGACCCAGTTGGGTTTGAATTTTCCCCTCGGATCGACGGGTAGTGGTGCTCAAACCGACTTGAGGACCAAGTCGCCCTCCTTGATGTTCCTGGGTTTAACCTTCTTGTTGAATGCCCGTTGTATATGTCGTTGGTATAGGTGGACGTTGTGCAAGGCGTTGAGCCGCCGCTCGTCTAGAAGAGTGAGTTGCTCGTACCTTCGGCGGGTCCATTCCGCCTCAAGGACTTGACTCTCCAGTAGGATGCGTAGAGAGGGGACCTCTAACTCTACCGGTTGAACTGCCTCCATACCGTATGCTAGGTACAAGGGTGTGGCACCTGTTGCGGTTCGAATGGAGGTTCGGTATCCCCAGAGTGCGAATGGGAGTTTGTTCGGCCAATCGCGGTAGTTGTCTTGCATTTTCTTGATAATGGTGACAAGAGTTTTGTTAGCTGCCTCCACCGCTCTGTTGGTTTGGGGATGGTAGGGGGATGATCGATGTCGTTTGATCTTGTATTTGTCCAGCAAGGTTTGTGTTTCCGCCCGGAAGTGAGAGCCTTGATCGCTGATGATTTCATGGGGTACCCCATATCGGCAGATGATGTTGTTTTGGATGAACTTGGGCACTTGTTTGGCGGTCAAGACTGCATATGACTGTGCTTCCACCTATTTAGTGAAATAGTCGATGGCGACGAGGACGAAACAATTCCCATTGGTGCCTGTCGGGTTAACTTTCCCGATGATGTCGATGCCCCAGGTTAAGAAAGGTCAGGGTGATGTCATGGTGTATAAAAGGGATGGTTGTATGTGTTGTATAATGGCGAAGATTTGGCAATTGTGGCGATGTTTGACGTAGTTACGGCAATCAGCTTCCATGGTGGTCCAGTAGTAGCCTAGCCACATGATTTTTCGGGTAAGCATCATTGCGCTCATGTGAGGCCACATTCTCCATTGTGGACCTCTCCAATGACTTTTTTGGCTTTGTGATGGTCAATGCAAAGGTGGAGAATCCCTTGGGGTGTTCTTTTGTATAATTGGTCTTGGTTTATCACGAATTGTGATGCAAGTAAACGGATGGCTCTTTGTCCTATTTGATCAGATTTAGGAGGGAATTCGTTTTTAGTTTTGTAGTTGAGGATGGCTTGGTACCAGGGTTCATCATGGTTTTCCTCGTCGTTGTTGATGGCACAGATGTGAGCTGGCTCGCTCCTTCTCTCGACACATAGGGGCATCGATATCATGTCGTCGGGTATGTTGACGAGTACGGCGAGTTTTGCTAGGGCATCAGCAAATTGATTTTCCTCTCGTGGCAAGTGGAAGTAGTCGACTTGGTCGAAGAACTCGGCCTCTTGATTGATTTTTGCTCGGTAGGGAGCTAAGCTGTCACTTCGGATTTTTCATAATCCGGACACCTGATTGATGATGAGCGGGGAATCGCCATGGTCCCTCAGTCTCTTGATGCCAAGTGTTATGGCTGCTTGTAGGCCGATGAGGCACACTTCATATTCAGCGGCATTGTTGGTGACAGCGAAGTCTAGCTTGACCGAGATCGGAACATGTTCTCCCTCTGGTGATATTAGAAGGATTCCTACCCCGAAGCCTCTCAGGTTAGATGCACCGTCGAAGTATAGGTCCCATGCGTCAGTGTCGGCACAAAGGATGTCCTCGTTAGGAAGTGAACATGTGTTGGTCGTTAGATCCTCGTTGACGGGATTCTCTGCTAGGAAATCGGCGACTGCCCTTCCTTTGATAACCTTGAGGGGTACAAACTTGAGATGAAACTCGGACAGCATGAGTGTCCACTTAGACAGCCTTCCGTTTAGTACGGGTTTTTCGAAGATATACTTGACCGGGTCCATTTGGAATAGACGTGGACCGTGTAGCTGAGAATATAATGTCGCAGCTTCTTTGTTGACCATACTAGGGCAAGGAATATCTTTTCCAGTTGGGTGTACCTTGTCTTGACTCGATGAACTTCTTGCTGATGTAGTAGATGGCTCGTTCTTCACCCTCGACTGTTTGTGCTAGCATTGGTCCTATGGCTGTGTCGGTGACAGTCAAGTATAGGGATAAAGAAATCCCTTGTTGAGGTGGCATGAGGACAGGATCTTTAGATAAGATCTCTTTATCCTTTCGAAGGCCTTTTGGCAGTCGTCGTCTCAATCGGTGTGATCGGAGGTGCGAAGTTTCTTGAATATTGGTTCATAAATCATAGTGAGCTTGGCCATGAAGCGGCTGATGTATTGAACCTGACCGAGAAATCCCCAAATCTCCTTCTCGTTCTTAGGCCGAGGCATTTGTTGAAGGGCTTTGATTTTGGTTGGATCAATCTCAACGCCTCTTTTGCTGACGTCATGTCCCAAGAGTTTTCCGGAGTTGACCTCGAATGCACATTTTTGAGGATTTAGTCTCATGTTATATTTCTGCAGACGAGCGAAGAATTTCCGTAGGGCGTTGATGTAGCCGTCCCGTTCTCTTGATTTGACAATCATATCATCGACATATACCTCTACCTCCTTGTGCATCATATAATGTAGAAGAGTGGTAGCGGTTCTTTGATAGGTTGCTCCGACATTGATGAGGCCGAAGGGCATGATCGTGTAGCAATATGTACCCCACTGTGTGGTGAATTCAGTCTTGTGCATGTCTTCCTCAGCCATTTTGATCTTGTTGTACCCAGTGTACCCGTCCATGAACGACAGGAGGGCGTGCTCGGCGGTGTTGTCCACCAGAATGTCAACATGTGGCAAAGGGAAGTCGTCCTTGGGACTTGCCTCATTCAGGTCCCTGAAGTCGATGCAAACCCGAATTCTCCCGTCTTTCTTCGGTACCGGAACAATGTTGGCCACCCAGTCAGAGTATTCCGACACTTTGATGAAACCGGCCTTGAACTGTTTATCCACTTCTTCTTTGATTTTCAGGGCCCATTCAGGACACATCCGGAGCAGTTTTTGTTTCATGGGTTTAGCTTCGGGCATAATGGGTATCCGGCGCTCGGCAATTTCCCTGTAGGACCTGGCGAATACGTCATTGTATTCGTGTAGGAGGTCAACGAACTGTTGTCTTTCCGAGGGGTCAAGGGTTGTCACTATCCTAAGTTCTTGAGGTGTGTTGTCGGTTCCTACGTTAATAGGTTCGGTCTCCTCAATGATGGGGGTCCTGGTGAAATACTACGTATTTATGAGTCTCTGGGTACTCTATCGAGTGGGCCTTACTCTGTCGAGTAAGGGCGAGTTGCAGATTAAAATAGTTTCTGACCTGTTGGGTACTCGATCGAGTAACGTGGATACTCGATCGAGTAAGGGGGCACTCGATCGAGTACCTTAGCTACTCGATCGAGTAGCCGGTTTACGGAGGATGATTTCTCGGGTTTTGTTAATAATGCGATTAGAGTATATAATACTTCCATCATTGTTCTTAAAACACTTTTTAAAACCTAATCACTGTGAGAAGAGAAATCAAACTACGTCATTCGCTTTAATCGCATTGTTGGCAAATCCCGGGGCTTGGAAGGTCGGATTCTACCTTTCTTTATACCGTTGTGATCCTTGCGTCAAGGGTAAGACCTATATACCATTTTTATAATGTTTCTTTAAAGTTGGTTAAACCCTAATTTGGGGATTTGGGGGTTTTGTTGTTTGTATGATTGGTAGTGATTATGTGCTTGTATATTAGGAGGAGGATTCGTAGAGGAAGCGTTTTGATATCAGCTGTGAGATCGTCTGATTGTTGTGCTTTCCAGGTAGGGTTTCCTTACTCAGTATTATTTACATAATGTGTGGTGATTGTGCTGTAGTTAGTAATTGTTGATTGGTTCAGACGGTTGTTGATGTTGTATGGTTCTCGAGATGCGTTCTCGACTGAGTGGAGTCACTTGCGGGAGTGGCTTCACGCCCTAGTTTTGCCCTTCGTGGAACCCGCCACGGAAGGGTATGTGCACATTAATGGGATAGGGTTATCGCTCGGTATGATGAGCGGGGATTTGGTGGGTACGGCTGCGGTCTCCCCTTTGGCGGTCGGGTCCCAGGGGGTCGATCGGTCGGGAGATTGATTGGAGTGGGTGATGTGTGTGACCGCTGAGCGGTCTTGACATCGATCGTTGGTTATATAAATCGTGTGAATAATCGACCCGGTTTATTGTTTTAAATCCTGCGGTGATCCATTCGGGGATGGTGAGTAGATATTGAGCAGATATGAGTTGAGTACTGGGATAGCTGGGATGTGCCACGGTCTGATGATAGAAGTCTTCCGTTGTAGCTTAGTAGTTTCCATAAACATTTCAGTTAGCTGATTAGACAGTTGGTTTGAGACATGTATTCGTATTTTGGTTTGGTTTTTGGATTGTAACCTTTCACTAAAGTATTTCTATTTAAACGTTGTTTCATTATTGTTTATTTGATTATCATTGCCTCGGGTAACCGAGATGGTAACATCCTTATACAGGTGGTCCCTGGTAAGGCACTTGGAGTATGGGGGTGTTACAAAATGGTATCAGGGCGACGATCCTGAAACCTGTAACCAATGAACCTAATGAATATAGGGAGTCAATTAAAATGAACCCGGGGTAAAGGTTGTAGGAGATAATGCAAAGGCTTGGGAGACGTCCTAAAGTCGCGAACTCGCCCTACAATTTTGAACCGGTCACATGGGGGGTGTATGTCAAGTCGTATGTGTTGTTTGTTCGCTTGTGTGTGGATGTGATGAAGTATGTTGTAATTGTTGGATGTTTGGAGTAGAAGGTTGAGAATATGAATGAAAGATTGATGAGACATATAGAACTGTTGTTGGAATAAGGAGCATGTTGGATGTTTACTATGTGGCGTTTGATAACATGATATAGTTGTTTCGTTAATCATATGAAGAGTTGAGTAGCATAGTATGCTTAACTATGATATAATGTTGTGTTTATAAAGTTGTTTTATATGTTGGGATATGATATAGCATGCGGGTAGCATATTCGAGTTATCATGACTCGATCGAGTCGGTCTAACTCGATCGAGTGGGTATTTGACAATTTTGCAACTAGAATCGAGTTTTTGGGCACTCGATCGAGTACCTCGGGCACTCGATCGAGTAGGGGGTCACTCGATCGAGTAGCCTGGCTACTCGGTCGAGTATGTTAGAGATCAGAAGGTCTGTTTGGGGTCTGATGTCGAGGCACTCGATCGAGTATGGTGGGCACTCGATCGAGTAGCCTCTTACTCGATCGAGTAGGTTTAGGCACTCGATCGAGTGTGTTCTGGGCAGTCTGCTTTCGTGTTTTGACGTTTTAGTGTGTATGTTTATATCTACCCTTTCTTATATAGTTTCAAGATGCCGCCCAAGAGAAACGCTTATTATGCGAGAGCTGAGACCATGAACATAGATGATGTTGTTAAGATGTTGGAGCACCAAGATGCTCTCACTGAGGCTTTAAAGAAAGTGAATAAGGATAAGGATAAGGAGGTTGATCACTCTAAGATCAGTCTCTATATAGCGAGGTTTAACCCAAAAGAGTACACGGGAACCGGGGAACCAAACCTTCTTGACAACTGGCATTGTGAGATGGAGAATATACTAGACCTGGTTCACTGTCCTGATGAGATGAGAGTAGAACAAGCTGCGTTCTACCTGAGGGAAGTAGCTGGCAAGTAGTGGGATACGGTGAAGGTGAGTGCTAGGGAGATGTATGCGAACCAGGGCTTACCTGCTATACCCTGGGAAGAGTTTCGGAGGGCTATGAGGAAAGTGTTTGTACCGGAGCATGTGAGGAGTAAGCTGAGGGAGGAGTTTGATGGGTTTAAGATGACATCTGATATGTCAGTTGCTGAGTACTACAAACAGTTTAATGAGAAGTCTAGTTATGCGGAGGATATGGGTTTGAGTGAGGAGAACCTGGCGCTGAGGTTTGAGAGGGGGTTGACCCCTAAGATTATGGATAAGCTACCTGTAGGAGTCCTTATCGATGTTAAGGAAGCTTATGAGAGAGCTGGGAGAGCTGAGAGGTTGGTGGAGATGGTTCAGGAGAGAGTGAGTGAGAAAAGAAAGGCTGGGAGTGAGGGTGGTGGCCAATCTAGTCATAAGAAAGGCAACCGCACCCAAGCTAGAGGGTTTTCTTAAGGTGGGGATTGAGTTTGGGGCTTCCTTTGGGCGTGGCCGTGTGAGTGGTAGTGGTAGTTGGGGGATGACCTGCTATGGCTGTGGTGGTGTGGGCCACAAGAGACATGAGTGCACGAGTGCACCAAGAGCTTTTCAGGGATCGGCTCGGGAGAGCTATTCTCAGGGACCTGCACAGAGTTATACGAGTAACAGACCAGGTGGGTCATGGTCTAACCGGGGAGGTCAGAGCTATCAGGGTGGAGGTAACCGCAATGGCGGTAATTCTTATTAGAAACCAGCTACGAACAACAACAACAACCAGGGGTCGGGTGCTAAGCCGACCACATCACCCAAGATCTTGTCAGGAGGTGGACAGAAGACCGATGGAAAGTCTGTTCATGATGGACAAGAAAGCAGCTGAGGAGGATGCACATGTTATCACTGGTACTTTTCTTGTTAACGGTATTCATACCTTTGTTTTGTTTGATTCGGGGGTGTCTCAGTCGTTTGTATCTTCGAGTCATGTTAAACGGTTGGGTTTGAGGGCATATGAGTCTGTAAGCGAGAAATTTTTTATACCTTCGGGTGAGTCTGTATCATGTGGGAGGTTGTTTAGAGGTGTATCTATGATAGTTGGGCAAGTTGATCTACCTGTAGACTTGCTAGAGTTTCCTTTTGACGGTTTTGAGATGATAGTCGGGATGGATTGGTTGGGAAAGTATAAATCTAAGATGGACTGTCATCAAAAGAAAGTGTCTTTAAGAGGGCCTAAGGGTGTTAGTGTGTCTTATCGTGGGTTTCTAGTCAAACCCAAAGTTAAGTTGATTGCAGCTGTCACCTTGAAGTCTTATCTGAGGAAGGGATGTCCTTTGATCTTGTGCCATGTGAGAGATGACCGGATAGAGAGTCCGACAAGTTGATCGATACCAGTGGTGGGAGAGTTTGCAGATGTTTTTCCAGAGGAGATTCCGGGGTTGCCACCGAAGAGGGAGATATATTTCACCGTTGAGTTGAAACCGGGGACGGGGCCAATCTCTAAAGACCCGTACCGGATGGGTCCGAAAGAGATGGAGGAGCTCACGAAACAGTTAGATGATCTGATAGAGAAGGGAAACATTAGACCTAGTGTATCGCTGTGGGGAGCACCAGTTCTTTTCGTGAAGAAGAAAGATGGGAGTTTGAGGTTGTGCATAGATTACAGGGAGCTGAACCGAGTATCGGTGAAGAACAAGTATCCTTTGCCAAGGATAGATGACCTGTTTGATCAGTTGAGTGGCACATCAGTCTTTTTTAAGATTGATTTGAGGTCGGGGTACCATCAGGTAAAGATTAGAGAGACGGACATACCAAAGACAGGTTTCACGTCGAGGTATGGTCATTATGAGTACGTGGTGATGCCGTTTGGGTTATCTAATGCACCGGCTGTGTTTATGGATTTGATGAACAGAATCTTCAGACAGTTTTTAGACAAGTTTGTGGTGGTGTTTATCGATGACATCTTAGTCTGCTCTAAGACTAAGGAGGAGCATGAGGAGCATCTGAGGATTGTGTTGCAGACTCTAAGGGAGCATGAGTTGTATGCTAAGCTGTCCAAGTGTGAGTTCTGGTTAGAGAAAGTTGCTTTTCTGGGGCATGTGATCTCTAAGGAGGGAGTAGCTGTGGATCCGGCAAAGATTGAGGCAGTGACAAAGTGGGAAGCACCAAAGAATGTTGCTGAGATCAGGAGTTTCTTGGGTTTAGCTGGATACTACAGACGGTTCGTGAAAGATTTCTCCAAGACAGCTAGACCTATGACAGCTTTGATGAGAAAAGAGAACAGGTTTCGTTGGGATGAGAGTTGTGAGAAGGCGTTCCAAACATTAAAGGAGCGTTTGACCACAGCTCCTATCTTATCATTGCCTGAAGGGATCGAGAACTTTGAGGTTTATACAGATGCCTCAAAGAATGGGTTGGGATGTGTGTTGATGCAGAACGGTAAGGTGATTGCCTATGCTTCTAGGCAATTGAAGCCGTATGAGGAGAACTACCCTACACATGATCTAGAGTTGGGTGCAGTGGTGTTTGCTCTCAAGATTTGGAGACATTACCTTTATGGGGCGACCTTTAAGGTATTTTCGGATCACAAGAGTCTCAAGTACATCTTCACTCAAAAGGAGTTGAACATGAGACAGAGGAGGTGGATGGTGCTGATTGGCGATTATGACATGGATATTATCTACCATGAAGGGAAAGCCAATGTTGTTGCAGATGCTTTGAGTAGGAAGAGTGTACATTCCTTGTGTACAGCTCTATCTTTGATGAGGTTGAGAGATGAGGTGGGGAAGTTTGGGATACATATGATGCATAGAGGGGATGCTGTGGGAGATTTGACAGTGCAGCTTGATCTTTATGACGATATTCGAGGTAAACAGGCTTTGGATCCTAAGATGGTTGAGTGGAGAGCTGGAGTAGAGAAAAGGACAGTGTCTCGATTCTCTATTCATACAGATGCTAGTTTGACGTTCGATGGTAGGTGGTGTGTCCCTAATGATGAGGAGCTAAAAAAGACAATAATGACAGAGGCACATTGTACACCGTATTCAGTACATCCAGGTGGTGACAAGCTATACAAGGATTTGAAGAACACGTTTTGGTGGCCTGGGATGAAGAAAGAAACAGCTGAGTTTGTGGCTCGTTGTTTGACATGCCAGAGAGTTGAAGGGGAACAGCGACGACCACACGGTAAGATTCAGTCTTTAGAGGTACCTGAGTGGAAGTGGGAATCCATTTCTATGGATTTTATCGTGGGTTTGCCAAAGAGTCAACAGGGTAACAACATGATCTAGGTGATAGTGGATCGACTGACCAAGTCATCTCACTTTGTGCCAATGAAAGATACATGGACTAAAGCATAATTGGCTATGGCTTATCGAAAGAATGTGCTTAAGTTACATGGAGTCCCTAAGGACATAGTGTCTGACAGAGATGCGAGATTTATCTCAAGGTTTTGGAAAGAGTTGCAGGAATCTTTGGGAATAACTTTGAAGATGAGTACAGCTTTTCATCCTGCGACAGACGGTCAGACTGAAAGAACAATCAAAACTCTTGAGGATATGTTACGAGCTTGTGTGATGGACTTTGGTGGTAGCTGGGAACAGAGGTTTGATTTGATAGACTTTTCTTACAACAACAGCTATCACACTAGTATTGGCATGGCATCGTTTGAGGCTTTATATGGGAGGAGATGTAGGAGTCCGATTTATTGGGACGACAGTGCTGAGGCAGTGGTTCTCGGACTAGAGATGGTACATTAGATGGTTGAATAGATAAAGATGATCAGGGAATAGATGAGAGCAGCTCAGGATAGGCAAAAGAGTTATGCAGATCTACATCGCCGGGATATAGAGTTTCAGGTTGGGGATAAGGTTCTTCTGAAAGTGTCTCCTATGCGTGGGGTTATGAGATTTGGGAAGAAAGGCGAGCTGAGTTAGAAGTTCATCGGTCCTTATGAGATCTTAGAGCGAGTTGGAGTTGCATATCGCCTGGCTTTACCGGCTGCGTTAGAGAGAGTGCATAATGTGTTTCATGTATCGCAGCTGTGGAAGTATGTGAGTGACCCGTCACATGTGTTAGAGGCAAAGAGCTTAGAGCTAGATGAGTCCTTATCATATCTTGAGGTACCTAAGCAGATTCTTGACCGGAAGGTTAGGAAGACTAGGAGTGGTGAGACAGTTTTGCTTAAGATCCTTTGGTCTAACCACGAGACTCAGGAAGCTACATGGGAGGCAGAGGATGCCATGAGAGAGCGTTACCCTTTCCTTTTTGATGAGGTATGTATGGTTACGGGGACGTAACCTTGTTTCTTTTAGGGGGAATAGGAGATGATCGCAAAGAGTTTTTAAGAGTTTTTATACCCCTTTTTATGTTGTGTCGGTATGGTTGTTGTCGTTGAGTCGGGTTGAGTTGGGTTAGTAACATGTTTTATGTTGAGTTTTGTTTTGGTTGTTGAGTCGGGAGTGCGTAGTGTGTGTCTTTGTTTTGTTGTGGTTTGAACTTCGGGGACGAAGTTCTTTTTAAGGAGGGAAGACTGTAATACTACGTATTTATGAGTCTCTGGGTACTCTATCGAGTAGGCCTTACTCTGTCGAGTAAGGGTGAGTTGCAGAATAAAATAGTTTCTGACCTGTTGGGTACTCGATCGAGTAACGTGGATACTCGATCGAGTAAGGGGGCACTCGATCGAGTACCTTAGCTACTCGATCGAGTAGCCGGTTTACGGAGGATGATTTCTCGGGTTTTGTTAATAATGTGATTAGAGTATATAATACTTCCGTCATTGTTCTTAAAACACTTTTTAAAACCTAATCACTGTGAGAAGAGAAATCAAACTACGTCATTCGCTTTAATCGCATTGTTGGCAAATCCCAGAGCTTGGAAGGTCGTATTCTACCTTTCTTTATACCTTTGTGATCCTTGCGTCAAGGGTAAGACCTATATACCGTTTTTATAATGTTTCTTTAAAGTTGGTTAAACCCTAATTTGGGGATTTGGGGGTTTTATTGTTTGTATGATAGGTAGTGATTATGTGCTTGTATATTAGGAGGAGGATGCGTAGAGGAAGCGTTTTGATATCAGTTGTGAGATCGTCTGATTTTTGTGCTTTCCAGTTAGGGTTTCCCTACTCAGTATTATTTACATAATGTGTGGTGATTGTGCTGTAGTTAGTGATTGTTGATTGGTTCAGACGGTTCTTGATGTTGTATTGTGATTGCTGATTATTTGTCTCTGGTTCTCGAGATGTGTTCTCCGCTGAGTGGAGTCACTTGCGGGAGTGGCTTCACGCCCTTGTTTCGTCCTTCGTGGAACCCGCCACGGAAGGGGATGTTCACATTAATGGGACAGGGTTATCGCTCGGTATGATGAGCGGGGATTTGTTGGGTACGGCTGCGGTCCCCCCGGCTTTGGCGGCCGGTCCACCGGACGGTCGGTGACGGAGATTGATTGGAGTGGGTGATTGTGTGTGTTGCTTGAGCTGTCTTGATTCTTTATCTCGTTGGTTATATAAATTGTGTGAATAGTCTTGACGGCCGGTTTATTGTTTTAAAACCTGCGGTGATCCATTCGGGAATGGTGAGCAGATATTGAGCAGGTATGAGTTGAGTACTGGGATAGCTGGGATGTGCCACGGTTTGATGATAGAAGTCTTCCGTTGTAGCTTAGTAGTTTCCATAAACATTTTAGTTAGCTGATTAGACAGTTGGTTTGAGACATGTATTCGTATTTTGGTTTGGTTTTTGGATTGTAACCTTTCACTAAAGTATTTCTATTTAAACGTTGTTTCATTATTGTTTATTTGATTATCATTGCCTCGGGTAACCGAGATTGTAACATCCTTATACCTGGGTGGTCTTGGTAAGGCACTTGGAGTATGGGGGTGTTACACCTGGTTTTCCGTTTTTCAAGTTCTTTGGCTAAGTGAGGTGGGTAGTCACTCAAGTCAAATTCCTCATAGTCATTCATAATTGCATTACAGTTAAATTGAGACGAGTCATAAGCAAACTTAGCGTTCATTAAGTTAACACGAGCTAAAAGCTCGGAGAGGACAGACATCTCATGGTCAGTCAGAAGCGACACAGCAGAGGAGGTGACCCCTAGAACAGGCTCCAGGTTGTCACCTTCCATGGGGGTAGGGATGACCCTAGTAGACTCAGCCTCTGAAGCAGCCACAAGCTTGTGAGAAAACTGCGGGAAATGGGACCTTGACTGGGACATCAGGAGTGTTAGGAGCTAAGACAGACTCTAACTCCTACTCAGACGCAGATTCTTCTTCACTTCCCTCTTTGAACATAGGGCCTTCTCCAGTCGCGATCTTGAGAATGCGGCCTTGGCGATCGGTCCACTCGACGGTTTTCCTCCAGCCATGTGTAGCTTTCTCTGGGTCAGTGTCGGAGATCAAGGCGGTGGGGTCAAATTGGTTGTCCCTTAGAACAATATTGATGATGTCCTCATAGTCGCGGTGATTGATGTTATCTTCTCCAAAGAGGAGAGTGACAACTTATCCGTCGAGGCATGAGGACGACTTAGACTCGATTGATTCAGCTTCAGTGTTGTTGGGGATTAAGTAGAAGTCCTGGAAGACTTCCACACCCGAGTGTCTGACCTTGGCCACAAAGTCATAGATCAGCTCAGGGAAGCCATGGTAGAGTTCGGACTCTCCCTCGGGGACAAAGTATCCATTGAAGGTCAAATGATAGGGACGGAGGATAACTCCATGCTTCTTGCGCTTCCGAATTAGGAGGTTCATCTCCTAGATATGTTCATCGGTAGGTTCATAGCCCAGCCCAAAGGGGATGTTGGGGACCTTAGCCTGTTTCAAGAGAGGTAAGGTGTTCTTCAGCGGATTGAGGGGTAAACCCGGGAAGTAACCCTGGCGCATCAGAATACGATTGACTGTGAGGTTGGCAAATGGGTCACAATCAAAGGGTGTTGATTCATCAGTTATGGCATTCACAGCTTGGAATCCCCACATCTCGTTATCATCCTCCTAAATGGCCTAGGAGGCTATTCCCTTTTTCATGACGGCTTTGATCGGGGAAGCAAGAATCGTGATCGTTTTCCCATTGAAGGGGACCCTGATTTTCCGATGGAGGGTAGAAGTAACTGCCTTGACGGCGTGAATCCAGGGACGTCCCAGAAGTATGTTGAAAGAGGCGTCGATGTCGACTACCTGAAAACTGGTTTGCCTTTCCAGTGGTCTGGTTGCAACGGTTAGAGTGATAAGCCCTGCGACCTTACGACGAGTGACGTTATAAGCGCGTACTCCTTTATTGGTTGGGACCAAATCAGCTTCTTTAATACCCAGTTTGTGAGCCGTTTTAAGGGGAATGACATTCACCGTGGATCCGTAATCCACAAGGACGATAGGCACATTCTTTTTTAGGCACTGTACGGTGATGTACAGGACCAGGTTGTGGTTGGCTCTGAAGGGAGGGATATCTTCGTCAGAGAAGATGACCGGGTTACTCAAATCAGGGACATCCCTTGTCATGTGTGCTACCACTTCTTCCGGAGAGGAGGTAAAGGGCACAGCCAGTTTTCCTAAGGCTTGTAGTAGAGCCTGTCGATGCTCGAAGGACGTGGCAATCAGTTGCCAAAATAAAATTTTGGCTTTTGCTTTCTACAGTTGTTTGAGGATCAAATTCTCGGGAGCCTTGGGTTGAGTGTCCATGTCCGGGATAACTTGGTCATGGCTTTTCTCAGTTTCAGTCAAAGGCGGAGTGTTCTACTCTCCAGTTTCCTTGTTTTCCAGGGTGTCGATAGACGAAGTTGAAGACGGGGCCATGGCTCCGAGGCAGAAAAACGGCTCACATTACAACTTAATCCGACATGGTTCAAAGACTGAACACGGACAATATAAAGGACGGGACAAAGATCAGACTCAACCAGACGACGGTGACCGTGCGTGGTACCTCGGTGCTGACTCGATTTATGACGTGACGGTGTTGACCAAACTTTTGACACACGTGGTGAGACGACTCCTAAGTAAAGACCCATAAGTACGTTTGCTTCGACTCGATACACACGAGGCGGAATTGGAATGGTGGACTGAAGTTTTCGAAAAGAGAAATTTTCAAAAAGATTCGTTTGTCGCTTTATGGACGGCTTCCGAAGATAGGGATCTTCGCAAGTCGGTCAGTTGAAAGGGTTGTCATAAGTTTGTTTGCAAAAGACGGTTTTGAGTTTGAGTCGGCCTGGAAAACAATGTATTGTATCCCAAGACGATTTTTGAAATTCAAAATTGTTTGTTTTGAAAATCGAGTTTGAAATGTTTGAAAAGGTCTCGGGGACGGTGTATGGTCCTCGGGATCTCAAAAGTGTCTCGAGAAAAGGGTGTGTGCTTTTCCCGGATTTTGAAAGAGCCATTGTCGGCACGAAACGGGTTAAAATCCGTGTCTAGATGCGGCGATTATAACGACGGCCTAGGAAGGCGTGTTGAAATGGTTATAAAAACCGGGTTTGAAAATCGTCATTACGACGGCCTAGGAAGGCGGATTAAAATGGTTATTAAAACCGGGTTTGAAAATCGTTATTACGACGGCCTAGAAAGGCGTGTTGAAATGGTTATAAAAAAACCGGGTTTGAAAATCGTCATTACGACGGCCTAGAAAGGCGTGTTGAAATGGTTATAAAAACCGGGTTTATAAATCGTCATTACGATGACCTATAAAGGCGTGTTGAAATGGTTTTCAAAATCGGGTTTGAAAATCGTCATTACGACGGCCTAGAAAGGTGTGTTTAAATGCAACGGTCGGCAAATGACCGAGGTTTGAAACGGCCATTATAATGGCGAAAAGAGGTGTTTTTGAAAGTTTGAAAATGACACGGAAGGACTTATGATCACGTAGCACATAAGCACTCACAGTTTCATTATATTATGCATTATGTTGACACGGGTTTTGGCTTAAGAGGGTGGGTTACACTGTTAGGAATTATTAATCTCATTATATAACAGATTCATATATGTTCAAATTTATTTAGTCATAAAATAAATTCTAGATCTTATGCATGCAAACATAAATAAGATAAGAGAAGAAATCATTATTCTTACTATATGATTTTGGTTTTATGGGCACCAACAAGATCTCCTTTTTGTTAGTTTTTGAGCTTTCCAATAATGGATGAACATTCATGACTTCAAAATAGAAGCCCTCCAATAAGTAGCACCCAAGACTATCCCAACAAACTAACATGTACTAGATATTTGTAATGTGGTTTACCTTAAAATCGATTACTAATACTCATATACTGCTACTCATATCATTAGTGATTGATTGTAATTGATTTGTACAAATTAGATTTATAAAAAATGAATTTTTATGAAGAACAAGAGAGAGAAGGTAGTTTTTATAAAACATGAGAGAATGATAAATTTTTAGAGAAAAATCTCTAATACCACCACCCACAAAAACCGGTGGGTATAGGGTTTATAGACCGCTTTTATTTTTCCTTTTTGTCTTCACAAGACTAAAATGTGTAAGTATTTTGCATAGTCAAGTCACTATCAATTGTCATAGACAAATGAACGAGACAAATGAATAAGATAAAACTACTAAAAAGCCCACCCAATTTCGGTTATCATGTAATATGGAGTCCATTTTATTTTTGTCAATTGTACAATTGTATGTCATGTGACATGCGACATGTCTTATGTCATGTTTTTAATTTAAAATGCATATTTAACAAATTAAATAAATCACATTTAACAAATTGACTAGTAATTCAAAATTACTTTCACATAAAATGGTCATTTAAATACTAGTTAGTATAATTCACAACATCTTGTAATTATGACTACCTTATCATTCTCATCTCGCGTGTTTCGCAAACACCGATTAATTTTAGTAATATAACTTCTTAAATTACTAAATAAAATCTTATTTAATCACATTATAATAAGATGTCATTCTCTCTCTTATGATAATAATTTGTTCAATTTTAAGGAATTAATTAATCTGTATCGACATACAATTAATTAACCTTTTCAATTAAGGGAATCGTCCTTTAGGTGTGACCTCAAGGGTTCAACTGATCACCACAGTTGCACGACAGTAATGTCAAACTCTAGCCAGCCAATCATTGCCGATATGTGTGGACCAGTTGACTATATATGTAATGTATCATCCATTTCGTATTCTTGGTATGAGATTTAAATATGTGATCAATATGATCGACAATTGTGATCGCATTATTGTCGAGGACACTTACTCCAACAATCTCCCACTTGTCTTCGACAAGTGTGCGTCACCAATTATCTTGTCCTATTACTATCTCCCACTCAATGCAAAGTGTTTTTTGGGTCGTACTTGCAAGTGATCATATCGAGAGTGGTTTCCTCGATCTGGAGAATAACTGATTGACCGGAGTTATCTACCATAGATACCGTCCGAGCGTGGCCACGCATTTCCAGTTCATTACTCCTCGAGTGGCCCTGAGATATTGTTTTAACCCTGACAAGGGGGTGGACAATTCCTATCGCACTCATTCCCTTCGACTAGCCACAGCCATCATAACCCAAAATATGCCCATTTGACCCCATTTACGAAGGTTGTAGTAACACAAATCAAAGTTAATCTGAAACTGTGCCACCTTAGGCGAACAGTCTTTAGTGAAAAGAATCAACTCATTAGAATACTATAGTAGCTCTCGCCACGACCAGGCTATATAAATTTGCCAGAACTCAATAAGCGGTCACTGCCCGACAAAGTGTTCCTAACAGTCTGCCTATGTGATCGACTAGTCATCTGACATGACTGTATGGCACTGAACTTCCCATCAATCGCATCACACTCTAATCACTTCGAGACGTCACCTCATACAAGTGACTATAGGCGAATACTATGTTAATCCGGGTTCACTTTAACGGGGTTCAATATCGTCATACAACCCGTTTGGATGTAACAAAGTATAATAAAAGAGTTTTAAAGTAAAACTCGAACGACAAATGCGATTATCACATATGAATAGTCAATGCCTGATTACTACTTCATATTATATCATCCAGTTTGATCTTGAATGTAGTTGTTCATCTCAATTTAATTGAAATGACATGACTCATCATGTTAATCCTATGAGAAGGCTTTGGTTAATAGGTTTTATCAACTTCTTGTACCTTACTCAACCTTACTACATACTCGTTTTCCTTTGTAATGTATACATTTGCATTACAAAACTTTCTGAGTACGTGTCGAGATCCAATCAAGACATAGGCCCTCTAGCCTTAGAATAGCTCCCACTATTTTCACAGTGTACGGGACTCATCCTTCTTGCACATCCCATGATTGCAAGTGTACTCAATTTCCGTTGTAATTATTTCTCATGTTCTTAATTGCCTAGAACGATTCTAGAAAATCTATTTCTTAAATAACATAGCCATAACGGTATCTTAACCATCCTAATGTGTTTTGATTATGGTTTTGTCGGAAACCATGCGCAATCTCAATTGTCAATTGTCACTTGTGTAACACCCTTACACAAAATTGCATCAAAAACACTTTGCTTTACATCCTTAATGCTTCTGCAAGCACTTAAGGGTAATCTTTATGGCTTACTTTGTAACTATTACTTAAATTCGATTTGAAACAATTCATCATACTCAAAGTATATAAAGTGTTATACATCATTTCCTATTTAATTGATTCGGCAGCGGAAGCAAATGGAATCAATCAAATATGTTCAACTTAATTGAACTAGTCATGAATCTTATCAACATAAGACTTCTTGTCTGACGCTAATATCATGTGGATTTATCTCCATAAATCTGGATATTAAAGATGTATTATAATACTCCATAGGTCTTAAATCATTCCCAATGATCAATGTGTCATCTACATATAAGACTAATTAAAATTTTCGTAACTCCCACTAAACTTCATGTACAAACACAACTTCTCGACTTATCGAGAAAAGTTTTATAACATGATCAAAACAGTGATTCCAACTCATTGATGTCCTACTTAAGACCCTCTGTTAAGTTTCACATTATCTTAGGATTGCAAGAATCTACAAAACTCAAGACATGTATTGAATACATTCCTTCTAATTGAAGAAGTGGATTTTAGATTCACTCGCTATATATCTCACAATGAAACACAATCCCTAACAAGATCCAAATAGACTTAAGCATTTCAACTAGTGCAAAACTCTTGGCAAGCAATTAAGCTTTGATATCTAATAATTCACTTGGAATTTATTTCGGATTTTCATGGCTCTAAGCCTTGTATTGAGTTGTGACTTAAACACTCTCATGTAAGTCATATGTTCATTACTTTCTAGAAGTAATCAACTTGAATAAAACGATTTCTTTGTAAGTTATAAGCTCTTTACTTTCTTGAAAGTAGCATGAATTTATCATCTTCAACAAGTGACGAATTTAACCTCCTAGGTTTTGAAGAAACAACGTCTGCCACAAAACGTCTCATGTAGCCAAGAAAGACCAGTTTCTTGCTCTTAACATTCTTTGTGGCTCTTAACATTCTTTGTGGCTCTTGAATAATTTCTCTCACTCTGTCTTCTAGAAATAAACTTGTATTTTAGAAAGACAGCTTCACGAGCCACAAACCCGTTGTACTCGTGATTATAATAAGGAAAAATGAGCATTTGTTTCTTTTTAAAACTTACAAACATGGTACCCTACCATTTCATATCTCATATGACTCGTTTTAGATTTAGTGGGAAAATAATTTAGACAAAATGATAAAATCCCCAAGAGGATCAAGTAACTCAAAGTAACTTGATTGAAGTCCAAACCATATCGAATAGCGTTTGATTTCTTTATTCAACCACACATTATCCAATAATGCGTGTTAAGAGAGATTAATTTGTGATACTATATCACATTTCCTTTGGCTTATATCAAAGTCTTCACTTTGATAATCCCATCACGACTAAATCGTGATTCTTTGAACTCTTTGAACTTCTTCAAAGATTTCTCTATTGACCTTATTAAGTGAACACATTAGCGTCAACTTAAATCGTTGGTAAAAGAAAATGATCAACCCCTTTTGGATCAATGATTTAAAACCTCGATCTCCTTTTCAACCAAAAGGCACGAGACATCTTGCTTCGAATACAAGATACGCATATACAATAAGATTAACAATCTAATGGTTTCAAGAGTACTCAATAACTCTTTGCGTTCATCTTTCCAGAATTTAAGGTTTAATCTTGGGTTACCAATTTGAGTCTTGCATCATCTATATGATATATCATTCTAGTTTGGTTTAGAATATAATTACTGATACCCGTCGTGAGGTGTCAAAATAAGATTTATAATTTCCAACTACAACTATAGCTAGCGGCAGTCGGGTCGAACCACAGAGAGGCAGATGTAAATTCTAGTTGTCTAAATTCAGTCTAAGGTAACAAGTGTGGGAGTTGAGTTGAATTGGTCTACAGCTAAGAGTAAATAATAAACTAGAAAGACGGATTAAACAGATAAAGAAGGGGTACTAGGATGGTCGGTTCATTAAAGCTTGGCGCAAAGATACTAAACAGTCTAAATCGAACACAAGTGAGGCGGGAAACAAGAGGTCCTCTCGGTCCACTCTTAACAAATAGCATCTTTCGATCTCGCTATAGGTCCCTAATATCACTAATACTAACTCTCGTCCTGAAAAGTGACTAACGGTCTAAACTATACCTATCTTTCGATCTCAGCACAGTTTTGTCATCTTAATTGGTTATCAAATAATTTCCCTATATTTCGATCTAATGGACCAGTCATAAATTAAGCATCTAACTGGTCGCATGCATTCGATTCGTTAAATACAACATTAAAATCAATTAAAACGAAGGGTAACCTTACGAGGTCAGTCGATCGACCGAGAATGTCAGTCGATCGACCGACACGCGAATCAGGCCGTGTTCAATGCTTTGCCGCCTACGCTATAATTCGCCTACATCCTAGCACAAACTATTTAGCTACTCATGGTGAAAGTGATAACAACAATAATACTAGGGCAATAAAGTATCGAATTCATGATTAAAGCGGTAAGACAAATAATTAACATGCAATAATAAGATGGTTTCGGGAATCTAACTATCAATTCTATACTAATAACGAAATAGAAGTAAATTGAAATAGGGCAGACTAATACCAAGATTGCAGAGGAACGATTAAGGGCAAGAACGAAATTCCAATGCTAACAATATTCCAAACCCTAATTCTAAAAACCGTATGTAGAACTTAATGTAAAAACTGAATGTGAAACGTAGATAAAAGCGGATGTCAAAATCGAATTCCTAGGTTACGTTATATAGCAACTAACGTAGCTTTATTTCCTAAACCTAACATCACTTTGGGCTTCAAGATTCACGGTCTTTTAATTCTCGCCGGAATAGCAACTGGTCGATCGATGCTAGGATCGGTCGATCGACGGTCTTCGATGAAATGTAGCTTCTGGAACCCGATGGTTGGTCGATCGACTGAAGGTATCGGTCGATCGACCGCTTGAGCTGCTAGTTGACTTCTTTAAACTCGTGGACTTGTCTTTTGGGCCTTGAATTGCGCACCAAGCTCGTTCCTCGGGTGAATACTTCACGTCATATGCAATGCAGGATACTCGGGGACGGATTTAGCTCGATTTCATTTGGATTCTTCACATTTTCGCAACAATGTACAAAAATACGGAAGTAGACGGAAATAGGGAGAAATGTAGCATAAACTACATAAATGAGCTCTGAAATGCGTGTAAAATGGGATATAAAACATCATATAAAAGACACGCATCAAACTTCCCCAAACCAAACCCTTTCTTGTCCCCAAGCAAGAACTAGACTCGATCTAATGACCTAATGGAACGAGTTCAATCTCAGAGCGAATTGCAACATGTGAAGCCTAAACCATTTTAATGCTTTAACCAACAATCAATTAGCAATGCGAATCATGCAAACGAGTTATGGAGTCGTTAAAAACATGCTGAACCGTCAACTGTAGAGACTTATCAAATTGGACTCTCACGGGTCGCTCAAATCACTCAATAAGTACAGGTGAATATATGTAAGATAGAAAGAAGTAATTGTAATGACGCTCACCTAACTACGACCTATAAGAACATGCCTGCAATATAACATGAAAGCAATCTCTACAACCGTACATACGCATTCCAACCAACAAGAGACCATGACACATGCCGAGGTATAGATGTGGATATGTGAGGTATGGGTAAGAAGAGGCAAAACATTTATGGTAAAATGGAGGTACAGGTGATCAAGCTAGTACCAAAACGGAACCAAATGGCAATATCCAACTTCTTGCTCATAAACAAATGGAACGGTGCTATAGCAAGCACAAATCTCACAATTTCCAGAGATAAAATTAATCAACTAACTCCCATAAAATATGAATAATACATGGGAGCAAAAATCGCCAAAATATAAAGGATTGAATTATGTGAATTGATTCTTTCTCTTTCTCGAACCTCGGTCGATCGACCGATAAGGGCAGTCGATCGACTGCTTAATCAGTACAGAACTCTTTTTTTCTTTTCTTTTTTTGAATCATTTTTCATTTTTTTTTTCTATTTCTTTCTTTCCTTCTTTTCATCTTCCCAATATTATCTCAAACATGAGCATATGCCACCAAAAATGAGTAACAACCCCAAGAACACAGACTACTAGCTTGACAAAGGACAGGCTAAATGTAGGATGTAGTAATTAGGACAAAAAAGGATATTTTTGGCAGTGTGGAGTTCATGGGCAAAAATGAGAAAAGGGAAACCTCTACCACATGTGTCAACTAACCACAGACCGAATGCGTACATGTATTAAGAAGATCAAGTTCATATTTATGCACATTTATGTGACATGTCTCGTAAGGAGTACTACTCACATTCCTAAATAAACCGGTCATAGATGTCACCAGTTATAGGCTCTAAATCTCAGAAATATGATGTAGTTTGCCAATTTTCAAAGTCAAGTCTTAAGTTCAGCAAGAAATTTAACGAAAACTCGTAGACTATGCATATACGATTCTACTAATAACATGTCAATTTAGCAAGGTTCAGGCAAAACAGGTGCAAATGCTATATCATCCTTGAAATACTACCGTTCCGACTCGACCTATATGCTAAAATAAACGTGCATTTTACGGAAATTTTTGAAATTTTTCAATTTTTTTGATATTTTCTGTATATATGAGAGAAATGAAATAAACAATGCAAAACAAAATGTAAACGTGAATGCAAGCAAATGATATGCGACGCAAAACCCTTCCCCAAACCAAATCGCACAATGTCCCCATTGTGCAAAATCATGTAATGAATAAAAGAGAAATGGGAATTTGCGTAAATTGAAATAAATAAGACATGAAGTGAAAATCGGGAACTTACAAGACTTTAAGCGTAGCAAAGGAAACCTCCCCAAACTAGCGTGAGCTAGGAGGTTTCAGTAGCCAGCAGTGCTACTAATAAGTACCTGAGAAGACAAATAAAAGCCACGCATAAAATCGAGAAGACAGTTTTGAAGCGGTAAAATTGTGCACAAATGACACAATAGAAGAAATATAGAAATGGACGGAAAATAAAGTGGAGTAGAAAACTCCCTTAAGTCCGCATATCGACCAAACACAGCAGGGGAGAGGTCGTGAATAGGTACAACAGTGCCCTTGGTCGATCGACTAGAAGGGGCAGTCGATGGACCACTGTTTCAGGAACAGTAGCTCCTGGAAAGTGCAACTCAGTCGATCGACCATTGTAGCCAGTCGATCGACTGAAAATACTGCTGTACTCCTTATTTCTTCGTATTTGCTCAATAACTTGAGCTAATGAGGTCTAAAAACCTACAAGTGCACAATAATACGCGCCCAAAATTGCGCAAAACCCAAAGTAAAGTCTCAAACGTATAAAATCCTAAGCAAGCAAAATAAAATGCGTAGTTTTCGCGCACACAAAAGCAATAAAAATTGTCTAACAAAAGCAAATAAATTGAATTTTATAAAGAGCTCGATCAACTAATAGTTGATCAAGAAAGACCACGGTATGGCCCACTTCGTCGGCTTCTGGCTACTAGAAGTAGCCTCAACGGTGCTTATTTGAGCAGCTGCACCCTTCTTAGCTTCCACGTCCGTATGGCTCAACGGATCAACACTCTCATCATCTCCCCATTCAAGGATCTCTTCGGGCCTGTCGAGAATCCAAATCGACTTTCGGCTTTGACAGGCTCGTCATCAACTACCTCATCAATTCCATAACTCGTGCAACCAAGACCTCCTCTTTGAATGATAGGCTTCTTTACAAAGTGGAGCAACTTGCGGCAAAGACTTCCTTCCCAAACCAGCTCTGCAACATCTAAAACAACAGATTCTTCCTCCTTTTTGCTCCCAATCTGGGCGGAGGGGTTAACACAGGAGTGATAATAGAGACAGGCAATTCGGGAAGCACAAAGTACGATTTCTTTTCGTAAACCGTATTACAAGTCACGAGCCACATGGGGTCCTTTTTCTTAGCAGTTGGGCAAAGACAATAGAATGCTTTCCCACTTTGAAAGTCAAGGTTCCTAGACCGACATCTATGACTGCACCAGCGGTGTGCAGAAATGGCCTACCCAAAATAATGGGTATATGAGCATCCTCAGGCATGTCAAGTACAACAAAGTCGACGGGGAAGAAGAACTTCCCTATTTGGACAGGTATGTCCTCTAAGACCCTATTCGGGACCGGACCGCAGATCGGTCGGCCATCCGAATCGTCATATCGTCACTGCGAACCTAGTCTATTTAAGCTTCCTAGCTAGACTCAAAGGCATGACGCTTATACTAGCTCCTAAGTCACATAATGCCTTCTCAATAGAGAAGGTACCTATATTGCAAGGAACAGAAAAGCTACCCGGGTCCTCTAGCTTATGGGGTGCAGTGTGAGACAAGTAAGAGCAAGATTCTTTAGTTAATGCGACAGTGTGGACATGTTCAAGCGACTTTTTCTTTGACAGGAGTTGTTTCATGAATTTAGTGTATCTTTGGCACTTGGTTAACTAACTCAAGGAAGGGTACCGTACATTCAAGCTACGAATAACTTTTTCAAATTTCGAAAGATACTGTTCCTTTGTTGGCACTAGTCTCTCCGGATATGGGGCTGTAAGAAGTACCTTAGCCCTCTCCTCTAAGTTGCGCATGCCGGCATCCGTGGACTTAGGCTGGAAGTCCACTGCTTTCTCCTTGTTAAAGCTCGAATCCTGCTCAGACCGTCTCAAATGTGAGCCATTAACCGTCATCGGATCGAACTTCGGAATTGGAACGGACCCATCAGCACTTGGGTCTGGCCCTAACAATTTCGGAGCTGTCGTGCCTCGAAACAAATAGTCCCTCAAGTTATCGGGCATCGGAGGACGAACAATCTCGCTATCAGCAGTAATCTTGGTCGATCGGCCACTATCCTCAGTCGATCGACCAAGGTGTACGATTCGTAAGCTGCTGTAACCCGCATATCGATCGATCGACGGGTGTATCGATCGATCGACCGATATACCTGGTAGACGCCTTTTTCTTTGAATTATTCGTTTCAGCTTTCTTTTGACTCGGATCTGCCTTGTTCTTTTCAACAGCATCCTCGACCATGGCAGGCGCCTCCAGGGTGGACCCACTCCTCAATGTGATGGCGTTTAAGGTCTCTTTTTGGTCGGTTTGAGTCGGTAAGTGTCCCGGAGCTCGAGAGGTACTCTTACTAGCCAATTGAGCAATTTGGCTCTCTAGTAGCTTCATCCCGGCCTCTCTTGCTTGGGACTCCTTCATTAACAAGTTCTTAAACTCAGCAAAATCATAACTATGGGATTGTTGTTGCTGTTGCGGCACATAAGGCGGTTTTTGATATTGTTGTTGCTTTTGATGAGGGGGCACATAGGGTTGCTGCTGCGGAGGTGGAGTTGGATTTAGAACATTCTGGCTACTCCACCTCAGGTTGGGATGAACATTGGGCTCATAGTAGGTGTTCGTCTGCCTATAGTGTTGAAAGGCAGCACAAGACTAAAAAGGACTAGGGCAATTCTTCGAAACGTGTCCCTCAGCTCCACACCTTTCACAGACGAAAGGACCGTCTGACACAACATTTACTTGGTACATCCCACCTTTAGAAGCTCCTCCCAATTCATATTTGCCAAATCTCATAGTGAGAGCTTCAAGTGCAGCAACAGAGGAAGATTCAGCAGCTCTCCTCTGGTTCCCTCTGGAATTCCCATATTCAGTCTTGTGGGTGGCTAGATCGTCGATTATCTTCCACCCCTTGGTCTCTCCCAAGTTCTCAGCAAATCGGCCATTTGGTCGCAACATCTAAAATAGCCCTCTGATCGTCATACAACCCATTATAGAAATGATTGCACAAGCTCCATTTTTCGAAACCATGGTGCGGTATGGTTCGCACCAGCTTCTTAAATCGGACCCATGCATCGTGGAAGTTCTCATCCGGCCCTTGTTTGAAACTTGTGATTTGGGCTCTAATAGCAATCGTCTTAGAAGCAGAAAAGTACGTCTTGTAGAATGCCAATGCCAAGGAATTCCAGTCAGTGATCCCATGAGCAGCTCGGTCCAGATCTCTATACCACTCCCTTGCAGCATCACGAAGGGAGAAGATAAACATGGTCTCCTTGATCTGGTCATGGGTCACGCCGGCTGGTGGGGGTATGGAACAGCAGTAGTCAATAAAGGTCTCCATATGCTTAGCTGCATCTTCGTTTGCAGCTCTCCCGAACTGGTTTCTCTCAACCATATTAATGTATGAAGGCTTTGGTTCGAACTTCCTGGCATCTCCTGGTAATTCGAACCCCTTATATAAATTTGCAGCTGTCGGCTCAGAATGACTAGCTATACTCGCTTCCTCGGCCATAACTGGAATCTCTGGAGAAGTGATTGTCTCGGCTGAAGAAGTGGAAACGGGTGAAGACCGTGGGTCTTCCTCGAACAGCTCGTTCTCGTGATAGCTTGACAGAGTACTCATCTCTTCCTCTGTCGGTAATACCCTTTGTGATCGTCTCAACTCGCGCAAAGATTTCTCTATCTCAGGATTGAATGGTACTAGTTCACCACCCTGTGACCTGCGCATAAGAAGAAACTACAAAAAGGATATAAGATAAGTTTAAGGAACAGAAGTCCATTAAACTAAGAAAGACTAAAAATAAAACAACTAAAATTAGAACTATTGCCTCCCCGGCAACGGCGCCAAAGTTTGATACCCGTCGTGAGGTGTCAAAAATAAGATTTATAATTTCCAACTACAACTATAGCTAGCTGCAGTCGGGTCGAACCACAGAGAGGCAGATGTAAATTCTAGTTGTCTAAATTCAGTCTAAGGTAACAAGTGTGGGAGTTGAGTTGAATTGGTCTACAGCTAAGAGTAAATAATAAACTAGAAAGACGGATTAAACAGATAAAGAAGGGGTACTAGGATGGTCGGTTCATTAAAGCTTCGGCAGCAGCATACTAAACAGGTCTAAATCGAACACAAGTGAGGCGGGAAACAAGAGGTCCTCTCGGTCCACTCTTAACAAATAGCATCTTTCGATCTCGCTATAGGTCCCTAATATCACTAATACTAACTCTCGTCCTGAAAAGTGACTAACGGTCTAAACTATACCTATCTTTCGATCTCAGCACAGTTTAGTCATCTTAATTGGTGATCAAATAACTTTCCCTATCTTTCGATCTAATGGATCAGTCATAAATTAAGCATCTAACTGGTCGCATGCATTCGATTTGTTAAATACAACATTAAAATCAATTAAAACGAAGGGTAACCTTACGAGGTCAGTTGATCGACCGAGAATGTCAGTCGATCGACCGACACGCGAATCAGGCCGTGTTCAATACTTTGCCGCCTACGCTATAATTCGCCTACATCCTAGCACAAACTATTTAGCTACTCATGGTGAAAGTGATAACAACAATAATACTAGGGCAATAAAGTATTGAATTCATGATTAAAGCGGTAAAACAAATAATTAACATGCAATAATAAGATGGTTTCGGGAATCTAACTATCAATTCTATACTAATAACGAAATAGAAGTAAATTGAAATAGGGCAGAGTAATACCAAGATTGCAGAGGAACGATTAAGGGCAAGAACGAAATTCCAATGCTAACAATATTCCAAACCCTAATTCTAAAAACCGTATGTAGAACTTAATGTAAAAACTGAATGTGAAACTTAGATAAAAACTGGATGTCAAAACTGAATTCCTAGGTTACGTTATATAGCAACTAACGTAGCTTTATTTCCTAAACCTAACATCACTTTGGGCTTCAAGATTCACGGTCTTTTAATTCTCGTCTGGAATAGCAACCTGGTCGATTGACTGCTAGGACTGGTCGATCGACTGGTCTTCATTAAACAGTAGCTTCTGGAACCCGATGGTTGGTCGATCGACTGAAGGTATCGGTCGATCGACCGCTTGAGCTGCTACTTGAATTCTTTAAACTCGTGGACTTGTCTTTTGGGCCTTGAATTGCGCACCAAGCTCGTTCCTCGGGTGAATACTTCACGTCATATGCAATGCAGGATACTCGGGGACGGATTTAGCTCGATTTCCGCTGGATTCTTCACATTTCTGCAACAATGTTCAAAAATATGGAAGTAGACGGAAATAGGGAGAAATGTAGCATAAACTACATTAATGAGCTCTGAAATGCGTGTAAAATGGGATGTAAAACATCATATAAAAGACACGCATCAATTACCTTGATAGTCATAATTAAGGTATAAATATAAACCCAAAACTAGATTGAGTACACAATGACTCTATCTCTCAACATCATTATTGCTAGTCGTCATATTCTAATCATCTTATGTATTAAATACAATGATGAAAACCACCATCGGTTTCTAATATTGACGAAGTAGTATTAGCAAAATTTATGTCAATCAAATAAACATTTAAAGAAGAAGGTCCCATTAGATGTCCCACAACTAACTTGTTGATTCTTCAATAATTTGGTGTAGTTTCCTTTCTAGCGTCCAACAATTAAGACAATGGAAACTTTATCGGTTGGGATTGATAGGTTTAGTATCGTTATTCTCAATAACTTTACTTTTAACATTCCCTTATATCAATTCCATTCTAATTTTACTCTTTGAACCTTATCCTTTTCTTAACGGTTTAAGAAAATGCTCCCACTCATTTCAATGACTCTTTGCTTAGAGAGGCAAAATTGAATTTCATGAAGACTACTCTTCATACGTACGTTTAGTCTTAAAATTTTCATTGAAGTGGTTGCGGTATTTTGGTCAATTTTGATTTCCAACAAACCGAGTTGCCAAAATAATTTAACGTTTCAAAGTACTTAACTCAATTAAGAATATGAGAAACAATTCATTGTAAGTAGATATGTTAGTCCAGAATAAAAAACTGTTTTGATCACGAACAACTTTTATCTATACTCTTCACAAGAGATCCTTAAAATGGATAATACGAGGTTTTTAGAAGAAAATTCAAATTTTGTCTTTAGTTACGATGTTTTAATGGAGATTTGAACTAAAAACGAAATGATATCGTATATGAATTGTGGTAAATAAATAGAACAATATGATAACGGAATAGTGGAAAACTCAACATCTATCGTTTTATTAATACTTGTAAATAACAACTAAAGCATTTACATAGTAACCTCTACCCAACTATGATAAATGATTCCAAAATCCAAATTCACATTAACTTGGGGCACGGTGTGCCGAAATACCCTTTATTAACATAACTCGGTGGATTAACTCTTTAATCGATTCTACTTTTAGAACTCTTGGTCGATAAAATTACATTAATATTTATCTTTAGCCCGAAACACATCCGGAAATCGTCGTGAATACTTTCGTTGAGTTCAACCCAAATTTCGAATAAATGTGTCCATGATCCAAATTCATATCAACTTAGGGCACGGTGTGCCGAAATACCCTTTATTAACATAAATTCGGTGGATAGACATTTATCACCCACTTCCCCTACGTAACAAGGTTTGTACCCCGGTGTGGCCGAGTGCACTCCCTCACAAAATAGGTTTTCATGGTTTCTACTTTTTGGTAAGGCTAAGTCTCAATTGTTTATTTTAGCGAGAGGTCATGTCAATTTATTATCTATCACGTTTTAAGTGAACTAAAGCGGTGAACTATGATAATTGTAATTGACACGGTCGATAAACTCGATTTAAAAATGCATGTTTAGTAATGGCGATTTAGCGATGCATGCAACATATAAATAAAATGCAAAGCATAAATAAAATCCTAGTATGGCCTTCCAAAGTAGTAAATCTAATAAACTATTACAAATTCGGAAACCAACTCCATTGGTCCCTTGAACTTCGGTCTTGGCACGCATTTCAATGCAACAAATTCTTTAATTGATCGCCTTCTCGAGTGACACCGTCTTCTAGGAACTCCGGAATAAATAAATTACATAACAAATTACATAATTTCCTATTATACATTTGTAATTAAAATAAAATAAATCTATTAAATTACAAAACGGTGATACGAGATCACAATAAATTACAACCGAATCGATATTCCCATACATTTCGGATAATATCAATTAAAACTAAGTAAAATTACATAATTCAAAATTACATAAAATTAAAATATGACAATCATAAATAAAATGCAGCATTATAATATGTATGAACATGCCCAATTTTATGCTAAATCGCCTTTAATGAGCCAATATCGTATATTAATCGGTTTTACGGATTTGCGTGATTTAACCTTTTAAAAAACACAATAATTACATAAAATCATATTTATGTACTAGTTAATTACCCTAACCATCTTAGGACTCAAAATTAGTGTCCACTAACATATTGAAAATAATTAACTTATATTTCTTAATATTTTTCATAAAAGGACTTAAAATTACAAATATAATGCCATAAACTTCAAATAAATCATAAAAATTTCAATTAAATTCAAAATTTGAAATTTTAAACTCATGAACATTCTGGAAAAATACCATGACACTCATAATGTTCAAAAAATTAGGTTAAAAATTTCGAAATTTATCGAGAAAAACAATGTTGTGGTTTATCGGATTTATCAATTATAATCATAAAAATATGAGAAAAATTATTTTTATCAACTTTTCAATTTTAGATCTGAAATATGTGATAAAATGCAAAATTTGACGTTTTTCCTTAGTCATGAAGTATGTTTTAACAATTTTTTTTCTAATTAAAGTCACTATTTATGTGATTTTTCATCAAAAATTCATAGATCATGCATAAAGAGTTAATTATATCCAATTATTTTACACACACCTTGTAACATTTAATGTGACAAAATGCTAAATTTCTATGACCAGATTCGAAATATAACTCATATTAACCTATTTTTCCATTTAAATTCGATTTTATCTTGAAAAATACATATTTCGAGCATAAAAACTCATAAAATTATGAATATTTACAGGTCATCAATAGATAATATATGTGAAAACATATCCAAAAACCGCTGGAAAAAACGAAGTTTAGCTATTTTTAGTCCAAAAATGACATTTTTATCATAAAAATCACATTTTAATGCCATTATTATACAAAATGAACAATAAAAAATCCATAAATTAACGAAAATATCCTAAATACATTTTAGGACCAGAAACTTTAACATGCATAATAAATTTCGTGATATATCATAATAAACACAAATTTAAAAGTTTTGTTTGTTAATCGTATAACTCGGAAAAACAATAACCGATTTGCATGCAAACAACCTAAGGCTCTTGATACCGCTTGTTAGGAATTATTAATCTCATTATATAACATATTCATATATGTTCAAATTTATTTAGTCATAAAATAAATTCTAGATCTTATGCATGCAAACATAAATAAGATAAGAGAAGAAATCATTGTTCTTACTATATGATTTCGATTTTATGGGCACCAACAAGATCAACTTCTTGTTAGTTCTTGAGCTTTCCAATAATGGATAAACATTCATGACTTCAAAATAGAAGCCCTCCAATAAGTAGCACCCAAGACTATCCCAAAATCCCACAAACTAACATGTACTAGATATTTGTAATGTGGTTTACCTTAAAATCGATTACTAATACTCATATACTACTACTAGTGTTATTAGTGATTGATTTATAATTGATTTGTACAAATTAGATTCATAAATAATGAATTTTTATGAAGAACAAGAGAGAGAAGGTAGTTTTTATAAAACATGAGAGAATGATAAATTTTTAGAGAAAAATCTCTAATACCACCACCCACAAAAACCGGTGGGTATAGGGTTAATAGACCCCTTTTATTTTTCCTTTTTGTCTTCACAAGACTAAAATGTGCAAGTCTTTTGCATAGTCAAGTCACTATCAATTGTCATAGACAAATGAACAAGACAAATGAATAAGACAAAACTACTAAAAAGCCCACCCAATTTCGGTTATCATGTAGTATGGAGTCTATTTTATTTTTGTCAATTGTACAATTGTATGTCATGTGACATGTGACATGTCTTATGTCATGTTTTAATTTAAAATGCATATTTAACAAATTAAATATCATTTACAAATTAAATAGATCACATTAAACAAATTGACTAATAATTCAAAATTACTTTCACATAAAATGGTCATTTAAATACTAGTTGGAATAATTCACAACATCTTGTAATTATGACTACCTTATAATTCTCATCTCGCGTGTTTCACAAACACCGATTAATTTTAGTAATATAACTTCTTAAATTACTAAATAAAATTTTATTTATCACATTATAATAAGATGCCATTTTCTCTCTTATGATAATAATTTGTTCAATTTTAAGGAATTAATTAATCTGTATCGACATACAATTAATTAACCTTTTCAATTAAGGGAATCGTCCTTTAGGTGTGACCTCAAGGGATCAACTGATCACCACCGTCGCACGACAGTAATGTCAAACTCTAGCCAGCCAATCATTACCGATATGTGTGGCCTCAAGGGAATCGTCCTTTAGGTGTGACCTCAAGGGATTAACCCTTTCGTATTCTTGGTATGAGATTTAAATATGTGATCAATATGATCGACAATTGTGATCGCATTATTGTCGGGGACACTTACTCCAACATACACACCAAGCAATCAAACCCCGATTTGCGAGAGGGATACCAATCCAAACAAAATGTGTAAGGAGGGTGCCCTAGCCTCGTGCTCGAAGGTGATGAAAGCTCTTTGACGAAACAGAAATGTGTATCGTCAACGACATACTTGACTCAATCGGGATTCAAAACGCGGGGATGAGAAAACTCACGCCGACGAGACGAGCCAATTGGTCGAAAAGGGTTAGGTTACAGGCCCGGACAAGGAACCCGACCGTGACCGTAATATCAATTAATGCATTCCAACCAAGACCTCATTCGAGTCTCACCATCTAGGGATCATAAAGACATAAGTGTCCTAGTTTTCCCCAGCGGAGTCGCCAATCTGTGGACGTGGGCCCACCTGCATGCCCAGCCGATCTGTGGACATACAGCGGTCTTTTGAAAGCCACGCTCGGTGGCGTAAAAATATGCTTTTGACCGGATCGTTTTAGATCGGTCGGTTTCGTCTCGGCAAGGGTCTCGAAACGACTAGAGATGTTCGGATTTGCCACCAAGCATTTTTGGAATGCTTGGAACCCGTTCGAATCCACTTTATACCTCGGTCAAACGAAGCACAAAGCAGTGTTTGTCATAGGTACTAAAGATAAGGAATTGTCCCTCTTTAGCATCCTATCTCTAGAATGACTCTCGTACGCCCTGGATTAGGTCGTCCACTATCCAAAGTTTCCGAGTAAGAGGTGAAGGTACGTATTGGGAAGCCCTTTAATCAGACACCCAATCCCGCTCGCGGTAGCGGCCTCTACTGATCGATCTTGGTTGGTTGAATGCAAAAGTTGATAAAACGGTTTAAATGCATGAATGTGCATCCAATAGTTTAAACTTAACATGTGAGAGCTTTCTAAGTCGGTTGATTTAATCCAAGTATCAAGTATAAGATGTCGAGTTGGATTTACGGTTGATTTGCAAGCAAGACGGAAATTAAACATCCATTTACCAAGTTAGGTTTATGGCGCATAACGTGATCCATTTGTCTTAGTAAGGCATTTTGCAAATACGGTTTTTGAATGAGCAAATTAGTCGTCTGATCCATCCTATATCCGGGTTTGCCAAAGTCGGGATCATCTTAGACCAATGCTGGAAAGGGAACAGACCCTGCATCAGGCAGCCAGAATAGGCGCGAGCCTATTGGCGATGTAAAGGGGTCTCCCCTGGTTTGAAAATAGGAAAATAAGTGGCCTGTTTAGGCTCGGGTAAGTCAACGGTATATGACGTGTTCCGACCATTAAAAAACGTTTATAAAACGTGTTAAAAGAAGGGTATTTGAACCCGTTTTGGTTTGAAAGGGACCGTTTAGGCCGTATTCGTGTTGATTTGAAGAACGAGACTTGAATAATCGTCATTGTTTTGACGATATTCAATGTCGGGTTCAACTTTGTAAGCTTGACATTAATAGTTTTAAAAATGAATATGAACTAATTGTTTTAAGTTCATTTGAATATAATTAGTCGATACTCATCATCGTACTCGGATTAAAATCTGACATGGTATGTAGAACCAAGAATGACTTTGTGTTGGTGAATAATACATTTATTTTGAAAATGTAAAGAAATGATGAAAGGCTTTAAAATACCTTCCAAAATGTAAAGAAATGAAATAAAAGGCTTTAAAATATCTTTTAAATATAATTAACCAAAAATTATCACCGAAACACAGATTAAACCGTCATGGTATTAAGAACTAAGGGTGAAAAATATTTTATGGTTTAAACTTGTAGAAAATGGTTTGAAAATACTTGAAATGGTAAAAACCGATTACAAATATGAAAATGAAAATAAAGGAAAAAAAGAGACCAAACACGGATTGGACTTAAGGCTGGGCAGGGTGCTTTAGGCGCGAGCCTATGTGCTACATAAGTAGCCTCTCCCTCAACCAAAAGTCTGGTTTTCGCTCATTCTTCCCATGTTTTGGACCATATTATGCATGATTTAGCATGTTATAGTCATAAAACAAATGAAAACATGATAAAAGAAGATTTTTAAACCCTCATACTTACATGCTTGGCTTATGGCGAGAAATCGACGTAAGTGTATCAACTTGTTTGGTCGGAAAACTCGGTTTAAAACCGTTTTAGTAAGTAAAAAGAGTGTTTTGTTAAGTTTAGTGATGGTGTAGTGGTCGAGATGGTCGGTCAAGTGGTTTAATGCACGATGACGGTACCAAACAATGTGTAAGGCTTGTGTTTACGATCGGTAGGTCGTAAACACGTGTCGGATTGTGACTTAGGAAGTCGAGTCGAGAATTTTAAGGGAGAAAAGAGGGGGCGGACGCTCGCGTAACACTCAAATGGTTTCATTTGAGGGGTATTTATAGGAAAATGAGTGGTTGTACGAGTTTTGAGCGACGTGGCCACCTGGGCTGCTCAAAGAGGCGTGAGCCACGTCGCACGTCTTCGAGGTGTCTTGTTGCTTTCACAAAAATGCAATCATGATTTGTTCTATCCTAGGATTTGTATGCACATGTTTGGTACTTGACCATGCTTGATCCCGGAAAATCTTAACATGGAAGCATTTGAATGGTTTGTTTTTTTGTGTTTGACTCGGTTTGACTCGTTGTTGGCGTCGGGATTTGAATTTTTGTGTCGGTTTTTGGTCCGGTGTCGGTTTTGAATCTAGTTAGTGTCATTGCGACCCCGTCATTATGCATTAAACACTCCAAGTACTTTTGAAATGTTTTATTTCCGAATCGTTTTAAGTTTTCTGACATAAAGTTGTACACAAACTGTCGATCAAACGCCGCGATTCCAAAGCATGTTGTAGTCCGATAATCATCGGGTGTTTGTTGGAGTCTCAGCAGATACTGGGTATCTACCGAAGGCCATGAGAGTAGACTGGGCCGAGGCGAGGAGTCTGATTGGCTGGAACCTGGCTACGAGTGTGGCCCAGGTTCCAGGTTTGGTGCCGAGTACCTATGTTAGGGACTACTTCGGCGGCAGGGTTCTGGCGAGAGTGAGGATGGATGGACGCATGGTGCCTCCACCATCTTGTACTGTTGAGCAGCGGACCCGTTTGTGGTTGTGGTGGTTCTTGTCTTCAATTTACCTCGGAGACAGGGGGAGAGGCTATTAACGAATCTTCTTTCGTTTCTCTCTGACTTGACTAGCCTAGGTCACTGGGACTGGGTTACTCCTAGCTTTGTGGTCCTCACGCGCTGCATGAGGGCCATGGTTCGTTCGGAGTTGATGGAGAAGGGGACTTCACTTATCGCTGTCGGTCCTGGACTTCTCTTGGAGGTATGAACCTTTCTTGCAAATATGAAAAATCATTTTTGAAAATATGAAAGATCATTTTTGTAGAGAATGATTTGTAATCATTATTATTTTGCCTGCAGGCATGGGTGTACTCTTACTTTCCTGGTTTTGTGCCCACGAGGGCGGCGGACGTACCAAGAGAATATCGTGTCGTGAGGGACTGGATAGTGTGTCGTCAGAAGAGCCAGCGGTCTTCTTACGATGTTTGTCGTAGGGGCGTGAATGCCCTGAGTTTAGACAGCGCAAGTGTCTTTGATCTTCATTTTATCTTTCCTTTAGAGACGATCATAGGAATGACCCCTCGTGTTCTTGCTTTAGTGGGTGTCCCGGCCTTGGGAGAGCTACTCTGGGGGCTCCAGCCTTTGTGGCTGAGGTTCTCCGTCTCCGGAGTTCGAGTAGGTTGTTGTTGACGACGCTCATGGGGCGTTTGACTCGGCAGTGCTCCCGTGACACTTTTACGGTTCCCATCGACCTTCCACTGACAATGTTTAGGGAGCCTTCAGAGGCTGAGAGGACAGCTGACCTGGCTGGTGCGAGTGATGATGCTCTCCTTCTCTCTGGTGAGGAGTACGCTAAGTTTGTTCGCCGGAGGCTAGCGTACTGGTCGATCGTGGTAAGCATATTACCGTTTACTTGTCTTTGATAAATCTGATAGATGATGAATGATCAACAAAATAATGAACCATTCGGGTTTTGTAGGAGATCGAGGTGGCGTGTGTCGAGCCCCCAGCTTTTCCAGAGACGTTGGAGTACACTCGGCGGGCATGACAGTGATCTCGGAGATCCGAGATTACAGCGAGGCGATGACTGACGCCGGCTTGGATGAGTGGCAACATGTCGTGAGGAGGGTAACCCCCCAGCTTTGGCTGTCTATTGTATTTTATGCTTTATTACATAGGAATGCATTTGCTTGAACGTTCTCCGTATTTGAATGAAGGTGACACCGTCCAGGCATGTGGAGCTATGAAGGATGGCCAACCGGCTGCGAGCTATAGCCATTGAGGCCCTCATAGGTGGCTCGGGGCTGTAGGTATGAACCTTTTGTTCAAGTCTTTATTTCTATTATCTCCAATTTTTGTGAAGTGAAGTAAAGTGAAGTATCACTCCATTTTTCTGTGTAGAAGGAGCGTGACTTGGAGCGTGAGCTGGCGCAGTCCCAAGAGGAGACGACCCATTTGCTGAGAGAGCTCGAGGTCATAGATGCTGAGATCGTTGCCCTTGAGGCGACAGTGGCTGAGCTGAGGGGTCGTCAGGACTAGTTTGCTGACTGTTTGTACATTTGTACAATTTAGATGTCATTTTGGGCAGGAGCCTGTATTTTGATGTATATTCTTGCATTTTGGTTGTGGCATTTGGTCGTATATATGACGGTCTGCGTGCCTTTGCTATTGGGTGTTTGTTGTATCTGCAGGTTAGCTTTGAAAAAACAGGTTTGGCATGTGACGGTTTGCGTCGTCATGCTACCGAAATTCACGTAGGAAATCGCGACAAAAACACATAGCAAAGAAAATTAACGTAGAAAATTAAAATGGGCTAAATAAGGGCGAAAAAAGAAGAAAATAAAAAAAAAGTGCCCGAAAATGGACAAAATGACCCGAAAATGGACAAAATGACGCGATCGGACGGTAGGGAGGGCTACCCCCTAAAAAAAGAATTTAAAAGAAATGTCTAAGTGTATCAGAAACATTTTTGAAAAGAGGGAGTGAAATATTTCCCCGAAAAAAAAAACGAGTAAGTGTGTGTATTTGTCGAAAATGTCGATTTTGCCTCGAAAAGCGAACCCGTTAAAGATTAGGAAACATAAATTTGGTAGGGGGTAGCCCTTAATAAACGACGCAAAATGAAAATCACGGCTTGGAATTCATGGTCCATACTTTTTCGGAGAGATTGATGAGGCAAGTGGGCCTAAGACAGAAAATCCCGAAGCTAGACACCGTCCCTCAAATTGCCTTGGCGCATACTTCAGAGTCTTGTCGAGAGTGGGCTATTCATTGGGGCCAAAGGAATATGTGGTTCATACGCGTTCGGGTTGGCTCGTTATGGGTATCTGACTCATATCTGTTGTGGAGGAAAGCTGGCACCCTTGAGGAGCGTGAAAAGCTGAGGAAGCATGAGCCCGTAGACTATAAGATCCGCGAAGTGGCGAAGGAGAACCAAAAGTACTTAACTGAGAAGGAAGAAGAGGCCGGATATCGGGTCGTCTGTCCGTCGAAGAAACCAAAGAATGCTCCTGTCGAGGAGATGGTGGTGGATCGAAATGGGAAAGCTAGACCGCGAGAACGACCGTTGGTGATTAGGTCGGAAATAACGCAAGAGCGTCCCGCTCTTGGTCGAGACAAGAAATGAGACAAGGGTGACAAAGGCAAGGGGAAAATGTAAGAGTAGCCTTAGTCATTTTATAGTATTATTTATTATTATGAGTTGTAATAAATGGCGGGGTTTTTAGAATCCTAGCCTAGCATTTTAATTTTCAGCATTTTAAATCTATATGTATTTGGCGTATTACTATTATTTAAGGAATAATGAATAAAAGATTTATTAGTTAAGAAACTTTCACAAATTTTCTTTATTTATTCTTGTCGAATTTCAAATGCAACATGCAAATGTCCTTCTATTTACATTTTGAAATGACGGGTTGTATCCTGTGAAGGATTGTCTACGTATTCATTAGAAAAAATGAAATCAAACCCTGTGCGTAGATCGAAAAAATGTAAAAGAATAAATGTTCAAAGCAAGAACTTGTAATGAACTTAGAAAAACAAGCGTGTGTTTTACTTACTCCTAAGGAAATGCAATTCAATTTGATGATATGAGGTTGTCAAAAATGTCAAAATGCAAGAGCGAAATGTCATAAGCTTTTTAGCAGGCCAGGGGCCGTTTTATTTCGTGTCGCAAGAGCGACACGTGTGTGGCGCGAGGTTCATTTTATCCTATTTCTAAGGGTAGTATCATTTCAATTGGTCTAGGTTAGTCGGATTAGAAAACTCATTCCCGTCTAGGTCTGTGATCTTGACCGCACCCCCTGAAAGTATGGACTTGACTAGAAATGGTCCTGCCCAATTAGGTTGAAGTCTTCCCCGTGGATCGACAGGTAAGAGAGCTCTGACTGACATGAGCACTAAATCCCCTTCCTGGATATCTCTGGGTTTGACCCGTTTATTAAAGGCTCGTTTGATACGTGCCTGATATGTCTGCACATTATGTAGAGGACGAGTTCATCATACCTATCTCTATTCCATTCAGCTTCTAGAATTTGACTTTCGAGTAAGATGCATAAGGATGGGATCTCTAGCTCTACTTGTAATACTACGGCTTTCTATGTCTATGGGTACTCTATCGGGTGGGGCTTACTCTGTCGAGTAACTATGTTTTACGCAAAACAGTAGCTGACCTGATGGGTACTCGATCGAGTACGTGTGACAGTCGATCAAGTAAGGCGCACTCGATCGAGTAAGTCATTTACTCGATCGAGTAAGTGTGTCTTACGGGTGTTTTAGCCGGGTTTTGTTAATAACACGAGATTAATATATAAGGGATTCCGTCACATTCTTAATCACTTTTAACCTTTCTAAAACCTTTCAAAGAAAAAGAGGAGTTACGTAATTCGTGGTCTTCGCGTTGTCAACAAATCCCAAGGTTAGGATCGTCGGATTATCTTGTTCTTTATACCGTTGTGATCGTCGTGTCAAGGGTAAGCTTCTTGTATAATTTTTATATCATTTCATTTATTTTAATTGAAATCCTAATTAGGTAAATTGGGGGTTTTGGGAGTATTGTTGATGTTAGATTGTGATTGTATGATTGTGTGTTTATAGGAGGTGATTTCGTTGAAGAACGATTATGATTAACTGATTGTGACAATCTTGGTGATTGCCTTTCCAGGTAGGGTTTCTCTACTCAGTATTGGTTACATGGCATTGTTGGTGATTGTTTTATTGTTGTTGATTGATTATCATAAAGGAATTGGCATTTGATGATTGTGATTGTTGATCTTGGTAATTATTTGTGATTGTTTGTTTGTGATCTTTGCGATGCGTCCCTGGATGAGTAGAGTCACTTGCGGGAGTGGTTTCACGCCCTTGATTCGCCTTCTATGGAACCCGCCAGAGAAGGAATGTGCACATTAATGAACATGGGCTTATCGCTCGGATGAGATGAGCGGGGCTTAGGTCGGAATGGCTGCGGTCCCTCCATTGGCGGTGAGGATTACCTGTTGCGATGGGTAATCTGGCAGGGCTACACACTTTAGTGTGTAGTCAGGTGTGTGGTAATGTGATGGAGTTTGGGTTGATTGAATTGGTTGTGGTATTGTTTTATTGTAGCTGTTTGTTTTGTGTAATCAGTACTGACCCCGTTTAAATGTTTTAAAAACTGTGGTGATCCATTCGGGGGTGGTGAGCAGTTGTCTAGCAGGTATACTGTGGATGCGCATGGGATTAGCTGGGGATGGAGTTGCCATGAGTCTGATAGTAGTCTTCCGCTGTGTTGTCTTTATACCTTTGTTACTTCAGTTGTAATTTGGTTGTAGAACAGTTGTACTTTACTTTACAGTTGGTTTTGTTATGTAATCACTTAAGCTTATTTATTAAAATACGTTCATTTATGGTCTATTTGATATACAGTGCGTTGAGTAACCGAGATGGTAGCATTCTCATGCTTTGAGTGGTCCTGGTGAGGCACTTGGAGTATGGGGGTGTTACAAAGTGGTATGAGAGCGACGATTTTGGAACCTATAACCAATAAACCCAGTGAACTTAGGGAGTCAAAATAAAATGAACCCGGGTAGGAGTTGTATGAGCTAATGCAAAGACTTGGGAGACGTTCTAAAGTCGCGAACTCACCCAACAACTTTAAACCGGTCACTGTGGGGTGTCATGGGATCGCTATGTGTTTACTAATGTTCTATTGCGTATGTTGGATGATGTGTTGTATAAAAATGTTGGAAAATGATTGTGGTGGAATGGGGAATGTAGTAAATGATAAAGTATTGTGAATAAGCATGTTGCATGATAGTTGGTTTATAATGATGTTTGGAATTGTTGGAAAAGTATATGAGAATGATGAATGATGTGGTGGAAAAAGGAAGTAGTTCATATATGACAATATGTGATGAATAATGATGTTGCGGGATGGATGATTTAAAATGTGGCTATACTAGTAACATGTGATTAGGGGATGTGATATGATTATGCATAATTTTTGTTTGCATAAAGTTATATAATAAGTTCATATACTTGTCTATTGTTGTATTATATACACTTATTAGATGAAGAATGTGGTTGAAATGGGAAGAATTGATTGGAAAAGATGAAGTGTCAATTGCATGAGAATATGAATTTTGTGATTAAGAATATGTTTAGGTGATGAAGTGGATTTGTAATATTGTTGTATTAGTAACATGGAAATAGGATTTGTAAGGTATGAGTATGTTTTGTTTTACGAAAAGTTATAAAGTTAAAGCATGCGGGTAGTATATGATTGATAAGTTGAATGTTGTATGAGCATGATAGATGTTATTGTTTTGCTTTTAGTAGATAGTAACATGTGGTTAGGGATAGTGGTTTTATAAGTATCGAGTCGCTTTTATTCACTTTGTTGATGTTTAAGTTGTTTGAAAGAGAAAATCAAATAGTTATGTTGTCTGATTACAGCGAAGTGGTCTTTAAACTGTTATAACTTGAGATGTATATATGATTTTGATTTGATTCCAATTGGAGGTGATAACTTGTCTTTCTACTATTCTAACAATAGGTCACACGCCCAAAATGACCAAGAAACGAGTGAGATATGACCGTTTTACGAAAATTGGACAGTGCTGAGAAATGCGTTGGGTACTCGATCGAGTGGCCCTCACTCGATTGAGTGTACCCCTTGTTACTCGATCGAGTAAACCTTACTCGGTAAAGTAGTCCTGGTAATTTCTTATACGTGCTTCTGACCTTCACCTACTCGATCGAGTAGGTTGTACTCGATCTAGTGACCTCTGTTTTGGGTCATATCCTTATCTTTTGACTTCGTTGCATATTATGTTTAATTCAAAGGTGGTATTTTGCTTCTTTATTCATTGTTTTACATGTATGTTGGTCTTGATGCGTAAGTTACCCAATCTTATGATGTTGTGAGTGGCACCTTATGGTGGGTGTGAGTTCGGTGGGGAGGACATGAGTTATATGTGGTTGTGATGGATAGTGGAAAAAGAAAAGGAACTTTGATGAGATGGTTGAGGCATGTTGCGAGTTTTGTGAGACGTGGTGATATATTTGCGAATTTGAGTAATGTAAAGGTAAGTGTATATGAGCAAGCAGGGATATAAGTGTAAGGAACGTGAGAATGAAAAGGTTGAAAGGAAGGATGTGGGTAGTAGCAACTTGAGAAGTGTAAGGAATTATGGAGGGAGATGGTTAGATTGTGTTGGTTAAGAATATATGTAATGAAAGGTCGTTGTAGAGGGATTGAGAAGAGCGGTATATAGTGAACTTAATAGAGACATGTCGCGACGTGGATTTGCAGATAGCGAGTGAGTTTGGGAATTTGTATTATCAAGAGGTGAAACTAATGTGTGATTTCCTTGGGCAGTTAACGGTATGAAATGAGTTTTGGGATTCTAGCAAAAAAAAGGTGATTGGTGATAAGTGTGAGTGATAGCATGATAAGAGAAGATCCATGGTAAAAAAGAGTGAGATGGTACAAATATGAAATATTGGGATTTGAGTTTTGGAGCAATGAGAAGGTAACTAGAGCACTAAAGAGTTAGGTAGAAGTAATAAGGAGTTGAATTGTTAATTGATTTTGTCGAGTGTAAAAAGAAAGAATGAGGGGTGTAAACTAAGAGAGTGTTCACCGAAGTTATGTGATATAAAAGTAAGGAATTGTCGAGATGTATGATACTATCATTAGGATTTGAGTTAACGGTTATATAGGAGTTTCAGGACAACATGTTAGCCATGACCTTCAAGGACTTAAGGGGAGTAAAAGTTGGAAGAGTATTTGCACGATATAAGATTTTGGAGGTGAGTTAGGTGGCGATACAATTAAAGGCAAAATTGGGATGATTGTTCAGGTAAATGTTGTTGATGGATTTAATGTACGTTATTTGGGATGCTAACCGAAGATAGGAAAGAAACCGTGGTATTTAGGGATGAGTGTAAGAGGTTTGATGTACGAGCGGTGGTAGTGTGGAGTTGTTGTCACTAGTGGTTAAGGGCGATTATAAGCAGGAAAGATAGCCATTTTAAAAGGGTTGGTTTTTGTAGAGGTTGGATTGGTATGTATGGTTGTGAGGGGGTATACGATGTGGACATAGGAGGCAGTTGCAAGTAGTTGAGTATTAACTATATGGTTATATTTGGCATGAGGTGATGGTTATACAAATGGGAGAATACGTTATGATGGGCATACGAGTTAAGCTCGGGCGAGAGATAACCTTTATCAAGTGGTAACTTACGTGATCAGGATTGACTAGTTGGATGCGATTACGGGTCTATCATGTGTATAAACGTTTGTGTGAGGTTCTGACCTCATGATAAGTGGTATGGTGTGATAGTTATAAAGTTGTTATTTGAATGTTCTGTAATGCATGTTGGGTACGGTAATCTAATGGAATGTTATTCAAAAAGGTAATAGTTTGGGTGATCTGGCATGGCTAGTTATACTTGTATGTGTATTGATGATACATGTTTATTTCGTGATATGGTAGGGGGGTGATATTCATGAGGTTCTTATCTGTTTATTCTGTGTAATATGTTGCATGGTGATCTAATAAAGTTGTTTTGAGTAAGTTTTCTTGTCCGAGAAGTTACACCGAGTCAGTGTTTATGGGATTGTGTAAGGTGCGATGTCTATCGATGTGGTGGTAGTGCCTCAGGTGGTGATCCGGGCAAGTTACTTCATGTTATGATGCTGGTATTTTCGCGCTGCCGTGCGACTGTTGGGGGCGGTGTTGCGATGCCGTCATCGGTTGTGGTGGAGTAGGTGGGATGAGTATGTTTTCAAATGAGTATACCATTCATATAGATTGTTGTTTTGTTTATAGCTGTTTCTTGTGAGTTTCGGTTTGTACATATAGACTGTTGTTTTATTTATTGATGTTTCTTACCAGTTTCAGCTTGGGAGTGAGGGTAGAGTATGATATAGAAGAGAGTTGTGTATATTTCCGTTGTTGTCATGGTATAGTGATATCTTGTTGATGGGACACAGTTGTGAGAGGTTGTTATAGTACTTTTGACCTTGTTTTGGATGAGGCATGGGTTGACATAGTAATGGCAAGTGATTTGTGCAACATGTGTTGTACTGATCTGAAAGCTGCAAGTAGTTCATAATCTTTTATAGAGACAGTGAACATATAGGGTGTTGGGAATTAGTATCATGTAATGTTATGAATGAGTTTTGCGGTAATGAAAGAAAGGAACTTAAGGATCTAGTGTGAGTGTGGGTAATAAGTGTGGATCGTCAGTTATGCTTTTGGAGATAAGTGCTTTGTATAGAGGAGTATGTCGTTCTACAGTAATGTGGATGAATTGGAGTATTGGTTATGCTAAGGATTTTGTGGTATAGGTTAGGTGGTGTGCCGAATGAATTGAGGTATGAGAACTGTTTAAGTAAGAGAGCCTTGGAAATAGGAATGGTTATAGGTGTGTTTATCTTTGACATGTGGTGGTGATAAGGATAATGAGAAGATATAGCTAAGGATCTATTATTAGTGATTTAAGAGGACGTAAGATTTATCTTAAGAGGAGTAGGATGCGATAAAAGAGAGTTTGATGGTTGTGTATGTTGTAGTATAATTGGAAGTAGAGTGTTGGTGTAGCATAAAGGATGGATCTTTATTGTGATTTTTTATTAAAGGTCATGGCCGTGCTTGTAGTAGTGTGATGTCTAGGAGTGTGAGAATACTTCGATAGTGTTGACAGTTGGGTGATGATGTTTATGAGTTTGATAGTGTTGACAGTTGGATGATGATGCTATGAGTGGGAGTAAACTTCGAGGACAAAGTTCCTTTTAAGAGTGATAGAATGTAACATTCCGTTTGATGTTTATGAGTGTCTTGATATTGGACTTTCTAGTGGATAATATGTAGTGAGACGAAGCTAGCGACGTTGGTGGATGGTATGTGGAAATGTATGGAGTTAGTGTCGACAGACTATAATGTGGTGGATACGATATCGTGAATCATGTTGTGGAGGTAGGCATAGTTGGTGGAGTTGGTGTTAAGAGTTCATGTTGTATAGGTTGGGGTTTCGTTTTGAGTTCTTAGTTGTGTTGTTGTGTTTTGGTCGAGTTAGTATGTCTGTTTTGAGTATGGGTTGAACTTCGGGGACGAAGTTCTTTTTAAGGAGGGAAGACTGTAATACTACGGTTTTCTATGTCTATGGGTACTATATTGAGTGGGGCTTACTCTGTCGAGTAACTATATTTTACGCAAAACAGTAGCTGACCTGATGGGTACTCGATCGAGTACATGTGACACTCGATCAAGTAAGGGGCACTCGATCGAGTAAGTCACTTACTCGATCGAGTAAGTGTGTCTTACGGGTGTTTTAGCCGGGTTTTGTTAATAACGCGAGATTAATATATAAGGGCTTGATACCGTCGTAAAGTATCAAAAATAAAATTTATAATACCGACTACTACTATAGATAGTGGTAGCACGGGTCGATCCGCAGGGAGGTAGGGAATTTATAGTTGATCTAAATTTTAGTCTAAGGAAGTTGGGGGTTTTGGATTTTAAACTATATCTAAATGCGATTAAAAATAAATATAACTAAAATGCAAATAAATAAGGCAAATAAATAAGAAGATTGTTAACTATAATTAAAAGAATGCTAAGACGTTTGGTTCATCAGAGGCTGATTTACGACGGTATCTAAGTAAGTTTGATAAATCACGATAGGTGGGCAAATAAGAAGTCCTCTCGGTCCAACTTAACAAGTAGCGCCTCTCAGCCTATGCTACTGGTCCCTAGGTCTCACTAATACTATCTCTCGCCCTGAAAAGTGATTCCTAATGCCTAAATTACTTATCTCTCGATCTTAGTGTAATTTAGTCATTTCAATTTAGTCTATTTCCCTTCCCTATCTCTCGATTTATGGGTTGGTCAATTCCTCAGTATTTAACAAGTCTCCTCTCGGTCTCGTTGTCAAATATTGCAATTAAAACATTGAAACGGTGCTAATCTATCGTGCGTCAGTCGATCGACCAACGGGTCCAGTCGATCGACCGACTAGGTCAGTCTATCGACCAAGGTCCGACATCAGGTTTACTAATCTACGTCGTCTTCGCTGCAGATCCCTTCACACCTTAGCACGGGGTAATTAGCTACGCATATTTAATCTAACTATAACTACGAGATTGATAATAACGATAAAAGGGTGCATAATTGAAGTAATTAAATGATAGAATTGCATAAATTAAAACTAGGGCTATAGGAACTAACTACCAATTCCATACTAATGAAGGAATTAAAGTAAAATAAACTGAAATTAGGAAGAAGAATACCGAAATAAGAAAGGCAGGAACTAAATCCGAATGCTAAAGATAACTTTATTGATAAAACTAAACTAATTGAAATCCGATGTAAAACTAAACTAATCTACCGTTCTTTTCTCATGCCAGAGAGACCTCTCCCAAACTGATGAATGATGTTTTGTTTTTATAGAGAAGTCCCGTAACTTATTCCTAAACCTAATTACAAGTGGGCTTCGGAATTCTAATTTTTATTTGTGCGTCAGAGTCGTGGGGTGGTCGATCGACCACTGAGACCAGTCGATCGACCAAGGGTGATGTACAGTAATGCATTCTGACGAATTCTGCAGCGCGCAACAATCTTAAAACGGCTGCCATTTCTTCGTTACTTGGTCAAATCAGATGTTCTACGCGGCGTTAGAAAGCTAAGAGAATAAGGTTTCATATACAGGTGGAATAAGTCGATTATCTGCTCTAGAATTAGAGATATATCTATCTGAATAAGGCTGCAACGTCGAGAAGCACTTCTTCGCTTGTTTAAGCTTTGCAACTTGTACGCAACCAAGCTTTTGTTATCTTTTAGGCCTTGAAACACGCACCAAGTTCGCTTCCCGAGTCACTACTTCATGTCAAATCCTATGCCAAGCACTCGGGGACGGATTCGGCTCGATTTCCGCTGAATTCTTCACATTTCTGCAATATTACACAAAAACACGAAAGTAGACGGAAAAAGGGAATATAGTAGAATAAACTACACATTTGAGCTCTGAAATGCGTGTAAAAGAGGGTGGAAAGCATCATATTTTAGACACGCATCAAACTTCCCCAAACCAAACCCTTGCTTGTCCCCAAGCAAGAAATAGACTCGATCCTAGGACCTAATGGAACGAGTTCAATCTCAGAGCGAAATGCAACTATAAAGCCTAAACCAGTTTAATGCAACAACTAACAATCAATTAGCAATATGAATCATGCAAACGAGTTATGTAGTCGTTAAAAACTGCTGAAACCGTCAACTATAGAAACTTATCATTATGGACTCTCACGGGTCGCTCATATCACACATAAGCACAGGTGAATATATGTAAAAGATAGAAAGAAGTAATTTTGTAATGACACTCACCTAACTACGACCTATAAAAACATGCCTCCAGTCTAATATGAAAATAATCTCTACAACCGTACATATGCATTCCAACCATTAAAGACCATTGACACATGCCGAGGATACAATTTGGATATGTGAGGCTATGGGTAAGAAGGGGCTAAGACGAATTTGGTAAAAACAGAGTTATAAGCCAAGCTAGTAACTATGGGAACCAAATTAATAAATCATTCCAACTTCTTGCTCAAGATTAAGCGATAGAACGGTGCTAATAGTAAGCACAAATCTCACATTCTCCATACAAACTTAATTCCTCAAATGATATTAAATTGCGATATGGGAATATAAAATCACCAACTAATGAAGATTCAATCATGTGATTTTTTTCTTATTTTTTTCTTTTTCTCATTCCTTTTTTTCTTTTTTTTCATCTTTCTTTAAACTTTTCCTTCCTCATCTTTCCAAAATCATCTCAATAAGAGCATATGCAACCGAAAATGAAGTAACAATCCAAAAAACTAAAATTACTAGCTTGACAAGGGCAGGCTAAATATAGGATGTAGTTAATAGGACAAAAAGGCTATTTCTGGCAGTGTGAGGCTTATGGGAAAAATGAATAAAGAGGTGGCCTCTTCTACATGTGTCAACCAACCACAAACCCGAATGCATACATGTATTAAGCAGATTAAGTTTATATTTATGCATATTGATATAACATGTCTCATAAGGAGTACTACTCACATTCCTAAATAAACCGGTCATGGATGTCACCAGTTATAGGGCTCTAAAACTCAGAATATAATGTAGTTTGCCAAAAATCTAAGTCAAGTCTCAAGATTCAGCGAATAAATTAATGAAAACTCGTAGACTATGCAAATGATTCTACTAATAACATGTCAATTTAGCACGGCTTAGGCATAAACAGATGAAAATGCAATGTCATCATTGAAATACTACCGTTCCGACTCAACCTATATGCTAAAATAAACATGCATTTTTTTGGATTTTTGAAATTTTTCAATTTTTTTGGATTTTCTGTATATAAGAGGAAAATAAACAACAATGCAAGACAAAAATGTAAACGTGAATGCTAAACAGAATGGATGCAACGCAAAACCCTTCCCCAAACTAAATCACACAATGCCCTCATTGTGCAAAATCATATGAGAAAATAATCAAGGGAAATGGGAATTTGCGATAATATTTACTAAAAAGACATGAATGAGACATGGGGAACTCACAAGACTTTAAGCGCAGCAAAAGGAAACCTCCCCAAACCAGCGTGAGCTAGGAGGTTTCAGTAGCCAGCAGTGCTACCATAAGGACGTAAAAGGATAGAAAATACCGTGCATTATCCGAGAAAAAAAAGTTGAAGCGGTAATTATGTGCAAAGAATTAAGCTGAAGAAAGCGATAGATGAATGAAAAGGAAAGAAAATAAGGAGAAAACTCCCTAAAACTCCCTTTTGTGCTCCGCAAAATGACCAAACACAGCAGGGGAATGATCGAAAATAGGTACAACAGCGGGAAGCGGTCGATCGACCACACAGGCCAGTCGATCGACCAGGGCATCTGAAACAGAAGCTCCTGTAGCTGCAGTGGTAAGTCGATCGACCACACAGGCCAGTCGATAGACTGATATACCTAACGAGGACAGTGCTTTCTTCGAATTAACTCAAATAGCGTGAGTCAATATGGTCTAACAACCTGCAAATGCACATAATACAGCGCCCAAAATTGCGCTAAACCCAAATGTAAAGTCTATAGCCTAAATAAATCCTAAGCAAACCAAATTAAAGCGAAGTCTCGCGCACACCAAAAAACAGTAAATAGTCTAAAACGGAATAAATAGTCTTAAAATGGTTTATAAAACTAGATAGATCAACGGAAGCTGCGGAAAATCTCCGACCAAGGCTTCTGACTATATGAAGTATGATGTGACCATTATTTGCGCACATTTAGTCCCCTAATTGAGCCTATTTTGCATACTATTATAGCATTCTATGGCCATTTTATCCGTCAAAACCTTCCTATTTGCTTTTCTATCGCATTTCATATGTTTTGCAGAAAAGGAGATAATAAGGCGGAAATTCCCGTCTTTCGTGCATATTTGGAAGCTTATTGATGATATTAGATGGACTAGTATGAAGAGGAGGCAAGAATGATGACCAAAGATGTAGGAATAAAGAGTATATAGAAGGGTCATAAGGTTTAAAGCAAGGAGGAAAAGCAAGGAAGCCATTCATGAAGAAAATTGCTCGGAACGCAAAACAAAGGCTTCTCCTTTGGCTCTGAGAGTATGCTAGTTGGAACGGCGTCAAAAAAACAAGTGATCTAGGCTTTTGAATCACTCCAATAGGAGTCCGGATGAGAAAATGACGTCCGTTTTACAATCCGAGGTCAAACAAAGAAGCTGTTCGGGAATCCGCGCGTCCCGAGAAGAAGACGCCCGTCTTTCCCAAGACGCCCGTCTTCCCCACAAGACGCCCGTCTTCTGGCTGGGAAAAACAAGAGAATTCACTGCAGGAGAATCCGCCCGTCTTCTCCCAAATCCGCCCGGATTGCATCTTCAGAATCCGCCCGTCTTCTCCCAAATCCGCCCGGATTGCATCTTCAAAATCCGCCCGTCCCGACTCCAATACGCACGGATTCCTGCACAGCACAATTTCGTCTTCTCCAAGCTACAAAAAAGAAGCCCTTCCTCCAAAAAATACCGGCTCCTCCCTGCTCTAAACTCAAAAGTGTAATTACTAGTTTAGCCCTTAGTTAACCCTAAATGCATCCACCTAATTTCCACTATAAATATCCCATTTTGTAAATCAATAAGGGTGTGTGGTTTTTAGGAGGAAATTCTCTTAGATTAGATTAGGAGTAGATTAGAATAAATTATCATTTAATCTTTCCACAATTTATACATTAATCTCTCCTTAATTGTTGTTCAAGTTTATTATTCAAGTTTATTTTTGGGTAATTGAAGATTATTGGGTTTATTGGGAGATTGACCACCTTCCATCAATCATCAAGTTCTTCTATTATTCTTTGCTTTATTGTTTGGATCATCTTAAGTTGGTATAATTCCTTTACTCTTTACTCTTTATTGTTCATTTCTTCATTCCATTATCATGTTTATACTTGTTGTGATGATTGACACCATTAATGACATGTTTCCCATGATAATGAGTGAGTAGTTCTTTAGCTAGGATTAGTGGGTAATTAGGGGAAACCAACATGGGATTGATTCATGCTTAATCTAATATGTTCACATGATTAAATTGCTTGCTTGTTGTGATGTCAACTTTATGCACATGTTATGTTTGATGAAATGCTAAGCCTATGAATCCTTCCATTTTTACCATCTCTTATCTACTCAACTTGACTCGTAAGATATAAACCAACTCGAGTCTTGTTAGACCATGCATAAAAGTTGAATAGGAGGAAAGTAAGTCGACTTGTAGGTGTTGTACAATCTAATCGATTCGGCTCCGGGACCCAACCCTTCCTATGAACCGTAAGACATAAACCAACTCGGTTCCTCCACAACATTAATTGCTTGCATATAATTGTAAACATGTTTGTATGATCAAAACCATGAATCCCCTATGACCCATGACGTCCTAGCACTTTTAATCATTTGTTTACATCTTTCCTTCTTTTATTACTTGTTTTACCTTATTGCTTGCATTAGTCTAGACACAACTACAAACCCAAACAAATCGTGACACTAGCATAAATTGAGATAGATAGACTTAGAACCCAAAGCACACCGTCCCATGGATCGACCTCGACTTACCGCTAACTAGTTGTATGTTGAGTATTATAAATGTGTTTGATTGGATGAGTGACGACATCAACCGGATCAAAATGGCGCCGTTGCCGGGGACGGAGCTATGTGATTACGTTCTTACTTGTTTGTCTATTTTGATTTTGCTTTCACCTTGAAGAACTTGTTCCCCAAGGTTTGTTTTTACCGTTTTCTTGTAGTTTCCATGTTTGTAGTTGTATCTCTATCTTGACCAATGATGATGACCCAAGACTTGACATATGGAGTATGTGGTAGATTCTTGGAGTATGACTATGGGTATGGGGAGTTTGAGGAGCAAGTCAACACAACCCTACCTTATTAATTGTACAACGAAAATCCTAACTATTACCCCAATTTTTCCCACCAAAATCACCACACCCAATATCAACAACAACCACCCACCCAATACCCATTTCACAATGAACTTCAATTGCCACAATACAACCACTTTCACACCTACCCACAACAAGAAGATGAACCCATTGAAAATGTGATTCTCCAAATGATGGGAGATCAACAAAACTTCTTCAAACAAATGCTAGAGGAGAGCCAAAAGAGGGACAATGTTCTTCAAGGCATTGTTGCCCAAGGTGAGGAGTTGGAGATTCAAATTGCCCAAACGAGAGAATCCCAAGAAACCACCCCCCACCACTCCTTGAACATTGACCATGAATGTGAGTTTGAAGGAGTTACCTTTGATGAGAAGTGGGAAGAGCCAACCTCTTTGGGCTCTTGTGAGTATGAAAGTGTGGTATTTGATGATGAAGACATGACGTTGAGTAAGCCAAATACTCTTAGCCTTTGTGAGTATGAGGGTGTGTCATTTGAAGTAGATGTTGAGGGTTGGAGAATGAGTTGGTGAAGAAGAGTGAAGCCCCTATTTATGATTCATATGGAGAAAGCGATGATGATGCATCTGTGGAAGAAGATGATGAGGGAAATATGGACTCAAATGATGAAGGGAGTTATGGGATTAGCTTTCTTGAGGAACCCATCCTTGAGAAGTTTGAAGATTTCTTCGATGAAGAGGAGGAATGCCTTCACGATAACCTTTTCGCACCCACTATGGAGCCCATGATAGTTGGAGATGACATTATGGACCTTCTCACGAAAGTCAAATCGTCATACAAGAATTACTTAGTGGGGAAGCTCAAAGAAAAGGTTAAAAAGGAGTCTATATGTGGAAATTTGGCATCCACTATCCCAACTCCTAAGACATCCCATCATTAATGCCATGAAAGTTTGCCTTCTATCCTTGGAGAATTGACTAGTCCAAGCATTCGCATCATCAACTTTGGAAGAAATAGGAGCAACCGGAAAAGCCCCCATGACAAGAATCTCAAGTTTGCTATTTTTAAGAGCCGGGAAGGCCATCATCACAAAGCAAAAGAGAAGGGGAAGGAGTTCAAAGGGAGGTCCCTCATGGATTGGCCCTACTTCATTTTGAAATGGTTCAAGACTTATTCATGCTTACTTGAGGACCATTCACAAACCTTTGATCAACTATTGAGAGCATTGAGCTCCATGGATAATGGAATTGACGAGTTTGGTGGAGTCCTATCTCAAACCACCATTTGTAAGATATCATTTCCTTTCACTTTGCATTACATTTACACTTGCATTTAGTTATATCTATATACATTTAGCTTGCATTTGTGAAATATTTCATATTGCATTTGCATTAGTTAGTTCATATAGTACAGTTTGCATTGTATTATATCTCACATGATTCATGTAGATAGTTGCATATAGACTAGAATTCATGCATAGTCACTAATGACTAATCCTATTCTTTTCTACACTAGAAATAGTGTTTAAATTGGTTTGGGGAGGTTTGATCATAAGTGACTTAAGCATCTAGCATGCATCATATAGTATAGTTTATATTGCATTCATTTGTTATATATGTCATATAGAATTGCATTTAGTTAGAGCATGCATTCATTCATATCATATCATTGCATTTGTACTCTATTTCAAAAAAAAAATCAAAAAAAATCAAAAACATGTATTTCTTTTCATTCCTACTCCTACATGTACATTGAGGACAATGTCCAAAATAAAGTGAGGGATGGGAATTTATATTCCAAAAATGCATAAAAATTGAAAATTTCGAAAAATCACAAAAATATGTCTTTTAATTTCATAAAAACAAAAACCATAAAAATTTGAAAAATTTAAAAATCCAAAAACATGTTCATTTCCTTTGTAGTGTAGTCTTATATATATTATTGTATATATTATGTTTGTCTATCCTTGTTCACATTGATTGACTATGCCACATCCGAGATATGAGGATATTGAAGACCGCATGGTATGATCTTTCCAATCTCCTTTTTCCTCTTTATGTTGATGACTATGTGGCTTTATTTTGATTGATGCGGTATAAATAATGTGAATTTAGGACTTGCATTTAGTGTATATGTCATATTAGTTGGTAGAATCATTTGCATTAGGATGTATATATGCTAGTTGCATCATGGCATGTAGTTGCATGTTAGAAAAATTTTGCGAAACCGTCTACTTGAGAAGCTTGACAAGTGTATATAGGCCCTAGTAGATGCTTTTTCTTCTTAAGACTTTGCTTGTTAGAATACTTGTAAAACTCCCTAGGATGTGTCATACTAGTATCCTTTGACCCATGGATTAAGGCCTAGTCAAGAGTACCTTGTGGTGTGATAACTCCTTGGCTACCGTTTATTCCAAGGTGACCCTTGAAACCATGCATCCATCCATCCATCATCCATGTTCTACCACATTTTTGTCATCAAAGGGAATGGGCACAAAAAGAAGTCAATTTGTATTCAATGAAATGAAAAGTGAAAGAAAGTTTGCAAAAATGCATCTAATGAAAAGAGGAGCAAAAAATAGAACTCCTAAAGCTTCAAATATAAGCCACCCTCACTACATATGGGGTGACTTTGAAAATGTTCAAAAAGAAATGCAAAGAAAAATTGAAAGTTGTCAAGTGTTGAAATGCCAAAAATCAAAAAGAAATGGGAAAAAGAAAGTGTTCTCAAATGTTATATGCCACAAGAAATTGGGGAGAAAAACAACAATGAAAGCAAACTCCCAAAATGAAACTCAAATACTATCGATCCCTTTTCCATCTTATCCATTTTTGTGCATGGTAGAGAGGGGACGACCCTTCTTCTTGTCTAGGCAAGAGGGGGAATTCCGCGATCCTCCAGTGTTTCTAACACCATAGGGAGTCTACTCTTGACAAAAGCATTTAACGATTAAGGACAAAGGTACCCTAGCTTGACACAACTTGGAGGTGATTTATTGGTATCCTTCTAGGCTTAGTAGTTTGAAGAAATTGTATCTATGAAGGAGTGTGTACCCTTGAATTGCTTCCCTTGTAGATAATTTCCGCCACTTAGATGAGGAAAGTGGCTATTCTTTTGTAGATGCATCCATTATGTGATTTTGTGTGCTTAATGTTTGGATGTGTCGCCATTTTGGCAAGACCCACCTTGCCTTGCAAGAAGGCATCCTACCTCATGGTTGTCTTGTTGTGAGTTGAAGGGGCGGAGTGAGACCCGCTAATTGTCTCATATCGGTTATATTAGTAGGATAGTTTAAATAAAGGTCTAGTTTTAGTCACCTCTTTACTCGGGACGAGTAAAGGTTCGGTTTGGGGATATTTGATGTGACCATTATTTGCGCACATTTAGTCACCTAATTGAGCCTATTTTGCATACTATTATAGCATTCTATGGCCATTTTATCCGTCAAAACCTTCCTATTTGCTTTTCTATCGCATTACATATGTTTTATAGAAAAGGAGATAATAAGGCGGAAATTCCCGTCTTTCGTGCATATTTGGAAGCTTATTGATGGTATTAGATGGACTAGTATGAATAGGAGGCAAGAATGATGACCAAAGATGTAGGAATAAAGAGTATATAGAAGGGTCATAAGGTTTAAAGCAAGGAGGAAAAGCAAGGAAGCCATTCATGAAGAAAATTGCTCGGAACGCAAATGAAAGGCTGCTCCTTTGGCTCTGAGAGTATGCTAGTTGGAACGGCGTCAAAAAAACAAGTGATCTAGGCTTTTGAATCACTCCAATAGGAGTCCGGATGAGAAAATGACGTCCGTTTTACAATCCGAGGTCAAACAAAGAAGCTGTTCGGGAATCCGCGCGTCCCGAGAAGAAGACGCCCGTCTTTCCCAAGACGCCCGTCTTCCCCACAAGACGCCCGTCTTCTGGCTGGGAAAAACAAGAAAATTCACTGCAGGAGAATCCGCCCGTCTTCTCCCAAATCCGCCCGGATTGCATCTTCAGAATCCGCCCGTCTTCTCCCAAATCCGCCCGGATTGCATCTTCAAAATCCGCCCGTCCCGACTCCAATACGCACGGATTCCTGCACAGCACAATTTCGTCTTCTCCAAGCTACAAAAAAGAAGCCCTTCCTCCGAAAAATACCGGCTCCTCCCTGCTCTAAACTCAAAAGTGTAATTACTAGTTTAGCCCTTAGTTAACCCTAAATGCATCCACCTAATTTCCACTATAAATATCCCATTTTGTAAATCAATAAGGGTGTGTGGTTTTTAGGAGGAAATTCTCTTAGATTAGATTAGGAGTAGATTAGAATAAATTATCATTTAATCTTTCCACAATTTATACATTAATCTCTCCTTAATTGTTGTTCAAGTTTATTATTCAAGTTTATTTTTGGGTAATTGAAGATTATTGGGTTTATTGGGAGATTGACCACCTTCCATCAATCATCAAGTTCTTCTATTATTCTTTGCTTTATTGTTTGGATCATCTTAAGTTGGTATAATTCCTTTACTCTTTACTCTTTATTATTCATTTCTTCATTCCATTATCATGTTTATACTTGTTGTGATGATTGACACCATTAATGACATGTTTCCCATGATAATGAGTGAGTAGTTCTTTAGCTAGGATTAGTGGGTAATTAGGGGAAACCAACATGGGATTGATTCATGCTTAATCTAATATGTTCACATGATTAAATTGCTTGCTTGTTGTGATGTCAACTTTATGCACATGTTATGTTTGATGAAATGCTAAGCCTATGAATCCTTCCATTTTTACCATCTCTTATCTACTCAACTTGACTCGTAAGATATAAACCAACTCGAGTCTTGTTAGACCATGCATAAAAGTTGAATAGGAGGAAAGTAAGTCGACTTGTAGGTGTTGTACAATCTAATCGATTCGGCTCCGGGACCCAACCCTTCCTATGAACCGTAAGACATAAACCAACTCGGTTCCTCCACAACATTAATTGCTTGCATATAATTGTAAACATGTTTGTATGATCAAAACCATGAATCCCCTATGACCCATGACGTCCTAGCACTTTTAATCATTTGTTTACATCTTTCCTTCTTTTATTACTTGTTTTACCTTATTGCTTGCATTAGTCTAGACACAACTACAAACCCAAACAAATCGTGACACTAGCATAAATTGAGATAGATAGACTTAGAACCCAAAGCACACCGTCCCATGGATCGACCTCGACTTACCGCTAACTAGTTGTATGTTGAGTATTATAAATGTGTTTGATTGGATGAGTGACGACATCAACCGGATCAAAATGGCGCCGTTTCGGGACGGAGCTATGTGATTAAGTTCTTACTTGTTTGTCTATTTTGATTTTGCTTTCACCTTGAAGAACTTGTTCCCCAAGGTTTGTTTTTACCGTTTTCTTGTAGTTTCCATGTTTGTAGTTGTATCTCTATCTTGACCAATGATGATGACCCAAGACTTGACATATGGAGTATGTGGTAGATTCTTGGAGTATGACTATGGGTATGGGGAGTTTGAGGAGCAAGTCAACACAACCCTACCTTATTAATTGTACAACGAAAATCCTAACTATTACCCCAATTTTTCCCACCAAAATCACCACACCCAATATCAACAACAACCACCCACCCAATACCCATTTCACAATGAACTTCAATTGCCACAATACAACCACTTTCACACCTACCCACAACAAGAAGATGAACCCATTGAAAATGTGATTCTCCAAATGATGGGAGATCAACAAAACTTCTTCAAACAAATGCTAGAGGAGAGCCAAAAGAGGGACAATGTTCTTCAAGGCATTGTTGCCCAAGGTGAGGAGTTGGAGATTCAAATTGCCCAAACGAGAGAATCCCAAGAAACCACCCCCTACCACTCCTTGGACATTGACCATGAATGTGAGTTTGAAGGAGTTACCTTTGATGAGAAGTGGGAAGAGCCAACCTCTTTGGGCTCTTGTGAGTATGAAAGTGTGGTATTTGATGATGAAGACATGAGGTTGAGTAAGCCAAATACTCTTAGCCTTTGTGAGTATGAGGGTGTGTCATTTGAAGTAGATGTTGAGGTGTTGGAGAATGAGTTGGTGAAGAAGAGTGAAGCCCCTATTTATGATTCATATGGAGAAAGCGATGATGATGCATCTATGGAAGAAGATGATGAGGGAAATATGGACTCAAATGATGAAGGGAGTTATATGATTAGCTTTCTTGAGGAACCCATCCTTGAGAAGTTTGAAGATTGCTTCGATGAAGAGGAGGAATGCCTTCACGATAACCTTTTCGCACCCACTATGGAGCCCATGATAGTTGGAGATGACATTATGGACCTTCTCACGAAAGTCAAATCGTCATACAAGAATTACTTAGTGGGGAAGCTCAAAAAAAATGTTAAAAAGGAGTCTATATGTGGAAATTTGGCATCCACTATCCCAACTCCTAAGACATCCCATCATCAATGCCATGAAAGTTTGCCTTCTATCCTTGGAGAATTGACTAGTCCAAGCATTCGCATCATCAACTTTGGAAGAAATAGGAGCAACCGGAAAAGCCCCCATGACAAGAATCTCAAGTTTGCTAGTTTTAAGAGCCGGGAAGGCCATCATCACAAAGCAAAAGAGAAGGGGAAGGAGTTCAAAGGGAGGTCCCTCATGGATTGGCCCTACTTCATTTTGAAATGGTTCAAGACTTATTCATGCTTACTTGAGGACCATTCACAAACCTTTGATCAACTATTGAGAGCATTGAGCTCCATGGATAATGGAATTCGAACGAGTTTGGTGGAGTCCTATCTCAAACCACCATTTGTAAGATATCATTTCCTTTCACTTTGCATTACATTTACACTTGCATTTAGTTATATCTATATACATTTAGCTTGCATTTGTGAAATATTTCATATTGCATTTGCATTAGTTAGTTCATATAGTACAGTTTGCATTGTATTATATCTCACATGATTCATGTAGATAGTTGCATATAGACTAGAATTCATGCATAGTCACTAATGACCAATCCTATTCTTTTCTACACAAGAAATAGTGTTTAAATCGGTTTGGGGAGGTTTGATCATAAGTGACTTAAGCATCTAGCATGCATCATATAGTATAGTTTATATTGCATTCATTTGTTATATATGTCATATAGAATTGCATTTAGTTAGAGCATGCATTCATTCATATCATATCATTGCATTTGTACTCTATTTCAAAAAAAAAAATCAAAAAAAATCAAAAACATGTATTTCTTTTCATTCCTACTCCTACATGTACATTGAGGACAATGTCCAAAATAAAGTGAAGGATGGGAATTTATATTCCAAAAATGCATAAAAATTGAAAATTTCGAAAAATCACAAAAATGTGTCTTTTAATTTCATAAAAACAAAAACCATAAAAATTGGAAAAATTTAAAAATCCAAAAACATGTTCATTTCCTTTGTAGTGTAGTATTATATATATTATTGTATATATTATGTTTGTCTATCCTTGTTCACATTTATTGACTATGCCACATCCGAGATATGAGGATATTGAAGACCGCATGGTATGATCTTTCCAATCTCCTTTTTCCTCTTTATGTTGATGACTATGTGGCTTTATTTTGATTGATGCGGTATAAATAATGTGAATTTAGGACTTGCATTTAGTGTATATGTCATATTAGTTGGTAGAATCATTTGCATTAGGATGTATATATGCTAGTTGCATCATGGCATGTAGTTGCATGTTAGAAAAATTTTGCGAAACCGTCTACTTGGGAAGCTTGACAAGTGTATATAGGCCCTAGTAGATGCTTTTTCTTCTTAAGACTTTGCTTGTTAGAATACTTGTAAAACACCCTAGGATATGTCATGCTAGTATCCTTTGACCCATGGATTAAGGCCTAGTCAAGAGTACCTTGTGGTGTGATAACTCCTTGGCTACCGTTTATTCCAAGGTGACCCTTGAAACCATGCATCCATCCATCCATCATCCATGTTCTACCACATTTTTTGTCATCAAAGGGAATGGGCACAAAAAGAAGTCAATTTGTATTCAATGAAATGAAAAGTGAAAGAAAGTTTGCAAAAATGCATCTAATGAAAAGAGGAGCAAAAAATAGAACTCCTAAAGCTTCAAATATAAGCCACCCTCACTACATATGGGGTGACTTTGAAAATGTTCAAAAAGAAATGCAAAGAAAAGTTGAAAGTTGTCAAGTGTTGAAATGCCAAAAATCAAAAAGAAATGGCAAAAAGAAAGTGTTCTCAAATGTTATATGCCACAAGAAATTGGGAGGAAAAACAACAATGAAAGCAAACTCCCAAAATGAAACTCAAATACTATCGATCCCTTTTCCATCTTATCCATTTTTGTGCATGGTAGAGAAGGGACGACCCTTCTTCTTGTCTAGGCAAGAGGGGGAATTCCGCGATCCTCCAGTGTTTCTAACACCATAGGGAGTCTACTCTTGACAAAAGCATTTAACGATTGAGGACAAAGGTACCCTAGCTTGACACAACTTGGAGGTGATTTATTGGTATCCTTCTAGGCTTAGTAGTTTGAAGAAATTGTATCTATGAAGGAGTGTGTACCCTTGAATTGCTTCCCTTGTAGATAATTTCCGCCACTTAGATGAGGAAAGTGGCTATTCTTTTGTAGATGCATCCATTATGTGATTTTGTGTGCTTAATGTTTGGATGTGTCGCCATTTTGGCAAGACCCACCTTGCCTTGCAAGAAGGCATCCTACCTCATGGTTGTCTTGTTGTGAGTTGAAGGGGCGGAGTGAGACCCGCTAATTGTCTCATATCGGTTATATTAGTAGGATAGTTTAAATAAAGGTCTAGTTTTAGTCACCTCTTTACTCGGGACGAGTAAAGGTTCGGTTTGGGGATATTTGATGTGACCATTATTTGCGCACATTTAGTCACCTAATTGAGCCTATTTTGCATACTATTATAGCATTCTATGGCCATTTTATCCGTCAAAACCTTCCTATTTGCTTTTCTATCGCATTTCATATGTTTTGTAGAAAAGGAGATAATAAGGCGGAAATTCCCGTCTTTCGTGCATATTTGGAAGCTTATTGATGGTATTAGATGGACTAGTATGAAGAGGAGGCAAGAATGATGACCAAAGATGTAGGAATAAAGAGTATATAGAAGGGTCATAAGGTTTAAAGCAAAGAGGAAAACCAAGGAAGCCATTCATGAAGAAAATTGCTCGGAACGCAAATCAAGGGCTGCTCCTTTGGCTCTGAAAGTATGCTAGTTGGAACGGCGTCAAAAAAACAAGTGATCTAGGCTTTTGAATCACTCCAATAGGAGTTCGGATGAGAAAATGACGTCCGTTTTACAATCCGAGGTCAAACAAAGAAGCTGTTCGGGAATCCGCGCGTCCCGAGAAGAAGACGCCCGTCTTTCCCAAGACGCCCGTCCTCCCCACAAGACGCCCGTCTTCTGGCTGGGAAAAACAAGAAAATTCACTGCAGGAGAATCCGCCCGTCTTCTCCCAAATCCGCCCGGATTGCATCTTCAGAATCCGCCCGTCTTCTCCCAAATCTGCCCGGATTGCATCTTCAGAATCCGCCCGTCCCGATTCCAATACGCACGGATTCCTGCACAGCACAATTTCGTCTTCTCCAAGCTACAAAGAAAGAAGCCCTTCCTCCGAAAAATACCGGCTCCTCCCTGCTCTAAACTCAAAAGTGTAATTACAAGTTTAGCCCTTAGTTAACCCTAAATGCATCCACCTAATTTCCACTATAAATATCCCATTTTGTAAATCAATTAGGGTGTGTGGTTTTTAGGAGGAAATTCTCTTAGATTAGATTAGGAGTAGATTAGAATAAATTATCATTTAATCTTTCCACAATTTATACATTAATCTCTCCTTAATTGTTGTTCAAGTTTATTATTCAAGTTTATTTTTGGGTAATTGAAGATTATTGGGTTTATTGGGAGATTGACAACCTTCCATCAATCATCAAGTTCTTCTATTATTCTTTGCTTTATTGTTTGGATCATCTTAAGTTGGTATAATTCCTTTACTCTTTACTCTTTATTGTTCATTTCTTCATTCCATTATCATGTTTATACTTGTTGTGATGATTGACACCATTAATGACATGTTTCCCATGATAATGAGTGAGTAGTTCTTTAGCTAGGATTAGTGGGTAATTAGGGGAAACCAACATGGGTTTGATTCATGCTTAATCTAATATGTTCACATGATTAAATTGCTTGCTTGTTGTGATGTCAACTTTATGCACATGTTATGTTTGATGAAATGCTAATCCTATGAATCCTTGCATTTTTACCATCTCTTATCTACTCAACCTGACTCGTAAGATATAAACCAACTCGAGTCTTGTAAGATCATGCATAGAAGTTGAATAGGAGGAAAGTAAGTCGACTTGTAGGTGTTGTACAATCTAATCGATTCGGCTCCGGGACCCAACCCTTCCTATGAACCGTAAGACATAAACCAACTCGGTTCCTCCACAACATTAATTGCTTGCATATAATTGTAAACATGTTTGTATGATCAAAACCATGAATCCCCTATGACCCTATGACGTCCTAGCACTTTTAATCATTTGTTTACATCTTTCCTTCTTTTTTTACTTGTTTTACCTTATTGCTTGCATTAGTCTAGACACAACTACAAACCCAAACAAATCGTGACACTAGCATAAATTGAGATAGATAGACTTAGAACCCAAAGCACACCGTCCCATGGATCGACCTCGACTTACCGCTAACTAGTTGTATGTTGAGTATTATAAATGTGTTTGATTGGATGAGTGACGACATCAACCGGATCAAAGTACCCTCCGCAATGCTAATCTCAGCAGCTGGACTCCACTCCACTCCTTTATCTAGAATACTCAACGGGTCATCAACGGCTTTAGCGGCTTCCCAGGCTCTTGGATCGTCCGGCTCATCAAACTCCAAGTCATAATCCGACATTTTCCTCGGCTCTTCCTTCCCCAAACCAGTTCCTGCAACAGTCAAAACAGAAGAGTTTTCCTCCATCGTGCTCCCAATCTGGGGCGGAGGTGTTAGAGCAGAAATAAGCACAGGGGTAAGAGGTGGAGTATCATCAAATTTACTCGACAAATTAGCAGCTTGATTAGCCACTAAAATTGCCAACCGATTTTCAAAATTCTTATCAGATTCAATCCTAGCTTCTTCCATTTTTATAACTTGAACCAAGAGAGTTTTAACTACCTTTCTCAATTCCGCAGTTTCATTTGTAGCATTCTACAGCTTTTCGAACCTGGCATTAATGGAAGCTTCTAGTGCCGCAATAGCATTCATTTCAATACTTGGTTTTCGCGAATTCCCACGCGAACTTCCCATCTATCAAGAGTACTCAAGCCTTCCTCCTGAAATGATTCTTCTAAAAGTCTCTGTCTAGCTCAAGGTGACCTGCGTATAAGAAGAAACTACAAGAAGAAGATAACGACTGCCTCAAGGAACGGATGTTCCTTGAGACCAAAATAAAATAAAATAAAACAACTAGAAATTTACGCTACCTCCCCGGCAACGGCGCCAAAATTTGATACCGTCGTAAAGTATCAAAAATAAAATTTATAATACCGACTACTACTATAGATAGTGGTAGCACGGGTCGATCCGCAGGGAGGTAGGGAATTTATAGTTGATCTAAATTTTAGTCTAAGGAAGTTGGGGGTTTTGGATTTTGAACTATATCTAAATGCGATTAAAAATAAATATAACTAAAATGCAAATAAATAAGGCAAATAAATAAGAAGATTGTTAACTATAATTAAAAGAATGCTAAGACATTTGGTTCACTGTAGCTGCGACGACGGTATCTAAGTAAGTCTGATAAATCATGATAGGTGGGCAAATAAGAAGTCCTCTCGGTCCAACTTAATAAGTAGCGCCTCTCAGCCTATCCTACTGGTCGCTAGGTCTCACTAATACTAGCTCTCGCCCTGAAAAGTGATTCCTAATGCCTAAATTACTTATCTCTCGATCTTAGCGTAATTTAGTCGTTTCAATTTAGTCTATTTCCCTTCCCTATCTCTCGATTTGTGGGTTGGTCAATTCCTCAGTATTTAACAAGTCTCCTCTCGGTCTTGTTGTCAAATATTGCAATTAAAACATTGAAACGGTGCTAATCTATCACGCGTCAGTCGATCGACCAACGGGTCCAGTCGATCGACCGACTAGGTCAGTCGATCGACCAAGGTCCGACATCAGGTTTACTAATCTACGACGTCGTCGCTGCAGATCCCCTCACACCTTAGCACGGGGTAATTAGCTGCGCATATTTAATCTAACTACAACTACGAGATTAATAATAACGATAAAAGGGTGCATAATTGAAGTAATTAAATGATAGAATTGCATAAATTAAAACTAGGGCTATAGGAACTAACTACCAATTCCATACTAATGAAGGAATTAAAGTAAAATAAACTGAATTTAGGAAGAAGAATACCGAAATACGAAAGGCAGGAACTGAATCCGAATGCTAAAGATAACTTTATTGATAAAACTAAACTAATTGAAATCCGATGTAAAACTAAACTAATCTACCGTTCTTCTCTCATGCCAGAGAGACCTCTCCCAAACTGATGAATAATGTTTTGTTTTTATAGAGAAGTCCTGTAACTTATTCCTAAACCTAATTACAAGTGGGCTTCGGAATTCTAATTTTTATTTGCGCGTCAGAGTCGTGGGGTGGTCGATCGACCACTGAGACCAGTCGATCGACCAAGGCTGCTGTACAGTAATGCATTCTGACGAATTCTGCAGCGCGCACCGATCTTAAAACAGCTGCCATTTCTTCGTTACTTGGTAAAATCATGTGTTCTATGCGGCGTTGGAAAGCTAAGAGGATAAGATTTCACCTACAAGTGGAATCTGTCGATTATCTGCTCTAGAACTCGGGATATAGCCATCTGAATAAGGCTGCAACGTCAAGAAGCACTTCTTCGCTTGTTTAAACTTTGTAACTTGTACGCAACCAAGCTTTTGCTATCTTTTAGGCCTTGAAACGCGAACCAAGTTCGCTTCCCGAGTCACTACTTCATGTCAAATCCTATGCCAAGCACTCGGGGACGGATTTGGCTCGATTTCCGCTGAATTCTTCACATTTCTGCAATATTACACAAAAACACGAAAGTAGACGGAAAAAGGGAATATAGTTGAATAAACTACACATTTGAGCTCTGAAATGTGTGTAAAAGAGGGTGGAAAACATCATATTTTAGACACACATCAGGTCTTCCGTCACATTCTTAATCACTTTTAACCTTTCTAAAACCTTTCAAAGAAAAAGAGGAGTTACGTAATTCGTGGTCTTCGCGTTGTTAACAAATCCCAAGGCTAGGATCGTCGGATTATCTTGTTTTTTATACCGTTGTGATCGTCGTGTCAAAGGTAAGCTTCTTGTAAATTTTTATATCGTTTCATTGATTTTAGTTGAAACCCTAATTGGGTAAATTGGGGGTTTTGGGAGTATTGTTGATGTTAGATTGTGATTGTATGATTGTGTGTTTATAGGAGGTGATTTCGTTGAAGAAGGATTACGATTAGCTCATTGTGATGATCTTGGTGATTGCCTTTCCAGGTAGGGTTTCCCTACTCAATATTGGTTACATGGCATTGTTGATTGTTGGTGATTGTTTTATTGTTGTTGATTGATTATCATAATGGAATTGGCATTTGATGATTGTGATTGTTGATCTTGGTAATTGGTTATGATTGTTTGTTTGTGATTATTGCGGTGCGTCCCTGGCTAAGTGGAGTCACTTGCGGGAGTGGCTTCACGCCCTTGATTCGCCTTCTGTGGAACCCGTCATAGAAGGGATGTGCACATTAATGAAGATGGGTTTATCGCTCGAATGAGATGAGCGGGGCTTAGGTGGGAATGGCTGCGGTCCCCCACTGGCGGCGAGGATTACCTGTTGCGATGGGTAATCTGGTAGGGCTACACACGTTAGTGTGTAGTCAGGTGTGTGGTGATGTGATGGAGTTTGGGTTGATTGAATCGGTTGTGATATTATTTTATTGCAGCTGTTTGTTTTGTGTAATCGATCATCGACCCGTTTAAATGTTTTAAAAACTGTGGTGATCCATTCGGGGGTGGTGAGTAGTTGTCTAGCAGGTATACTATGGATGCGCGCGGGATTAGCTGGGGATGGAGTTGCCACGAGTCTGATAGTAGTCTTCCACTGTGTTGTCTTTATACCTTTTTACTTCAGTTGTTATCTGGTTGTAGAACAGTTGTACTTTACTTACAGTTGGTTTTGTTATGTAATCACTTAAACTTATTTATTAAAGTACGTTCTTTTATGGTCTATTTGATATACATTGCCTCGGGTAACCGAGATGGTAGCATTCTCATGCTTTGAGTGGTCCTGGTAAGGCACTTGGAGTATGGGGGTGTTACACTACTGGTTGTACAGCTTCCATGCCGTAAGTCAAATAGAAAGGAGTAGACCAAGTGGGCGTCCTAACTGACATGCGATATCCCCATAACGCAAAGGGTATTTTGCTAGGCCAATCGCGGTAATTGTCGATCATTTTCTTGAGGATTGTGATGACATTTTTGTTGGCTGCCTCTACCGCGCCGTTAGTTTGAGGTCTATATTGCGAGGAATGGTGATGCTTGATCTTATATTTGGCTAACAACTGTTCAGCTTCGGCCTAAAAGTGTGAACCATTGTCACTGATGATTTCATGTGGGCAACCATATCCACAGATGATATTGGTTTGTATGAACTTGGCCACATGTTTGGCTGTAAGGCTAGTGTAAGATGCTGCCTCGACCCATTTAGTAAAATGGTCGATAACTACTAGAATATAACAATGGCTCATGTCCCAGCTGGAGTGATCTTCCCGATGATGTATATTCCCCAAGTAGAAAATGGCCAAGTAAGATGTCATGGTATATAGCATTGAGGGAGGAACATGTTGCACATTCCCGAAGATCTGGCAATTATGACAACGCTTGACGTATTTGATGCAATCAGACTCCATTGTTGTCCATTAATACCCTAGACACGTAATCTTCTTTGCCATCATAGGTCCACTCATGTGAGGACAACATTCTCCATCGCGAACTTCCTCCATTACTTTCTGTGCCTGTGAATGATCAAGGCAACGCAAGAGGACACCAAGTGGTGTTCTTTTGTACAACTCTCCCTGCATGGGGAGGTATTGAGAGGCAAGTAGGCGTATGGCGCGTTGTCCCCTCTTATCCATATCTGGTGGGTATGTACTATTAAACTTAAAATTTAGAATGGCCTGGAACAAAGGTTCCCTTGGGTCTTCCTCTTCATTTGTAAGGAAGTGTACATAGGCTGGCTTTGACCGTCGTTCGATGCATAAAGGAATTTTAACTATGTTGTCTGGCATATTAATCAAGGATGCGAGTTTTGCAAGAGCGTCCGCAAACTGATTTTTTTCGCGAGGCAAGTGTAAATAAGTAACCTGATCGAAGAATTGAGCAATCTGAGCTATCCTAACCTGATTGGGTGCTAGACTTTCACTTTGGATTTTCCAGGATCCAGTGATTTGGTTAATGATTAAAGATGAGTCCCCATGAACTCGAAGGTTCTTGATGCCTAAACTCACTGCTGCTTATAGACCAATGAGGCAAGCTTCATACTCTGCTGCATTATTTGTCACCTCGAAGTCGAGTTTGACAGAAAGTGGTGTATGCTCGCCTTCAGGAGAAATGAGCAATACTCTTATTCAGAATCCTCTCAAATTGGATGCCCCATCTAAGTAAAGATCCCAAGAATCCGTACAAGTTTGTAAAATATCCTCATCTGGAAATGACCACATGTCTATTGCTTGCGTATTATTGATAGGATTATCTGCGAAGAATTCAGCCACGACACGTCCCTTTATGACTTTCAAAGGTACGTATTTGAGAACGAATTCTGAGGCATTAAGGTCCATATTTCCAAGCGTCCATTGAGGGCGAGTGATACGTGTCGTTAGCGCATACAAATTAATAATTTATAAACCTTACTCTGCATAAAATTCATGTTAAATATAGGTAGTATAGTAAAAGTAAGGGTCGATCCCACGGAGAGATTATTTATTCAATGTTAAAAGACAACTACTCAGCGGACAATATGCAAGTGTATTATTTACAAGTAAGAGTTAGCTATTGACAGTATTAACATTATGTACGAAGAGGGGGGGTTCTTTTAATGTTTTGATTGGAGAATAATAAGCTAATACCAGTCCTACTACTCACTAGTGAAGCAAGCATGACGTTTAAGCACATGTTTCTCAGATTCAATTAATAACTTAGTTAACTCGTCGATTCCTCTAGCGAATATTTAAGTCAATAACAGGTTAACTGTAGAGAACTTAGCCGCTAAATCCTCCCTATCAATCCTTAGTTTTAACCAGTAGCGAGCCGTTCGACTACCAGTTCTAGCTAACCAATTCTACGCAAGTTGCAAAGTTCCGCAAATTAGTTAACTGCATTAAGTACTAGAAAGACGTCATTAACCCTAACCAATTAATTAGTCAGACCAAATTATACTCCTAATTCAATCTAGCGACATCATTGCAGTCCCAAATTAAATTAGTTGCTACTATGTTGTACTATTTAACGCCGCGCTAAATAACACAACTAGCTAACGGTTCAAACTACTAAGCAAATTAAGCAAATAATTGCAGCCAACAGAATGAATCGGAAACAATATGAACGAGTATAATATGAATACTACTAACTCAATAATGCTAGAATTGAAATCAAACTTTATGATAACTGAAAGATTAAATCATCCAAGGTTTAAAAGAAAACTAGTAAACTGAAATTAACAAGCTAAAGGAGTGGAGAACTTAATAATTAAGACCGAAGAATGCCTCCTTGGTTCGGTTGCAAGCCTCTGCAAGTGCTTTCTCCTTCTTCCTTCGAATTGAAGCCGCTTCAATCGATGGATCGCACTCCTATCTCGATCGCCGTCAATCTCGCTCACTAGTAATTTGGGTATTTCGTATAAACTTGCTTGCCCCAATTAGGATTAAGGAACCAGGTATTTATGCTCGGACAAAGTCGATCTTTGTGACAGATTTGGGAACAAATTTTTGCAGCAATAGGATAGAGTTTGTGATTGAATTAAGGTTAGAGATAGAAATTGAATTTGAGATGAAGACGGAGTACCCATGGATAATCTTTCGCTCGCAGACTTGACCTTAAATCGCTTCTTTGTTGAACTCCCAATCTCTCGCCCAATTTCCTAATTCATGGGCTGCCGAACTTGCGAAATTAATTAATAATTACATACGTGCCTGCTTGCGTGCTTCTTTATTTCCTATGCTTCGTTCTTATTTTGTTCCCTTGGTCCGTTTTACACATACTTGAGTCATACTTTTAATCCATTAAGCTTGTCATTCGGCCCATTATCTTCCGTCTTGTAATCTACTATACCAAAACACACTAAATAAGCCCATTTACATCTAAAATAATAATAACATTAATTAAATCTCGAAACTAACTAATATATAATAATATAGCTCAAATAATACGAAAGACGACACTAACAATATACGGATATGGGATAAAAACATATATAATTATGGGCTTATCAAATTCCCCCACACTTAGCTTATTGTCGCCCTCGACAATAACAAATCATGAGCTATAAGTAAATTATCAACCTCAAAAATTCTAGACATAAGATAGAATATAGGGATAAATGGCATGGTATACAACTCATAGCTATCCATACTATTGACTCACTTAAATAGCATTTATGCAACAAATCAACACCAATGCTAAGGAAACAAATTCCATAGCGGGAAAAATACGAACTCAGATGCAAACGAATAGGACAATGACACTACTACTGAACCGTCGACCTTGCCAGACTTATACATGTTGGACTCTCGCGGTTCGCTCATCACTCGTTATAAGAATAGGTGAGTATAATGTGAAAGAGAGAGAAAATATGAGTCACTCACCTAACTCGACTTATAAAAACATGCATGCAATCTAACATGAAATCGATCTCTACAACCATACATACGCATTCCAACCAAACGAGGACCAAGACACATGCCGAGGACTTACAAGAGGTGCGAGATAAGGTAATTGGGTGAAAAGGGGCAAATATTTTTGGATATGTGGAGGTAAAAGTCAAGCTAGTACCGACCGTAACCAAGATTACACGTATTCCGCTTAGAAACCCAACTTACAAAGTGATAAACGATGCCATACATGGCATAAACTCGCGCACAACAAAGATAACTCCTCATATGTAGAATATACTGTCAAGAATAGGAGTTTAATTATAAGGGATTTTTTTTTTTTTCTGTCAACAATTCTCATCTTTTCCTTTTTTTTTCACATTGATTTTTCTTCTTTCAGACATCTTTTTTTTTTTTTTTTTTTTTTGAATACTACTCCCCTTTTTAAGATAATAATAGCACGATACCAAAAATGACCACAAAGAACGTGCCAAACACATCAACTAGACTAGCTTGACTAGGGTAGGCTATTTAGGAATGTAGTTGATCGAATGGGTCAAAACAAGTCAATTTGGCTAAGTGAAGTTCAATGGTATAACAAAAGGGAAATGTTGCCTCTCCACATGTGTCACCGCCACAAACCCGAATGCATACAGGTTAAGAGACAAATTTCATGCTTATGCAATTTGATGTTACATGCCTCATAAGGAGTACTACTCTCATCCTATAAATAGAAACCGATCATAGATGTCATCGGTTTTGAAGGCTCTAAATCTCAGAAATTTTAGTAGTTTGCCAACATTTTAGTCAAGTCTATTCGTTCAGTAGTATCGGTCACACACTCGTAGATATGCAAATGAGTATACAAAAGAGAAGTGTTGAAAATGCAAGGCTAAAGTGAGAATCCAAAAGCATAAAAGCAGTTTTATCATCGTTGTATCACCATTCCGACTCCCTTATCCTAGTTAGTCTTATAAAAACAGAGGTTATTTTTAATTCTGACCGAATTTTGACAGCATCTCCCCTAAAAAAGCAAATTTTTTAAGTAACCCAGTTTTTAGGCCTTGCCTCTCCCCCACACTTGAACTCGACATCGTCCTCGATGTTCAGCATATATAAAAAATAAGAGGGAAGAAGGAACTTAGCGGATTCATGTGAAGTTCACAACAAGATGCTCCAAATTTGGTTATGATAATGCTCTGTCCTGGCAGCCAAATAAACTCTCAGCAGCAGCAGTACAGCAAGTACAGGTAAGGAAGGTGCCCATTAGTGAATTTTTTAGCCTCCAAGTAGTACCGATCAACGTAGGACCATGGCTTCCGCAAAGAAGGCGAGTTTTTTTTTTTCAATCAAGTTGAAACCCAATCAGCTATATGCATCCCGAATCCTGAAAAATGAAACACTCGACCAAGGCAAGTGAAACAGAAAGCAAGCAAAATACCCAGAAAATCAGCAGGAATAGTAGTAAAATCTCTTTTTGTATTTTTATATTTTTTAATTTTTTTTGTGCTACCGACACTATTAACATCCCCATACAAAGGTAGCGAAACTCGGGGAGGCACTGAAGCCGACTCAACGAAAGCATATAAAATAAACACACAGGAAAACAATAAATAAGTAAACTTGGGTTGCCTCCCAAGAAGCGCCTTGGTTTATGTCGTGGCTCGACATAGTTCCCCAACTAATCTATGGTTCCTCGAGTAATACTTCTTCCAAAGACCATTACCTCACTCCTTTCGTAAAAGGGCTTGACTGTGACCATTCACCTTAAAAGTCTGGTTAGTATCAATACTTCGTATTTCAATGACTCCATGGGGGAAAATATTAGTAATAACATAAGGGCCCAACCATCGTGATCTGAGCTTTCCAGAAAACAACTTTAAACGAGAATTAAACAATAACACCTTCTGTCCGACTCTAAAACACCTTCGAGCAATGTTCTGATCATGAAAAACCTTAGCCCTCTCCTTATAGTTCCTAGCATTCTCATACGACTCTAATCTCAGTTCCTCTAACTCTTGTAATTGCAATTTCCGTTCTTGGCCAGCCAGGTCGTAGTCTAAGTTACATTGTTTCACGCCCATTCGGACTTATGTTCCAATTCTCTTTTGGTAAATGACATGTTTTTCCAAAAACTAGTCTATAGGGTGACATTCCAATAGGGGTTTTATAAGCAGTTCTATATGCCCAGGCTGCATCATCAACTCGTAAGCTCCAGTCTTTTCTAGTTGGGTTAACCATCTTCTCTAAAATTGACTTAATTTCCCTATTAGACACTTCAGCCTGCCCGTTGGTTTGCGGGTGGTATGCAATAGCAATCCTATGAAAAATATGGTATTTACGAAGCAATGTTGCCATCATATGATTACAGAAATGGGTACCACGGTCACTAATGAGTGCTTTAGGAATTCCAAATCTGTTTAAAATGCGACTCTTTATAAACTTCACTACAGTCTTAGCATCATCACACTTAGTAGCCTTCACTTCGACCCACTTAGAAACGTAGTCAACAGCAAGCAAAATATAAAGATAGCCATGCGACACAGGAAAGGGACCCATAAAGTCTATACCCCAAATATCAAATATTTCACACACAATAATTCCATGTTGAGGCATCTCAGTTCTTCTAGTTAAATTACCAGTCTTCTGACAGCGTTCACAAGATTTACAAAAGGTAAAAGCATCTCGATGTAGTGTGGGCCAATAGAATCCACACTCTAGAACCTTGTGCTTATTTGTTCTTTTAGGGCCAAAGTGACCTCATGTTTCCAAACTATGACAGAAAGTTAGAATGGACTGCACTTCAGACTCGTCAATACATCTCCTAATAATTTGGTCACTACATCTTTTCCACAAATATGGGTCATCCCAATAATAATGCTTTGATTCAGTTTTTATTTTTTCTCTCTGTGCCCTAGACAATGTGGATGGAAAAGAAGTAGTTACCAAGTAATTTACCATATCAGCATACCATGGAGTTGCTTCATGACGCAAGGAATACAATTGTTCATCAGGGAAGAACTCAATCACCATAGGCCAGTCTTCCTTAGGGACTATTCTACTTAAATGATCAGCAACTAGGTTTTTAGCTCCCTTTTTATCTCTAATTTCTAGGTCAAATTCTTGTAATAAAAGCATCCAGCGTAGCAATCGTGGTTTAGACTCTTTCTTTTTTAAGAGATATTTTAATGCCGAATGGTCAGAATAGACTATCACGTGAGTGCCTAGCAAATATGGTCTGAACTTTTCAAGCGCATAAATTACAAAGATACATTTCTTTCTCAAGAATCGTATAGTTACATTGGGCAGTGGTCTAATAATTTTGAAGCATAGTGAATAGCATATGACTCTTTATCGACTTTTTGACCAAGGACAGCTCCTCTTTTCGCTTTATTGCTAGCGTCACACATAATTTCAAAAGGTAAGTTCCAGTCGGTGTGGGCATAAACAAAGAAGTTAGTTTGGCTTTTAGAGTGTCAAAAGCTTCTTTACATGCATCATCAAACACAAAAGCAACATCTTTAGCAAGTAAAGAACACAACGGGGCTGAAATTTTCGAAAAATCTTTAATGAAACGTCTGTAAAACCCCGCGTGACTTAAGAAAGATCTAATCTCTCGCACACAAGTAGGGTATGGCAGAGAACTTATGACATCAATTTTTGCTTTGTCTACTTCTAAACCTTTAGAACTCACAATATGAACCAAGACGACTCCTTGTTGGACCATAAAATGACACTTTTCAAAGTTTAAAACAAGGTTCGTTTCAACGCATCTTTTCAGCACAAGGGATAAATTGTGTAGACAAAAATCAAAAGAGTCACCAAAAACAGTAAAGTCATCCATAAATACTTCTAAACAGTTATCAATTAAGTCAGAAAATATACTCATCATACACCTCTGAAAAGTTCCAGGTGCATTGTATAGGCCAAACGGCATTCTTCTAAAGGCATAAGTACCAAAGGGGCCTGTGAAAGTGGTCTTTTCTTGATCTTCGGGTGCTATGGGTACTTGGGTATAACCTGAATAACCATCTAGAAAACAAAAATAAGATTTTCCAGCCAATTTTTCTAGCATCTGATCAATGAAAGGTAATGGGAAATGGTCCTTTCTAGTGGCCTTATTAAGTTTCCTATAATCTATACAAACCCTCCACCCATTAGATACTCTTGTAGGAACAAGTTCACCCTTATCATTTTCAACTACAGTTATACCAGACTTCTTCGGGACAACATGAATAGGGCTGACCCACTCGGAATCAGAAATAGGGTATATAACTCCAGCATCCCTCCATTTTACCATTTCCTTCTTAACGACCTCTAACATTGAAGGATTTAATCTACGTTGTGGTTCTTGAGAAGGTTTAGCATCCTTCTCTAAAAATATTCTATGCATACAAAGAGTGGGACTGATTCCTTTTATGTCAGCTAAAGTCCATCCTATAGCTTCTTTATACTTTCTAAGCACATTTAACAATTTTTCTTCCCGCACCGATAATGAACTAGAAATAATCAATGTGCAATGTTTCATTTTCACCAAGAAAAGCATATTTTAAATTAGCGGGGAAGAGGTTTAAGTTCAAGTTCAGGTGCTTTAATAATAGATGGGACAAGTTTTTGACTCGATGGGGGTAGGGAAAGTTTAGTAGATTCCTTACCAGAGTCAACAAAGCTAAGGTTCACTATATCAGAAGTGGGTACAAGAGTTCCTGTCATATCGGACAGATTAGTAGCATGGTCATCGTCAAAAACTTGTTGTGCAATCCAGTCTATAACATCAATATAATTGACAGCACACACACTGCCAATTGTGTCAGAATACTTCATAGCATCAAAAATGTTAAATGTGATAACTTCACCATCAAATTCCATTGTTAAAATACCATTATGCACATCAATTTTAGCTCGTGAAGTTTTAAGAAAAGGTCTACCTAGCAGCAATGGCACATTAGTCGAATCACGAGAATCACCCATATCAAGAATATAAAAATCAGCAGGAAAAATTAAGTCACCCACTTGAACAAGAACATCTTCTAGAACACCTAATGGGTATGCATATGATCTATCAGCTAGCTGGATCATGACATCAGTTCCGACCAATTTTCCACCATGTAAAGACTCATACACAGATTTAGGCATGACATTAATGGAAGCCCCTAAGTCTAGCATGCATCTTTCAAATTTAGACGAACCAATAGTGCAGGGAATAAAGAACATCCCTGGATCATTACATTTCGTAGGAACTTTTCTTTGAATGAGAGCAGACACATTTTCCCCAACACTTACTTTTTCAGCAGTCTTATTTTTAATATTCCTCTTATTAGTACAAAGCTCTTTTAAAAATTTTGCATACTTAGGAATTTGTTTAATGGCATCAAGCAAGGGTATATTCAGTTCCACTTTCCTAAAAGTTTCCAGGATTTCATTTTCAAGTTCAATTTTCTTTGTTTTAGCAAACCTTGTCGGGAAAGGGGGAGGATCTTTAAAGGTTGGTACATTCAAATCAGACTTAAGACCTTTACTCTTGTGAATTACTTGACCCTCTACCTCTGGTTTTCCTAACGGTCGAACCTCAAGTTCTTTCTCAATTTCATTCTTATTTACTTCAGGTTCACTTAAGACCCTACCACTTCTAAGTGTTACAGATTGAGCACTCTCTTTAGGATTAGGAATTGGTTGAGCTGGTAGTTTACCCCCCAAGGTAGTTTGGATATTACTCAGAGTAGTGCAGATTTGACCCATTTGTGTGTCTATTTGCTGTAGGTGAGCATCAGTTTTCTGTTGGTAAGAGACACCCTGATTATGAACTTGACTTACAGTAGAGGTTAACTGTTTCATCATCTCTTCTAGTGACGGTGGTTGGGGTGCCTGTTGCCTAAAATGATTCTGAAAATTATTTTGAAAATTTTGTTGTGGTCTAGGTCCCGAACCATACCTTAAATTGGGGTGATCCTTCCAACCCTCATTATAAGTGTTTGAGAGAGGGTCATATTTTCTTTGTTGATTATTAAACCTACCCAAAGCATTAACCTGTTCAGGATTAGCAATAATAAACGGCTGACCAGCAGTGTCAGTGTACACAATATCAGAATTCATTGAACAGACAGTTGGTTTAGACTGATCAGATACAAGTTTTGAAACTAATGTAGTGAGAGTAGCAATTTGTTGGGCATTTTCTTGCATTTGATCCTTAATAGACGTAATGTCAACATTATTTACCCCACTAGCTTCTCCTACATCTCTCCTAGTACCAAACTGTTGGGTGTTTAATGCCATATTATTTATCAAATTTCTAGCTTCTGTGGGTGTTTTTTCAACTAAAGACCCACCACTAGCAGCATCAATGTAACCGCGCCTTCATAGAAATAAAACAGGAGGAGTTGTTCACTGATTTGGTGTTGGGGACAAGATGCACATAAACGATTAAATCTTTCCCAATATTCGCATAAGGACTCATCCCGGCCCTGTTTTATACCACTTATCTCTTTTCTTATTGACGCGACTCTACTAGCTGGTTGAAATTTTTCTAGAAAAGTAATTTTAAGTTTATCCCAGCTAGTGATTGAACCAGGTGGCAAGTAAAACAGCCATTCTTTAGCAGACTCCTCTAATGAGAATGGAAAAGAACGTAATTTAATATCCTCAGGTTTTACCCCCTCACTCTCCATAGATGAACATGCCAGGTCAAATGCAACTAAATGCATGTTAGGTAACTCATTTGATCGACCATAAAACTTAGGGAGTAAATTAAGAAAACTGGAATTTAATTTTAAAGGCTTTTGAAGAGTAGGAAATACGATACTCAGAGGAGTTGTGGTCACATCAGGCGTGGCCAGCTGCTTCAGTGTCTTTTCAGCCATTTTAATTTCTTCTTCGCAAAAGAACTTGTCCAGGTGTAAGGCTTCTTCCGCTTTCTTTTCCAAGAACTCTTTCCTCAGCCTCCTTGTTGTCTTCTCTATCTCTGGATCAAAAGTCACTGGTCCCTTTGAGCGACGAGTGTTGTGCATACACCTATAAGAGTGAACATGAGATAATGTCAGCAATTGGTTCATCCGTGATAGTCCACAACAAGCTAAGTGTATGCAGATTAGACAAGTACAGTTATGCTCTATTCTCACATGTTCTGATATATTTTCTGAGGTACTCCCATGTACATTAAGTAATCAGTATAAATGCATTGAAATTCAGGCTTGAAGCAAAAATAAGTGACTAGTAGTACTTAATGTCGACATAGGAGCAGCATATTAGTAACCCATTAAAAACAATAGCTAGATAGACGGGCACAACTTGAGAGCATAAATGTGCACACATGGGAATGAGCAAAAGGAAGCATATTTCAGTAGCATTCTAATAAATAGGCCTCATTATTAAGTTAGATATAAAGAACTTTCACATATACACTAAAAATAAGGTTTTAAAAAAAATAAAAGTAAAAATAAAATAAAGTTACACTGCACAGAATATTATCATACACCAATAATAGTTGATATTATTGAACGAAAAATAATATAATCTCCCCGGCAACGGCGCCAAAATTTGATACGTGTCGTTAGCGCATACAAATTAATAATTTATAAACCTTACTCTGCATAAAATTCATGTTAAATATAGGTAGTATAGTAAAAGTAAGGGTCGATCCCACGGATAGATTATTTATTCAATGTTAAAAGACAACTACTCAGCGGACAATATGCAAGTGTATTATTTACAAGTAAGAGTTAGCTATTGACAGTATTAACATTATGTACGAAGAGGGGGGGTTCTTTTAATGTTTCGATTGGAGAATAATAAGCTAATACCAGTCTTACTACTCACTAGTGAAGCAAGCATGATGTTTAAGCACATGTTTCTCAGATTCAATTAATAACTTAGTTAACTCGTCGATTCCTCTAGCGAATATTTAAGTTAATAACAGGTTAACTGTAGAGAACTTAGCCGCTAAATCCTCCCTATCAATCCTTAGTTTTAACCAGTAGCGAGCCGCTCGACTACCAGTTCTAGCTAACCAATTCTACGCAAGTTGCAAAGTTCCGCAAATTAGTTAACTGCATTAAGTACTAGAAAGACGTCATTAACCCTAACCAATTAATTAGTCAGACCAAATTATACTCCTAATTCAATCTAGCGACATCATTGCAGTCCCAAATTAAATTAGTTGCTACTATGTTGTACGATTTAACGCCGCGCTAAATAACACAACTAGCTAACGGTTCAAACTACTAAGCAAATTAAGCAAATAATTGCAGCCAACAGAATGAATCGGAAACAATATGAACGAGTATAATATGAATACTACTAACTCAATAATGCTAGAATTGAAATCAAACTTTATGATAACTGAAAGATTAAATCATCCAAGGTTTAAAAGAAAACTAGTAAACTGAAATTAACAAGCTAAAGGAGTGGAGAACTTAATAATTAAGACCGAAGAATGCCTCCTTGGTTCGGTTGCAAGCCTCTGCAAGTGCTTTCTCCTTCTTCCTTCGAATTGAAGCCGCTTCAATCGATGGACTGCTCCTATCTCGATCGCCGTCAATCTCGCTCACTAGTAATTTGGGTATTTCGTATAAACTTGCTTGCCCCAATTAGGATTAAGGAACCAGGTATTTATGCTCGGACAAAGTCGGTCTTTGTGACAGATTTGGGAACAAATTTTTGCAGCAATAGGATAGAGTTTGTGATTGAATTAAGGTTAGAGATAGAAATTGAATTTGAGATGAAGACGGAGTACCCATGGATAATCTTTCGCTCGTGACTTGACCTTAAATCGCTTCTTTGTTGAACTCCCAATCTCTCGCCCAATTTCCTAATTCATGGGCTGCCGAACTTGCGAAATTAATTAATAATTACGTACGTGCCTGCTTGCGTGCTTCTTTATTTCCTATGCTTCGTTCTTATTTTGTTCGCTTGGTCCGTTTTACACATACTTGAGTCATACTTTTAATCCATTAAGCTTGTCATTCGGCCCATTATCTTCCGTCTTCTAATCTGCTATACCAAAACACACTAAATAAGCCCATTTACATCTAAAATAATAATAACATTAATTAAATCTCGAAACTAACGAATATATAATAATATAGCTCAAATAATACGAAAGACGACACTAACAATATACGGATATGGGATAAAAACATATATAATTATGGGCTTATCAGCGGGTTTCTCGAAGAGGTATTTGACGGGATCCATTTTAGAATACACTTTGACCGAGTAGCTAAGCATGTAATGGCGTAGCTTCTTTGTTGCCCACACAAGAGCGAGGCATGTATTCTCGAGAGGTGTATACTTACTTTTGTAATGCAAGAACTTTTTACTAAGGTAGTAGATAACTCTTTCTTCTTTTCCAACAGTCTGCGCGAGCATAGCCCCCATGGCTGTTTCGGTAACTGTGAGATACAAACCAAGAGGTTGATCTTGTTGGGGAGGCATTAGCACTGGTGGCTTGGCCAATATCTCCTTTATCTTATCAAATGCCTTTTGACAGTCTTCATCCCATATGGTATGGTCCGTTTTCATGAGCTTTTTAAAGATAGGTTCGCAGATCATAGTGAGTTTCGATATGAATCGACTTATGTACTGCACTTTGCCCAAGAATCCTCTAACCTCCTTTTCTGTTTGGGGTTGTGGCATCTTGATTAAGGCCTTAATCTTGTATGGATCAATTTCTATCCTCTCTGGCTGACAACGTATCCTAGAAGCTTGCCTGATGTTACTCCGAATGCACATTTCTGAGGATTGAGCCTCATGTTGTATTTGCGCAATCTGTGGAAGAATTTGTGAAGGTTAGCGATGTGCCCTTTTCTATCCTTAGATTTGACGATCATATCGTCCATGTACACCTCCATTCTTTATGCATCATGTCATATAGCGAAGTAGTCGCAATGCGTTGGTACGTAGCCCCAACATTGATTAGCCCGAATGGCATAACAGTATAACAGTATGTACCCCACTGAGTGACGAAGGCTGTCTTGTGCATATCTTCTTTGGCCATTTTGATTTGGTTATACCCTGCATACCCGTCCATGAAGATAACAACGCTTGATCTGCTGTATTATCTACTAATATATCGATGTGTGGTAGAGGGAAGTCGTTTTTAGGGCTCGCTTTGTTCAAGTCTCTGAAATCAACACTAACCCGGATTCGCCCATCCTTTTTGGGTATGGAGACTATATTAGCCACCCAGTCTGAATACTCAGAAACTTTGATGTATCCGGCTTTAAATTGCTTATCGACTTCTTCTTTAATCTTAAGAGCCCACTCTGTCCTCATCCGACGAAGCTTCTGTTTCACAGGCTTGAAACCTGGCTTAATTGGAATGCGATGTTCTGCAATATCCCTGTCGATCCCTGGCATGTCCTTGTAAGGCCAAGTGAAGACGTCTTTGAACTCGTGTAGAATGTCGATGAAATTGGCCCTTTCAGTTGGGTCTAGGGACGTCCCTATCCTAAGTTCTTGGAGTTCTAATTCCGTTCCTACGTTGATAGGTTCAGTGTTTTCTATGACGTGTGCCCCTTCCCCCTCTTCTAGTATTTTTTTAATTATATAGGGCGCTAATTCAATTAAGTCCGGGTCAGGATCATCCTCATTATCATCGTAAACAGAATTGCATTCAGAATAACACAAGGAGTAAGCAGAATCAGATTTATTTATATGAAAGTTTGAAAACAGCTGAAACAAAGAAGCCATCTGCGCAGTAGTCAGTGGCGGTAAAGGGACAGTTGTTGGGACATTCCCCAAGCTACTGTTACTAAGTGATACTATGCAAGGAGAAACAAAAGGGTGGGGAGTGACGACAGGAGGAGACTCTCTAGTGACTTCACTACACTTAGATTCCGACTCTGACTCTGATTCTGACTCTGACTTGAATTAATCATCTTCGGGTTCTCCTTTGAACATCTCTCCTTCTCCAGTAGTGACCTTGAAGAGTTTTCCTTGATTGTTGGTCCACTTGATCGACTTTCTCCATCCTTTCTGCTGATTCGAGCTGGTGTTAGTGATTAGGGCTGTAGGGTTGAAATGGTTGTCTTGAAGTATCATGGTAATGATCTCATCCTGTGCTGCTTGGCGAATCGAACCTCTCCAAATGGAAGGCTGACAGCCTGTTCGTCGAAATAAGGTGTCTGACGAGTTTTGACAGTAGGAACCGTTTTTGGAGGAATGAAGTAGCAATCGTGGAAGACCTCGATTCCAGCTATTTGAATGCCTTTGTACAACCAAGGTTCGGGAAATCCATGAAAATATTCAGAGTCCCCTTCCCCGTCGACGTACCCATTTAGTGTAGGGAGATAGGGTTGCATTTTTACTCCCTTACTTTTGCGATTCTGAACTTGAGTAAGCATTTCAAGGGTTTTGGCCTTCGTGGGCTTGTACCCCAAGCCTAGTGGTATCTTTTAGGAGTTACCTTCCTTAAAAGGTTTAAAGGTACTCTCTCTGATAGGGTTTAGTGGCATTCCTGGGAAGTATCCCTTGGATTTGAGTATGTGGTTGACCACCAAGTTGGAGTGTGGGTCGAAGTACAAGGGAGCCAGCTCGCTCTCTATAAGGTTTATGATTTGAAATCCTCCAAGCTCGTACACTGTATCTGTAATTACTTAGTTGCTTGACATTTTCTCTATCACGGCCTTGATAGGTGACGAAGTGATCGTGACTAACTTGCCATCTAGAGGGATATTGATCTTTTTGTGTAAGGTGGGTGTCGCTACTTTGGAAGCGTGAATCCAGGGCCTGCCTAGAAGTATATTGAAAGATGCCTCGATGTCCACTATCTGAAAATTAACCTTTCGCTTGATTAGCCTAGTGGCCACAGTGATGTTAACTAGCCCCACTACTTTACGTCGCGTTCCATCGTATGCCCGAACGCCTTGGTTAGTAGGAGTCTAGTCTGATTCTTTCATGCCTAACTTGTATGCTGTATTTAGTGGTATAACATTGACTGCGGAGCCATCATCTACCAAAGCCATTGGTACATTTTTCTTTAAGCATGTGACTGTGATCTATAGAGCGAGGTTATGAGTGACGCCAAAGGGAGGCAAGTCCTCATCTGAGAAATTAACTGGGTTACTTAGCATGATTGAGTCTTGGAAGACTAGGTTGACGACGTCATCGGGTGTAGAGTCGTGTGCTACGTTCAATTTAGCCAATGCTTGTAGTAAAGCCTGGCGATGAGGAAATCAACTTGCAACTAGTTGCCAGACTGAAAGACCAACCTTTGCCTTTTGAAGTTGCTTCAATAAATGGTCAGCAGATGTATCTTCGCCATAATTTGGTGTGATGACATTGGTGTTAGTAGCAACTGGACCACTCGTTTGTCCTTGAGTGACATTTTGATATTGACATCCCGAGCGAGTAAGGTGGTCTACATCTTGATCTTCACTGGCCTTGACTAGAGGATGTTCTTTGAGGTAAACATCGTCATCGTTATCCGCCCATATTCCATTGATGATACTGAGCTCTCTCAAGCTTATGATTTCAGCTTCTAAACTGTTTATTTTCCCGACTAGATTGTCGGTCACTGCGATCACTTCTTGCATTGTGGATCCTTGAGATAAGGTTGGAACCACTGGCCTATCTCTCCTAGGTATAGTGCTTGGATTGCGTAGGGATTGATACGTGCATTTTATATAGTCTTTTTAAGCCTCTTTATGCACGTATTTCTATGCTATTCTCGTAGTTTTATGATACGAAATGCCCCGAATATTCTACTTTGGTGTGTTTTGCTTTATTTGCAGGAATGGACCCGAAAGTGGTAGAATCAAGCCTTTTATCATCCGTTTTGCATGCATTTGGAGGATGAGTAGATTTGGAGCGGAAATACTGCCGTTCTGGAATGCGTGAAGTAATTTCGAGAGCTAAATAAACAAGTCAATGCTGAAATCAACGAAACAAGTAGCTGGTTGAGTCCAAGTCATTCGATCGAAAGCTTTTGTGGTCGATCGAGTAGTTTTGGATAGAAGAGGTCTTCGATCGAATAACATTTATGTTCGATCGAAATGCACATAAATGGAGTTCCTCGATCGAGTAGGTTTTCTACTCGATCGAGAGGTTTTGCCAGGAATCTGTTCGATCGAGTGATTCTAAATTGCTCGATCGAGTAATTCTCTATTGGGCTCGGACCTTTTAAGTTTTATTTAATTTCTAGGTGAAATAAATTGTATATCCTATAAATAGGAAGACGACATACCACTTGATACACCACCTCATACATTAATATTTTCCCTTTTTCTCTCTTTTGAACACTGCCTTTCTTCCGGATCTTATTTAGTAATTCTTTCTCTATTCTCTGTTTATTTTGAAATGTTATTTACTACTTCATCTTCTGCTTTTATTTTATTTATTATGTCTAGCTAATTTCCCTGCTAGGATTTAGGGGAGTCAGAGAACTGATGTTAATTGCTAATTAGGTTACAGATCCTTTGTTATCGTTCTGTCTATGTTGTTAATCACTGCTTTTAACTGTAAATAGCTACTTGAATCGATGCATTTAGCTTAATTAATTTTGGTAAACCTTGACCTAGAACGGAAGGTTGGAAGGGGTGAGACCCGCATTGAACAATTGTTGACCCGCAGTGAACAATAGGATGCATCGTCCCAGGTAGCAATTTTCTTGTGATCCAAGGTGTAGAACCATTGCTTAGGAATAGTATCGAGAGATAAAGGAAAGATCCTTAAGAATATCTCTGGCTTAATGCCTTTGATAGACACGTAATCTTTGAATGCACGAATATGGTTCAAAGGGTTTTCATGCCCCTTAAACTTCGGGATGTCAGTCATGTTCAAGTTAGTTGGCAGTTGAGCATTTATTGCCTCATATTTGTGACTGTTTTCCCTATAGATGTCATCCCCCTTGAGATACATTAGTTGCTCCTCCAAATATTAGAGTCGCTTTTCAGCTTCAATAGGACTTGGTGGAAGATTGACTTCTGTTTGTTCAAAGGGTGGAAAATTATCGTGAATGAGCGCATCGGGAATGGGACCCTCTATAGAAGGAAGCCTAGTTCCACAGCGACAATACGGCCTTCGATAGCGTTGAGGCGAGCATAAGCTTGGTCTTGGCTTTTCTGGAGATGAAGTAGTGCAGCTCGGATTTGATCATTACCATTTATGGATTGTTCGGGTTCACCATTAATGCTTCCTTGACTAGTTCCCACCATATTGGACCGAGGATAAGAAATCGACGACGAATCAAAACACGATCGTCCATTTTTGCACACTTACTCAAAAAAAGACTTGACTCGTGAAGTGGGTGTGTGCCACTGTGTCAAGTGGGATTTGAAAATGACAAATTTTGAAATGTTTGTCCTAGACAACTGTGGTGTAGTTGTAGGAGTGCTGACTCAAAGTGGGTTTTGAAATGTGATTGAGGCCCGAAGTTTGACTCAACATTTGGACAGAGTATCGGCTTATTTTGCTCTATTTTATGCCATTTTTGAAAACGTTTACATTTTGGAATGGATTTTATTTGACAAAATTTCGTCATGGTTTTGTTTACAAATGGGGATCACGTATATGATACAAACATACATATGGGCATTATAACGGTATGCTGAGTGCATTTAAAGGGTTTTGGCTTACAAGGGTGGGTTGATATACCAGCAATCAAACCCTGGTCTGTGGAGAGGTCCGTGCCAAACATAAGTAAGATCGGTTCCTAGTCCATTTCCTCGAGTAGTGAAAGCTCTCGATACAAACATGAGTATGTACCGCAGTATGGTTGACGCCAATCGTTATCCATCTTTAGGCCCAGATAGGAATTTGGACCGTTCGGACAGGACGATTGATCGAATGGGTTGGTTTAGGGCCTAGGAATGCCAAATGAACGACCTAAGAAGGTCGAGTAATGAAAATCGACAACTGTCTCGTGTAAACTATTCCCTAACCTTGTTCAAGTTTCACCCTAGGTAACACGTAAGTGTATCATCCCCAGCGGAGTCGCCAAACTGTGGACATGGGCCACCCGCGCCGCACGCACTCCCTTGTTGGTTTCGAGACGGCGACACTTCTGCCACGGAACCTTGGTTTGCCCAAGCATGTTATGTGCCGTTACCGATTGGTGAGGCATTAAAACCGGTGAAAGGTTAAATAAGCCTGCATTTGTGGAGTCGCCACCAATTTATTTTGGAAAAATTGGAAACCGTTCGAATACCTCGCGTCATTTCAAAACACAAATTAGTGACATGAACACTAAGAACTCGTTACCTTTAGCATTCTATGTCTAGAATGACTCTCGAAGATGTCAATAGACACGGATGACCATGGATAACTGGAGTAAGGGGTGAGGGTACGTATTAGGAACCTCTTTAATTTGAACACCTAATTTCGCCCGCCCCGATAGCGGACTCTACTAATGATTATGGAAATTGTTCATATTTGATATGTCGTCGATGTAATGCATGCAATGAAACAATCATAGATTAATCCTAGTATGTGAAATTTAGTCTATGTCGGTTAACACGTGTTTTAGCAAACAATTGGGTCAAAGTTGGAAGTTAGATTCAATATATGTGAATGTCATACAATTAAATCATACATAATAATAATAATAATAATAATAATAATAATAATAAATGAAATTACAAGCTTTATTTGATCTACGCCAAAAGCACGATCAAAGACAGGATTTCAAAGAAGAAAATAAAAAGGAAAATAAAATTGGAAATAAAATACGAAAATACGTCATATTAGAGGTGATAAAACGAATAATAGTTGATTTAAACCATAATTAGGAGCTACGTTAAGGCGAGAAAAAGTTCAGAGACAGAAACCAACCCAGAATAGGCGCAGCATCTGCTGCGTCCTCTGGAAGAGGCGCAGCACTTCTTGCGTCTGTTCTAGAGCTGGGTTCTGGCTGTGAAGTCAGAATCGCAACACCTTTATCGTTCATTGGTATATTTAGGAGGAATTATCGATATTATACTCGAATTGAAGTGTTTTAACCGATTATATTTATCTGGGCAAGTCATAAAACAAATTAAAAACGAGAAATTACAGCGGTTTACATGATTATGATTAACTCATGTCGGAAATACAAAAGGGAGAAACTTGAGGTTAAATTAAGACGGAATTAGACAAACAAAACTCGAAAGAAAACTTATGTATCAAGTTAGGATTCCAGAACCTCGACATGAACAAGTGGAAACCCGAAGAATCGATTTGAATTAAAACGGCGAAAACCCGCAAGTATTGGATTACTCGGGATTAAGGACGAATTAAACATTGTAATAAAAAGGATTTGTTAAAAACACGATTTATATACTGAAACAACAAGGAAAACAAAGAAAAACGAAAGAAATAAGAAAAAGAGAAACTTGTAGGAAGTCGAGGAAGAAGAAGAAGAAGAAGAAGAGCAGGAGTAGCAAGCAGCCTCTGGAAGAGGCGCAGCAAAGCTGCGATCCTTCGAAGAGGCGCAGCTGCTGCTGCGTTTCTTCTCGACGTCTGACCTCTGCTGTTTCGTAAAAAACGGTTTTAAAAGATGGATTTTAAATTGGTTTTCGAACGTGGTTTTGATATAGATCTACATTAATAGATACAAAATAAAAAGGTACAAAAAAATGGGATTTACACCCTCATATTTACCTGTTTGACGAAACGAGATTGACTAAAGTTATCATTTTAGTGATTGCTAGACTCGAATAAGCGTGGAAAGTGCCTACGAATATGCGAGGCTCCTGAGGATGCTCGGCAGGGACATCGTTACTTAACTTGTCCTAAACAATGTCCGGGATCTCATTAGCAGTTATATCATCATCTTCCGGTATTTTTGGTCCATCATAGGTAAGACCGCTTCGGAGATTTATGGCATTGATCGGGTCACAGTGAGGTGGGTGATTCACTTGGCTTTGCGCGGATGAAAGACGCGCAACTTGGTCTTACAGCTCTTCTATAGCGTTGTCGTCTTTGTCAGACTTCTTTGCAAACTGAAGTGTTAAATTCAGCATCAAGGACTTCAACTCTGCAAGTTCTCCAATTGTAGACGGTGAATCAACTTGTTGTGGCATTGGTTTAGGAGGACTAGAGGTACTTGCCATGGTCAAGTCTTCATATAATTTAGAGAACGACACTCCTTGCTTGAATTGTCGATAAAACGGACCCGCTCTACATCCGCCATACAAGTAATAGGGTCATGTCCTTTTGTACCGCATCTACCACAAACTACCTCTTGCTCATTTATTGCATAAACTTGTTCATGCACACCTGAAGATTGCAAAACATCCGAACTGTCTAACCTTCCACTGGAACTTTCCACCTCAGCTACCAAAGACTCATTTACGCGCCTACCTCCTCTGGGATTTCCATATTCAGCTACGTGAATGGCCATTTCTTCAATAAAGTGCCATCCTAGATCATCTTCAACATTTTTCTGGAACCTCCCTTTGGCCGCGTTATCTAATATGGCTCTCTGGTCAGGATATAACCTATTGTAGAATTGGGTGCATGGGAACCAACGTTTGAAGCCATGATGAGGTACAGAACGAACAAGTCTCTTGAACCTAGCCCAAGACCCATTCAGATCTTCAGTAGGAAACTGCTCAAATGCAGTCATTTGGCTTCTCATCGCATTAATATGCTGTGGTGGGAAATACCGTTTGTAGATGGGTAAAGCAAGGGAATTCCAGTCAATAACACCGGCAGCTTCCCTGTCCAAATCTCTCAACCATTCCCGGGCGTCATCAGTCAAAGAAAAGGGAAAAAGAACTCCCTTGACCCTATCCTGCGTCACCCCAGCAGATAGAGGAATGGTGGAACAGTACTCTGTAAACAACTCTATATGCTTACATGGGTCTTCACCAGGCAATCCCCGGAAGAGATTTCTCTCAACCAACTGTATATAGGACGGATGGACTCCAAAGGTCCTTGCATCTGTAGTAGGGAGCATGAAGCCTTTAGGCAGAGAATCCACCGTAGGTTCTGAGTGACTGGCGATATTCTGCATATTGGCGAATAGAGTTTAAAGAAGGGCAGGTATGACAATGTTCTCTTCTAGAACAAATTTCCTGCAACACTAATAAAGCACTTGGAAAAATATGAGATCAGTCTCAAGGAATAAATTCCTTGAGACGAGAGACGAACTTAATATAAGCAACAAAATACGCCACCTCCCCGACAACGGCGCCAAAATTTGATACCGTCGTTTTAGTATCAAAAATAAATACCTAAGAACTACTAACAGAAGTCAGCGGTAAGTAGGGTCGATCTCCACAGGGAGATGGGAAAATGTCTGCTAAACTAAGTTCGTCTGAGTTACAATTTCTTGGGGGTTTTTAAATGTTTGTTCTAATCTAAGGATATCAAAGGGAAGAAATAGAGTAAGAGAAATAAAGAAGAGAATTGATAACAATCAAGTAGAGAGAAAGTAGCTAAGACAGTCGGTTCACCATGATTCTTAAGAAATGTAATCTAGGGTCTCAGGTCAATGCAAATTCGATCTACAGGGTAGTGAAAAGGTCCTTCTGGTCCGCTATTCGGCCTAAGATAACTCTAACTTAACTTCCGCCCTCATTAGAATGCCCTAATGTTCGCTACAGGTCTTACCTTTTCCATTCTTCTAATCTAGGTCAAGGTGTACCGTGATTAATTACCTAATTGCGTCGACTCAAGCAGGCAAGAACAATTATATGCAGTGATTAACAACATAGATCTAATTCGCATCAAGTCTAATCACCTATTAACAATTTCCTTAAAATCATGGCTCCTCTATATCTTAGCAAGGGAGAGTTAGCTATGCATAATTATTGAACAAGCAACAACAATACATAAACCATAGAAATTACACATAATAAAAGTATGAAAAAAGAGAATCAACAATAGAGATTAAAGTGAACTAAACAATAGAACAAGTAATTCATTAAAGATTAAGAGTAGAATAAAGAGTACCGATTACAAGGAGGAAAAATCCGAAGTTAGGGTTCAAGAACAAAAGTTCTAAGAGAGTAAGAGAAAGAGTCGAAGGAAGGGAGAAGAGAAATAAGAAGAGGAGCGTCCCCATATGACTGCCGTCATAACTTATTTATCCTAAATTAAAAAAGGAAACCCCGAAACTCAACTCAAGTTCCTGCTAAAATACATAGGCTCTCGATCGAGTGAAATGAAACCACTCGATCAAGGAGAATGCTTGACAATCCGTTCGATCGAGTAAAGATGGAGTTCGATCGAACACTTCAGAAGACAGCTATCTCGATCGAGTAAAAGCAGAGCTCGATCGAGTAGTTCATGGAGGATAAAGCATTCGATCGACCACTTTGAGTATAAAAACTGGTCGATCAAGCTATATAAGCACAGGTGAACTCCTTGGCACCTTACGAGGCCACTTCACGCATCTCTGAGTCACAGATTCCAAGCTCCGATTCCTTGTTCTCCAAAATGCATGCAATTATGAGAAGTTCAGGCTTGATTTCGCTCCTTTCAGGTTCGTACCTGCAATTTATACAAGGCAAACCCAAAGTAGCCTATTCGGGGGCATTTGTAGCTAGATGCCACGTAAATATCACATACATGCGTGTAAAAATGCGGTAAAGAACCCTATATAAAATACACGCATCAAATCTCTCCAAACCAAACCTTTGCTTGTCTCTAAGCAAACTATGAATGCAACTAAAGATAACTACAGAACGGGACCAACTCATCAGCTACAAATTATCCATCCAAGCCAATTAAATGCGACAACTAACAGAGTGGCAAAAAGCAATTGCAAATGAGCTAAATCAATGTCTCAAACTACTGAACTGTCGACCTTGCAAGACTCATAAATATCGGACTCTCATGGGTCGCTCATCACACAAATTAAGCACAAGGTGAGTATATAAGAAAGAAATAGAAAGAAGTAAAGACACTCACCTAACTCGACCTATAAGAACATGCATGCAGTCTAACATGAACAAAGTCTCTACAACCGTACATATGCATTCCAACCAACTAATAACCAAAACACATGCCGAGGACTTACATTTGGGTAAGTGAAGTAATGGATAAGGCGCCAAAATGAATTCGGAGATGTGGAGTTAATAGCCAAGCTAGCAACAACGGATCCAAATTAGAAACACTTCCCAACTTCATACTCAATATATCAATGTAAAACAGTGCCAATTCGCGACACACAACTCATTAACCACCAAAATGTCGTCTTCCCATAAGATACAAATATAACATGGGAGTGAAAATCACAACATAATATATTTTCGGCTCATGATTTTTCGTAATCTTTTTTTTTTTCCATATTTCTATTTTTCCAATTTTTCACAACCTTTTATTTTCATTTTATTTTCATTCCCTTCAACATCTCCACCAACTTCTCAAACCAGATATATATAACCATATTGCAATGAAACATTCCCAACATCTACTAATTACTAGCTCGGCTAGGGTAGGCAAAATTATAGACTGTAGCTACATGGGACAAAGCGGGCAATTTGGCTATGAGGAGCTCATGGGTAGAATGAAATAAAGGGAATCGCCTCTCCTAACATTTGTCACCAACCACAGACTGAATGCATACAGGTACCAAGTAGACTGAATTCATATTTATGCAGTTTGATGTTACATGCCTTATAAAGAGTGCTACTCACATCCTATGTGAAACTTGTCATGAATGTCACCAGTTTATCAAGCTCTAAACCTTAGAATGTAAATGTAGCTTGCCAAAATAAGAGTCAAGTCTATTCGTTCAGATAAGAGTGAAACAAAAACTCGTAGATTATGCACATTATCATGCCAATAGAATATTAAGAATGTGCAAGGTAAGGGTTAAAGGACTCAAAGTAGCATAAAAGTTCAACGTTCTGACTCAACCTATTTGCGGAAATAAACGTGAATTTTTTTAATTTTACGGATTTTATAACTTAAAACGGCAATGCATGCAGAAATAAATAAACGTGCAAACTGAAATGCAACAAAACAAAATGCAGACATGAATATGGATGCATACCTCCCCAAACCAAACCGTACAATACCCTCATTGTACCAAAAACAGGGAAAGTAATGCAAACTGAAGAGAAAAGGAGAACGGAAGTCGGAAAACTTACAAGACGACGTAAAGTAGGGACCTCCCCAAACCGACCATGAACATAGGAGGTCATTAGTGGTCAAATATCATCGCAGCATGTGAGATATAGCACCAGGACTCGATCGAGAAGGGCAGGAGGGTTCGATCGAGTGGAGATGGTGCCAGAAGCACTCGATCGAGGATAAGAGCCACTCGGTCGAGAAGAGGGATTTTGCAGGTACTCGATCGAAGGCAGAAGATGTTCGATCGAGTAGAAATGTCAGCAAAAGTGTTCGATCGAGGAATGAAACCTCTCGATCGAACCGTTTTCATTGGAATCCTGCAAAATGCAACAAAAGAAACCACACAACTAACAAAAGGGCGTGGACATCCAGCGAATGTTCGTAAAACTAGAGTCTAGGCACACAACATAAACTAAAGCAACAAGTTTAAACAAAAGTACAACAAAACAGTCCAGGTTGCCTCCCGGATAGCGCAGGTTTAAGAGGTTCCGCATGACCTTTCTCGCTTCAATTAGATGGCGCATCTGGATTGTCGAAGTACAGGACTTCAACTCTACTATCTGCATCATTTGCTTCACGGTAATGCTTCACATACTGGCCATTGACCTTGAACCTATTCTCCTCGGAACTTTCTAATTCAACGGACCCAAATTTGGTGACACCAGTCATTGTATAAGGTCCACTCCACCTGGACTTCAGCTTGGCAGGAAATAAGCGCAGTCAGGCATTAAACAACAGCACCTTTTGCCTGACATGAAATTCCCGAGGTAGGATCCGTTTGTCGTGCCATCTCTTCGTCTTCTCTTTGTAGATGCGAGTGCTATCATAGGCGTTAAGCCTAAACTCCTCCAGTTCATCTAACTGAAATAAACGGTTCTGACCACACCACTTAGGATCAAAGTCTAGTTCACGTATAGGACACCAAGCCTTACACTCTAACTCAACAGGTAAATGACAGGACTTCCCATAGACCACCCGATATGGTGATGCACTAATCGGTGTTTTAAAGGCAGTCCGATAAGCCCATAATGTGTCCTCCAGTTTTAGACTCCAATCCTTCCGTTATTTAGAAACTACCTTAGCCAAAATCTCTTTTATTTCTCTGTTAGAGACCTCAACTTGCCCACTAGTTTGGGGGTGATACCCCAAACCACGCCGGTGTTGGACACCAACCTTAGACAAAATAGAAGTAAGTTTCTTTTCTTTAAAATGTATTCCCCCATCGCTAATGACGACCCTAGGGACACTAAGTCGGGGAAGATAATCATTTTGAACATTTTAATCACAGTCTTGGCATCACAATTAGGCGAAGCAATCGGTTCAACCCACTTAGACACATAATCCACAACTACCAAAATATACCTATTACCTTTGCTAGACGGGAATGGTCCTTGGAAATCGATGCCCCAGACATAAAAAACCTCGACCTCTAAAAAGCCATTTTGTGGCATCTCATGTCTCTTAGAAATATTCCCAGAGCGTTGGAAAGCATCACAAGCTGAAACAAACACTTTAGCATCGGCAAATAAAGTAGGCCAGTAAAAACCAGACTGAAGTACCTTAGCCACGGTACGCGATGGACCATGGTGACCACCATAGGAGGATGAATGACATGTTTCCAAGATTGCCTTGGTCTCCCACTGCGGGATACACCGTCTGTAGAGACCGTCTGCACACTCCAAAAATAAATAAGGATCATCCCAGAAGTACTGCTTAGCGTTATAGAGAAAACGCTTCTTCTACTGGTAAGAAAGGTCAGGTGGCAGCTCGCCACTAACAATATAATTAGCCAAATCTGTATACCAAGGGTCATGGTTAGGATGAGAAGATATAACAGCAAGTAAGGAGTTATCGGGAAAAGAGTCATCAATAGGTAAATAATCTTCCCACTCCTGCTGCGATAGTCGCGACAGATGATCAGCTACTACGTTCTCAACACCCTTCTTATCTTTGATCTGTAAATCAAACTCCTGAAGGAGGAGTATCCATCTCAACAACCGTGGTTTAGCTTCCTTTTTAGCAAGAAGGTGTCTTTGCGCTGCATGGTCACTAAAGACAGTGACTTCCGACCCTATCAAATAAGAACGAAACTTTTCAAGCGCATAAACCACAGCTAATAGCTCTTTCTCAGTAGTGGTGTACTTCACTTGAGCCTCATCCAGAGTTCGGCTCGCATAGTAAATTGCATTCAAGGCTTTGTCTTTCCGCTGGCCTAGCACCGCTCCTAATGCATAATCACTAGCATCGCACATAATCTCAAATAGCAAATCCCAGTTGGGAGGCTGTATAATCGGTGCTGAAATCAAGGCCTGCTTTAACCTGTTAAAAGTAGAAAGACACTCATTAGTAAATGCAAAGGGGGCATCCTTAAGCAACAGCTGTGTAAGCGGTTTAGCAATTTTTGAAAAATCCTTGATAAACCGGCGGTAAAAGCCGGCGTGACCAAGGAAGCTCCTCACTCCTTTGACATTAACAGGAGGAGGCAATTGCTGAATCACTTGCACCTTTGCTTTATCAACCTCAACGCCCCTGTCAGAAACTAAGTGCTCTAAGACAACTGCCTCATTGACCATAAAGTGGCACTACTCCCAGTTAAGCACGAGATTAAACTCAATGCAGCGCTGTAACACTTTATCAAAGTTAGACAGACAATTAGCAAAGTCACTCCCATAGACACTAAAATCATCCATAAAGACTTCCATAATAGACTCTATATACTCAGAAAATATCCATATCATGCACCTTTGAAAGGTAGCAGGGGCATTACATAAACCAAAAGGCATCCTGCGATAATCAAAAACACCATGAGGACAAGTAAAAGTAGTCTTTTCCTGATCGTCTGGATGAATAGGGATCTGAAATAACCCTGAGTATCCATCTAGATAACCGAAAAACTTATGAGAAGCTAACCTTTCTATCATTTGATCAATTAAAGGAAGGGGAAAGTGATCTTTCTTTGTGGCGGCATTCAGTTGTCTGTAGCCTATGCACATCCGCCAACCAGGTACTACTCTAGTAGGTATCAACTCATTTTTATCATTCTTGACCATAGTAGTCCCTCCTTTCTTAGGAACTACCTAAACTGGACTCACCCACTTTGAATGACCAACAGAATAGATAATATTTGCATCAAGCAGCTTCATTACCTCAGCCATCACAACATCCTGCATCTTCTGGTTCAGTCGGCGCTGACCCTGTCTGCAAGGCTTGTGATCTTCCTAAACCTCAATTCTGTGCATACAAATGTCAGGACTAATGCCCTTAATGTCATCCAATGAATAACCCATGGCCTTCCTGTTTTTCTTAAGAATAGCTAGCAAAGCGGTCAGCTGATCATCACCCAATTTACCACAAACAATGACGGGATATTGCTCTGTATCATCTAAGAATGCATATTTAAGATGAGAAGGAAGAGGCTTACGCTCAGGTACCTTTACCTCTACGGCGCAAAGAGTATTAATAATTTGTTCCACTATCTCTCCTTCAGCGTCGGTGAGTTCACGCTCATCTAATGCAGCTTCTAGCAAATCTAACAGAGCATCATTGTTCTCTGGGTTATCTGAGTGAGGGCCTGAGAGACGGTGGTTTACCCTGTGGTGGGGGCGGATGCCTCCTAAAGAGTAACGGAGGTGTGCGCAAGAATTCGTGAACAGCGAACAACCAGAGCCTCCAAAAGCATCAAAGCTTCCAGTGGATCCTTTATAAAGGTATCCGACCAGAGCTCACAAACAGACTCGTCAACAATATCAACTAAATAACAAGTATCCTCTATCATTGGCCGAGCAAGTGTACCAGGGAAACTAAAAGTGATCGCGTCATCCCCCACTACAAGAGTCAAACGCCCTTGTTTGACATCAATAATGGCCCCAGCTATACATAAGAATGGTCTTCCTAGTATAATTGGGGTCCGGGTATCCTCAACTATGTCTAAAACAATAAAATCCACTGGTATAAAGAACTTGCCTACTTTAACAGGGACGTCCTCTAAGATACCCAAGGGTCGTCTAACAGATCTATCAGCCATCTGTAGGGTAATGTTAGTCATTTTAAAGTGACCCATATTAAGTTTCTTGCAAATAGAAAGAGGCATGACACTGACACTGGCTCCTAAATCATAGAGAGCCTTGTATATCACTTCGTTTCCTACAGTACAGGTAATAGAGAAGCTACCCGAGTCTTTCATTTTAGGTGGAGCTTTATTAAGAAGTAAATTACTAGACTCTTCCATAAATGCAATAGTCTCGAATTCACTAAGCTCTCACTTATGCGTCAAAATTTCTTTCATAAATTTTGCATAAGTAGGTACCTGGGTAATAAGTTTAGTAAAGAGGACGGTTACCTGAAGATTCTTGACCACGTCCAGAAACTTACCGTACTCTCGCTCGACCTTAGCATCTTTCAGACGTCCTGGATTAGGAACTCTGGAAGCAATAAGCGGGCCTGCGACCTTCTCTTTACCTTTATTAGGACGTGACATCTTCGCAGCAGGGGAAGACGGCACGGTAGCGGAATTAGGTTGTTAAATAGAACCCCCGCTGGCACAAGTGGTCGATCGAGCATTGTTTCCACTCAATCGAACACATTCTTCAGGAAAATTACTCGATCGAGGAATACATACCTCTCGATCGAGTTCATCAAATTCAGCACGGTTCGATCGAGGGCCTGAATCACTCGATCGAACAACTTTGTTGGGTAAATTACTCGATCAAGAGGAATGATCTCCTCGATTGAATTTGCCAGTTTGGCTTCTCTCGATCGAACAGAGGTAGTATTCGATCGAGTAGTTTCAAAGGATATATCACTCGATCGAACAGGAATGGCATTCGATCAAGGCTCCTAACGATGCTCTGCAGGGACATCGTTACTTAACTCCTCCAAAACAATTTTCGGGATCTCATTAGCAGTTATATCATCATCTTCCGGTATTTTCTGTCCATAAAAGGTAAGACCGCTTCAGAGATTTATGGCATTGATCGGGTCACAGTGAGGTGGGTGATTCACTTGGCTTTGCGCGGATGAAAGACGCACAACTTGGTCTTGCAGCTCTTCTATAGCGTTGTCGTCTTTGTCAAACTTCTTTGCAAACTGAAGTGTTAAATTCAGCATCAAGGACTTTAACTCTGCAAGTTCTCCAATTATAGACGGTGAATCGACTTGTTGTGGCATTGGTTTAAGAGGACTAGAGGTACTTGTCATGGTCAAGTCTTTATATAATTTAGAGAACGGCTCTCCTTGCTTGAATTGTCGATAAGCACGGACCCGCTCTACATCCGACATACAAGTAATAGGGGCATGTCCCTCGGTACCGCATCTACCACAAACTACCTCTTACTCATTTATTGCATAAACTTATTCATGCACACCTGAAGTTTGCAAAACCTCCGAATTGTCTAACCTTCCACTGGAACTTTCCACCTCGGCTACCAAAGACTCATTTACGCGCCTACCTTCTCTGGGATTTTCATATTCAGCTACGTGAATGGCCATTTCTTCAATAAGGTGCCATCCTTGATCATCTTCAACATTTTTCTGGAACCTCCTTTTGGCCGCGTTATCTAATATGGCTCTCTGGTCAGGATATAACCCATTGTAGAATTTGGTACATATGAACCAACATTTGAAGTCATGATAAGGTACAGAACTGTGAAATCCCTGAAAAATCTCCTTTTGAAAAAATAGTAAATAACATGGAGTCGCCAGTAGGTTTTATAAAAAAACATACAAAAAATAAGTTAACGGAAAAGGCCCTTTTGATCCCTGGAATGGGGATTGATTTGTCACTCCGGTTTGAACCAAAGATTGCGGATTCGGGGGTAAAGGTACGATCAGGGAAGGTGTTAGGCACCCGGATCGCCCATCAACCTGACGGCCTCTACTATTTATTCATAATATTATATATTTGACGAAACTAAAAATATAAAAAAAAATTAACTATACAATTTTATACATAAGACGATGTAAATTTGAGACAAGGACAAATTAACTTGGTTAGTAAATACAATAAAATAGAGAAAATAAATAAAAGGTAAAATAAAAGAACTAATTAAAAGAAAGAGTAGAGAAAAGCTTATTTGAATCTGGTACCCTCAGGCCTATGTGGATGTTGACTATTAATGAATTTCGACTTTGTCGTTAATTATTGGCTCTTATGCGCTTATATGGAAAACTAGGATAATTTATGTGAATGGTTTGATTTCAACTGGGTAGAACATTTGAGACGGTGTATGTGAGTATTGTAACACTACGGATTTTCTTTGGAGCCTACTCGACCGAGTAGAGCTTACTCGGTCGAGTAGTGCTCTGAGTGCGTGTTATTTCGGTTCTGCCGAGGAATACTCGGCCGAGTATAGTGAATACTCGACCGAGTATTGGACACTCGGCCGAGTATGCACTTACTCGACCGAGTGTCCGATTTGGCGAAGTTATATTTCGACGGTTTGATTAAGGAGTGATTAGGGTATTTTATATTTCCGCGTCAGTTTCTAATATCATTTTTCACAGCATTATCATTTCTACGTTACCCTAATCATACCCAAATCATTCCCTAATCCTTCCATTGAGCATTTCGTAGCATCTTTGTGTGGAAAATTGCGGTGATTCTTGCGTATAAGTTCTTGTTGCACTGTTGGTAAGTTCTATCTTTGTAATTATTGCATCTTTTTGGGTTACTGTACATTTATATGGGAAGGGGATGTTGGGAATTGTACAAAGTGTAATTGTGTTGTATGATCATTGTATAGGAGAAGACTTCGTAGAGGAGCCTTTTTGATTGTCCGTGTTGCATCTCTTTGTGATTGCTAAGGTAGGGTTTCCCTACTCGGTTCTTGTGCTTTACATGACATGTTGTTGTAATTATCGTTGTCTGTTGATCATCGTAGTATGGAGATTGTTGTGACAGTGTTGGTGTGAGGGGATTGAGATGACAGTAATGTCATGTGATTGTGATTGTGGTGGAGTCACTTGCGGGAGTGGCTTCACACCCTAGTTCGCCCTCTGTGGAACCCGCCACGGGAGGGGATGTGCACATTAAGGGACAGGGATCGTTGTCGCTCGTTGAGGAGCTGGACTAGGTGGGATCGGCTGCGGTCACCCATCGGCGGTGAGGATTACTGTTGCGATGGGTAATCTGGCGGGGCTACACACTTTAGTGTGTAGTCGGTTACTATGTGAGCGTGGGTGATTGGGAGTTGATGATGATGGGGACGAGTATTGCATTTGTTTGTCTTGTTTGTTGCATAATACTGACCCCGTTGTTGTTTGTGGAATCTGCGGGGATCCATTCGGGATGGTGAGCGAGGCTTGACAGGTTTTGCTAGTGAGAGCTTGGGGATTATCTTGGGAGATTTGCCACCACGAGTCATAGCATCACCGTCTGAGTCTTAGCGAGTTTTCTTTTATTATTAAGACTTTGAAGTTGTATTTCGTTAGACAGTATTTGGGTTTTGGATATTGTAAACCTTGCATTTTACATTACTTTAATAATGATGCTCAATTCAGACGCTTTGGTATATACTAACCTCGGGAAACCGAGATGGTAACGTACTTTCATGGTAGGGTGGTCCTGGTAAGGCACCTTGGTATGAGGGGGTGTTACAAAGTGGTATCGAGCCAGAAGATTCCGGCACCTAAACAAATGAATTTAATGAACCTAGGGAGTCTAAATAAAATGAACCCGGGGAGAGTTGTTTGGAGCTACCGCAAAGACTCGGGAGACGTCCCGGAGTCGCACATTGGCCCTTACTAACTCGAGCCGGTAACATGGGGGAAAGTGTGATGAGGACTAGGCTTTGTATGTGCACGTATGTGAAGATACATGTTGGTAAAAGTCGATAGTCGCATATATGTGTGATGAAGTTCTTAACTGTTGTGATGGGAGAAGTAATAGATGAAACGGGTTGTGATTTCAACGTTGGATTTAGCATATGTGCAAATTGGATGTTGATATGGTTACAATATGGTGTTAAAGTTTTAATATATGCATTACATGCTGACGTGATTATAACGGTTTTAAATCCTTAAGTATTTACTGCGGGAATAGTGAGCATGATAGGGGAATCGTAATCTGTAAATCTTTTTATAGCGTAACTCGGCCCGGCGGGGGTAGGCACTCGACCGAGTATGGAGTACTCGGCCGAGTAGCCAAAACTCGACCGAGTGCTATTTGATAAGAAGTAGCAATTGCTACTGTTTGTGATAACTCGACCGAGTATGAGTGTATACTCGACCGAGTAGCGTCCACTCGGCCGAGTGTTGTTGCACTCGACCGAGTGTTCTTATTGGTGTTTTGGCGTTTGTCTCTGGAGTCGATACTCGACCGAGTATCTGGGAAGGTACTCGACCGAGTTATCTTTACTCGACCGAGTATGATGTATACTCGGCCGAGTGTTCTTATGGCGGAAGGGTGTTAAATTTTGAGCATGTGTTTACGTTTCTTTCTTTCTTATCAGATCAAAATGCCGCCCAAAAGAACTCCCCGAGATCCAAGCTTCGAGAGATGTCTCTTGATGAGGTTGCTCGCATGATTGAGCAACAAGAGGCTCTCCTTGAAGCTCTCAAAAATGTGAGAAAAGGAAACGAGAAGACGATGGATGCAACTTGACTTAGCATCAACATTGCTCGTTTCCACCCTACCACATATGACGGGGTAGGTGAACCAAAGCTGCTCGAGAAGTGGCACCGTGAGATTGAGGCTCTCATGGAAATGGTTAAGTGCCCCGAGGACATGATTGTTGAGCAGGTAGTGTACTACCTAAGGGGAGAAGCTGCAGTTTGGTGGCAGAACGTCAAGGATGATGCTAGAGCTTACTACCAGGAGGAAGGGGCTATTCCGTGGTTTGGGTTGAAGAGTGCTATGAGAGAGCAGTTTGTGCCGGAGCATATCCGACACAAGATGAGATCCGACTTTGAATCTTTCACTATGTCTGAGGAGATGACAGTCACTGATTACTATCATCGGTTTTTGGAGCTATCTCGTTATGTGGAAGATTTGCAGCTCGGACAAAGAGGTTTGGCTCTCCGTTTTGAGAGGGGTTTGTCTGCTAAGATCGTGAGTCGTATGCCGGTGGGGTTGCTACTGACCTCAAGGAAGTGTATCTGAGAGCGGGTCAAGCTGAGAGAATGGTGGATCTCTCAAGGGAGATTGAAGAGAGAACTGCTACAGAAAAGAGGAAGGCTGATAGCGGGAACAACAATCAGCCAACCAACAAGAAAGGGAATTTCAACCATGCCAAGGCTTTCTCTAGTGGAGCGGGTTTCTCTGGAGGTTCTCGTGGCTGGGGAAAGAATGGAGGTCGGGCTGTAAGTGACAACACCAACCTTACGTGCTTCAACTGTGGTGGGATAGGTCACAAAAGGCGAGAATGCACGAGCTACAAGCCCGACAATGGTTCAGGAGCTAGATCGGGAAATTTTTCTCAGGGGCCGACTCAGAGTTTTGCTAGTAACCGACCGGGAGGTTCATGGGGCAACAGAGGTGGACAGGGTAACCAGGGCGGTTACAACCGCGGTGGTGGTGGATCTTACCAGCGCCAGAATAACAGTGTCACCCAGGATTCGGCAGCTAAGCCTAGTACCTCCAATGCTTTGATTCGGGGTGGAGGAGGAGAAGAATAGTGGAAAGCTCTTCATGATGGATAAGCAGGAAGCACAAGATGATGCTCATGTAGTTACCGGTACTTTTCTTGTTAATAATGTACCGTCCTTTGTTTTGTTTGATTCCGGGGCTACACATTCTTTTGTGTCTAAAAGTCATGCTGTGTCTATGGGTTTGGGACAGTTTGAGGTTGTAAAAGATGATGTGTTCATACCTTCGGGGGAGTCTGTGTCGTGTCTCAAGTTATATAAGGGTATATCTATGGTGATTGGAGGGGTAGATTTACCAAAGAAACTGTTAGAGTTTCCTAAGGATGGGTTTGAGGTGATTGTCGGGATGGATTGGCTAGGTAGGTATGACGCCAGGATAGATTGTAGACAAAAGAGAGTGTCTTTAAAGGGTCCCAAGGGTGTTAAGGTGTCCTATAGAGGGTTTGTGGTAAAGCCTAAGTGTAGGTTTATAGCGGTTATGACTTTAAAGTCATGTTTAAGGAGGAAGTGTCCCTTAATTCTTTGTCATGTGAGAGATCACCGAGTAGAGCCGCCGACAACTTCTGTGATTTCCGTGGTGAAAGAATTTGAAGATGTATTTCCTGAGGAAATACCGAGTTTGCCTCCCAAGAGGGATGTCGATTTCAGCGTGGAGCTTAAGCCGGGAACGGGTCCTATATCCAAAGCACCTTATCGTATGGCACCTAAAGAGTTGGCTGAGTTAAAGAAGCAGATACATGAGTTGTTAGACAAGGGTTATATCAGGCCTAGCGTGTCACCGTGGGGAGCTCCAGTTCTTTTTGTAAAGAAGAAAGATGGGAGTATGAGACTGTGCATTGATTACAAAGAGCTCAATCGGGTCACAGTGAAGAATAAGTATCCGTTGCCAAGGATTGACGATTTGTTCGATCAGCTAAGTGGAGCTGGTGTGTTCTCTAAGATTGATCTGAGGTCGGGGTATCATCAACTGAGGATAGCGGATGAGGACATTCCTAAAACAGCGTTCCGATCTCGTTATGGTCACTACGAGTACGTAGCGATGCCTTTTGGGTTGACCAATGCGCCAGCAGCTTTCATGGATTTGATGAACCGGATCTTCACACCGTTTTTGGATAGGTTTGTGGTTGTTTTCATCGACGATATCCTAGTTTATTCCAAGACTAAGGAAGAGCACGAAGAGCACTTGAGGATAGTTTTGCAGACTTTGAGAGAAAATCAGATCTATGCCAAGTTATCCAAGTGTGAGTTCTGGTTAGAGGAAGTGGCTTTTCTAGGCCATGTAATATCCAAGAAGGGGGTATCTGTGGATCCTAGTAAGATTGAGGCCGTTACCAGGTGGGAATCGCCAAGAACGTTCTTGAGATTCGAAGTTTCTTAGGTCTTGCCGGCTACTACAGGAGATTTGTGAAAGATTTCTCTACCATAGCGCGGCCTATGACATCTTTGATGAGGAAGGAAGCCAGATTTGTTTGGGATAAGAGTTGTGAAACGGCGTTTCAGACCTTAAAGGAACGCTTGACCACAGCCCCTATCCTAGCCTTGCTAGAGGGTTGTGAGAACTTTGAGGTCTATACCGACGCTTCAAAGAACGGTCTAGGTTGTGTCTTGATGCAGGGAGGGAGAGTGATAGCTTATGCTTCGAGGCAGTTGAAGCAATATGAGGAGAACTACCCTACTCATGATTTGGAGCTGGGTGCAGTTGTGTTCGCTCTTAAGATTTGGAGGCACTACCTTTATGGCGCAACTTTTAAGGTGTTCTCTGATCATAAGAGTCTAAAGTATATCTACACTCAGAAGGAGCGTAACATGCGACAGAGGCGGTGGATGGAGCTGATTGGAGATTATGATATGGAGATCATCTATCACGAGGGTAAAGCTAATGTTGTCGCAGATGCATTGAGTAGGAAGAGCGTTCATTCGCTATGTACAGCCATGTCCTTGCTGAAGTTGAGAGATGAGATGTCTAGATTGGGGATCTTTATGATTCGAGAGGGGAATACCATCGGGGATTTGACGATCGAGCCAGAGTTGTATGAAAACATCAAAAGTAAGCAAGAGCTTGATCCTAAGATCCAGGAGTGGAAGTCAAAGGTAGAGAGTGGAACAGCTTCCAGGTTCTCTATACATCCAGATGGGAGTGTTCGTTTTGATGGGAGATGGTGTGTTCTGACGATGCGAGTTAAGGAGAATGATCTTGTCGAGGCTCATTGCACTCCTTATTCAGTTCACCCGGGTGGTGACAAGCTTTGAGAGACCTTAAGAAGACTTTTTGGTGGCCGAACATAAAGAGTGATGTAGCTGAGTTTGTGGCTAGATGTTTGACCTGCCAAAGGGTCAAAGGTGAACAAAGGAGACCTCAAGGTAAGATTCGGTCGGGCTGGCGGTGCCGAGTGGAAGTGGGAGTCGATCTCCATGGACTTTATTGTGGGGTTACCTAGGTCACAACAAGGTAACAACATGATTTGGGTGATTGTGGATCGGTTAACCAAATCAGCCCATTTCGTCCCCATGAAGGATACTTGGTCTAAGATGCAGCTGGCTTTGGGTTACAGAAAGCATGTGGTTCGGTTACATGGTATTCCGAAAGATATTGTTTCTGATCGTGATGCGAGGTTCATATCAAAGTTTTGGCAAGAACTGCAAGAGTTGATGGGTACAACGCTGAAGATGATTACAGCTTTTCATCTGGCAACCGATGGTCAGACATAACGGACCATCAAGACCATAGAAGACATGCTAAGGGCATGTGTTATGGACTTTGGAGGCAGTTGGGAAGACAGACTTGATTTGATCGAGTTTTCATACAATAATAGTTATCATACAAGCATTGGGATGACACCTTTTGAAGCTTTGTATGGCCGGAAATGCCGAAGTCCAGTTTGTTGGGATGATAGTTCCGAGACAGTGGTTTTAGGGCCACAATTGGTTCAAGATATGGTTGAGCAAATCCAGTTGATTCGCCAAAAGATGAGAGCAGCTCAAGATCGTCAGAAGAGCTACGCCGACTTACACCGCAGGGACATTGAGTTCGCGGTAGGTGACAAGGTGCTTTTGAAAGTATCACCTATGCGAGGTGTTATGAGGTTTGGGAAAAAGGGTAAGCTAAGCCAAAAGTTTATAGGTCCTTATGAAATTCTGGACCGTGTTGGCGAGGTAGCCTACAGGTTAGCTTTACCACCAGCTTTGGATAGAGTGCACAATGTCTTTCATGTGTCTCAACTCCGGAAATATGTGAGTGATCCGTCGCACATCCTTGAGATGGAGAACATCGAACTCGATGAATCCTTGTCCTATGCCGAGATTCCTAAGGAGATTCTTGATCGCAAGGTTCGTAAGACCCGGAATGGTGAGACGGTCTTACTCAAGGTCCTTTGGTCTAATCATAATGTGGAGGAAGCCACATGGGAACCCGAGGAAGCTATGCGAGACCGTTTTCCTAACCTTTTTGATCAGGTATGTTTGGTTACGGGGACGTAACCGTTGTCTTTTTAGGGGGGGTAGGAGATGGTCGCGATGGTGTTTTGTTGTTTCTTTTGCTTTGTTTGGTTCGAGTCGGGAGATGCGTTTGGGGTAACTTGTTGTGATGCTTGTATAGTTCCTTTGAGTTGTCTCATGTGATTGTTAGAGTCTTGTGTCGTGGTGTTGTGCTTGCTTGTAGTAGAGTGTGAACTTCGGGACGAAGTTCTTTTTAGGGGAAAATATTGTAACACTACGGATTTTCTTTGGAGCCTACTCGACCGAGTAGAGCCTACTCGGCCGAGTAGTGCTCTGAGTGCGTGTTATTTCGGTTCTGCCGAGGAATACTCGGCCGAGTATAGTGAATACTCGACCGAGTATTGGACACTCGGCCGAGTATGCACTTACTCGACCGAGTGTCCGGTTTGGCGAAGTTATATTTCGACGGTTTGATTAAGGAGTGATTAGGGTATTTTATATTTCGCGTCGTTTCTAATATCATTTTCACAGCATTATCATTTCTACGTTACCCTAATCATACCCAAATCATTCCCTAATCCTTCCATTGAGAATTTCGTAGCATCTTTGTGTGGATAATTGCGGTGATTCTTGCGTATAAGTTCTTGTTGCACTGTTGGTAAGTTCTATCTTTGTAATTATTGCATCTTTTTGGGTTACTGTACATTTATATGGGAAGGGGATGTTGGGAATTGTACAAAGTGTAATTGTGTTGTATGATCATTGTATAGGAGAAGACTTCGTAGAGGAGCCTTTTTGATTGTCCGTGTTGCATACTGCTGTGATTGCTAAGGTAGGGTTTCCCTACTCAGTTTACTGTGCTTTACATGACATGTTGTTGTAATTATCGTTGTCTGTTGATCATCGTAGTATGGAGATTATTGTGACAGTGTTGGTGTGAGGGGATTGAGATGACAGTAATGTCATGTGATTGTGATTGTGGTGGAGTCACTTGCGGGAGTGGCTTCACACCCTAGTTCGCCCTCTGTGGAACCCGCCACGGGAGGGGATGTGCACATTAAGGGACGGGGATTGTTGTCGCTCGTTGAGGAGCTGGACTAGGTGGGATAGGTGCGGTCACCCATGGCGGTGAGGATTACTGTTGCGATGGGTAATGGCGGGGGCTACACACTTTAGTGTGTAGTCGGTTACTATGTGAGCTTGGGTGATTGGGAGTTGATGATGATCGGACGAGTATTGCATTTGTTTGTCTTGTTTGTTGCATAATACCGACCCGTTGTTGTTTGTGGAATCGCGGGGATCCATTCGGGGATGGTGAGCGGGCTTGACGAGGTTTTGCTAGTGAGAGCTTGGGGATTATCTTGGGAGATTTGCCACCACGAGTCATAGCATCACCGTCTGAGTCTTAGCGAGTTTTCTTTTATTATTAAGACTTTGAAGTTGTATTTCGTTAGACAGTATTTGGGTTTTGGATATTGTAAACCTTGCATTTTACATTACTTTAATAATGATGCTCAATTCAGACGCTTTGGTATATACTAACCTCGGGAAACCGAGATGGTAACGCACTTTCATGGTAGGGTGGTCCTGGTAAGGCACCTTGGTATGAGGGGGTGTTACAAGTATAGGATTTATGACTCGGATGTTGTGAGTGTCTGGAATATCTCGGTATATTTGTGTCGCTGGTTTTCTTGAAAGTATTTTTGTCCGTCTGTCCTCCTTGAGCTGGAAATATGAGTATATATTTATAGTATTTGAAGATTGAACTCTACTTAGATTAGGAAACCGAGAAGATATAACTATATTCTCAAGAATTTGGATGCCTGCCAACGTCATATTATTAATCCACCCACAAGTACCTATTTTCTTCTATGATTCTATCTTTCTTAGCTTATCTTGATCAAGTGACAACCCTTGCTTATCTTGATAATGACAAACTTAATCCTATTGTTTGACGAAAGAGTCCTCACGTCTTCTACACTTTAGATGAAAGTCAATCTTTTTTAAATGAAGAAATAAAGCACGTGATTCTTGAGCGTGAATATGATTTTGGCTCAAATAATATGAATTCATTTTATCTCCTTACACAAAATTCGTAGCCTGGCATCATGGATAAAATGGGTTTTGGAAGTGGACTCAAAAGGATTGTCGAACATGGTTATATGCCATTTTAAACGATTTTTCGAGAAATAATCAAAAAGAGCAATAAATAATAATATAATTGTTAAGATGAAATGAAAGGAAATGGAAGATTTAACGTGGTTTTGTGTCATTTTGAGTAATTTTTCGGGAAATAAGCGTAAAGAGCTGTAAATTATTAACATTGTCAATTTCCATTTAGTCATTTAGTTTTAGCCTCATCATCGGGTACCCGTAAGGCTAGGTAGACATTTTGAGGTGTCTACATAAGCCCTCACTTTGACCGAGTCTGAGTAAGACGAAGGTCAAAGTAGTCCGGTCGGGACAGATAAAGGATAAGAAACGTACTTGGGCCTCTTATATTACTTGTCTGGAGATGCTGGAATCTGGGACTGGCTTAGCAAAACTTTGTTTTACTAATCAGGAATGAAACTGGAACTGGTGCAACGAAACTTTTTTTCGTTGGTTTGAAACTGGCATAGTGAAACTTTGTTTCACTGTCCGAATCGTATAGCCAAACTTTGTTCACTTTGATGGAATCGGCATGATAAAACTTTGTTTTGTCAATCTGGAATAGAGCTGGTAAAACTTTGTTTCACCATTCTGGAAACTGGTATGGCAAAACTTTGTTTCACCCTTTTGAAAAAGAAGCTAATTTAAGGATCGTAAAATTTTATTTCACGAAATGAGCTGGAGAATTGATTGATTTTGAAACTGGCAAAATTTTATTACGAGAAAAATGAGACTTTATGAGAAGCCCCCACTTTGGACGAATCTGGAAGATAAATGACAAAGTAGTCGACTGGAGTAGTTAGTGACAAATATATGACACCTAAAATGCAAATGCATGTCCTAGACACCTAGATATGATGCACTGATGAATGCAAAAATGGAGTACTTTCGAAAACAGTTAAAATGTTTTTTATTTTTTATTTTTTTTTAAAAGATTTTTTGAAAAAGATGGAGTCTGACCCAAATGTGATCGAAGTAGAAGGACTAAACACTACTACTCTTGAAATAATCTCTGGTGTGTGTAGACACCTCAAAATGTCTACCTAGCCTTGCGGGTACCCGATGATGAGGCCAAAAACCAAATGACTAAATGAAAATTGACAATGTTATAATTAAAGGCTCTTTACACTTACTTCCCGAGACCCCTCTTAAAATGACATAAACCACTTTTATACCATCCAATGTTATCCGCCTAACCGACTTAATTCGTATGAATAAACCAAGCCAAAAGTACGACATTTATCGACTCGAGAGTTAATTGTGTGTAGTCATAAGCATTTTACTGATGACAAGGATAATAATTCACTACTGGATTTGGTCCAACAAAGTATGATTACTTGAAAATAAGCCCACGTTAATGCCCAATGATGTACGATATTGCAGCCGTCTCAAAGTCCTAAGTGTAGAAGGCAATTACGTGGTCAATTCCTAATCCTAATCCAAGAACTAGCAGAAGAAAACAAAATAGATAATGAGTGATATTAAGTATCACATGTGCTTACAATGTTACAAGGACACTAATTGTAGAAAACGAATAGAACACAAACTTTTGATTACAAATCCTATCTGTTCTGACCTCAAGTCGAGGCCATGGTCAAACTCCAATTCCTTCCCAAATTCCGAATCACCAATCCAATGCCACTATAAATATATTCCATCGTACCGCTTGCAAAGGAGGATGAGATTTACACACAACAATACGAGACTTACAAAAATCATACCGAAAGCTCCATACAAGACCATAAATTCTATATTCCCAGATCATCCGTCTCAGTTCCCTAGTTCTATAATCCCAGTTTTAAATTCAAACCACACACAAATAAATTGTCCCAGTATCATATAAGCGCATAAGAGCCAATAATTAACGACAAAGTCGATTTTTATTCATAGTCAACATCTACATAGGTCTGAGGGTACCGACATCAAATAAGTTTTCTTTACTTTTTCTATTTCGTTGTTTTATTTATTTTAAGTACTTATCGTATAATTTGTATATAAACTAACTCATTTAACTTGTCTTTGTATATAATTTGTTTCGTTTTTCATTCTTTTATTAATTTCGTCAAATATATAATATTACAAATAAATAGTAGAGGTCCGCCAGTTTGATGGGCGGTCCGGGTGTCTAACACCTTCCCTGACCGTACCTTTACCCCCGAATCCGCAATCTTTGGTTTAGGCCGGAGTGACGGATCAGTCCCCATTCCAGGGATCAAAAGGGGCCTTTTCGGTTAACTTTATTTTTGTATGTTTTTTATAAAACCTTCTCGCGACTCCATATTGTCTACTATATTTTCAAAAAGGAGATTTTTTCAGGGATCTCACAGTGGCGAAACCAGAGATTCTGGGTTCGATCCCCAGCGGAGTCGCCACTGTGAGATCCCTGAAAAAATCTCCTTTTTAAAAATAAGTAAATAATATGGAGTCGCCAGTAGGTTTAATAAAAAAACATACAAAAATAAGTTAACGGAAAAGGCCCCTTTTGATCCCTGGTATTGGCACTGATCCGTCACTCCGGTCTAAACCAAAGATTGCGGATTCGGGGGTAAAGGTACCGTCGGGGAAGGTGTTAGGCACCCGGACCGCCCATCAAACTGACGGCCTCTACTATTTATTTGTAATATTATATATTTGACGAAAATAAGACAGAAAAAAAGAAAGTTAGTAACAAACTTTATACAATTATTTACAAGGACAATTAACTAGGTTAGTTAACACAATAGATAGAGTAAATAAATAAAAGCAATAAAATAATTAAAAGGCAATAAAAGAATTAGATAAATAAAGAGTAAAGAAAAAACTTATTTGAATCTGGTACCCTCAGGCCTATGTGGATGTTGACTATTAATGAATTTCGACTTTGTCGTAAGTTATTGGCTCTTATGCGCTTATATGGAAATTGGGATGATTTATGTGAATAGTTTGATTTGAAACTGGAATAGTATATTTGAAACGGTGTATAAGAGTGGAATTTCTGATATTGAGTTTGATCGCATATTTGTGTGCTTTTGGTAATATTGTGTTCGACCTCCTCCTTCCCGTGGATATGCGGGAGTATTTTTATAGTATTTTGCTATTGAAATTTGTGTGGAATTGGAGTTTAACTTGCTCTCATATTGTTGTTGTGAGACCACGATCTTGATTGAGCACCTTGGTTTTTGTTTTTATCCTTTATCAAACTTTCTGATCTTTTTAATTTTTTTATTTTAATCAATTCCTCTTACTATTCTGTACACATAGTTTTTACGTAATTATGCTATGGGCCGACACACATTATTAATCTTTCGAGTACTAACAATGGGCCTATTCATAGGAATATGGTGAGCTATGTGCTAGTGGCCTAGTGTTATTAATTGGGTCAACTATATATTGACATAAGTTCTGATATGGAACTCTATTTTGATCTTATAATGTATTTTTGAGAGTGTTACTTAAATGGTATGAAATATAGTAATGAAATGGACCGGGTGAGAAATAAGTCGAAAGAGGTTTTGGGCTATTTTAAGTAGTTTAATCGGAAATAAGCGTAAAGTGCCTTTAATTATAACATTGTCAATTTTCATTTAGTCATTAAATTTTAGCCTCATCGTCGGGTACCCGCAAGGCTAGGTAGACATTTTGAGGTGTGTACAGAAGCCCCCACTTTGACCGAGTCTGAGTAAGACGAAGGTCAAAGTAATCCGGTCGGGACAGATAAAGGATAAGAAACATACATGGGCCTCTTATATTACCTGTCTAGAGTAGCTGGAAACTGGGACTGGCTTAGTAAAACTTTGTTTACTAATCTTGAATGAAGCTGGTAAAACTTTGTTTCACCAATCTGGATACTGGCATGGCAGAACTTTGTTTCGCCGGTCTGGAATCTGGTAAAGCAAAACTTTGTTTTGCTGCTGGTCTGGATCTGGAGTAGCCAAACTTTGTTTAGCTGAACTGGAATCTGGTATAGCTAAACTTTATTTAGCTTAAGAATGAACTTGCAAAATTTGATTTCACAAGATCGATTGCGTGTCAGGGCCCGCCGACTGAGGATTCAAAATTTTATTTTGAAAAGGGAATAGAATGTAAAATTTGATTTTACAAACTAGGATTTGCAAAATTTTATTTCGCAAAAGGCTACGTTCAAAAAATTTTATTTTAAGAACTCAGATGCATGTCAGGGCCTGCCGACAAGGGAATTTGAAATTTTATTTTGAAAATGGATGGATAAGATCGTAAAATTTTATTTTACAAACTTAGATGTGTGTCAGGGCCCGCCGACCGATAAATTTGAAAATTACAAAATTTTATTTCGCAAAAAGGGCAAGTTCAGAAAATTTTATTTTAAGAATTCAGATGCATGTCAGGGCCTGCCGACCAAGATGAATTTCAAAATTTTATTTTAAAAAAAGGAATAGAATGTAAAATTTTATTTTACAAACTTAGATGCGTGTCAGGGCCCGCCGACCGATTGATTTAGAAATTGCAAAATTTTATTTCACAAAAAGGGCAAGTTTAGAAAATTTTATTTTAAGAACTCAGAATGCATGTCAGGGCCTGCCGACCAAGGATTTGAAAATTGCAAAATTTTATTTCGCAAAAAGAATAAGTTCATAAAATTTTATTTTAGGAACTCAAAATGCATGTGAGAGCCTGCCGACCAAGGATTTGAAAATTGCAAAATTTTATTTCGCAAAACGGATAAGTTCATAAAATTTTATTTTAAGAACTCAATGCATGTCAGGACCTGCCGACCAAGTTTAATTTCAAAATTTTAATTTCGAAAAGAAGCTATATTTGAGAATCGTAAAATTTTATTCACGAAAAGGGATTGAATTGCAAAATTTTATTTCGCATAAAGATTAGACTGGAATTTTTTGATTGATTTTGAAACTGACAAAATTTTATCTTATGAGAAGATGAGACTTTATGAGAAAGTCCCCACTTTGGATGAATCTGGAAGATGAACGACAAAGTAGTCGACTGGGAGTAGTTAGTGACAAATACATGACACCTAAAATGAAAATGAATGTCCTAGATATGATGCGCGTAAGATGAATGCAAAAAATGTTAACATTTGAAATGAGTATTGAAAATGTTTTTATTTTTATTTTTTGAAAATATTTTGAAAAAGATGGGGTTTGACCCAAATGTGATCCAAATAGAAAGAATGGACACTGACTGGACATTTTTACTCTGGAAATATCTCTGATGTGGAGAATATTTATCATTTTTATTTAACCTATTAATTTGAGTTATTCTTTGACGAGTTCTGCCCTCTCTACAGTAACAAGCTCTACTAATTAAGCAAAACTAATACCAAAGAAACAAAATACTTATATGACCGTATAAACTTAGTGTACATCCCCCGAATTCTTAGATGCTGAACGAGGGTGATAAATGGAATAGAGTAGAAGGTTCTATGGTGTTAGAAGACACTAGAGATCTGTGTGCCTCTCTCACTCACCTACATGAATGAAAGGATCGTCCCAAAAGGAATGGAGACAAAGTAACTGTGGATTGATTCGTTTGAGAGATGGAAAAGTGACTACTTTGCAATTTGATTGCAAACATGATTGACTGGAATTGTTTTGTCTTGTGAAATTTTGAGAGCTTTAAGACTTTTGATATTGTATCTATTTGAGATCATAATTTTTTGCCTTTGATTTTTTGATACTTTTGTCACTAGAATTATATCTATTAGAGATCATATTTTTTCTTGTCTTTGACTTTTTTGAGACTTTTGACATTGGATTTGAATCTGATTGAGATAAAAAAAAAATTACGTCATGTGAATTTTTGAAATTTTTGGTACTGGAGTTGATTATAACTTTGGCTGGAATTTTTGTTAACTTGTGAGTCTTTGATGTGAATATTTTTGAGCTTGTATTGGTTGTTGGACTCACATCTTAAGTTTATTCTAAGGGACTAGTGGTCACCTATAAAACAACACGGAGTGCGCGCTCCCGTGTCTTATTCAGTATGTTTGGACACGGGTGTACTGAGAATATGGTTTGAATATTTTTGAGCTAGTTTTCTAGCACCAATGATAGTGGATGACAATATTTGCTAAAATGGTCAATCGTATGAGTTGTGCTCATCTGGTGGTCATTTGAGATATGAGAAATTCACGAATCTGGTATAAAGCAATTTGTGCTCATTTGATAATCATTTGAAATATGGAAAATTGACGAATCTGCTAGATAGGGAGTTGTGCTCATTTAGATTGGTAGTCATTTGACGAATCGGGTAGAAAGATGTAGTCTCCAAACCTAGAGGTCACCTAGAGACTCGGCGATCAAGGAATTATCACACCACAGGAGATTGAAAAGGTGGTCATATGCACGCCCTCGTTCAGGTTGACTCTAAGAGGTCGATTGATCTACACTAAAGAGACACGCCCTAAAGTATTTCAAGTCTATTCTACTAGTTAAGGGTAAAAAGTAGAACAAGTGACTAATAAAAATGACATATGCTCATTTTTTCATTTATATGACTCAAAAGGACTAGGATGGTCCTAATTACTATCAAATATATTATTTGTATCTGCCAATAATCAAAGGAGTGAAATTGACGACCAACTTATGAATTCTTAACTTGCATCTTGTGTCAACTGAAGTTGGATAGAGACAACTGAGTGAGTGTAGTCTAATTTTTGGCCTTAGTCACTAGCACTTGAAACATTTTACGTCTTAGGACAAAAAGGAGGTAGAATGATCATTCCTCTCATTCAGCTGTGAGTTACTAATGCTTGTATTTTTGCTAAGTCAATTTTTTAATTGATGTGAGTCACGATGTTAGACTCGTACACGACTCAAAGGCGTATAATATTCTTTTGACAAGGCTAGACCATATTGGTAACTTGGAACGTTTCTTTTCGAACCGGTTGACACGATTTTATAAGGAGAGATCCAGGAGAGTTGTTTGCAAATTGATGGAAGGACTCGATAACTTATATGAATTTCTATAATGGATCACAAATGAGCTAAAAAGAATGGAAAATGAAAAATTTGTAAAAGAAAGAAAAAAAAAAGTTTTTTTTATTTTGTTTTTTTTTGTTAAAAAAAGAAATTGAAATAAAAATATGACCCCTATTTTTGTAAAAAAAAAAAAGGAAAAGTTTTTGAAAGTAATATGCATGATGGCTAAGTTAATTAGTATATACGTACAATTTCCCTAACCTCATATGATTATTTCAAGACTGCACAGAGGCCGGTAAAATGATATACCCATGACTAAATGTAACTTCCTAATTAATGACACCAATTTCTAAATCAAATTTATTTACGAGACCCATTATACATTGTAAAAAGAGTAAACTCTTTGGACACAGATGGTCAGCGTAAGTTGACGGTAACATGAATGGACTAATGAGACTCTTCTTTGTGAGAGATAAGAACTGGCATGCAACTACTCATGGAAATTTTACAAACTTGTTAGATGACTAATGAGAGTCAAATACGCACAATTGCAAACAATTAATCCTAATAAACATATATAAATTGCCCTAGTCAAAGGTTCTACGGGAGCTATAATTAGGTTTACGGGTTGGAAATTGGGTACTCACGACATTAAAACACCACGAGGGTATCTCTCGCTTTTGTGCTCCCCCAGTCATATGGACCAGACGAGTTGCCAAAACGCGACGTCATGAGGTGGAAAATATGTGTAAGGCCTAGTCGGTCGAATGGGCCTTTTAAGTATACAACATACTTTACCTTGGGTGAATAGGGTAGCTTAAATGGCGTGATATTGGCTGACGGGGAGCCCACACCTTTTTTTGTCTTAAATAAAATACATAAAATATAAAGTACAATAAAACAATATTCTCCGATATACAAAATCAGCAGCCTAAAAAAAATGAAATAAGCATATGAACAGTTTCGTAAATTAGCGATGCATGCAAAACCCACGTTCAATTCTTTGATTTTATCACATTGTTTAACCTTTGTTAAGCAGATTCTTTTCGTATGCAAATTTGTATGCTAAAACAACAAACAAAATTGTCACGAGGCTAAATTAGGCGTAGCTTTATAATAAGCTACAAAAAAAAGCCAAATATATACTATTACAAATAAATTTCAAGTCTTACCCGCTTATTAAGTCTCCAGCGGAGTCGCCACTGTGAGATCCCTGAAAAAATCTCCTTTTTGAAAGTATAGTAGATAATATGGAGTCACCAGTAGGTTTTATAAAAAAACATACAAAAATAAAGTTAACGGAAAAAGGCCCCTTTTGATCCCTGGAATGGGGACTGATCCGTCACTCCGGCCTAAACCAAAAATTGCGGATTCGGCGGTAAAGGTACGGTCAGGGAAGGTGTTAGGCACCCGGACTACCCATCAAACTGACGGCCTCAACTATTTATTTGTAATATTATATATTTGACGAAATTAATAAAAGGATGAAAAACGATACAAATTATATACAAAGACAAGTTAAATGAGTTAGTTTATATACAAATTATACGATAAGTAATTAAAATAAATAAAACAACGAAATAGAAAAAGTAAAGAAAACTTATTTAATGTCGGTACCCTCAGGCCTATGTAGATGTTGACTATGAATAAAAATCGACTTTGTCGTTAATTATTGGCTCTTATGCGCTTATATGAAACTGGGACAATTTATTTGTGTGTGATTTGAATTTAAAACTGGGATTATAGAACTAGGGAACTGAGACGGATGATCTGGGAATATAGAATTTCTTGTCTTGTATGGAGCTTTCGGTATGATTTTTGTAAGTCTCGTATTATTGTGTGTAAATCTCGTCCTCCTTTGCAAGCGGTACGATGAAATATATTTATAGTGGCATTGGATTGGTAATTCGGAATTTGTGAAGGAATTGGAGTTTAACCATGGCCTCAACTTGAGGTAAGAACAAATAGGATTTGTAATCAAAAGTTTGTGTTCTATTCGTTTTTTTACAATTAGTGTCCTTGTAAGATTGTAAGCACATGTGATACTTAATATCACTCATTATCTATTTTGTTTTCTTCTGCTACTTCTTGGATTAGGATTAGGAATTGGCCACGTAATTGCCTTCTACACTTAGGACTTTGAGACGGCTGCAATATCGTACATCATTGGGCATTAACGTGGGCTTATTTTCAAGTAATCGTACTTTGTTGGACCAAATCCAGTAGTAAATTATTATCCTTGTCATCAATAAAATGCTTATGACTACACACAATTAACTCTCGAGTTGATAAATGTCGTTGGCTTGGTTTATTCATACGAATTAAGTCGGTTAGGCGGATAACATTGGATGGTATAAAAGTGGTTTATGTTATTTTAAGAGGTTTCTCGGAAAATAAGCGTAAAGAGCCTTTAATTATAACATTGTCAATTTTCATTTAGTCATTTGGTTTTTGGCCTCATCATCGTGTACCCGCAAGGCTAGGTAGACATTTTGAGGTGTCTACAGCTTGACGCAATCGGGATTATGTGTAAAGTGGAGTTGAATGGAGGGAGTATGTGTTTAGCAACCATCTAAAAGTAGTATTTTCTAATTGGGTCAAGAAACCACTGTGTACAGTCTAGACTGCATTAGTAAATTAGTATAGTGTCCTTCGCTATTCACAGCGGATTCTTGTCATTATGTTGGCAGTTACATATTCTTCGTAGCATATATCATCTGATACGTTGCGTTAATCAGCTTATACACGCGTACATGCATCGTACTTAGGCATCATTTGCATTAACATTTACTACATTTTCTTTTCCTTCTTCTTTTAAATAAAAAAAAATATTTTCCCAGCCTTCTAAAAAAATTGGGGTCTTATTTTTTTTTTCAATTTATTTTAAAAAAAAAAACAAAAAAAAAAAACATTTTTTTCTTTGGCAATTATTCATTTTCCATTTTTTTTTTTCACAACTCATTTGTGGTCCATGTAGAAACCCGTGTAAGTTGTCATCACACATTAAGTCTTTCCATCAATTTTCAAAAAATGACTAAGATTTGTACTTTTAAAGTCATGTCAACCGGTTTAAAAAATAAAGAGTAAGCACAAATATGTCAATAAAACAAAAAAAGATCACTCTTACGGTCAATCTCATAACTATGTTGCTAGTATTACCAAATAACAAGTAGTGTACATCAAGAGTCTAATTAAATTGGGACTATCCTAGTCCTTTTTGAGTCAAATAAATGAAAAACTGAGCATGTCCTTTTTACTAGTCACTTGTTCTACTTTTTAACCTTAACTAGTAGAATAGACTTGAAATGCTTTAGGGCGTATCTATGTAGTGTACACCAATCGACCTTTTAGAATTAGCCTGAATGAGGGCGTGCATTTGACCATCTTTTCCATCTCTGTGGTGCGATAATTCCTTGATCGCCGTGTCTCTAGGTGACCTCTAGGTTTGAAGACTACATCTTTCTACTAGATTCGTCAATTTTTCATATTTTCATATGACTACCAAATGAGCACAACTTTCTATCTACCAGATTCGCCAATTTACCATATTCCATGTGACTACCAGATGAGCACAAATGTCATATAACTGATCAATATCCAAATCTTATCATCCACTATCATTGGTGCTAGAAAACTAGCTCAAAAATATTCAAACCAGATTCTCAGTACACTCGTGTCCAAACATACCAAACAAGACACGGTAGCGCGCACTCCGTGCTGTTTTATAGGTGACCATTAGTACCTTAAAATGAACTTAAGATGTGAGTCCAAATTCCAATACAAGCTCAAAAATACTCACAGTAAAGACTCTCATAAGTCAACAAAAATGCTCAGTCAAAGTTGCAATCAACTATAGTGACAAAAGTCTCAAAATTCAAAGACCAAAATGATCTCAAATAGATTCAAATCCAGTTTCAAGACTCTCAAATATTCAAAGAGAAAAATTATGATCTCAAAGAGATACAAATCCAGTGTCAAAAGACAAAAAAAATTCCAGGCAAAATTGCAATCAGTTAAAAACCTCAAAAATTCACAAAACAAAAACAAAATCAGCCAAAGTGTAATTTATAATCCAGTGTCAAAAATCTCAAAAATTCACAAGACAAAAACAATTCCAGTAAAAAAGAAAAAAAAATCTCCAGTCAATGTTACAATCAAATTGCAAAGTAATTATTTTCCCTTTCTCGGACAAGTCAATCCACAGTTACATTGTCTCCATTCCTCTTGGGACGATCCTTTCATTCATTTAGGTGAAGTGAGAGAGACACACAGGTCTCTAGTGTCTTCTAACACCATAGAACCTTTTACTCCATTCCATTTATCACCCTTGTTCAGCATATAAGAATTCGGGGGATGTACACTAAGTTTATACGGCCACATAAGTATTTTGTTTCTATGGTATTAGTTTTGCTTAATTAGTAGAGCTTGTTACTTTAAAGAGGGCAAAACTCATCAAGATATAACTCAAATTAATAGGTCAAATAAAAATGATAAATATTCTCCACATCAGAGATATTTTCAAGAGTAGTAGTGTCTAGTCCTTCTACTTGGATCACATTTGGGTCAGACCCCATCTTTTTCAAAATATTTTCAAAAAATAAAAATAAAAAACTTTTTCAATACTATTTTCAAATGTTTTCAGAAAATAACATTTTTTTACATCATATCTAGGGCATGCATTTGCATTTTATATGTCATATATTTGTCACTAACTGCTCCAGTTGACTACTTTGTCGTTTATCTTCCAGATTCATCTAAAGTGGGGGCTTTCTCATAAAGTCTCATCTTCTCGTAAAAAAAAATTTTGCGAATTTCAAAATCAATGATTGTCAAAAATTCAAGTCTAATCTTTTTGCGAAATAAAATTTTGCAATTTTAAAATCCTTTGGTCGGCAGGCCCTGACATGCATTTTAAGTTCTTAAAATAAAATTTTTTTGAACTTGTCCTTTTTGCGAAATAAAATTTTTCAATTTTCAAACTTATCGGTTGGCGGGCTCTAACACGCATCTTAGTTTGTAAAATAAAATTTTACATTCTATTCCTTCTTTCAAAATAAAATTTTGAATTCCTTTATCGGCAGGCCCTGACATGCATTTTGAGTT